>NC_143571.1:62040000-62682500 GCF_054136105.1 Typopeltis vanoorti | reverse complement strand
ATGCAGACGCACCAATGATTTCTAGCTGTCATAGTATTCAGAGACGTTTCTAATCAGTCCAGCATTTAGATTAACATTGAAGTGAGGAAAATGAATTCTCATCTTAATCAAAACGAAGCCATGAAACAGCCTAAAGTTATAATGAATGGCAAATCTTAACTCGAGTGTTCCGCTTCATAAATGAATTTTTACATTGAAAACTTTCTCTTCGCGTCATATTTACGATATGTGAAATCACACAAGCCTAAAGGAACACTTAAAGTCATTCAGTGTGCGCAGTGGAGAACGGATATTTGGTAATTTTCGGATGAGGGAAAGGAGATTACTTGAATTATTACAAAAGGCGGTGAACATAGCTACTGTTCATTTAAAAAAAAATCCGTTTCTCCTCTTAGCAATCATTCATTAATCATGCAGCGAAATGTACTGACAGTTCAATTGCTTCTTCGACCGTGGCTTGAAGTATTGCTACCTGACGCACAACCATTTTCCGATACTTAATCATTTTGGAAGTACGCTATTATAAAAAGTATTAACTTTTCTGACGTAACTCGATTAAAACAATGAAATTCACATTGAATCACTATAAGATATGAAACCAGATATATGTGTTTAACGTTTATTTATTTTATATATATGTTTATATTTATTTATTTTATATATATGTTTATATTTATTTATTTTATACTTTTATGTTAATTTATTTTGTATTTTCATATTTATAATTTTAAATGAAATATGCCAATAAATTATCTTGTTTCTTCACAACTACGCTGCTAGTATATAGTAATTAATGATTTAACATTAATTGTCTTCGCATCAGTTATGAGGTTATGGGTACTAGTTATGAGTACTGAGTATTAGTTATGAGTACTAATTGTGAAGAATTCATGCGCACACTTCGTTTGCTTACGCTTGAATAAAAGATCAACAGAAATGTAATTTCTTGGCATCTTTAGTATAATTTATAACCAAGTGAAAACATTTTCAGCAACTGTTTATTATTTTATTTTATTTTTATTTATTATAATTATTTTTATTTCTATTTATTTTTATTTCTTATTTTATTTATCATTTATGTATTTATTTATTATTTATTTAATTATTTATTATTTTATTTATTTATTCATTATTTAATTTTATTTTTGTCTAAAGTGTAAATGAAATACTTTTCAAGGTACTTTTCACAGGAAACCGATACACACAGTTTACATGTGATAGTCTGTTAGAAAGTTAACTACTCCCAAACGTAAATAATTCACTAAAACTTAAAAAAAAACATTAAAGACAGAAAAAAATGCACTTCCTGTTGGAACTACTTTCAATGCCACCGTTCCTTATTAAAACTTATGAATATTTCATTCATCTTATTTGTCTATTTACAAACAAAATTATTGGTAATTTTTAATATTTAATAAAAAGTATTTAAGAAAGCTATTTATATTTTATGAAATTATTTAATATAACTATTAAATGGAAGTATTTAGTAAAATTAATAATTTAATTCAAAATCTATTTTCGTACACCATATTAAAATATGCATATTAACTGATTTATTAAATGTTAATGAATAGATGAAAATAGGTGGTCAATCGACCGTGAGATGCGGTGATTGATTTTATATGATATGAGATGCCCATACATATACATATATAGGGTAACGGATGGCAATGCTGAACCAATGAAGTTTAACTGAGGTTCGGCTGTTGCTGTTATCCTCGGTTAATGAGTTCGCTCTCTTAGGTTTTGCCCTAAGGGAGCACTTTGAGTCTCCGGGGTAAGTGTTCTCCGGCACGGCCCGCTGAGGGGCTTTGTCGGTGAATTATTTTCTTCGGAATTTGAGCGGTTCTGCTCAGTGGTCGGGGAGCCCGTCACTGAGTGGAACCAACGCTGAGATTAGGACGGTCTTTCGCCCACTATGGAGTGGCCTAGAAATCGTCCGTATTTTTGAGATTTCACCTTTACTTACATTGTCGGTGATTGATGATTGATTCATTCAATCCAAAATACCCTTAGAGGGTAATGGATGGCAATGCTGTAGCTAATGAAGTTCTAACTGAGGCTCGGCTATTGCTGTTACCCTCCTGCCATGATCAGAGCTTTAAAATAGCTCAATAACACCTTATCCCTACACTGTCCTCTACAGATAACGGGGAAGATGAAAAGCATTCTTGCTTCGCCCCTTTAAGCCAAATAAATAAATATAAATAAATACCTCGTGTGGTTGCCAGGTAAAAATAGAACCGCTGTAACCCAAGAATGTAGTAAGAGGAGACTAAAATGGACCCAGAGTTTCTTCCGGAATTTTGCTCCCGGTGAGGAAGGGCCGTAGATTTCGGGGGGTTTGACTTGAGAGAGCATTTTGAGTCTCCGGGAAAGGTGTTTTCCGGCGTGGGCCTTGTCGGTGGATGGAATTCCCTGGAATATGAGCAGCTCTGCTTGGTGGTAGGGTGAGCACTGTCGCTGAGTTGGACGATCTTTTGGTTACTATGGTCTAGGGATCGTTCTAATTTTTAAACAGGGCTTTACTTAAAAATCGCCCGACTGTAGCCCATGCATGTTGTACGATGCGACTAAAATGGATACCCATGGAGAATAATGGATGGCAATGCTGCAGCCAATGAAGTTCTGAGGCTCGGCTATTGCTGTTACCCTCCTACCATGAGAGCTTTAATAGCTCAATGACACCTTATCCTTACATTGTCCTCTACAGATAACGGGGAATATGAAAAGCATTCCTGCTTCGTCCATCTAGCCAAAAAAAAAAAAAAAAAAAAAAAAATTATTATTATTATCCCGTGCGGTGGCTGGATAAGAATGGCTCCACTGTAGCTCATATGAGGGAGATTAATGGATGGCAATGCTGTAGCCAATGAGGTGTTAACTGAGGCTCGGCTATTGCTGTTACCCTCCTGCCATGATCAGAAATTATAGCTCAATAATACCCTATCCATACATTCTTTTCTACAGATAACGGGGAATAGGAAAAGCATTTTTGCTTCACCCATGTAGCCAAAAAAAGCAAATAATTAAATTTTCTTTTAGAGAAAAGGTACAAGTGCTAAACAGATTTCTCAAAAGTTATGGTAGACTCACCTCTAGAAAACTATTGTATAGCTGACTAGTATGCATTATATATATTAAATAAAATATGTTTCATTCCACTCTGAAAAACAACCGAACGAACTTATTTGCCAACCCAATACTTATGGTGATTTGCTTTTCCACTGTTTATGTTAATACCGAAAAAACAGCTGACATTTAAAAAATAAATACAAGCCTGAAGAACCACGATTCTATAAGCAAAAGACGTACTTTCTGAACATTTGGCCTTGCACTTTTTGTTTATGGACATCGCTAAAAGAAGCAGAATGGAAAACCGGCGCCTATTCCAATAAAGGAACAGAAAACATACAAAAGTACACACACCAGTTAGACGGGAGGAAAAAAAATAATATTTTTTTTATCTAAGAAAAACAAAAGTGAAAGATTTGACAATAGTGAATACAATCATGGTGTTCTCCATGGTACGTATGTCACTGGGGGTGTTTCCAAGCGGCTATTTTATGCTTTTAACGGATGACAAGATCAGTGGCAGTAAAGTACTGTTGCTTTGTCTAGAAAACTGCTTGAAGGATATAAATAACAATAGAAATTGCTCATCGCACTCAGTCTTCGTAATTTGGTGAGATTGCAAACCGAGATAAATGTCTTCAAGTATCTGATTCATTGCATTTTGGCCATGAATTCAAGGAAGAGTGTAAACCCAGACTAAAATGGGATAATTTATCGCGTATTACATTTCGCTCTTGGAGAATGCCATAAACTCAAGAACGGTCATTATTAGACCCTCTTTATGGCATCTATAAACAGCGGTTATGGAAAGAGATAGTAATAGGACAAGCACGAAATAAAATTTCGAATTATTATTTCATGGATCAATTGAAGGTAAAACTTTTTTTTTCTATGCAAGGAAACGGACATTTTTAAACTTGGCGGTATTTTCTTTAATATCTTCCTTATTTATTAAATGTATTTTATTTTAAAAATATAAAATGAAGCTAATATTAAAAATAAAACTGTGTCTGGTCTCTATACAAAACGGGCAGCATTATATAAAATGCAATCATTTAATAATCTCGTGTCATTGAACTGCGTATATATATGATTAAATACCGTATCTTATTGTTAGAGTAATTATCAGTATCATGGAAATTTTTGTATCTTTTTTGCTAAAAATTATGATTTATTTATAATAAAAAAATGTATCAGGTAAGAATATTATTGACAAGAATTATTAAATGAAAATATTTCTTCAAATGTTTATTTAATTCGAAATCGATTTTTATACACCATGTTAAAATATATATATCACAATTACTTTTACTACTTCCAAGTAAAGCTAGTGGTTATCGATATCAATCGGGTAAATTTTACTTTTAATGATGAAAGAAAAGGTTTGAAAATCTAGCGTGCTCACTCTTCGCATTTCCAGGATATCTCATTGGGGCTGGTATAAAATCTGTGTATGAAACTACCATGTTATAACCTTCAACTCGTAATTAATCGCCTGTTTTCTTTCTGGTCATTGATTCAGTTTTATGGTAGAAGCTTTTCTTTTTTCATATCTTCCCACAAATTCAGGATTATCCAAGAACTCAATAGAACAATACTTTCTATTCATTCTTCATGAATTTCACTAAGCACAAAAAAGAAAAAAATAAATAATTGTTTTCAGCAAAATGTGTAAATATCTAATTGATTTCTTTTACCTATCGTTCCTTCCATAGACATGACATATAAAACGGGTCTCTATAGACGAATGTTATTTTGAATCTTGGATAAAAAAATTTCGAGCCACCTTACGTTTGTTTTGGTTTAAATCAGAATATTTTTGGTGGAGAATAATATTATCCACTAAAAATGTATAATGGAGAATAATATTATCCACTCAAGAACAATTACTTTTGCTCTAGCTTTCGTATTCATTGCACGTTGATAAGTTAAGGAATATAACAAAAAAAAACCCTGCTCTAAACATCAAACACATAACAACTTGCATGAAATCATTTTAGGCCTCTAGTAACAGGGTGGTGTGGTGGCCATATATCGGAGGATGAGCAGTTATTACCTAAAAACATTCCCCACTTATTTGAGGAGTAATTTAAATTCCACCAAGATTTTTCAAGTTTTAGGTTACTTTTATTCACAAAATGAACAACGACTTAAACGATTCAGAACTGTATGTCACTAGTGAAAATACGAGTAAATAAATAAATAATCTCCAATATGTCAGAATTCGCACTCCTCCAATAATAAAATATATTTTGTATCGATCCTGGTTGAAGTCTGATTTTTTGTTCTATTCGTTAAAACGATAAACTAAGGGATCATCCTTCCAATTCACAGATAGTAGCGAAAAAAAGTTCACAATTCTCTTTTTAATATGCCTTGGTAGGAGATTATTTTTATGATTGTTACGAAAGTGGAAAAGGCTCTGAAATTCATGCATACCAATAGTGGGTAGTCATGGCAATCAAAATCTGTTTTTCATTTACATATATTTAATAAGGCAGTTGCGTTACTTTACTGTCAGCCCTGTCATAACGGATGCCTAAATGGGCTTTAGATGCCTCGCAAACGATTCAAAGCGACTCGATTTGCCCTTCGTCATTTGTAATTGATGTATGTTTTCCAGAGGCAAATTTCATTCACGTACGAGTGTCTCCAAAGAGGAATAATACCATGCCCTTTCCTTTAAATAGAACCGTTTTTAAGAATTTTTCTTCCATCCTGTCATCACTGAAGACCATATGTACATAAATACATATTTGAGCGATATTAATGCAACAATATATGTTGCCTTGTCAATTTAAAGAGAAGGGTATTCCCAAAAGGATAAATCTTTCTGCATTTCTCTCTCCCATACAAATTCGACATCACTTCCATTCTACTTGTCATTATGTTTCTTTTTCTTTTGTAGCGTAACATTAATATAATTTAGACTTGTTTCGTAACTGTCAGTAAAACGTTTTCCTTAAGAAAGGCTTTGCGAATGTCATACATCGCAATTTTACAATTTTTATTATTATTTTTATACTCTGCTCAACAGGAGAGGCAGTAATGGCTACAGAGTCAACTAACTTTAATTCCTTATTTGGAGGCCTAACATGCTCTTTTGTTCATTTATTGATGTTAGACGAAGATTCTCCTCCGACTCTCATCCCCTCAATGCATGCCTGCAGTTTGCTTGGTTGTTGTTGTTGTTTTTCACTCCAGTAAGCAAACCGAACGAATGTACACTTCTGGAGAGAGAGACCTCAAAGGTTAACTGGCAAAGTCAAAAAGAAACAAAGTAACTTATGCGTTTTAATATAATTCCCCAGTCTGGTTGGCAGAGTAGTTAGCAATCCGCTCTCCAGCCGAGAGGCTGCGATTTCGAATCCTGCCATGGGCATGGATGTTTATGATTGTCTTACAAACTTTGTGTGGAAAGGGCCTCTGCGACCCTACCACTTCTTCTAGCAGAAAGCTTCACTCCCAAAACCCTGTGAGTACGGGAGTGACCATAAAGCGTCCATTGACGTCAAATGTGAACTATTTCCCAAATGAATCCAAGTGTTTCTGTTATATTCTCTTTTGATTTCCACTTAGGAAATAGCCGATATTTTTGAACTATTAATATCATTTGTTTCTGGCCATAACATTTCTATTTCTTCACATCCCTTATATTTATTTTGGGTTATAATGCATTTATTAGCCTTAACAATTGAGTACAGAAAGTACATAATGAGTACTTAAAGTATTAATTATTGGTTAAAAATATGATGAACTTAACATAATTGTTTCGTTTTAAGCTCGTTTCATTGCTCAGTCATGATAATATTATTACAGTATTCGATCCGATAAGAATCCTACAAACCTTGAAAAAAATATTCTTAATACATACGTGAATTGTAGAATTTGGCTTCCTGCCTTGTGCTTCGTTTGTGCAAAAATACCATTGAACGTTGTTCTTATGAAAGAGGGGCTCATGTTTGATGAGATGCGAAAACAAATCTTAATATTTGTGCTTTAAATGCAGCTACTGTTGAAATAAATATCCTAAATATCATTACAGAAGATGAAACTGTTACACATCCTCTGAAATCTAAGATTTTCAACTATGTATTACTCAGTCTCGAATAGAAATAAACACGAATGATATGAATATGCAATCGGATAACATGGAGATCGTGTGCCGTTGCCTCTCTAGGAAAACTCTAGTCTCCTAGTGGAAGGCCGAGAATATATATTTTTAAAATAATAATAATAATTTATTACATATGATACATACATTACATAGTTTTGATTAGGTATGATACATTACCTACATTTGTTTACATATGAAACAACATTATTTTCATTTCTTTACATTTGATACATTCATTTATTCTGATAATAATAATAATAAAAAATTTTAACAATAATCATTATAATAATTTATAACATATGACACATACATTACATACTTATCATTATATATGATGCAGCATTACATACATTTGTTTACATGTGATACGTACATTACATGCATTTGATTATATATGATACATTTATTTTTATTTATTTTATTTTTGCAGGCGTAGACTTCTGTGGTTAATTGGTTCAAAAGATATATTTCGGTGATTACAAGACTTTTTTTTTAATTATTCAGTTATATAAAACACTGAAATAATAGTTCCCGACAAGTTTCGTAAATCTTAGGATTTACATCTTTAGGGGGTAAATAGTATAACTTAAAGTTTAAACAAGAGAATTAATAAATACAAATCATAACCGTCTGGCTATTCATAAAACTCAAATAACAGAATGCAGATATAAAACGTTATTGACGTTGAACAATACTGGACGATGTCACGTGTTCTTGTTCTCGTTCATACAGTCCGAGCTCAGATTGAGGTAGATTTTTTATTAGAGCTGACCACACCTGATGGAGAATTAAACCTTGATTTTTATTGCATTGGGTTGGATTTTTTAGCATATTAGCAGCTTATTTAAATTTTCTTATATAACTGTTGTTTTCTATGTATGACATCGTCATTTTTGCCAGAGTACATCGTGTCCAGTGGAAGTGGTATGGAAAGCAAGACCGGTTTTTTGTACGTCTTTTTGGTGCTCAGCCATGCGTATTTCTCCAGATCTTCCTGCCTGTCCTACGTAGCAAATCCTGCAAGAGCAATGGATTTTGTAGACTCCTGGTTTTTTAAGAGGATGATGAGGTGGTTTTGGTGGATGTAGGAATCTTGAGATTTTTTCCATAGGAAGGAAGGATACTTTTATGTTGTGTTTGTTCATTAATTTGGCTAGCTTGTCTGTAGAAGTTTTGATATAAGCGAGATTGCGTTTTTGTAATCCTGTTTTATTGTGTTGTTAGCTGGAGGCATTTTAAGGATTCTCTTGATGGTTTTTGTTTCATGCCCATTCTGTTGGAGGATTTGTGTTAAGTATTTTAGTTCTTCATTACATCTTTCTTGTGTGCTGGAAATATTGTATGCTCTGTCTCGAAGAGTTTTAATTAAGCTTATTTTTTGTGAAGGATGGTGGTGCGAGGTTGAATTTAGAAATCTTCCAGTGTTTGTCAGCTTCCTATACTGAGAAGGAGAGTTTACTTTCTTCATTAACTTCTAATAGAATATCCAGAAAAGGAAGTTTTTTTTATTTTTTTCTTGTTTTAAAGTGAATTTTATGGCGTTGTGCAAATTGTTGAGATAATCTTTGAAATTGATAAGTTCATCTGTGGTTCCGTTGAATATGATGATGAAAATATCGTCCACATAGCGTAGCCATATTTTTGTTTTTTTTATGGTAATTCTTAAGAGCATTGTTTTCAAATTTTTCCATAAATAGGTTTGCTAATACCGGTGATAATGATGAATCCACGGCCAGTCCTTCTTTTTGTTCCCAGATTCTATCTTTATAGGTGAAAAAAGTATTGTTTATACAATGTTTAAAAAGATTCAAGATGTCCGTAGGGAAGAGGTCTTCTGGGAGATTCAAAATTTCTTGTCTCGGGACGTTTGTAAACAATCTGATAATGTCGAGACTTGCTAATTCTCCAACAAGTGTGGTCAGTTCGAATAAAAAATCTACCTCAATCTGAGCTCGGACTGTATGAACGAGAACAAGAACACGTGACATCGTCCAGTATTGTTCAACGTCAATAACGTTATATATCTGCATTCTGTTATTTGAGTTTTATGAAAAGCCAGACGGTTATGATTTGTATTTATTAATTCTCTTGTTTAAACTTTAAGTTATACTATTTATCCCCTGAAGATGTAAATCCTACGATTTACGAAACTTGTCGGGAACTATTATTTCAGTGTTTTATATAATAACGGAATAATAAAAAAAAATAAAAAATAAAACAAAATGTGGTGTAATCACCGAAATATATCTTTTATTTTATTTTATTTTTATCTTGGATGAGATGAGATGTATTTTCTCAGCTTTCATCCTCGAAGCTTATTTGTGAGCTAATATCTGAGGATGACACTAGTTATTATTTATTGCATTTTTTGCTGTGCTGCGAAGCTATGAAATCAAATCTATGTTTAATTGGCTTGAATTCCACTGCAGCCCTTTGATTGAAAAATTCGCACACACACACACACACACACACACACACACACACACACACACACACACACACACACACACACACACACACACACACACACACACACAACACACACACACACACACACACACACACACGCACGCACGCACGCACGCACACACACGACAACTTGGAATATATTGATGCATCGCTGAACTGGAAGCCTGAGCGAATATATTGTGTTTCATTAAGTTTGTTGTATGGTATTTTGGGTGCATGTTTCTTGTTCATAGTATGTCCTTAGAGCTCTTTTCAGACTATTGTAGTTTGTAATATTTCTGTATTCAAAAGGTAATTTGTTTATCATGTCTTGGATGTAGAAGTTTCGCGTGGCCTTTCCGTATTGATTATTTTATTTATATGTGATATAATTAGTTGTCTGAGGTCTTGTTATACGGTATGTATTTCTGACTGTCCTGTAGTTGGCATCGAAATAATGTTTTAGCAATGCTGCATAGTGACATAAATGTTTTACTGTCAGTATTTTGTGTTCTTACATTGCAGTGTATATAAAGTCGTTATTGTCTCTTTGTTCCCAAAAGATCAGTTTTATCATTTTGTACTGTAGCGACATTAATCTATTTAGTTTGTAGGGTGCACAGAAAGCATAGGTTGCTATAGCGTATCATAGTATATTTTAGTATAGTGCTTTGTATATTAGTGTTTTTAAGCGTGTGGTAACTATGTCTTTTAACCTGTAGAGTTTGACACTTATTTTTCGGAGTTTGTTGTGTAGATGGTTTATGTGGCTATTCCAGTTCATATCTGCATCGAAGTAAATTCCAAGGTATCGTATTGTTTCAACCTGAGTGATTGTAGTGGTTTTGCTGTTCTGTGTGTTTTTTATGTTGGAAAGTGGATGTTGGATGGTTATATATTTGTTATCGACTGGTCGAGTCAGTGGATTTCTGAATATCATTGATTTTGTCTTTTCTGAGTTTAGGTGCATGGAGTTTTTCGTGAGCCACTCTGTGATCAGATTTATGTCATGTTGCATATTTGTTTGGGCTATGCTTGCGTTATTATGGTTGGATATTATAGCTGTATTATCTGCATATTGGAATATCTTACCTTTGAGACGGTAGCTGATTAATATCGTGCGTGTAAAGTTTGAATAGAGTTGGGGAGAGTACAGGCCACCAATGCTATTTACAGGCCACCAAACCTAAACATGATAAAATTCTTGCACGAACTCCCTGCGGTACTACACTTACTGGTAGCTCTCTGCTTCGGTTTGACCCGATACGTGCGATATGCTTTCTATTTTGAAGGTAGTTTGTAAACCACCTGTGAAGAGACCCGTCTATTCCAACATGCCTCAGCTTTTCTAACAAGGTTTGATGTGTGAATGTATCGAATGCTTTAGTTAGATTAATAAAGACTACCATGGCAATTTTGTTTTTGTCTAAGGCGGTATTAATTACGTCTGTAAAGTCTTCCAAGAGAGAGATGTTGTTCCCTTATTTTTCTGAAAACCATATTGTGTTTTGGGTATAATATGAAAGGTCTCTGTGTATGCTGTGAGTTTCTTCAGTATGATCCGCTCCGTAATTTGATTGATAATTGGTAATGTTGCTATGGGTCTGTAATTGCTGATTAAATTTCTTTTTCCATGTTTGTATATGGGTGTGATTATGGCGGTCTTTAGCATACTTGGTATCTGTCCTATTTTAAATATTTTATTTATTAATTTTAGTAGGATAGGACTTAAACTAGTTGCATGTTGCTTGATATCCTTCGGTCTTATACCATCAATTCCTGGGCCTTTGGTTTGATTTGCTGTATTGCAGAGAGAAGTTCTGCTTCTTTTATGGTTGGGAACCATAATGCCTGTTTTGATTGTGGTCCAATTGGGGGGGTCATATTTTGTGATTGGGGGAATATTTCTGTGCAGTTCTTGGATGGAGTTCGCAAAGTATTGGTTAAAGTCATTTGCTAGTTGTTGGATAGGTTTTGCGTCTTTCATGAAGCTGTGTTTTATGGTTTCGGAGGCGGTGGTGTTGGGAACACAATCTAGCATCTCATTGATCAGATGCCAGGTTTGTTTCATGTTGTTTTGTGCAGAGGTTAGTTTGTCTCTGTAGTAGCTTGTTTATGCATTTCTGATTTGTGTTGTAAGGCGATTCCTTGTTATCTTATATTCAGGTTTGAAAGCTGTGTTATTTGGATATCGCTTTAATTCTTTCCATTGGGGGGTCACATTTTGTGATTGGGGGAATATTTCAGTTCTTGGATGCAGTTCTTGGATGGAGTCTGCAAAGTATTGGTTAAAGTCATTTGCTAGTTGTTGGATAGGTTTTGCATCTTTCATGAAGCTGTGTTTTATGGTTTCGGAGGCGGTGGTGTTGGGAACACAATCTAGCATCTCATCGATCAGATGCCAGGTTTGTTTCATGTTGTTTTGTGCAGAAGTTAGTTTGTCTCTGTAGTAGCTTGTTTATGCATTTCTTATTTGTGTTGTAAGGCGATTCCTTGTTATCTTATATTCAGGTTTGAAAGCTGTGTTATTTGGATATCGCTTTAATTCTTTCCATTGGGGGGGGTCACATTTTGTTATTGGGGGAATATTTCTGTGCAGTTCTTGGATGGAGTCTGCAAAGTACTGGTTAAAGTCATTTGCTAGTTGTTGGATAGGTTTTGCATCTTTCATGAAGCTATGTTTTATGGTTTCTGAGGCGGTGGTGTTGGGAACACAATCTAGCATCTCATTGATCAGATGCCAGGTTTGTTTCATGTTGTTTTGTGCAGTTTGTTTGTTTGTCTCTGTAGTAGTTTGCATATGCATTTCTGATTTGTGTTGTAAGGCGATTCCTTGTTATCTTATATTCAGGTTTGAAAGCTGTGTTATTTGGATATCGCTTTAATTCTTTCCATAAAGCGTCCTTTCTGTGTATTTCTAGGATTAAGTTTTGTGTTATCCAAGGATTTTGTGATGTTTTTGAACGAATTCCGACTTTCTTTGTAGCTTTCTTATATATTTCCTCCAGTGTGAGTTTAATGTTGTTGTATAAGATATCTGCTGAATCTGATGCCAAGTCTGTTTTTCTTATTTCGTGATTGACTATTTCTTCGTCTATTATTGTTTTTTGTCACTTTTCTTCTGTGGGACATTGCATTGATATTGTCTTGGTGTGCAGATTTAGAGCGGTGAAGAAATGGTCTGCTACTTTACACTTTATGACTGATTTATGCAGTGTAACTGTTTGGTGGGGCTGGGACGTTTATATGATCTAGACAGGAGGAAGTGATAGTATTTCCGAATATTTCTTTTCTAGTCCATGATGTTATTGTTGGTATTAGATTATACATGGATAGCGTGTCTAGGTATTGTACAGTGTTGTTCTGGTTTTCGTTTGTAATATTTATGTTTATGTCGCCAATTATCATTAGGTATTCGGTTAAGCATATTTCTTGACGTGAAAGCCAGCAATTGAGTTCGTGCAAGAATTTTATCATGTTTAGGTTTGGTGGCCTGTAAATAGCATTTAGTATTATGGGATGCTGTCTATTGGTGGTATTAGTGATTTCGAGGCAAAGGGTTTCAGCATGCTCAAACTGATAGGTCGTTACTTTTGTTATTAATTTTTGTTTGATAAATATTAATATTCCACCCTCCTCTTTGTGTTTGGCGGCATGATCTATGTTGTTGGAAGTCTAAAATTTGGAAAGCAGTCACTTCGTCATTAGTTATGGATACTTCTGTTAGAATCATCAATATCAGTGTAATTCTTCAGATAAGCCTGTAACAATAACCGATGTTTTCGGATGCTTCTGATGTTAATATGCAAGATTGAGAGACCTCTCGCTTGTACTGTGTGTTGTTTCCATGCATCAAGCGATTCTAAAGTACAATTACGGATGTATTCTGGTGTAATTATATCTATCTCATGGGTCACATTCATTTTTGTTGTGTTGAGATCTTCTTATTGAACTAAGTTGGAGTCTTTTGTTTCACTCTGGCAACCTATCTATATCTTCCGAGCTTTTTATTTGTATAGACTTTGAAGTCTGTGACTTTCTCAAGAATATTTTGCCGTCTTTGATCCATAAAAACTGATACTTTTTTCTGTTTTTTCTTTCCTTTCTTGGTTCAATAGATTCTGATTGAAAGGTGTTAAATACTCAGACAGAAAGATTGGTGTATTGTCTTGCGATGCATTTAAATCCTTGACTACTTGTTTTTTTAGTCTGCTGGCTTTTATGAGATTGTCTCTTGCAGCTTTGCTTGTCAGACGGATTATTACTGGTGCGGGTTGGAAAGCCTTGTTTTTTGTTCTTCCTGGGAATTCAATTTATGGTCTGAATATCATTATGCTCTAGGGGGATGTCAGTTGCATGGCCTAACTTTAAAACTACGTCTCTGAGATTTTCTGTGGATTCAGTTTCTGGAAGACCGTTTATGACAAGGTGTTCTTTATGTTGTTGTTGGTTTAAAACTTCCTACTGTAGTTTCAGGGAATTAAATTCTTGATGAAGTTCCGATGTGTCTTTTATTAATTTGTGTTGCCTGTCAGTTAGTGCGTTAATGCTGGCTTTAATGTCTTTTACCGTTTGTAAGATTCTTCGATTTTTCAATTATTAAATTTAACAAACTCTTCATATTCGCTAATTTTTTTATTATTTGTTTATTCTGGTTATCAAATAGTTCTTGGACAAGATCTACTAAGCTGGCTTTTATATTTTCTAAACCTTTTTCTAGTAATAAATTTACGAAACTCAAATGATAAGACTCGCCGGTATTTTTTGTCTGTTCAGTTCATCGTCCGATTCTTCCTCCAGCGTAATGAGTTGCGCCGTTGGTGGCGGCGTTTCTTTGTTCTCTCTGCAGTATAGGCATTTCCATTCCTCTCGTTTGGCATTGGATTTGTGTTGCCATGTTGTTTCTGAGAATCCGGAACATGCAAAGTGAAGATAAGGCATTTCCTGCAGGTTATATGACTTCCCTCGGACGATAATTCCTTCAGGCATTTGTTGAACTTCATGACTCACCTTTCTTTCCTTGGACAACTGCAAAGATGGCGACGTCCTTTGTTCTATGCTCGTTAGTGACCGCGGTGAACTTTGCTCAATTTTCAGCACACTCAAAATTTGGATTTCACTTGGCAGATTTCGATGAATTATATCTCACTGTCTTTAGCGTGACAAGAAGAGTTACTTTGTGATACTTTTAAATTAACAACAGGAGTTTGAACCATATTAAAGTATAAAACCTGAACCGGCGATACAAGGACGAAGCAACCGTTCGTATGCTTACACAGCGCATTCTAATAACAATAATAATAATAAACTTTTCAATTCATTATTAACATTATTATTCATGCCTACTTATTTACATTATACACAAATGTACATATCAGTACAAGTACTTTCACATTATACGCATCTACATTGTATTCTTACGAATAATGAAACTTGACAATTTTACAAATTTACAATTCTGTACTAACCATGTGTACAATGCAGTACAATAATTTTGTATCACTTTACTTTCACATTTTATTACTTCTCAGATAAATGACACATATATATATATATTATAATATTTAGACAATAGTACTATAATATCTTACGTGATACATTTCACTCTTAATGTCTTTAGAATATGTACAATGTGGAAATTCATATAACAGAATAATAACAATCACAGTAAACGCTTGCAAATGTAGTCCACAGTTACACAAGGTAGATACTCATATCAAAAATCATGATTATTACAGATTTTTTACATTTTTACAGTATATATATATACAATGAATACAACAAATATATATATATATATATACAGGGTGTTCGGGATAAATTTGACAGTTTCGTAAGGAAAAAGAAAATCTTCTTTGTATCTATTAAATTTAATGAATTGACAAAAAAACATTACAGGCAGAGTTAATTACAATACTATCAACAAGATTTACTCAAAATAACCACCATTAGCATCGATCACAGCTTCAATTCTGCTTCGGAACCTCGAACAAGCTGATGCTACAGTCTCCCTGGGAAGGGCCGCAAAAACTGTTTTAATTTTATCCATTAACTGGGCTTTTGTATTACTGGAAGTGCGATTGGTGTCTTTTTCAACTGCGCCCCATACAAAATAATCCATGGGGTTAAGGTCTGGGGAGTTTGGAGGCCAAACATTTGGACTGGTGAAGTCGTAGAAATTTTCAGACAACCATTTTTGACTTTTCCCAGAGGTGTGGCAAGGGGCCGAATCCTGCTGCCATACATACGGCCTACCATTGGCTACCCTTGTTATCCAGGGCTTGACTACAGTTAGCAACTCCACGAACAAAGCCCGAATTCCAATGCCAGGGTTCTTCAACACCTGTTCCTGCAGATTTGCGAGGAATTCTGCTGTACGAACGCAATCAGATCGTCTGCTAGGGATCTTTCTTCTTGCTACATCCTCGTAGTCACCATTGCAAGTCTCTAGTTCATGCCTGATTGTTTTTACTGTATTCAGGGAGCATTGGGCAGCAGTCGTAATATCCTTATTTTGATGGCGGGCACGAATCATCATGATACAAGTTATTCTCTTCCATGATTCAGGTGGGTTCCAGCTATCCATCCTTTCTGACATCTTGTATATGAATGAAGAAGGGTCCAAACTTTTAAATGAAGAGAAGTGTGTGTTAATACATGTAACTTACGGAAAAATATAATTAATTATAAATATGTCAAATTTATCCCGAACACCCTGTATATATATATGCAAAAAGGGCAATAAGGAAGAAATTAAAAACTACAGACCTATAAGCCTACTCCCCACCATATATAAAGTTTTCACAAAAATTATAAATAATAGAATAAAATCTAAACTAGAGGGAATGTAATCCTGTGAACAAGCTGGATTTAGGAAGAATTACAATACTTTGGACCATATTCACACATTAAGACAGCTCATTGAAAAATCAATCGAATACAATAAACCCTTATGGCTGGCCTATATAGACTATGAAAAAGTATTTGATTCAGTTAAAACATCTGCAACACTAAAAGCACTTGAAACTCAGGGAACTGAGAAACCATATATTGAAACACTAAAACATATTTACAATAATGTAACTTCTGTAATTAAATTATATAAAAACAGTAAAAAGTTCCCAATACAAAAAGGCATCCGGCAAGGCGACACCATATCTCACAAATTATTTACAGCTGCACCAGAGGAAGTCTTTAGAAGCCTTGATTGGGAAACAAAAGGAATAAAAATAAATGGAGAAAGGCTGCATCATCTGAAATTTGCAGATGATATTGTCCTGATAGCAGATAATCTTGAAGATCTGGAAGAAAGACTAAATCAGCTGAACGAAGCCTCCAGAGAAATTGGATTAAAAATAAATAGAGAAAAAACAAAAATAATGATGAATAAATACATAAACCATAGAACTATTTAAGTTGAAAACCATGAAATAGAACAAGTTACTTCATATGTATATTTGGGCCAATTGTTATCCTTTGAGGAGTGCCAAAGAAAAGAGATTGAACGAAGAATTCACCTTGGATGGATGGTTTATGGGGAAAATGAGAGACATATTCAGAAGTGACATCCCTATGAGTCTAAAAAGGAAAGCTTTCGACCAGTGCATACTTCCTGTCCTAACATATGGAGGAGAAACATGGACTTTAACAGAAGCCTTAAACAAAAAGGGTGAAAACAACACAACATCGCATGGAAAGAAGTATGCTAAAAATAACATTAAACGATAGGAAGACAAATATCTGGATAAGATCTCAAGCAGGTGTCACGGATATTGTAAAATGCATTAAACAGGCTAAGTAGAGATGGGCTGGCCATATTGCCAGATGCAGTGACGGGAAATGAACTAGAAAAACAACAAAGTGGAGACTAATGGATGGAGTAAGACAAAGAGGAAGACCGAGAAGAAGGTGGAGAGATGAACTGGAACAAATTGAAGGAGTGAGATAGATGGGAGAAGCAGAAAACCGAGTAATCTGGAAAATCATGGGGGAGACCTTCGTCCAGCAGTGGACAGAACCAGAAGGTTGAAGAAGAAGAAGATATATATACAATAACAATCGATATAATTTCTCTATTTCTCTAATAATATTTTTTAATAATAATTTTTTTTCTATTATTATCATACAGAGTATTTAGAGTACCTTAATATTTATACTTGGAATATAAATACACATTTTTTTTTTCATGTCAGTATTATCAGACCATCCGTAATTTAGTCAGTACAGACGAAGCCCTTTAATCGGAAAGACCTGGGATCGATTCTCGTCAATGACACGAGGAACCTTTATAGGGTCTCTTTCCACTAAATGTGTGTTTTTGTCACCCGAAAACTCGGGTTTTTCGTCATCCAGCACAGGCAAACCGGTCGCTTGAAGCAGGGTCGTTGCTGAATTAGATCGCGCCCTGAGGCAAACAATTAAATATCGCCCCTGATAGATTATAAGACAAAAATATAAGCAAATCTCAAATTGCTATTTTGTTTTTATTAGAAACAATAATGCAAAACGATCACATAATAATATTAATTAAATGTTTCCTCTACGGGGATATCGCACAATAAAACTGTTTATAAGTTTACCCGCCTCTATCGATATAGTTGCTAGACCAACCAATATTTCTTGGGTTATTGCTGTTTGCAAATAATTTTTAATCAGTTTAAGCTTGGAAAAACTTCTTTCCGCACAGGAATTGTTAGTGTAGCGACGGCACCTACCACAATAAGGCTGAACCAGCGCCCTTATTTAGCCGGACCGTGAGGCAGGCTGCCTCTATGCTACACCCTGTCGACGGTACTGGTCATAGGACACCTCCAGGAATAAGGAATAACCAACCTATTCAGTAGGATTTCGGTTCCGAATGCCTACACGGTAAAAAGTGTAGATCTACACGTGAGTGTAAATTAGGAGAGGATAGGAGAGGATCAGTATCATCATTTATTATTGAAATATACATTACAATAAATTCAAGTCTATGATTATGAGGATTAGTTGATTGAGGCGGGCTAATTCCACCTACTTCGAAGCTAGGATTAGCTTTTATTAAGGGAGTGGAATTAGCCTTCACTGTTTATGTTGTTTGGTACTATTTATGGATGGAATGTAAGCGTTGGATGCTGCTGATTTGTGATGTGTACATAAGTGTTAATGTTATATTACCTTCGTTGGTATAGCTTCCAGAGTTCGTGTTTCGTGTTTTAATGTGCTGTAGTTGTTATGTGTTGCAAAGTTCTTGATCTGTGTGTGTGTGTGTGTGTGTGTGTGTGTGTGTGCGTGCGTGTGTGTGTGTGTGTGTGTGTGTGTGCGTGCGTGTGTGCGTGTGTGTGTGTGTGCGCGTGTGCGTGTGTGTGCGTGTGCGTGTGTGTGTGTGTGTGTGTGTGTGTGTGTGTGTGTGTGTGTGTGTGTGTGTGTGTGTGTGTGTGTGTGTGTGTGTGTGTGTGTGTGTGTGTGTGTGTGTTGTTACGATAGATGATGATGAAGTAATTCCTTAGTAATATTATGTAGTGTTTCAGATTTTTAATGCTGATGATTCTGTGCCATCATCATTATTGCCATAAGCGTTTCGGATATTGGCTGTTGTGTATAAGGTCTCCAAATTCCTGTTGACACAATTTTCCTATGTAATAGTTCTAATTTTGTTAGGTGGCTATGCTTTTTATTTTCTGAAAGCCGTGTTGGTTTTGTGAGATAATGTTCTGCTTCTGTAAATAGTTCTGTAGTCTAGTGTGTTATTTTTTCAAGAATTTTTGAGATGACTGCTAGGTTGGCTATTGGTCTGCAGTTCTGTGTGTCATTTCTTTTATCATGTTTATAAATTGGTGTAATTCTCACAGTTTTTAGTTTTTGTGGAATAATGCTAATGACGAATATTATTGTTTTATGTTCACGAGTCTCAAAAGTAACGGATTTAAAGTTCTAAATGTGTTAAAAGGTCCATGAGTCTTATTTTATCTATTCCTTGAGTGGTCTTTTTTTAGCTGTAACAGCGCTTCCTTCAGTTCCTGTTATGTTACTGCTGGAAAATAAATAGTTTGCTGATGACTTGGTGTGGTAATTTTTTTTTTTTTTTGATAGTTGGTACATTATATTATTATTATTATTATTATTATTATTATTATTATTATTATTATTATTATTATTATTATTATTATTATTATTATTATTTGAATTGTGTGATATGATATTGTTTGTGGAGGAGTGGCTCAATGAGTCTGCTAGTTCCTCTTGGTTTACATCCTGACCGAAGCTTTTTGCAATAAAATCTTGTGCTGAAGTTTTCTGTTTTCAAGTTAGTAATTCGTTGAGTGTAGCCCATGTTTGCTTCATGTTGTCGTTGTATTCCATGAATTTTTGGAAGTAGTAGTGGCTTTTTGCCCTACGAATTTTTGTTGTTAGTTGATTTCTTGTGTTTCTGTATAATGTTTGTAAACGAATGTTACTGGGTGGTGTTTTTAGTTTTTATCATACATTTTCTTTTAGAGTAATATTATTTAGTATGTTGTCATTTATCCATGGGTTATTGTCTATTTGTCGCCTCGTTTCTGTAGGCTTTTGTTGCTTTTTTTTTTCCTGTGAAGATTAGTTGGAAGTTCTCCTATAAAGTTACAGGGTCATTTATTTTGAGTCGGCAATTCCAGTCTGTATTTTTATAAGGGTGTTGAAAATGCTCTTTAATATGATGGCTTTTTGTAGAGTTTTGCAGTGTTGTGGGGAGGAGGAAGAGGCGTAATGAAACGAAGATCAGACGAAGTGGTGATCGTCGATCGATTTTGATGTTAATTACTGATGAAATTACTGTGTAGCTCAGTGGAAGTGGCGCTTGCGTCCTCTGCGCTTGGCCGCTTGAAGTTAGACCTAGGTTCTAGTCTAGTCGCTGACTAGAGGAACTTTTTCTAAGCCTATCTTCGACCGGTTCCCGAGTTAGTCGATCTCTGGCACAGGTTTTTCCTCCCGGAAACTCGGGTTTTTCGTCCCGTAAACTCAAGAAAATCGACCGTAGTACCCACATTATTTCAGACAGTGACATATCTTGTTAGGGTTAGGTACCAAGAGATGGCAGCACTTGTTTGCCAGCCTCTTCATCGGCGGCTGCTATAATTAGTGATAGACATGGGCCAGCTATCTCTGATTGGCTACCGGTGGAGATTGAACTTACTACCCACTTAGTCTCCAAAAGCTAGATAGAGTATAAAGGCCTCGCCTACTCCCTAGTAGGGAATAAAAGGCGTTAATTAATTGATTGATTGACATATTTTCAAATCCAAAATGCGATGCATTGTTCTGAACGTACATTTTGTATCCGTTTATTTCTACACTTACGTATCAGTAAACATTAAATACCATCAAGAGTTGTGGAATTAACAAAATGTGTGCTCTAAATCAAACTAAACGTATAGGGAAAACTAATAACAAATTCTGATTTTATGTATGAATAAAGTAGTATCCTCCACATTCATAACTAAGGTGGGATTACTGAATGTCGTCAACCTTGACAGTAATTATTTAATCACCACTTACAAACCACAGTACTCCATTTATGCAAACATGCATTGACTGGCGCATATTCACAGACAGTTTTAACTTTTTTTTTTGTTACGTGATTCGCACTTAAAATTGGTTGTAAAATCTATAGTACATTAGTTTGAATGGATTAAGGTTTGTGATTCTATTTTATATTTTTATTTATCTATTTTTTACTAATTCCTACTCTAAAAATCAAACATGGAATTTCCCTGCTTCCATAACCAATTGCTTACTTATAGACCATTACACATACTTGTAAACCTAAGAGCAAAAAAAAAAAAAAAAAGAAAAGGAAAAAAAAAAGAAAAAAAAAGAATTTTGGTATTTTCTTCAATGTTTTTCATTATGTCTTCTAAATGGGCCTGGTTCAGTCCACTGCAAAAATTCTTGCTATCTACTTTACACAGACTCAAATTTCAATTAAATATCAGACATAATCTCTTCATGCATTTGGTTTATCTTTTCTTAATACTTTCAATTTTCATGTCATCTATTAAAAATTAGAGTCAGGTTGTGACCTGAAATCCAATATTAGTCTCTCGAGAAATTTGTATAAAAAGATTTAATATCCGTTCTTCTACTACAAGTGAGGCTTATTTTAATTAAATCTACAGTTTCATTAACTTCGTGGTCTTAGTTGTCTGTCTTACTAATATAATTCCTGAAATTAAGTTTCACGTCAACCAAAAAAAACAAAAACAAAAACAAGCTTTCTTGTATTTATTAGCTCTTTCTATAATTTGTCTAACTTGTACGCACAAGTTAGTAGCTTCCTCGCAAAACCAAACTTGCGTGAATTATATTAGGATCAGATCAAGATACCAAACTAATCCACACTACACAATTCACCATCTCAACCAATCACGCTACCTAATCTACATTTGCGCTGCACTTTATAGGGTGCACCACCCTATAAAGTATTTTTGCCTGCTAATTTTTTTTTTTTTTTTTGGTCTGTTTGCCTGTTTTGTGGGATCAAAATCCTAAATTAAAAAAAAAAACCCACTTAACTCTATATGTGACCGACTAACTCATCTTCAGTAAAAAAAAAAGTCTATAGGCAAAGATTTCTCGCTTCATGATAAAAGACTCGAATTCAGATCTTTTACAAGCGTAGGGCGCATGTCCCATGGTTCGTCCAACTGTACGATGAAGATCTCTAGATCTCTTAAACTTTAAAAATATCACAAGTAATTGAAATAAGTAATTGTTATTAATAAAAAATTCATTAAAAACAGTCTGATTATTATGCAAATTTTTCAGGGATCGTTTGACCGATAGATGTTGCTTTTTCAATATGGCTACTTCGGATATCTTAAATTTTAAAAAGATTGTAGCAAACCATGGTAAGTAATTATCCTCATTTCTTTATATATATATATATATATATATATATATATATATATATATATATTTCAGTGGTCCGTGCCAAATGAAATGAATAGCTATACACTAGAAAGGAGCGATTATACTTATCTATTTTCAGCGTAATTCAAGGAATTATCTACTTG
Source organism: Typopeltis vanoorti (assembly GCF_054136105.1). NCBI lineage: Eukaryota > Metazoa > Arthropoda > Arachnida > Uropygi > Thelyphonidae > Typopeltis > Typopeltis vanoorti. Next base: position 62,659,829 of record NC_143571.1, on the reverse strand, counting down.
AAAATGGCCACCTGCTTCTCTTTGATCTTACCAGCAAGAAGTCGGCTGGTGGGCTATAATTATACTTATTGAGTTAACTGTGTTGCTTCCACGAGAGATGTTTAATCCAATCTGTAGCATGGGAGGCTGCGTTAATTATACCAAGGCGTTGGAAGAGCATTTAATTACGCATCTACCAAGTAGAAGTAGCTACGGAATGCCTTGCTTAACCTTTAGTACAGGGCTAAGATCGCATACCAAATGCGAGAGTGTTTCTGAGATACAAGTCTCGCTCTCCTATTTATTGTACGGTATGGAAGAGTGCTCATACACGCGTCATGGGAATTGATGCATATTAATAATAGGTTGAATGCAATATTTATGTTGCCACAGTGCAGAAGATAAATGCATTACTAGCTCTCTCGACAGACGATGAAAGTCATAAATAAGATTCTCTATAAGAAAAAATAATATTATTTCAAATCGGTATTGGTTTTCTCAATGATTTGTGAAAATTGATTATCAGTTACTAGGTATTTATAGTTATCAACAGTTGAATTAATTATGATAGTTATTATCATATATTATAATTATTATTCAGAAGTACTTGGACGTTTCGTATTTTAATGTATTTCATTTAATTACATGCATTTCATCAAGAAGCAAACGAGTGCATTGTTTTAAAGCAATTAAAAATAATATTTAAATATACTGACCACCAAACTAAAAATATCAATAGTAATTACTGAAATCGATCGTGCCAAATGTATTCTGAACTCAAAATTAATTAACATCAAACTACGTACCTTCGAAGACTACCTACCTCATTACCTTTATTTGTCGGACAATCAAGGACGTAAGCAGTAATTAATGTGTACACTGCTATTAGCAAATGAGATATGTTTTATAACCATTAATAATCAATGTCTTTTGTTATCGGCAGCCAACACGTACGGTTACTAGTAATTATCGTGTATATGTTGTCATTAGTAATCAGTGTACAATTCAATGTTAACAATCAATAAATAATTTTGTCATGATGATGTGAATATTATTAACACTGGTTAATGATACGACAATCGTGTATTAGTAATTATTTATTAGTAATTAATTACATTAATAACTTCTGTTATTATTAGAAAGCAGTGGTAGTAAGGAATTTAACACAATATGGTGTTGTTAATCGAATTTTTATCTACACTAAGTGGTCGATTTATTAGGCTCATGAATTATGCATAATGTACTGATATTAGAAATTGAACAAGTAAAGCAACTGAAAAAAATGCTACCTGAATTCGATTCCCATCGATGGTGGTAACTTATGGTTATGGCTAGAAGTCGAAAGGTTCCCTCGTTGGGACTGATAGTATTATATCTGGAAATAACTTTAGTTTCATTCAGAATATGTATCATTCATTAATTAACACTATTGCTTCTCTCCCCCTACCAACTGAGGACCGTACGCATTTTTCTGAGCCTCTGTAACTTAGTCCGTACCGACTTTGCCCTTTCATTAGAACGACCTGGGTTCGAATCCCGTTTAGAAGGAGAAAAATCTTTATAAAAGCTTCTCAGATGAATGTGAGTTAACCAGTCAATTACTAATCGGTAATTTTTCTCCCGGACTCAGGTTGTTCTTCATCCCGCATAAAATATAAACCAGACAGAGGAACACACACACACACAAATTAATTGACGTAATATACTGTCCGCAATAGACGTAGTTATTTCGGCAGTAATTAACATCCTCAACCATAGCCTATTCACGAACCATCATCTTTTCCATCTCACTAATTTCATATCAATTCCTCCGTAGCACAGTCAGTATAGACGAAGGACTTTGGTCGGAAAGACCTGGGTTCGATTCCCCTTCGTGACGTGAGGAACCTTTATCTGGTCTCTTTCGACTAAAGGTGAGTTAGTGGGTCTCATACAGAGGTAAGGTTTTTTTTTCAACCGGAAACTCGGGTTTTTCGTTTCCCAGAACAGGTAAACCGGTCCCGTGAACACACACATCTACAGACATAGGACACTCCTGGAGGCATTGGGCGAACCATCGTATTCTCGAGATGGTCGTGGTTGGGAAGTACACAGCTAAAGAACCTCAAAGGTTAATGAAAAGTTTATGACAAAGCTAGATTCGTAAGAAGAATACGTCAGTTGGCAATTATACTTGAAACCATAAAGTGTGAGATCAATCGTGGACAAGTATGAATCCAAACAAGTGAATAGTAGCGTGCAACGGAGTTCTGCATTTGAGCCATTGATATTTAGTTTGCTTATTAAAAATAATAATAATCATTATCATGTATTTATGTATGAATAGGGAAATATATATAGAAATATTCACATAGCCAAAACTTATGGAGCTAAAGTCTATTGGATGAAAGTGAACCAAGTTGCTCTGTTTTGTTTCTAATGGTAAATATCAGAATTTTCATGAGCCTCATCTTCAAAAACAAAATAAATGTATAAAGAGAGAGAGAGAGAGAGAGAGAGAGAGAGAGAGAGAGAGAGAGAGAGAGAGAGAGAGAGAGAGAGGAGAGAGAGAGAGAGAGAGAGAGAAGAATCCTCTTTTTATTCTCGCATGAGGCTCACAATGAGCTGAGTGGTTTGATATTAGGCAAGGAAAATCCTATAGACATTTGAGTATTTCTGGGAAGGATTGCATTACCTCTTAGGAATTATGTAGTGTATGAATCAGTGTATGGAAATGAAAACTTACAGAAGACTTTTGAGAATTCCCTATACCACTCACGAAACCAATGAAAATGTCCGAAAACTGATTGATTCAATAGACGGGAAAAGAAGGGAAAATATTCTGACAGTGATCAGAAGACAAATGAAATGGTTCGGACATGTGGAGAGGGCTAATGGCATTCCAAAGCAAGCACTAGAAGGAATCTTCCGGGACCAAACGTTAGGAGCCGACCTCGATTAAAATGGACTGATAACATCAAAAAATGGACAAATTCCTCCCTTTCTCAACTGACATCACGAACAAGAGACCGAGACGACTGGAGGAGGCTGGCAAAGAGTATCACCTACCAGCCATGAATGACCCAACGGTTCATTTAGAACTACGGGAGAAGAAGACGATATGGATATATGGCGAATCTGTATATCCATATAGTGATTCATTCATATATATATATAAGAAGAGTGCAACTGATTCATCCATATATTAAATCACCGATGGTCTACGTTACCGAATACGTCAACTTCTGGACTGCTGGGGTAGCCAATCACTGAGTGATCTGCATCCAGCCGTATATCATTGATGACAGTCAGTTCCTCAATCTTTCTCCTTGATTTCAGACTCCTACGTGTCCAGAAACCGTGTAAACTCCAGATTTGTAAAACTTCTGGCATCAAGAAGTTCATTTCGGCTTATTTGCTATCATGGAAGTTTGCTCCCATTTAATAGCAAATAACATCCATATATTTTGTAGTAAAGAAACAATGTGTGAAGAGATTAAATCTTCGTATGCTAGATTATTGAATCTCTGAATTTTGATTCCGTAGTGATTGTATAGTAATGTATGAACGGCAGTTTTTTTAGATAATTGAAAGGCCAATTAATTATAAAATTCCTTACTCTTGTGATTTTTTTCAACAGCGTTTACTTAAAGGAACGGAATTGAAGATGGGCGGATTTTCTGTAAACTCGTAATGAAATACAGCTTTCTGTAGATCATGCTATGTAAGAGGAGTGTAGTTAATCAGGATTGGATTCCGTGGGGGATTCCATGTTTGTTCCAGTTAACCCGAAGGTTAACAGCTAGTATATAACGGTACTGTTGCAAAAGGGTGAAGCTTAACGCTTTTTTATATTCCCCGTTGTCTGAATAGGAGGATACGTTGTTAATAGTGATTTATGAACATTTGATTCACCCTGTGAGTCAAAAGTAAAATTGATAAAATGGCTTTGGGTCTTTTATGCTTGTAGACGTAATATTCATTGTAGTCAGGAACTTGGATCAGTTAGTTTGGGTGCACGGCCATGTTTGAAAAGAATTTTACTGCTAGAGAGTGAAGTAATGAGGAGATATATGGGATATTGATATCACGGTGAATCTATTCGTTTGTGATGAACCATGAACCATCTACTATCATCCGTAAGCACTTGTTTTGCACTCGTTATAATCTTAGTATGTTGACTTTAGAAGTACGACTCCAAGCTGAAGAGGCATAGATAATTATGGGACGAATCACCATCTGATCAAGTAATAGTTCGTTCTTTGTATTTAATTTGCTGCAATGATTAATCAAAAGCTAGAGTTGAGTCGATAATTTTGAAAACTTTCTCACAGATGTGCTGATATGACTATTGAAACTTAGTCTTGTCGAGTAGTATCCCGAGATATTTGGTTTCTGTTTGCCATGGGATTTTAGTACTAAATAAGCTAGCATCTCCCCAAAGGGAAGATGCTAGCCTTCTGGTGAAGAGTATGGCTACCCTTTTTTGAGAGTTTACTTGCAGTCTAGTCTAGTCTGAGAACCATTTTTTATATTGAGATACTGTTTTGAAATTCTTTGGTTAAAAGGTAAGAACGGAGCGATCTTGTTAACATTGCCGTATCGTTTGCGTATAAAGCCGTGATGGACCCCATAAGGTCTGTGGGATATCTGCTATGTAGATTGCGAACAAAAGCGGGGCCAGTAAGGAGCTTGTGGAACTCCAGCTAAAATTATGCATTGGGTAGAACTTGTTCCGTTTCTTGACCTGCATTTTTCTATCAGTAAGGTGTGATTTGATTAGACGTATCGTATTCATTGATATGTATGTTGGCTCTAACGAGTTTGTATAGCAGACCATAGTGCCAAATTTCATCAAATGCCTTCGCAATGTCAAGGAATATAGCACCGTTGTGTTGTTTCCAGTTGTATCCTGTAGTAATATACTCTACAAGTCGACTAATTTGCTAGATAGTACTGTGGATCCGAATTGTTCGTTTTGAATTTTGCCTGTTGATTCTTGCAGTCTGAAGAGGATGATATTTTTAGCAAGTTTTCCTGGATTGAATAGCAGGCTGATGGGACGATAATTTTCAGGCAATTGTAGATCTTTGCCCCGCTTATGAATTAATATAATGTTAGCAATTTTCCAGGATGGAGGGAAATATTGTAGTCATAGAATTGCGTTTATGATGTTGACAAGATGCACTATGTGTGGTAGCGGTTTGATGATTTTGTTTGTGATGCCATCCGGACCTGGCGCTTTTTGTTGTTGAAATACTTAATGATGTTAATTAGTTCTGCTCGTGAAGTAATATTAATCAGTTCTAAATTATTGTTAGGTTGTTTTAAGGTGCATCTAACATGTTAACGAATCTTGTGAACTAGACTGATGTTCATGTTTTCATATGCTGAGCTGCACTGTGTTTCAGATTGCTGACAATAGCTAGTTCCTTTTTCAGCATCAGTATGTGTGCTAAACATGCTAACCGCTAACTATGATAGGTGGAGTGATTTACATTTGTTTCTGAGATTTTCTAAGCCCATTTCCAGATTGAATCATCTTCAGGACTAAGAGATGTTAACTTATTTTCCCATTGTTGTTTTCTGAGCTTTTTGAGAGTTTCTCTGGCTAAAGTATTCACTTTATTGAGGAATGTTTTATCTTGAGAAGCACGTGTATCATGATATCTTTATCTGACTTTGTTCTTTCCTCTAATTGGATTCATAATATCTTCGGAAGACGGTTAGTCTAATAAATAGTTATAGTTTTGGTGACTTCTGCTAATATTTATTTATTTCATTAGTTAGGTTGTCTATTGCTTTGTCAATCTCTTCCTTTGATTTTATGTCGGATACTGGACAAATGTGTTCAGGGAACGATTTGAATAATCTTTCCCAAGCTATCAAGGAATGAGGGGGACATAATTGTTCCTGATTGCCTAATTTGAGTAAGATAGGGTTTGTGATCCGAAGATAACTCGTTCAGTGTTTGTAACTGGTATTGGTATTCGACGTTCCATAGGATAGCAATATCTAAAACATCTGAACTGGCAAGAGGACCATGATCAGCAGGCTCAGTGGGACCAGCCACTACAACGTAGTTTGACTCGGTATAATCATTTAGTATGCGACAGTTTTAATTGATGGTGGGGAGACCACCATTTAATCTTTAGGTGGGGAGACCACCAAGCCCATCTTTTCACCTCTGCTCCCATATTGTCACCTTCAAGGCTATTACTTGTCACTGAATATAGATTTAAATAACCAGGTCAATCGACTTCAAATTTCTTTCTTTAATAGTTTTTAAGGAGATCGAGTATTAGGTTTTTGTCCAATTTTTGGACTACGTTGTCTGTATCAAGAATTTCCATATTTAAATAAATTTCTTACCTGATAAGCAGCTATTGACTTTCACAAACACTAAAGTAAAGATCAAGTCACTTACGGAACACAAAATAAATTCTACACCTCATCGATAATCCCAAACTTCAGACGCCCATACACCTTATATCAAAGCCACAATTTCTTTGATCGCAAAAAATCACGATTTACCACCCGTTTGTTTGTTTCGAATTCCTCCTGTGTGTCTGCTGTATCCGGTATAAGGTAGGCATTGGTTTTTAATTTTTGTCTCATCCTCAAGATTTGGTGACTGGTCTGAGCTCTGTTGTCTGTTGTTTAGTGCTATCATGTTCTCGTGGTTTGGGTCTTCCAGATTGCCTTTTGGGGGCGATTGTGGGGGGAAATGTTTTACAGAGTTTTATTCTACCTGGCCAGTTATTATTAAGTACTTTTCCTAGTCTTATAAATTCTTCATATACGTCGTCGAATTTAGTTTCGTCTAGTAGTTCTTCGTTGTCTAACATTGTTGTTATTTGTAAAGATCAGAAAAAAAATTTCTTACCTGTACTTTGCCTCGGTCGGAGGATCTTTTATTGCTTGTATGATATAATCACGTAATCACAAGAAAGATATTTATTTAACCAAATATTTCGGTCTGGAAATAGCAGACCATCGTCGGTGGTATTACAAGAACAGTTTAAAAAATATACAAGCTAGAATACTAACAATAGATCGTTGAAATTAGAACATGCCGCGTGATGTTATATCACTAAGTATGAAACGAAATATTTTGAAGTAGAAACATGATTGAATTTGCTATTTAAAAAAAAAAAAAAAAAAAAAAATAAAAAAAAAAAAAAAAAAAATTAATGAGTAATCTTGATTAGGCTTTCCCAGATTTTTGATATAGATATGCAGTCATTACGATTCAGGTTGGGATGATGGAGCAAGGCCTCCACGCTTTCCTTGAACAAACGTTCGAACCTATAACGGGATCTATGTAAGAGGCGCGTTTTTGACCAAATGATGCTGTGGTCAGTTTCAATCCCTGTATATTTTTTAAACTGTTCTTGTAATACCACCGACGATGGTCTGCTATTTCCAGACCGAAATATTTGGTTAAATAAATATCTTTCTTGTGATTACGTGATTATATCATTCAGTCTTATGTCGCAAGTATCCTTAAAACAACAAATTTTTATTGCTTGTGCGTTCCTTGCTATTCTGTCTGCTGTCTTGTAGCGGTGTTCACTAGTGTGATCTTTTGTATAAAAGAATTATTTCTCAAATCACAAACTGAATCTCTTTTATCCTTTTCTTAGCACTTTTTTCCGAATTCAATCAAAAGGCTAGAAAAATGGTGAATTATAAACGTTTTTTTTTATTTAACAGCCTACGTTGTTCGTATGTAATCTAACGACAGTAAATCAGACAACCCATGTTCTACCCGATCTGAACCAAAATTGAAATTAAAGGGTATATAGTTCAGTAACCAAATGGTATTTAAGTGATTAAACGTGTAACTCGGAAAAACACAAATAAATTCTTAATCGGACTAGGTGAGTAAGATAGAAAAAATAACTGAAGTTCTATTCTCCATTTGTGGCAATCAATCCCATGCATGACCTTTGTTATCCAAATATATTCGAATGAGGTGAACGTCCTTTAATTCTAGAGGCTCATCTGTAAGCCTCATTATCTATGACAAATGCTGTCTCTTTATTAGTGCAAACTATCTCAATAACAGCGACCTGGAAAACAGTGCCATTTGTCACGCACTGTTGTTCACTGACTTACCAAATACAAACCCGCCTTGACTTCATTAAATGGCCACGTCACTTTGTGTAGCTAGGCAACCACCGGAAGCTAGCGAACCGCATGGCTAAAATGAACATGACACCAGAGCTTGTCACAATTGTATTACGATGGCGAACTTTTCTCAGAAGTGATCTAAGTATTCGTTTGGAGCAACTTCTGGGATCAATACAATTAGCATTGGCGACACACACACACACACACACACACACACACACACACACACACACACACACACACACACACACACACACACACACACACACACACACACACACACGGACCTCTCCTACAACATCTTGTCTCATTTATGTTTGTTAATTATTGAAATTCGCTAGATGTTATTAATCTTGAGGCCTTATTGTGTGTGATGCGTAATTTAAGCTTGTTATTAATTCACACAGGAAACTAACCATGTTGATAATCAGCCGGCTTTGTTCAAAATCTCGAAATACGTGAAACATAACCCGACAAGAATAGATCAAGATACAGAATAGATTGCACAATAGATGCTCAAGCGATAATATATTAATCTTCATTATTGCACTTTCCAAATAATTAACTCGTACAAATGACCCCATTCTGCCATTTAAAGGTGCACGAATTAGAAACTAGAGAAGGCACATACTCAAATTTCTAGATAGATGCGTTCTCCTATCATATGATAGTTCTAATAATGATCACTGATAGGAATTGTTCCCATGGCAACAGCAAGATGTGCAACTGGATATTAATGGACTTCAACAATTTATTATGACCATTTTTTTTGTTATCTGCAGATATATCCGTATATATTTTTGTATGAAATATGCTGAATGGTATTGATGAATTCCATTCACAAGATTCTGTACTTACAATTTGCATTTCTTCAATATAAGCATCAGTTATCTGGATAACTTTCCGGTTGACGCGTGTGACAACCGGAAAATTCAAGCACCGCACACAGACGCTTAACTCCACAAAGGACCAATCTATGATATTTTTTGTCTGTGCTAAAAACCACATATTATCAAGTCAATCAAGCTCCTATTTCGCATCTACTATAATCATTACTTCAAAATGCCTCATCATTTGAACCAGCTAACGTTTATGAACATATTTTATATAACCAAATAGTCACATTCATCTGTAGTACTTACGGGTTAACAACATACTGCGTATCTTTGGGTTCCCTAACCATGATTCTAATGGACCTTATGCCTAAATATATAATTTTGTATACATAGGGTGTATTCCCTTGGCCGATTTGAAAAATGCAAAACCGCTTTTTGAGATGAAAAAAAAGAAGATTCATCGTATACTAGACTGTATTCGTACCCCCGTCTTTCCGATCAAACTACGGAGGATTACAAAGTGACTTCCACCTTCCATTTATATCAGCGGTTCCTGATCTTTAGCAACTCGAGTACTTCCATTTTAATTTAAACTTTTAATCCTTAGGCTATTGGCGTTAATATATTTATGACTACAAATGTTTTATTGTTTTTAATTATTAATCTAATATACCATTAATATGTTTATTTATTTTCATATTATTTTTATTAGCCAAAGATACATTTTTTCCTCTGTCAATGCATGATTATCAATTAAATCCTATGAAATTGACAGCCTGGCTGGCCGAGTGGTTAGCGTATTCGATCACAAACATCCATGCCCACGGAGGAATTCGAACCCGCAACCTTTTGGTTAGAGAGCGAATACGCTAACCACTCGGCCAGCCGTTGTCAATTTGAGTTATCAGATTGAGTAGTGGAGACCGATTGTTGTAGAGTAGGTTCCATCCCTCAATGAGTCTTTGGACTCCCTGGATCAAGTAATAATAATAATAAATTTCAAATAAGACTTGCAGGCATCTCTTTGGGATATCGTCGATTAGCATAAAGTTCAAACCGTTGTTACACTCTGTTTCATTTTGAGGAGTTGCAGGAATCTGTATTAAAACTATATAAAGTTTTAAAAAATATAGAGCATATAAATTTGTGTAATTATTTATAAAATAGATATTATATTTTTATTATTAACAAATTTCTAATTATTATTATTATTACAGAGATTCTCAAATAATCTTATACACAAAGAATAAAAAATAATGATTTTATTTTAATAAAATAAATGAAGGAAGGATATAAATATGTTTTAAGAGAAGGCGGAAGAGTTAGATAATCCATAGGAAATCGCTAATTCATAATAAGCTAAAAATAAAGTGGCTTTTTTAATATATAACTGACAGACTGCGATTTAATGGAATAAGAACCATCTTTTCCATAAAAACTGTTTGCTCATGCTTTTGGACTGGTTACGTCGCTTTTACTATAATATACTATTTAATTCCATAGTCCCCGATTGTTCTTTTAGATACTCTACTAGAACAAGGTATAATTTAAATATACCAGCTAAGTAGCTGTTTGAGCAGAAAGAAAGGGGAGATTGTTTTTCCAGTCAATAAAGGTATTAAACACGGCGATCTAATACTCCTCCACCGCAATCATAGACTTTTACAGCTACACTTGAACATATGCTCGCCGATGACTCAACCAACCAGAATATCATTATGTCAGGAAAGCAACTAAGACATATTTGATTTGGTGATGATACTGGCATCTTCTCAGAATGCCTCTACTGAACTTATGGAGATAATAAACTAAGAAAACACCAAAAGCAAATTGCTAAGACTTGAAATGAATTTTACAAAAACAAAACTCATTGCTAATAGCTCAAATATTCTTATCATCGATGGTATTAATACTGAATAAGTGATGGAGTATACCTATCTAGGACAAATAAAATCCTTGAATGATGATGAAGACAGAACCCAGTACAGTCAATTCAAATCGAGATCAAACCTAGGATGCATTCCAATGCATCGAATAATAACTGGAGACAGGGCAAGTGGGCAAAGGGCGATTTAAGCAGTGACAAAAAATAGTCTTTATTTCAGTTTAGATTTCCAAAAAAATGTTTGATAACCTGCTGTTATTATTCAGGGAAAATATCCCTGGAAATACTGGAGGGAAATTTAGAGGGAAGAAAATCTTCAAGTAGACCAAGAACTTCTTGGGCCGAAAAGTAAAGAAATGGGTGGCTACCAAGAGCTGTTATGAGGTCAAAAGGATAGCAGAGGAACGAACATTGGCTTAGCATGATGACTAATCTGCAAATAGGAGAAGATACTTAAGAAAAAAACAACATAAGACATTCTTCGGTTTTGAAACGAGAATGAGAGAGTTTGGAATCGTGATAAAGGTGAGATTTAAGTTATTAACTTGTAGGCATTTAAGAAAGTTAGTTGACTATGACAGTTTTTTATAACATACGGATAGTAGGATTAGGACCAGCGATAGTATTAGTAGACTTTGTGGTGTGAATGCTGTTATTTGTTAAATCTGTGAAATGGTTCTAGAACCCAAACAGGTATTTTGTTTTCAATCATTTCAGGCCTCCACTAAGCAGAGGTGGTCTCACATCGGGCGATCAAAATCATCTCTGACCTACAGACAATCACAAACATCCACACCCATGGCGGGATTCGAACCAGCAGCATGGTGTTCGGAGAGCGGATACTAGTGGATGGTATTGAATGAATTTTTGCATAAAATTCATTCAGTACCATCCATATTCAGTACCATAGTTAGGCACCCGCAGTAGACTGTGGGTGCGTAACTTTAAACTTTAAATAAATAACGGAGTGAAAGTAAGTGAGACGTCCTAATTGGTCGAAAGATTCAAGTACCAGCTCTCCGACCACCATGCTGCTGTTTCGAATCCCGCCATGAGTATGGGTGTTTGTGATTGTCTTTAGGTCAGAGATGATTTTCATCGCCTGGTGTGAGACCACCTCTGCTTAGGGGAGGTCTGAAATGATTGAAAACAAAATACCCTGTTTGGTTTCTAGAATAGGATTTCCGGACTATGCATAAAATTTATAAATTAAATTAAGTTAAAAGCCGCTAAAATGTTTCATATAGAAACTGTTTATTTGCAAAAGAATTATTTTGTTATTAGAAAGATTTGTATTTAAATTTTTTTAAATAAAAACTACTTATTCATTTTGCTTGTCCAAAAGTTGTTTAAGGATTTTTCGGCAAGCAGAAGGAATAAATCACACACACACACACACACACACACACACACACACACACACACACACACACACACACACACACACACACACACACACACACACACACACACACACACACACACACACACACACACACACACACACACACACACACACACACACACACACACACACACACACACACACACACACACACACACACAAAATACGAAGACTTTCTTAAACATATCTTTTCAGTGCACGAAGTTTTACAAACTGTAATGAGACATAAAAATGGTTTCAACATTGCATTAATTCCTTAAAATTACCGCTTCGAATTTTGAATTTACCAACATGAAGATCTGGTCTTAAGTGGTCTCCTTGAAACCGCAGAAAATCGGTGAGACGTAATTTTAAAGTTAAGTTATGTACAGTATTGATACAGTCGACAGCCTAACGATATTCAAACCGTAAATCGGTTATCCTAAAGAAGCAAAAAAAAAGTGTATGACCCCGACCACCTGCTTCAGTCATAGTGAGTCTTACAAGCAAGTCCATAGGAGACAATCTCATAAAAACAAACAGAATGAATAAGTTAGTTATCAAGGGCCTAATCGTTTCGCAAGATGCACCAGTCATCATATCAGAGTATTTAATACTGTTCTACAAGAATGTGCTGTACCAGTCGAAACAAAAAAGGGGAAAGTACTAATTTTTATAGGTCAGAGATATGAAGATATAGGATCAAGTGAGCGAACCCTTAGTTCTGGACATAAGCATCAGCGGCATCCGTAAACTTATGTTACAGACTTATTTGATAGGATCACGTTGATGTTATTGATAGACTGGTTCTGGAGACTCCCATGGGAAACGATTCTTTCTACAATTCTCTTTATCATCTATATGATTTTAGCCAGCTACTTCTTAGAAGAAAGATATTTCAATATGTAAATGGGAGAGCTATGGTACACATCCATAACGACACAGGCATAACTCAAACAGGCATGTAATATGACATAAATTTTGTCACTGACTGACTCCCCATAAACTCCATTGATCTAAACTCAGACGAACCAAAATTAATGATATTCAGAAATGCGTAGAGTTAACCAGTTGACAATAACTACATAATAACTCATCTGCCATCCAATATACAGAACACACATAGTAGTAAAACCCCTATCATCACTCATGTGGAAACAGTATGATGCCTTGGAATTTATCTTGATACAGATATGAACTGGAATATAGTCGCATAAATCACCTGCAAAAGAAACTCCCGATATAGTATGAAAGCCCTATATTCTTAAAGCTCCTACATACGTCAAAACATTGATGTTCGAGGCGGTGTGCGAAAACATATTGCAGTACGCTATAACAACGATACATTTTGTGATGAGTATGAACGAAATAGTTAATATCGTTACAATATAAAATGATAAAAACTGTTATTTTTGGAACAAAGACGATATCAGCTTTATCTACACATTGAAATGACAGTACATTAAATACTAACAAGCAGACTTATGTCACTACATAGTTTTGCTAAAATGTTACTTGGATACAACTACAGAATAGCCAGAACAACACACAGGTAACTTTATCGCATATAAATGCAACATTTACTAGGAAAAATTCGCCGGAAGCTTTCACATTCCAGATATGTTAAACAAACAACCATTTGAAAACAAAAGCCTTACTAGCTACAGTATCATAAAAGAGCCTACGGACAATATTTGTGAAATACACACAGTCTGTGTTACCTTTCAGACGACTAAAGATGCTTTATCTTTATACTAGTTCAGGCTTTCCATCTGGCTGATACATCATCATCTTACTGCAGTGATGTGGCATACACTGCTTGGAAAGAAGTCAACGGATATCCCCGTGGGCAAGGTTCATCTTGCAATGTAACGAGTCACGTGTTTGTAGCCGGTATAAATTGGAGGAACATGATGCTCAAAAGGCAGTACAACTGTGTCCGAGTAAAATGGCTGCGAGAAGGAAACGGACGGAGTTTGAGAAAGGCTTGTGATAGGATGCCATATTGCAGGCTATCTTTTTTTTTTGGCAAATTGTTGGACGTCTCTTACCAGAGGACGCATCCCGAACTATGAAATGCGGAGGTAGAGGTGTGATGGTACGGTCATGTTTTTCTTGGTTTGGCCTCGGACTTCTGTTTGTTGTGCCACGAACATTGAACTTCGAGAAGTATCTGAACGTCCTGGACAATGCAGTGCTTCCCATTTGTGGCGTTTATACGGAATTGACCATTGTCTCACAAGACAATGCTCTGTCATAAGGCTGCTGTTGCTGTAACTGCGTGGTTTGTAAAAGTCACTACATGAATGTCATTACACTTGACTGGCTTCGACGGAGCCCTGCTCTCAACCCTATTGAGCATCTGTGGGATAAACTAGAGCGTTGGGTGCGGTCAAGGGACGTTCTCCCCAGAACAGTTCAGGTCCTCATTACATGTATTCAGTAAGAATGGTCCAAAATTCCTATTGATCGGCTATCGTATCCTTGTGAAAAGGATCTCCCACCTAAAGACAATCACAAAGATACATGCCCACAGCTGGATTCGAACTTGAAGTATGAAGAGCGGAAACACAAATCACTTGACCATCCGCAAAGTTAGTGTAATTTATATATCGAAATGTACCAGTGCATCTTTAGAGTAATCTTTACTTAATTATGATGAATATACAAATCCTCATTAATTAGATTAACTGTTTTAATATAGAAGCAACAGCACCCGTTGTAAATACAAAACAAGCAAAATTTCTAATGCGATTTCATTTCTGAGTTAACAAAAATATTTGAAAAAAGTTAGTCGGAGATTACAGTTTTGAAATATAGTTTTTATTAAGAAAATGGAAACGTGTTTAAACAAAACAAATCTAATAAAATGTTTGATAAAAAAAACTGGTATAAGTTTGTATTGAATTTTTGAAGTATAAAAAATGTCTTCATGCAAGGATTAGTTGGTGCTTTGAAATATTTCCCTTATACACATTTTTTTCCAACTTACGCAGAGCAACTCAAAGTTCTTTTGGAGGATTCCTCCAGGAAGAACTCACCTGGCTTTCGGCTTGTCATTTTCACATTCAAATATTTGCTCATCAGTTAATCACACGTTAGCCTTCTTCCGAGAATCGGAAGACCATCCTATTTATGAATCATCTTCAAAGCCTGGTCTTCTTCAAATCCACTTGAGAGTAGGTTCCCAGATGGATGTTATGTCAACATGTTTTTATCGTTTTGTCTTTTTATCGTTTCAAAACAATCTGTTACAATTTTCCAAATCTTTACATATGGGATATTGGAATACCGTTCTGAGTTGATCTATTTAGAATTTGTTTTGGAACAGAGGTTAATTGTATTATTTAACCAGTAGACCAGTTCCAAAAAATTACGATATATGGTGTATTAATAGGGGTTTTAAACTTTTCAATTCTTAGGATGAGAATTACATACAGGGTGGCCATAATTAAAGAGGACGTGTTCACTGTCCCGCAGTGAAAAATGTGTTGGACGAAATTCAACCAGACTTGGTGTTAGTACTCTCTGGAACATGGGGTTTTTATTTACAGAAGATAAAAAATAGCACAAAATTCTGTCAACAGAAGGATATTTGGAGCTATTAGCGCATGGTTTGGGATTAATTAAACAGTAATGGCTAGAAGATACACAAGAAATCAATTTTCATCTTCGTATAACTTACAGATGTGGTTCAATGTCCTCCTTTTTCAGATGTTATAAGAACTGTATTCTGTGCATGACATTTTCTACAGGGAAACGCAACAGATTTGCATTGATTTGTCTCACATGCTACGTTATTCTGTATTTTCAAGATTGTTAAATCAGGAACATGTCCATACACCATGTGTTTCCAATGGCCGCACAACCAAAAGTCACAGAGATTGAGATCAGGCCAACGAGGTGGCCATACTGTGAAAATACACGACTAATCGCTCTGTGTTCTGTGAAGTGTTTTCGTAACATTCGTTGTGCCGGTAATCTAGTGTGAGAAGGTACTCTAGGCTGCATAAATATACTACAGTCAAGCCATCTTCGCTGCTGCAACAACAAAGGAACAACAAAGTCGCGCAGCATCTCTCCTTACAGTACAAATCACTGGTCCTGTCAGGCGAAATTCTTCGAAAAAATATGGACTGATAACAGACGATGCAGTGAAACCACGCCACATTGTGTGGTGTGGTTTCACTGATGATCTCATGGAACACATGAGGGTTATTCGCAGCCCAAATTCGGCAACTGTGTGAGTTAACACTACCTTCAGATAAAAATGCGCCTCGTTACTCCACAAGTTTTTCCACGGCCATGTACCCAAATACTTCGCTCTGATTCGAAACTTGAGTGTCGAAATTTGTAATCCTATCACTTCCCAGAAATCTACTGTCCAGCCACAATGAGCCGTGCACCACACAAATCAAATTAGTTCTGGATGATCTGTAATTTCTATGCAGCAGTAGTCCATCTATAGAAATCAATACATAGAGCTCAGAGGATATCCAATATTACTAATTGAAAAACATCCACTGATTTGCTAACGAAAGTAAAACCTTTTTAAGCATTCCTATTCGTCTCTTTCTATTTATATATTCTGCTTCGTTGTTTTATGGTTTCACCATTGCGTTTCCAGCTTTAAGTAAACCACAATCGATCTCAAATGCTGTCTGTGATTGTGATGCAATTAATAAACTAAATCATATTTACATGTATAGTGTAAGATATTTATATTATACGTATATAAATATTATGATAAATATATTATAAAAACTGAATGACTTTAATAAACAATGCGTTCAATTTCAATTATTCTAAAATTTCTATACAAAAATCAAAATAGTATTTACACACAATTTTTTGTGGTTACTCAGCTATCTATAATGTAAACTAACTTACATTATGACAGCTATGAAAACAATTGCTAGTAAAATAATATATTTAAGATTTTAATATAAAATCCAAATAATTGTCAGAACAACTTGTCTGAGTGGAGGCTCTCTCTTAAATAACGTTTCCCATAACAATGGAAATTCCATGTTCTTCTTTAGAAGACTTGCGTAAAATATTTTCCATTATCCGGGATACTTAAACATCCTTGTTTGCATCTATAAGCAATCTGTTCGTGTTATGCCGCTGGCGAATGGTGATAAGATTCGCCGAGAGCAGCAGTTATTTTGTGGGTTGTTTTCATAGCCTGTTCTTTTATTGAAAGGTGGCTAATCTCTAATTCGATAATGGGAATGCTTGGAATAGTAGCTTATTATTTAAAGATTGAATGAATCATCTCGTTTGGAAACCAAATATGAGAAGTGAAAGCCTTTCGCATTTAATTTTCCTAATAAAATTGATATTAGAAGGCAATCGATTTTGCTTTCAAACGTGATTGGCTTCAGCGTGAAAAGAAACTGAACGAGACGTTATTATAACTTAATCAGTTTTATGAACAAATTCAAAGCTATCGCTGAAGCTGAAATGATGGTTAAAAAAAACGAATTCTCAACTTAATAAAAGAAGAAAAAGTAGAAGACTTTTTCTCGTTAAAGATAATGAAAATACACCCAGATGGATGCTTACTATCAGCCACTTATTTTTATGAACTATGAAAAGAATAATAAAAAAGGAGAAAGTAATTCTCTCGCTTTTTCTTTGGCTTACAAAAGAGGGAAGTGATCATGTTTTAAATCAAGATAGACAAAGTTTGAGGTGAGTTTTTTATAACTAATAGCAGAACGTATCAAAAACGTGTTTTATATTTATTTAAAAGGAGAGACAGAGAGGAGGAAAAGAAGAACGAGAGAATGATCATGCGTAACTACATGAAAGAGCTGTGGAGAGACATAAGGGGGAAGATGGAGAAAGAGAAAAAAGAAAAGAAAACGGTGAAAGATAGAAACACAAAAAATGTAGAAAAAAGAGACCTGCAGATAGAGAGAAAGAGAGGGAGAGGAAAGAGATAGAAAGGTATGGAGAGAGAAAGAGAGAGAGAAAGGACATGAGAGAGAGAGAGAGAGAGAGAGAGAGAGAGAAATATCATTTGTGATACATTCTGTAATTTAAAGATGACATGGCCACAAATTAGTAACATGCAGATACGGAGTGCGTGTCTGATAACAACTCAGCATCCGTCTACCACGAACAGATGACGAGCTGTTTCAATTAAATATTTCCTCCTTAAATCAAACTACACACGAGCAACCTTTAATGGGATTTTCTTTTGTTTTCTGTACGTAACCGTTTCTCGTAACCCATCTAACCTAGAGAGTTAATTATTCCTCTGGGATTAATTAAATCCTGTGGACATGTCCTTTTGCTCTACTACTGTGTACACTGAATTAACGAATATCGACACGTGCTTGGTGGTTGCGAAAGGCACACAACGCTACACGAGTCTTCCTTTCTGGATGATGGGAGGGAAGATATCGAGTGTTGGACAAAGTTGCGTGACCGGAAACTTTTCATAACTTTTTTATTTATTTTTTTCCCTATCGAATACTTCAGTAAAGCACGAAAGAACTCGGGAAGTTACAAGGTGACCTCTTAAATCATTTTTAAAAAATGCAGGCTACATTTTTGGCATCTCCCAAAAGAAAACGGAACCAAACGGATAGAAATAAATTATTGCCGATAACGTCACATACTCGTGTCTCACGTGGAGGCGATAAATGTTTCAAACGCAGTTATTGCGTCCTCTTTTTTTCCATTCCTATAATTCCATTTTATAGGAAAAGCGTCTGGAGTTTTGATTTAAAGAAAATCTCAGATAAGAAGTTGTATACGTGCTACTTTTCCACCACCTTGGATATGTTGAAGGATTCAGAAATTTAGATGTAGATACCATAAGATCGTTTATAAATGTTGCAAAAAGCGACAATCACTTCTCTATAGATGAATGTTGACCATAGAACTACACTGGTTTCCGTAGATTAAGAATCAAAGTGAAAAATCAAGATAACTCTAAAACTGTATGATGAATTTTGTATGCAATTGGGTGAAAAGCAGTACGATACGAGATGTGAAAGAAACCCATAAAAATTGTAAATTAACAGTTTAATTCAGTAACATATGACTACATAAGACAATAATCAAAAACAAGTGATCAAAATAAGATTGTTCAAGTGCCTCAATAAGGAATGCGGAACCACTCGCAGCAATACAGCTTTCACAACGATATTCCATACTGTTTATAATGGTGTCCAGGAGCTCAGTTGGTAATAACAACGTTGCTCCTGCAAAACTCTCCTACGTTTCTGAAGCTTTGGGGGGGGGGAGTTGAGAGCAGCAACGTCTACCTAGAGCATCTCATGCTCAATAGAATTAAGGTCAGGAGACCTCGTTGGCCAGTCCACACGTAGGATAGCCTCTTCTTGAAGATATTGGTGCACGACATTTATCCTACAAGACGAGCATTATCGTCTTGTAGGATAAATATCTCTTCTATGGCATCAGTATATGATAAAACAGAGAGGTCTAGGACTTTTTCTACAACCCCTGACAAAACATATCCGATCAATGCTTTTATCACTGTGACGACTGCAATCTACACTGTATATTTCTCGGAAAGTTTAACATACAAACATTTTAGCATGCAAGAAATGAAATAGCTCACTTTAAAGTATAAAAAGAAAAGACAAAATTATGTACGATTCAAAGATTTAAAGGTTTAAAGAAAATAAATTATTTGTGTTAGACAAAAGTATCCGATCATGCTGACGATTGTTGAGAAAACAAACGTGTATCTATTCCCAATATGCAAATCTACAACTGTCTGCGCACGCGTAAATCACAAAGAAAATGTTTATAAGTAGTAGCAGAATCGTGATTGCGAAATCTGAATTCTTTCTATAGTGGTAAGGGATTGATCCTGTGAAAGAACTTTCCAGCGATTTAAAAAATAGAATGAATATCTGAGAGAGGGAATGTCTCAAAGACAAGTAGCTGAATTACTAAAAGATACTCAAAGTACTGTATGCAACAGGAAAAGGCTGAACGTAAAAACATGCTTCGAAGTGGACGTCCACGTGCCGCCTCACGCAGACAGGACAGAAAACCGGCTGAACTTGCGAAAACCATGCGCCGTTCAACATCCAAATAACTTAATGCTGGATAGTCGAACTACAGTGAAGGTAAGCGATCGCATAGTACGAAATCGGCTGAATTGTCAAGGATTTCACTTTTGCAAAGCAAAAACGAAACCTTTTTTGACAAAAAACATACAAAACAAGGGCGTTTCCAATAGTGTAAAAATAATGTAAATTGGGAATTCGATGACTGGAAAAAAGTCATAATTTTTAGTGATGAATCTCGAATTTACCTTGGGGTCGGTGAGTTGGTGAAAAGTTCTTCGATGAGTGCATTAATACCAAAGCTAAAATTTCACCCCATTTACCGTTTTGGGTTGCATGACATCCCAAAGTGTTGGAAAACGATGTATCGTGTTACGTACAGTCAACTCCGAAGCCTACGAATAAATGTTACAGCATTTTTAGTTCCTAGTATCGGAAAATGGTTCTAGAATTCCAATTCAAAAATGACTTCATTTTTCAAGATGACAATGCATCTTGTCACCGCAGCAGATGAATTAAGACCTATATGCAAAACAATGGAAACACTCCAATTAAAACTATGACTTCGAATAGTTCGGACCTTAAGCCGATCGAAAATGTCTGGAATATTTAAATGCAAAAAATCGACAGCGAAAGGCCCACAAATGTCGTCGAATTACGTCAAGCAATCGTAGAAAGCTGGAGGGAAATTCTGCCAACTGACTGTCAACGTTTATTGAGTCCATACCAAGAAGGATGAAAGGCGTCATTTAGGCTAAAGGAGAAATCACAAAATACTGAGTTCGGTGATCGGATATATATTTCTTGATCAAAGAATGATCGCATACTTTTTTCTTCTGTGTTGTGTTTGATTTTCCATTCACCTAATTTCTGGTTAAAAGTAATGTTTGATTAAAACAAAATTTGAGTATTGAGGAAAAATAAATCCTAATATACATAACATGTTAGTATTACAGTCGTTTGTTGTTCTGCTAAGAAGCACATGACACTCCCCCAAACCTCCACCATAAGTATCTCTTTCAAGGAAATTAGAAGGATGATAACATTTCTCTGGTTTTCTCCATATCAGAACACTCCCAGTATCGTTTACAGCAAATCAGGACTCGTCTGTAAACTTGGACCCAAGACCATTGGTCTTGGGTCCAATTGAGGAAACCAAGGGTCTATTTTTCATTAGAGTGAGGGAATGGGACCCATTGAGATTGAATCTCTATCTCATTCATCTCATGTGCTACCCTAGCCTTTCCCAATCTTCAAAATCATGCACAATTTACATCTTTATTGCTGATTATGCTGATCCCTTGTAATTGGAGAATTACAAGGGATCAGCATACAATTACAATTCTCCAATTATACGAAGACGCCGAGTCAAATCCAATGCAGCCAAAACTCAGTTTTCTGCTTCTCCTTAAAAGATGTGATAATATCCAAGTGAGATGAGATGAGATTGTTCTTCTCAGGCTTGTTATAACCTCTAGCCTTTCCTAGCAACGCAGTCATATCTATAGCTTCCGCATCCTTCAAACAACTCTCTGCAGTCGCTCACTCTAAATGCGCTGCTCTCTCTCTATCTATCTCTCTCTCTTTCTCTTACTTTTGCTTTACTGAAATCCCAAATCGGCTTTATTTTAGAGCAATACAGTAATCCTCTGCTCTTACTGCAAACAACTTTTCGATTTCTGTTTTGAACCTTTTTGCCGTTCGTACACGTTTCACATTACGCTTCTAATGCTTTCTGTAAATCTCGGAGGGTTTGGCTCCTTCTCACTCCAAAAGTCTGATAATAATATGTTGTTGACTTACGACGTACTACTCTAGTTTGCGAGATGCAATGATCACAAGCAAAAGGAAAACAGCAAAATGCCCTCGAAATCACACGTGCAACATGATGTGTTATTCATTTTATTTTTAATTTTACGTTATTTAAATTTACTTTAGCTGATTGATTAGAAGCACATATACCGTATTATTATTTATAAGTACATAAATTTACTAGGTTAACTGCAAAAGGGCCTACTGTTCTACAGACGAAGGTAATAACTAATCATATGTTCACAAAGAACTTCCAGGTATGATTTGAGTCTTCTGTTACTCGCTACCCTGGACAACAGTTTTTCTACATCTACTTAAAACGCTTTCTCACCAACTTACATCTTCTGTGTATGTCCTCTTCTTCTGTTGTTGCTTCTCCTATATGATAGAACTTGATCAACTTCTTTTACAATGCGGTTATATTCTTATTCCGAGTACATCCCTTTATCGTGATCATATTCTTATCCTAACGTATTAGTCTTTTCAATATGGAGCGAATCCTCAAAATATGTTCCTTTTGCACAGTGCTCCCTGACTATTCACTCGTTTATCCATCATAAGCCACATCAAATCTCTCCCTTCCTCCACTTTCTGGAGCAACATTTCGTCTTTAATAAAACTAACTTGATCTCCACTCATCTACATTCTGAGTTAGTCTATTTGTATCCTCCAAAAGTGATATTGATATCAGTTAAAACTTAATACCACACTTTTTTTGAGATGTTAATTCCCTATGGAGTACTCGCCGATGTCTATTTGCCAACCATCTCTAAATTCAAGCCAACTCCCATTTCTCAACCTTTCAGTAAAAACATTTCACGCAGTGTCCTATGAAATGCTTTTGCAAAATCAGGGAAATGATCAGTATATGAATCTTCTCTGTTCAATGCAATTGTTATCTTATTGGAAAATATAACTACATTATTGAAACAAGACTCCTTAACAAATCCTTGTTGCCCTCTTAAGAGATATTTCTTCAATCCATTCTTATACTATAATCCTCATCATCAATCACTCTAATCCTTTCGTTGACACTGTTTTGGATCCTGCTTCACAGAGCATCATTACCTTCCCCGTTCACTTTCTCTCTCTGTCTCTCTCTCTCTCTCATTGAAAAGCCTAGCGAAGGGGACCTGTTATTTCTTTGGCACATTCCATCCCTTTAATTCACGAAGAAATATTTAATTGTCTCTCACTCTTATTAACATCAAGATTACTTAACACATCTACCACTTCGCTCTCAACCATTCTTTCTTTTATCTTTCCCATCGCACTCAACGAATTATTGATATTTATCGTAATGTGTTATTCCTCTAGGTGAGGAATAACACATTCCCCACCTAGAGGAATAAATGAGTAACAATAAATGAGTAATAAATAACCAATAACACAAATAAATGAGTCATCTGCTGCTCCTGACATCTTACCGCTGTCATCGCCACTCACACCTTCTTCCATGTTCACATCTCCTGTTACGCGTCATATAACTAAACCTCCATAAGACTGGATTTGATGTTGTCTGCTACCCCCTGTCAACATTTTATTCTCTTCTTTCTTATTACATCTGTCATTTTTTCGTACCCACGCTTTATGCAACAGCTAACTAGTATATTGCTTACAGCTCTCCACAACGTTTGCTTCCGTCCTTTATAATTGCTTCCTAATCTCATTATTTAGCCACTTCATGTTTACTCTGTTCGTACTCATAAATCCAAGAATGGAGTCCGACATAGCCGCACTCAAATGATTAAATTAATTGCATTGCCAGGAAATGTTAATCTCCTTTCCACCTACTTCGTGTTGCCATGATATGCTCCCAAGCTTCGAGAATAGCCGGTCAAAATCTCCTGCTTTGTAGTTCAGCATATTCTAGGTAGCATAAATGCTTTATTTACTATACAGTTCCATTCTATTTTAGGATCTCTCGCAGACATCTCCAAATTGTAATCTACTCTTTCTGTTCATTTTAGCCATCTTGATCATCGCTCCTCAGATTCATAGTATGATATCCAGTCAAGAAGATGATCATTATGTCCCTCACATCTCTATCTCGTTTACTATGCCCGAGAGCATTTAAAAATTAGTACTACATCATTTGTGTTTCCCAATACCTCATTGATGCCAACTAACGTACTATTCCTTGCGCGCTTTCAATCCATTCTTCTCCATCCTGAAAAAGAGAGTCATCATATAACACAATAATGATCTTCCTCACTAAACTACTTTTCAATCATCCGTTGACCTTACATTCACTTTCACTTCTAACACCACAAAACGTCATCTCTTCCCAATCTCGTCTTTAATCTTTTAATACTACCTCTCACATTCACCAAATCATTCTTTCGTCTTAGCTACTCTCTTCTGATTTAATTTGATTCTTTCATTTCAAGTTCTCGTCCTTCCATGAAAATTCGCCACTTGCATCCATTCTGACGACAAGAGTGGGGAGATATTACACTCCCACTTTTGTCGTCATCCACACAAGTATTCTCCTCCACGTTTTCATTTTCCGTCTTTCTCTGATGTTCTTTCTTTTTGAATCCACGCTTCAGATGATCTCGCTGCTCTGTCACAAGTAGAGTCACTTTGTGATCAGAGACGATCATCCCCGTCCCAATTCGGATGTTAACACTACATAAAACACTTCATAAAACGTCAAATAATATTGTCATGGACAAAATCTCCAAATAATAATAATAAAAAAACACCGCTTTTCGAAGTATTTGTTTTCCATTGCCAACAAGTAGCTAATTATTTAGAAAATCATATTTTCTTAAAGAAATATATTCTTACACCAGTAAAGATGAAGTCAGGACTACTCGCAATCAGTTAAATATAATCTTTTTTAATCGACTTCCTACTTACTTCCGATTACTCATTTCCATTTACTGCTTACTACACTTACTTCAGTTTATTTACTACTTTGCAAACACAATCTGTATACTCATTATGTGTACTTGAATCCCGCGAGCATGACCATCTAAATAATAAAGTATTCAAAGCTATTACTTGCTTTTCCATGAATCCGATCAATCTATACTTATTATATCACAGGATAATGAAAAGAATTCTAGACATTGTGAACAGAATGTCGTTCCCCATGCAAAAATTGATCATTAGAAACATCTCGCATCTTAATCACATATTTATTCAGCCTTCGTAGCTTAAAGAAGAAAGAAAATTTGACGAATTAAAGAGGATGGATTGAATGCTAATATTCAAGCTAGTGTCAGCGTGACTTGCAGTAAAGGATCACATCTTCTTAGCATCAAATACAGAAGACGTTAAACTGGAATAACTCTAGGCCATTTTATCGACAGCTTAACGGGATAGAATTCATCACTATTTTCAGCCTTTGAAGGGCAGTCAAGGGAATAACAATGAACTTATGTCATTAAAACAACAGGGCGATAGTCTGGAAGTAGTCTGAATAAACTACTACCGAAATTCCGAGGCAATGTTACTAAGGAATCTGCAAGAGAGAGAGAGAGAGAGAGACAGAGACAGAAAGAAAGATAAGCTGATTTAATTGGACTTAGGGTACTTTGAAGTGTTATTGAGCTGGATTGATCTTCAGTTAATGGTGGTGATTCCCTGTGGCGCAAATCTCTTATCAGTATCTTTTCGTATTGTATTAACTGATTTTGGACAGCCAAACGTATACTGTTGCTAAAGATCAACTCTTCAACGTTGAGAGGATATATTAATTGAAAGGATAAGCGAACAAAGAAAGACTAAACTCCCTCTCTTTCTCTCTCTTACAATTACCGATTGTTACTTAAGTGATCAAGTGATTCTTCTACACAATTCAGTTTCGTATTTGTTTCCATGGGAACAAAATTTAGAAATTTAGATTGCAGTTCATTGTAGTATGTATTATCGAGTGCTATTTCCCTTTACAGATGAAATAAATAATTCTTTCTTAACAAAAATCCAAAATTAAATCATACATAAGTCTAAACATAAGTATGATCTTAAATGACAAAAATGGAGAAATGAACCAAAATAACTTTAATGACGAAGATAAAATTGAATTCCTCCGTAGTTCAATCGGTTTCAGCAATGCTTTTTTGGTTGGAAAGACTTGGGTCGAATCCGGTCTAATACGCATGCAAGCGATGTTTCTTTATCAGAATTTCCACCTGAAGGTGAGTTAGTCGGTCTTGTAAGGAGGCAACAGGGCTTTTCCTGCTCTGTCATAGCATTACTCGAATTTCTAAGAAACCTACTTTCTTAGTCGTGACAGGCCATTGATACTAACACCCGAGGGAAAGATTACAGATAGATATACCGAAGGAAATGCTGCAATACAATTTTCTGTTTAATTTTTTCTGCTAAACGCTTATTCCTTGAAAACAAAATCATCGGACATCTGATGACATCTCTCAGACTTCTGGTTTCAGTGAAGAGACAAATGGTAAATGAGCTTTTGGAACTCCGCCATATGGTGTCACTCATTGCAATGCAATAGAATGGCAGATTGCCTATATAGATGATGCCTTCGTTTGTATGAACTGGGGTTCGTAGACAATGTGGACGGACAAGCCTTAGTCGTTTGCGTAGATAGTACTTTGTAGAATAGCATGCCAAGAAGAATACCCTCATCCTCATGGGTAATAGTGTCGGATGAGAGTCTTGCTTATGCCTTATGGGAGGACTTTTGGACACCAAGAACTTTGATGATACTACTTTTAGTTCCGATGTTTCAGTTTAGGTCGTATGACCAAGCTTATGTCTTATGTGATGCAACAATGTAGCATACACATCTCCACATCTTTGCGTTAGCTTTGCAAACAAAATCTTGCCAGAGTCTTCTGATTTATCTTTATCCCAGACTTAGTCGAAGACTCGTGTTTTGGTCTAACTTTTTTTCGTAAAGAAATGAGAAGTGGTACTTACCATTTTTCCGTTTTTGACAGGATCTGAGATCTCTAAAAGAACTATCACACACACCACTGCCTTAAAATGTTTTTAAGGCAGTGGTAAAATCGTGAGGAGAGATCGCTATGCATTGCTTGATAGACTCGTATGGAAATACTCTGAAGATTTCGCGTGAACCATAAGCATATTATAAAGTATGTCAACCATGTGCAGTCTCAGTTTTATATAGAGAATGTTAATCTCATTTTGTGGACATTTTCTAGACTATGGAGTAGCTCTTCTTATCTTCAAAAATTTCACCTAAATATTTTTCAGATCTTGTGCATAAAAAGTATTTAAAATAATTATTAACTTAAACGTAAGTAGCATTTTCCAATACTTTCCTCATTCAGCTGGCGAGTTCAATTTTTTTTTTTTTTTTTTTTTTGTTAGCGACGGAATTCGACTTTTTTTTATTTTGGTTTAACCAATAAGAATACAGTTTGGTCGGCTAAATCCCAAATTAGCAAAATGAGTGTTCTCTGCCAGGTTGGCAGGAAAACGACCCAGAGGAAGACCAAGATATAGGTGGATTGATACGGTACAAAGTGCCTTAGACGATAGAAATATAAGATCTGATAATGTTGGAGTCTTGACAAGTAACAGATTGACTGGAGGAAAATTGTAGATAGGAAATTAATAATGATGTAATTTTTTTCATGTAGTGCTATCATATCCTGTACACCCCTTTAGGGTACATGGCAAGAATTTGATGATGATAATGATGATGATGATGATGGAATTCGACTTGTCACCCACTCAATTTGAATTCCACTCCAGAAGTATGTATATCAAAACCTATTTCCTTATTACTGTCAAAATAAAGATGCTAAAATAAGGGTACATTTAAAAATGGCAAAAAAGAAATCTGATTTTTTTTCCAACTTTTCAAACACCGAAAGTGAACAATCTTCTTTCATGTTGTTTACGTATGATGTGGCTCAACTTGAAGCAATCTATTGCACACGCGTTATTTAAAGTATTCAAGAAGCGAGAAAACACACATGTAGAGAGAGAATGAATAAAGACAATACTGTCCTAAAAAAGTTAAAAAAATAAGTAGAAGAACACCAGATGAGTATTAATACTGGCTACATGGCCTTCCTTCGTGAAAGGATTATGTATTTCTGCCGTAATTTCTCTTATATTGTTGTTGTTAAATTAAGAAATTTGTCACAGGCCTGTTGTTAAATGTCCAAAGACTATTTTAGTCTACCAATTAAACCTGATGATAAAAAAATACTTCTTAAACTGAAAGCATTTTGTGGAAACGAAAATTCTATTATGGATAATTCTGTAAATAGAAATAAGGAAAACAAATACCTTCCGTTCCTTATTTTGCAAAGGATTAATTCTTTCACTTTTAATCCATTATATCAACATCGGTGTATTTTTACTATTATATAAAAATATTCTATCGTCTAAGGTACAAAGTGCCTTAGACGATAGAAATATAAGATCTGATAAAGTTGGAGTCTTGACAAGTAACAGACTGATTTGGAGTAAAATTGTAGATAGGAAGTTAGTAATGATGTAATTTTTTCATGTAGTACTGTCATATCCTGTACACCCCTTGAGGGTACATGGCAGGAATTTGATGATGATGATGATGATGATGATGAAAAATATTCTTAATATTTAAGAACTATATTAATTCTTGTTGTTCATTATAATTTAATAAAAATTATAAAAACATTAAATACACCAAAATGAAAATTGTATAATTATTTTATATAAAAGAAATGCACCACTCTTAGAGAGTAGTGGGCGTAGGATTGAATCAATCGACCATGAGATGCGGTGATTGATTCATTCAATCCAATACCCTTGGAGGGTAACGGATGGCAATGCTGTAGCCAATGAGGTTCTAACTGAGGCTCGGCTATTGCTATTACCCTCTTGCCATGATCAGAGCTTTAATTGCTCAATAACACCTTATCCCTACACTGTCCTCTACAGATAACGGGGAAGATGAAAAGCATTCTTGTTCGCCCCTTTAAGCCAGTCCTTATAAGGACTATAAGGATAAGGACTGTTTTGATTTTGCATTATTTGAATGTTTTTGTTTTAAATTATCCTTAGTCTTTTAAATTTTTTTTCTTGTAAAGTCATTACGTTTATTTCAGTAAACACTTGCAGTGAGAATGTCGGTTCACTTATGGAGCAAACAAGAGAATACATGCTAATTATAAGTCGGATGTCCATTTTTCTCTAGGTAAGAGAAGAAGAACAAAAATACTGGCTGTGGCAACGGCCCATATCACTTTTGACCAATAAGTAAGAGAATGGCATTCAGGAAATAAGAAGGATATGAAGGAAACGCGACATGAAAGCGGCTTATAGCAGAAACTTTCCAGACTTTGGCACATCATAAGTTGGTTAATGAAGTTCTGTCGGCATGATGTGCAGTAAAGATTGTAAGTCGTAGGTTGCTTTCGTTGTTTCTCTTCTGATAAGCATTAAACTAAATTTTACTTACTCTTTTTTATCGCCAGAAGCCATTTTATGTTTTTCTTACATGTACTCTTACATTGCACTATGGCAGATGTTAAAATGATAATTGCCAAAGGTATCACATGCTACTCCTTCATGCCCAATCTATATCGATTGCTATCACGTGATAGAGATCTCAACAATCAGTGATGTTTATTGATTCTCTAGGATTTTTCTCTAGGGAAGTTAAGATGTGTTTCTCGAAAACTTATATCTCTACTGGAAATTATGTGCAATATATAGACACTTCATCAATCTCCTCCGCGAATTCTCCACATACTGATCTCACACAACTAACCTCATCTATGACCTGAACTATGTCCAACACGAAGATATCTGTTGGACGATTCTTTATGATGTTGCCTAACGATGTGTGACATCATATGATGGAATTGTACAACTAAATTCTGATTGATAGAGATTATTGCTGAATTAATCAGCACAGACAGACATCTGTATAGTCCTAATGCGAATCTATTCCAAAATTCAGTTACTCTGCAATGAAAGCGGGGTTTTCCAGTTATCAATAGAATGTGGAATATGAACTTAATAAAAAAAGAAAGAATAAATCCCCTTGATGCAGCATTTTAGACAAGTAAGTACAATACCAGTCTGTTGGTTGGATTGTTTTCAAACGTGCAGAATAATAAAAAATCTTTTCCATTTAAGGACTTTCTTCAGCTCAATGCAACTGCTCAAACTCCAATGTCAACAGACATGAAATACAAGCTGATGTTACAATTTTGGATTTAAAATTCTAATTGGCCACATAACAGCTAAGGCTGTTATAAGGCCAACATAGTGTGTGTGTGTGTGTGTGTGTGTGTGTGTGTGTGTGTGTGTGTGTGTGTGTGTGTGTGTGTGTGTGTGTGTGTGTGTGTGTGTGTGTGTGTGTGTGTGTGTGTGTGTGTGTGTGTTTGGGGGGGTAGACGGTTTGATTGCTTTGCAGATGAAAAACCAAAGTTTCTGGGAGGATAACGCTGCATCCTCTATTATGAAACCGCCTACCTCACCTTCAGATGAAAAGTCGTTATAAACGTTGAGTACAAGCTATTCCAAACTTTTCACAAATACGCTGTCCACTTTGTTATTCAGTTATCAAATCTTAAATAAATATATTTAATTCAGCTTTTAGTTGCATCAAATTAGACAGTACAAGAGATGATAAAGAATAACCTTTTCGCCATATTATGTTTGCCGTTGTGAATGGAAATCTGAACTCTGAAGAGTAAATTAAAAAAAAAAAATCTGCTGCTAATTAAATATCACGCGTCTTTACATTTTTCTGATAAAATTTCTTAAAAGTGTTACTTTAACTTTTTAAAGACAAAGTTCTCCTAATGACTTTACACCCCCCCCGTCTACTTTCTGATTGTTTGATACAGGGTGATGACTAATACATGAACCGAACGGAAGGAGAACCTGTTAGAGCGACATGGATGTTTTCTTGGAAAACATACTTAAAAACCAACTCACGTGCAGTATCGGCTTCCCTTTATGCTATCCAGAAAGCACGGATAGAGGTTAATAACGAGGGAAGTGAAAAGCTCTAAATCCCCAAGAAAAACCACCTTGGGAGTCTCGCGGAAGAGACACACACACACACACACACACACACACACACACACACACACACACACACACACACACACACACACACACACACACACACACACACACACACACACACACACACGGAATGTCTGCGGAGCAAAAACAGGAAACGAAGCAATGCGGTGTGCTTGTGAGTTATTGATCGGGACAACCCGGTGTGACAACGGTAGCAGACACGGCAAATAGTGGGGTGATGACCACGTTGTGGTGTGCAGGAGTAATTACACCACAGATGTCGTGTGGCTCGCTAAATTCGTGTCTGCCTTGTGTTTGGAATGTCATTAGAAGTGACACTTGGCAGAGCATGCTGAGAGATACGGCAGTGGAAGCCCAGAAGTCAAACACAAAGAGCGAATCATTAGGATCATGAGCTGTACATGTTCTCTGTTATAGTCTGGCTGGTTTTCACGAGCTTTCTTGTTGTTTTTTTTCTGCATTGACGAGAGTTAATTAGTAACGAATGTACATAAAAACAACTGGCGCATGTTCCAAAGAGAAAAAAATATTCTATCGAGAAACATGGGCAAGAAATGGAATGCAGTCTAATAGAGCTGTGCATATTCGTTGGTTAATTGTGGAATAGATAAATAAAGACGGGGACAACATCATGGGGAAGAGCTACAGATCACAAAGGAAGTTGGCATTAGATTAATTAGATCTATCCTGTTCAAAATAGATATATATTTTAACCATGTGACTTCTGTTCACTATTCATTGTAAGTTGTTTATTAGTTAATGCATTAAGATTAACTAAGGAATTTTCATAATCCAATCAACAAGATTAACTATTAAATTATTATCATTGTTATTGAGACCTAACTTATCTGAAATTAACTATTAACTATTTGACATTAACGATAATCATTAATAATAATAATAATAATAACAATTTTTTTCTAAATAATTTTTATTGATTTCTAAAATATTTACACATATACAATAATCATCTTGAGTGACATTTCAACTTATAATTTTTACAAAATTCAGCACTAAGTGCTGCACATGTGGTTCATTTTCTACATTGGATTTTAAATTAAATTAGATTTGTATTTATTTATTGGTTTAATAAAATATACTCAGTGGAAGTGGTGTTTACCCTTCTCAGCACTAAACCACCCGAAGAAAGAGCGTCACGAGTTCGATTCTAGTCGACGCCTAGAGGAACTTTTTCTACGACTTTTTGGCCGAGTGGTTAAGATAAGATAACAGCATTGTATCAAATCAATGTGTAATTTATGCTATGTGATAAAAAATTACTGCTCAAAAAAATAAAAAGGACTTTAGGTGGAAACAGACTCTGAGCGTGTTATAATGTTATACATGAAAATGAAATACCAATATAAAATAATTGTATATGAAAATAAACATCGCATATATATATATATATATGCGATATATATATATATATTGTATATATATTTATTCTGAATGTATATAGATGAGTTGTATTAATAAATATTGGTTGGCGGAGTGGTTAGCCTATTCGTTATCCACTCAAAAGGCTGTGGGTTCGAATCCCGCAGTGGGCATGGGTGTTTGTGCTTGTCTCTGAAAATACTAGTGGTAGATAGCATTGGCGAAGATGATGAAAGTAGTAGGTGGCCTACCTGGAGTTGTAGTAATGTAAAAATAATATAATTTTGCCTCTATATTATGTATTTACAACCCATGTTCTAATATTCACAATGAATATTATATAAAATTTTTTGTATACTGAAGAACTATAATAATATTTTTCTTTGACAAAGTTTATTATCATCTTCACATATATGGATTATTTACAACTGAAGAATTACATTTTTGTTCATTACAAATATTCAGTACATAATGTTAAGTTCGTATTTAAATGTGTGTAAATAATAATATTAACAGTGTATTTTACAATTTTCCCATATATATATTTACAATGATTCATTTAATGTGTTAAGAGAGAGAGAGAGAGAGAGAGAGAGAGAGATTTTCATATTAACGATATTGGATGGGGAATAATTTTGTATAAATATAAAATTATTTATATTTACATAATTCTTTTTTGATTTTTGTCATTTACATTTATATTTCAATCTGCAGTTCATTTTAATTCACAAATTATATTTACACTTTATTTTTGGGTATCAGTACGGAATGCTGAATGAATTTATTTCACTTTTCAACATTGCTGTTTTATTGAATCAATAAAATAATAATAATAATAATAATAATTTTCTTTATTTGGGTGGTATTTCTGTATTCTTCCTCGAAGCTTCTGCAGGTAGTTTCGTGGTTTTGTTTCAGTACCCATCGCGAGCCAGATGTAGATTTAACTGTTTATATGCATGTACTTGGAAACCTATACTTAAAGATATATAAATGTTTTTTTTTCGGTTAACGTGTAGAGGCAAGTACATGCTCCCACAGACTACCACTGCTTGAGCACGGTTTAACTTTCTTTGCAAAGGGGGGGCTGGATTTGAATATGGCGTGCTTGTGTTCTTGTAATGGTGTTGGAGAGCGGTTTGTTATAGGTTTGTGTGTGTGTGTGTGTGTGAGAGAGAGAGAGAGAGAGAGAGAGAGAGAGAGAGAAATTTCCCTCTAATTTTCAGTTTCGCTATAATATTTATATATCACCTGTTTCAGCTCTCTGTAAGTCCCTAGGTTTCTGTCGTCGAATAGCAGTTTGTATCATGTCAGGTATGTAGAAATTTTGGGTGGCTTTTCCGTAGTGGTTATTATACTTATATGTTATGTAGTTTGTTGACTGTAGTTTGTTAGCTGATATGTTGTTCCGGTTACTCTGTATGTTGGACTGAAGTAATGTCTTAACATGAGTGTGTAGTGGCATAAGTGTTTGACCTTAAATATTTTGTGTTCTGTCCTTGCTGCCCGTATAAGTGTGGGCTGTTCACTTTGTTCTCAGCATATCAGTTTTACCATTTTATTTTGCAATGATTGTAACTGTTTGTAGTCTGTGCAGAATGCGTGTGATGTTCAGTCTTGGGCTATTATTGTTCAATCTATACATTAAGGACTTCAAGCAGGGTCTATCATCAGATTTGCAATTGTTTGCTGATGATGTGAAGATAGACAGGGCAATGAGGGATGCCACTGATATTCAGCAATTACAAAATGATTTGAATAGACTGGAAATCTGGGCAAACGAAAATGGGTGTCAATTTAATGTTAGTAAGTGTAAAGTTATGCACTTTGGCGTGATTAGAGATCCAGCATAAGATTAGAGATGTAGCATAACCCCTATGGGTTATGCTACAAGAAACTGAAGAGGCAAGGGATCTTGGTGTATTGGTGGATAAGAATTTAAAGTTCAAAGGTCACATAGCAAAAGTTGCAAATACAACTCAGAGGATAATTCTTATGCTGAAGCGAATTTTGACATGTAAGGATAACGAAGTAATTTTGCCTCTTCATAAGGCTTTGATAAGACCACACTTGGATTACTGTGCACAGATTTGGTCTCCTGGGTTCCAAGGGGATAAAGAAGCTATGGAAAGGGTGCAAAGAAGAGTTACATAATATAAATATCCTCATAATCCTCATAATCTAAATCGGGATTATGGGATTTAGATTATGAGGACATTTTGCGAGTATGTAGATTACAGGCTCTGGTTAACGGGAGAAAGAGAGTTGATATGATAGAGGTCTATAAACTTTTGAATGAGTGTTATAGCATTTCAAATGATGAAATTTTTCGTTATATGGAAGGCGGGGAGAGAACACGGGGACATCCATGGAAGTTAAGGTTGTTCTCACTCAAGAAAGGGGTAAGAGCTAGGTTTTTCTCTCAGAGAGTAGTGAGTGAGTGGAATAATTTGCCCTTAGGGGTAGTGAGTGCATCTAGTGTGAATGAATTCAAGGGTAGGTATGATAGCTGGGATGGATAATTTACAGCCTCCCTCGATGAGTCCTTGACTCCCTCGAGGTCTCAGATAATAATAATAATAATAATAATAATAATAATAATAATAATAATAATAATGCTTTATAGATTAGTATCTTTATGTGTGTCGGAGCAATGTCTTTTAATCGATATAGTTTGCTTGCTATTATCCTGAGTTTGTTGTGTAGCTAGTTTATATGGCTATTCCAACTTTGATAAGACCACATAAGATCAAAGTGAAGTCCTTATCTCGGACTTCACTTTGATCAGCATCGAAGTGAAGTCCGAGATAAGGTGTTTTTATCTGTGTGATGGTTGTGATTTTAGGATCAGCGCTTTGTTTATAGGAGGATGGATGGTGGACAGTGAGATATTTATTTTCTATGGGTAGTGTTTTGGGAGGTTTTGGATATCATTAACTTTGTTTTTTCAGGGTTTATATATATATATATATATGCCATTTTCAGTTAATCAGTTAGTGATTTGATTGGTGTCGTGTTGCATATTTGTGTAAGCGATATTTGCATTGTTGTGAATGGATACTATGGATATGTCGTCTATGTATTGGAAGATTTCACTTTTTAGGGGAAGATGGCTAAGATCGTGTGTGTGTGTGTATGTTAAACAGATAATATTTAAAAAACATTTTTTGTATATTCTTTTAAATTGTAAATATTTACGTATATACAGTTATCATCTTGAGTAACAGTATATTATATTTTTATATTGAGTATAATATTTTACAAGATTCTGCACTAAGTTCTACATATAATGAAATTTCAATAATAATGATAACATAGTTTTTTTGCTATCTTTTAAAATAACAATCACAGTAATAATTTACAATTATATAGTTCAGAATTACACAAGTTATAATATTACACGTAGTTTACTTTTTTTTTTCAAAGTTTGAGAAAGAGTGATTATACAACAGTATTTACACATGCGCAATTAAAATATTATATTTCCTATTTCTCACAAACATGCAATGTAAACTCATTATTTACATATTTTTTTAATAGTAAGAATAATTTATTACATGATTTGTTTCATGTTACATAGTGATATTATATTAATGATATTATCACATAATAATCAGTATCTTCAGTGTCTTCTTTATTGTTATGTAATTTACTGACTGTTTTGTTACATTTCTGCATTTGATTATAAGGATTACGTGTAGGTGGGTGAGGCAAGTTAATCACACCTACTTCGAAGCTTGGGTTAGCTTTTATGAAGAGAGTGGGATTTAGCCTTCACTATTTATGTTGTTGTTACTGTTCATGCATGGGCTGTAAGCATTGGATGCTGGTGATTTGTGATGTGTATATTACTTTGTCTGTATTGACTTTGTTGGTATATTTTCCAGAGTTCGTTTTCTTAATGTTCTGTAGTTATCTACGTGTTTTAAATTTCTTTGTAGGTTGTTGAGTTGCGTGGGTATCTGATGTGATCTCACAAAAGAACCGTATGAGTTGTTGAAGGGTGTGGGGATGTAGAGAGTTGTTGTAGGGCGTGTTATACGATATGTGTCTCTGTTGTTTCGATAGGTGATGTTGAAGTAAATCCTTGTTAATGTCATGTAGTGTTTCAGATTTTTAATGCTCAGGATTCTATGTGTTGCTATGTGCTGGTCATATGTTGGTTGTTGCGTGTAAAATGTTCGAATCACTGTTGACACAGTTTTCCTGTGTAATGTTTCTAATTTTGTTAGGTGGTTGTTCGATGTGTTTGCATAGACTGTTATATCGTATCTGAGTAGGGATTCGCAGATACCGTGATATAGGAGTTTTTTTTTATGTTGGATGTAATAATGGCTTTTACTTGGAAAAGTTTTGTTGCGATGATCCGGAGTTTGGTATGTAAGTATTCTATATGTTTTGTCCATTTAAGGTGGCAATCTATATAGAGACCAAGGTATTTTTCATGTGTTACAGGTTTGATTTCGGGATATTTTCAGGTATTTTTGTTGTTAATGTAGCGGTATGTGTGACAGTGTATCGATAGTGGTGAGTGGCGCATGATTCTTGGGTTGTGTATTATCAACATCTGTGTTTTGGTGCCGTTGATTAGAATTGCGTTTTGGTGGAAGTATGTTGTGATTTCATTTAGGTCTTGTTGTGCTTTTCAGTGAGCCTTGTTGATGTCTGTGCGGATTGCTAGTAGTGCGGTGTCATCTGCGTACTGAAATATTTGACTTCTTATGGCTATGTTATGAACATCATTAATGTATATGTTGAAGAGTATGGATGATAATATGGCCCCTTGAGGAACACCGTGTTTTATTTGTATACCCCGACTGTGTCATGTACCTATTTTTGTTACTTGTGTTCTGTTTGAGAGGTAGTTCCTGAACCATGTATGCAGCGTTCCTCTTATACCTATTGAGAATAGTTTGATGAGTAGTATGTCATGTTCAAGTGTATCAAATGTTTCGTTTAAATCGAGCAGTATAAGGACGGCGTACTTGTTTTTTGTCGAGAACTTTGTTTATTGTGTCGGCTATGTCTTCTAATAAATTGACGGTGCTTTTTCGTTTCTGAAAGCCGTATTGGTTTTGTGAGATGATGTTGTACTTCTGTAAAATAGTTCTGTTGTCTGGTGTGCTTTATTTTTTCTAGAATTTTTGAGATGACTAGTAGGGTAGATATTGGTCTGTAGTTCTGAGTATCGTTTCTTTTACCGTGTTTGTATATTGGCGTAATTATTGTAGATTTTAGTTGTTGGGGAATAATGCCTGTATCGAATATTATGTTCACAAGTCTCAAAAGTATTGGATTTATTTGTTCAAAGTGTGTTATAAGGTCTGTGAATCTTATTTTGTCTATTCCTGGAGTGGTCTTTGGTTTTAGTTGTAGGAGTGCTTCTTTCAGTTCCTGTTTTGTTATGGGTGGAAAATACATCGTTTGTTGTTGACTTTGTGTAGTTAGTTTTTTGTTGATCGTTGGCAGTTTGTCTTTTTTGAGTTGTGTGATGTTGTTTGTGAAAGCATGGTTGAATGAGTCTGCTAGTTCCTCTTGGTTTGTGTCCTGACCGAAGCTTTTTGCAATAAAATCTTGTGCTGAAGTTTTCTTTTTTCGAGTTAATAATCGAGTTAATTTCGAGACAACATGTTTGCTTCATGTTGTCGTTGTATTCCATGAATTTTTGCCCTACGAATTTTTGTTGTTAGTTTATTTCTTGTGTTTTTGTATAAGGTTTGTAAATGTGTGTTACTGGGTGACTTTTTGAGTTTTTTCCATAGAGTTTCTTTTACGGTAATACTATTTTAGTATGTCGTCATTTATCTTCTTTTTGTAGCATGTGCTCCATTTGACACTTGAGTATGTTTACTTCTTTCCGCAGTTCTTGATTTTCACGCTGGAATGTTTCTTGTGTTTCTATCGCTACCGTTAATTTTGTCTTTATTTCTCGCACGGTTTCTAACATTTCTTCAGAGGTCTCGTTATTGAACTGTATGTAACGTTCATACTCCTCAAGTTTTTTGTTGATTTGTTCCATGTGTGTATTTAACAAGTCTTTCACCATGAGTTTAAAATAATCAAAGTTATCTGTAATTTTAGGATCAGGAAGCTTATCTTGATGTGCGTCGTTATTTTTCTTTGGTGTCTGTTCTTTGTTCTTCCTTTTCTCACGGCATTGTAGACATCGCCATTGGGTCCGTTTCGCGGCTCCTTTTGCTTTCCACGTACTTTCTGCGGTCCCTGAACAGTGGAAGTGTTGTTTTTTGTCACATCCAGAACAATGCGGCCAGTCCCCTTCGTCGCTTAATAGCTTTTTACACTTGTTACAGATCATTGTGCTCGACCTGCGCTCGGTGACCTTTAAACTTTCTTCCCATTAGCGACTATAGTGCAACTTTTAAAATGGCGACGTCCTTTGTTCTTCATTGGTTGGTGACTGCAGTTCGCTCTATGACTTTCAACAATGAAAATTTTGAATATTACTTAGCCAATTTGGGCGATTTAAACGTCCCTTTCTTCAGCGTGACTAGTAGAATTAAATAGCAGCACTTTCAAATTATAAACATCAGTTAAAAACTACTTTAAACCTATAAAACCAGGAGCAGCGATAACAACGTACGCCCGTCCGTTTGCCTACAAGCGCCCTCTGTGATGATAATAATAATAATAATAATAATAATAATAATAATAATAATAATTATTATTATTATTATTATTATTATTATTATTATTATTATTATTATTATTATCTGAGACCTCCAGGGAGTCAAAGGACTCCTTGAGGGAGGCTATAAATCACCCAAACCAACTGTCAGACCTTCTCTTAAATTCATTCACACTAGATGCGCTCATTATCCCTAAAAGCAAACTATTCCACTTCCGTGAGAGAAAATCATAGCTCTTGTCCCTTTTTTAACTGCAGACAACTTCCGTAGATGCCCCTGTGTTCTCTCCCCACCTTTCATATAATGAAAATTTTCATTAACCAGAGTCTGTAATCCACATACTCGCAATCTCTCCTCATAATCTAAATCTCATAATCCAGATATAATCTTTGTAACTCTTCTCTGCACCCTTTCCGCATCTTTATCCCCCATGGAACCCAGCAGACCAAATCTGCGTGCAATAATCCAGGTGCCTCTTATCAAAGCCTTATTAAGAGGAAAGATTACTTCCTTATCCTTACATGTCAATGTTCGCATCAACATTGCAATTATCTTCCGAGTTGTGTTTGAAACTTTTGTTATGTGACCTTTGAATTTCAAATTTCTATCCACCATTATGCCCAGGTTCCTAGCCTCATTGGTTTCTTGTAGCATAACCCGCTGATATAATATGCCAATGGAACTCTAATCATGCCAAAGTGCATCATTTTACACTTACCAACATTAAACTGATGGCCATTTTAGTTTGCTATTAAATTTCCAGCCTATTCAATATTATGATTAACATTTAATCGACGATACTCGCTGATTATTAATTTCCTACCATCATTAACTATTATTTAATTATCATCTAACTATTAATCGACTACCGTCCTTAAAATTGACCAATGTTATCATTAATTATTAATAACAAACAACTTTAACTCTTACTTATTAAAAATAATTATTAACTCTATTATCAATTTTGACTCGATTTTTGGAAATCACACATAGACAAACATAGTATCAAATACACAATAATATAGAAACCCCCAGATAATAATCCACTCAGCTTTCTGCATGAATTAGAATTATGGCTAAGCGGCATCGATCCCCGTACAACACATTGGCTCATCCTAATAGGAGACATTGATATAAATACTCTTGACCACGCTTCTTCAACTACTAGCACATACCTTGATATACTAAGTCAGTACAACATAAATCCTACCATAAACTCCCCAACAAAAGAAGAAATACTTGACAAT
Organism: Typopeltis vanoorti; assembly: GCF_054136105.1. Classification (NCBI taxonomy): domain Eukaryota; kingdom Metazoa; phylum Arthropoda; class Arachnida; order Uropygi; family Thelyphonidae; genus Typopeltis; species Typopeltis vanoorti. The sequence goes on along the minus strand of NC_143571.1, from coordinate 62,619,484 downwards.
TCACTAACACATTTTTACCATATCAACATTTGGGCTCTCATCCATACATATACATCATCAGTAATTAACGTCAAAATTATCGATCACTACTTTGTCTTAACTTCGTTTCATTACGGTACCTCCCCCCTCCTCCCACCACAAGAAAATTCGACAAAACTCGATCATATTAAAGAGCATTGTCGACAACCTTGTAAAAAATACAGACTGGAATTGTATACTTAAAATAAATGATCCTGTAACTTTATATGAGAACTTCCAACTACTGTTGACAGAAATATACAAAAAAGCAACAAAGCGTACACAAACGAGGCGAAAAACGACAATAATCCATGGATAAATGGCGATATTCTAAATAGTATTGCTGTGTCTCCCTATCTACGATTATTAAACTTTCCTTTATCCTTTCAAGTGAATCTCTAATTTTATCTTTATTCACAACTCAACTATGCACGAGATATTACAAAATTCAAATATTTAAGCTTTTTCTCCCCTTAGTGTCCCTAATATTTATATTATACTGCACCTTTCAGGGCATTTAGTTTAGGATATATAATTCGAAAATAAGGAGCAATTACAAAAATATGTCTGAGTGTGAATCTATTAAGCAGTCGTGACCCTTTATCTCGTAACTTAACACATTAATTTCCCACGTGATTAGGTTCGTACGTTTTTTCAAGTAGTGCATTAGGTAGCACTTTCAGACAACTGTATTATTAATGAACAAAAGTTTATTTAAGATCTCAAACATGGTACAATTCAATTTCTATTATATAAAACACAATTCAATACTAAGAATAAAATTACAAAATTACACAAGCAAAATACAAGTATTAGGGCAAAATCCAATGTGGGAATTTGCGATCATGCCGTCATAACGGACCTTATACATATAAATATTCAAATATAATCCTGGAACAAGTTAACACTTTACTTAACCTTATACTAGTCAGAATGCTTTATATTGCTATAATACCATGGGCATTAATGTCTATATTCAGTTTACCTTATCTAACTTACAAAACAAAACAACATAGGTTAAACTATCCTTGCACTATGCCCATACATACATTTGACCTTTAAGACACTCTCATATGAGATACCGTGCGCATACATAAATCTCTAGCACATGAATGCTTATCAAATAATATAAACTAGCTTACTCTCATTCTACTCTGATTTGTACTAAAGTCCTAGTATATCTTCGACTGTCCACTAATTAACAATGATTGCAATTATATGCGATTTCAATTGATACAAGATTTTACAGTACCTTTGTAGGACGAACCCTGGTTTTCACGATCTATACCTTTCGTGCTTGAATAAAGGACACACACTGGATCTTCTATTCTATCACTATGGAACTCATCACATGGGCACAGATTTCTGTATGGATTTTCTTTCCCTCGATACGAGTACTGGATGATGAGCTACATAGACAATTTCTTCCTTCTTGTAACTATACGGCATTCCTCGTCTCTTGCAACAGGAATACGGGATCGAATTTCCGCACACTTTGTTTCCTTGTTGTGTCGGACGGGGATAACTCCTACGCCATCACTCAGGAAAACCGCGTGTTACCTATACGAAGATTTCGTGAAGAAAACTCTGAGGAAAAAAGCCCTGTGTGTGTGGGGGGGGTTCCTAACCCTTTTATCTGCATGGCACCCTATCGGCACCTTCTTCAATTTCTTTTCTTCCCCCCTTACTGGAGTCGATCTCACTCACCAATTAAAGTGGCGTTTTCTGCCCAAAACATGTTACAGTTCGCTTGCACGCGACTCTCACTTGACGAAGTCTCCCTTCGGGAATTGACCTTGCGCAATCGCCATTTGTTTTAAGCCCGCCTCTATACTAAATTAATCTTAGAATTTACTTGAATATTTTAATCTCCTTTTTTTCAAGTGATAAACTAGCCTCACACATACAAATTCTTAACACTAATCTTCTTTGTCTTACTTAACCTATTTTTTCCATATTTTTTTTGTAATAAAGATTCCCTGTTTCATTATTTAGTTAAATAAACAATTTCTGCTATATTTATTTTACTTGGATGCAAGCATATTTTCTGTCTTTAAAAATCTTGTATTAGCTACTTACATAGGATTTTATATTTTTATTTTCTTGTTACACCATGATAACTGAAATTTTTACATTCTTAGTTATCTGAGTGTAATACTATTACTGTAAACGAAAATCTATGAAAAAGAATAAAAACGTCACCCGGTAACACTGATCTATACATATTATATAAAAACACAACAAATCAACTAACATCAAACATTCGTAGGCAAAAAGACACTACTACTACTGTCAAAAATTTATAGAATATAATGACAATATGAAGCAAACATGGGCTACACTCAACGAATTATTAACTTGAAAGCAGAAACCTTTATCACAAGATTTTATCGCAAAAAGGTCTGTTCGGGATATGTACCAAAAGGAACTAGCAGACCTATTCAACTACTCCTTCGCAAACAATATCACACAACCCAAGAAAGATAATCTTCCAACGATCAACAAAACTTACCAACACAAAGTCAATAGCAAACTATGTATTTTCCACCAGTAACAAAACAGGAAATGGAGGAAGCGCTCTTACAGCTAAAAACAAAGACTATTCCAGGAATAGCAAAATAAGACTCACAGATCTTTTAACACACTTTGAAATAAATCCTATACTTCTGAGACTCGTCAACATAATATTCGACACAGATAGGCATCACCATTCTATGATATTGTTTCAAATAATTCTACTAATAAAAATTCTACTTTTCAGTGGTACGTACTCATTCAGATTGGCATGGACATCTGTACGACTTCCAGTTATTGTGTTTTATTTAATGTTATTGTATATTACGGAATATTTTGCATTATATTTGCAATGTTCCAAAATCATTTGTAAGGAATTATTAAACCAAACTTGCGCTCATTTATAACGAGATGCTAATACATTATATTAATATAATTTGTTATAATAATTACAGATTTAGAATAATACTGCATGAATATAATCGATGTAACGTATTGTGATGAGACAGAAGGTCTTGGTATTTTATAAAAGCACTCATGTGTTAAGGATTTTATTCTGACATTGTTGTGTCGCTAATTAATTAAACCTATATTTTTTACATTCGCGAAAGATGTTGATGCATCTATCTCACCGTAGCATCAAAGACCTCAATACCAGCATAGACGCAATAGGTATAAGGAGGCCTCTTTAACTGCACGTTGTGTGGATGATGGTAGTGCAGACGTTCGCAAATGGAGCGTCGTAACCACTCACCACTATCATCTGTCCTACTGATAGCAAAGATATTATATCGAATTTAAATTTTATTTCGTTAGGAGGCATTTGTTCCAACTGGTGATAAATTTCTATCTTCTATTACTGGATCAGAGCAGTCTGTGCTGTAAGTTGAGAGACTCCTCTTATTTATCAGAATAATATTGTACTGGCAAATTGCCTGTTTGGGTCATTAAAGTTGAGTGACCCACTAGCATGGGTCACTCAACTTTATCGGACTACAGCGATAACTAGTGAACCTCCTGGCAGAGGTAGATGATTCCTGTGGGTACCTTTTATTCAAATTCATTAATTATCACTGACTTGACGATGAGGGAGTCTCGTCGTCAAGTCAGTGATCGGTGAGGGAGTCTCAGTAGAGTTCAAATCTTTTAATACTTTCTTCGTGAACTATACAAGGATATTCCCCTATGAGCTCCTTGTCTGAAAACATAGACGATGTGTTCGAGACTCATCCATTAATTACATCAAAATTACCCCAAAACTTTACTTTTGAGTTTTAAAATTTTACTAAAATAATGCAATTGGTTCTTTACTCTCAATAATCGTAACTTCCTACTTAAAATACGGGTTTTACTTAATTTATGGAGGACTGCCATGACACCTTTGAAATATGGCCGTGTGTTGAAACGGTAATTCTTTTATCAGCTGTTATTGGATTGTGACTTCTGTGTAGAATTTTGTTCTTATTTTATTAAGAGTTGTGACTCCATCTAGATGGCACTGTTTATGAGAAAGCTAAGTAGAAGATCAAAGCTAGAGAGAGAGAGCTGCTGTGATGTGCGATAGCAGTACCTGCAGTACTATTGCACAGTTCCATTAATATATGTAGAGTTTATGCGGAAAAACTTTCTGTAGCAGTTGTTGATCTAAGTTTACAGAAATTCTTTCTCAGTTTCTTTATTAGCACCATCTGAATTATGCATTGCTTCTGCAGAATTTTTGCCCTATTTTTGTTGGTAAAAAAGAAGTGCTAGTAGAAAGAAATGCCGATCTATTGTTAGTCCTTTTCAAGATTTTGTTTCATTTTCAATTCCAATTAATTATTCAGGATTGCGCTTTTAAAAGCAAATATTATATTTACATAAACGCTGACCAAACGTCCATAAAATGTTTGCTATTGAAGATCACACAGAATATTCATGAGTTCTCACAGTTTTTGTAATTCTAGTCCAAGTCATAAAGAAGAGATAAACAGTGCAATATAAAATGAGTATGAACTTTACGGATACTCTGTGCACTAGTAAAACTTGTCCTATCCATCTATCATCGTCTATCATCGTCAAAGTTAAGTGTTTACACATTAATCCAGACCATTGTTACAAGAACCTGTTCGTGTATGTGGATTCTCTCGAGAACAATTTGTTGAAAGTGGAGGTACGTGCCGTCATTAACTGCGCAAGAAGGAGGTAGTAGATTCCTGATTAATCTTAACTTGGTCTCCATGTAAGCCTCTTGATGAAAATATCTGGGATGCCGCGACTTCCTGTTTTGAGGATGCAGAGTATGATGGTAAACTATTCACCCCAAGGACAGAATATCACTAGCGAAACTCATTATGTGCTGGTGATATACTGCAGAGCGAAATTCTCCCTCTAGCATTTCATAGCGATTCCAAGAATAAAAGACGAGAGGGCTAAAGTACAGACGACAGACAAAAAAATAAATAAAGAACGAAAGACACAAGAAATGTGTCTGTCGCAATATTTATCTGCGTCACTCGCTTTATTCTGTGTAAAATTAACTCTTTCTCTGACTCCTTCCTTTATTTGAAGGTCTTAGGACACTCAAATAAAGCGATGTTTATTTAAAAACTGATAGAACTTCTAACACCTGCGTAGCCTTCTAGTGATAGCCATGATGCCAGACTGAGAAACATAAGTTCAATTTTAGTTACTGAGTACAGACAGTTTTTAATCTTTCTTTTTTATTTAGCCATTTACCGAGTCGATATTTTGCTTAAATAAATATGGGTTTCTATAATTTCACAACCTAGACAAAAGCGCTCACAATGATGCTCATTTGGATTAGGAACACGTGATGGCAATCAAAAAAAGGGATTTTGTAGAAATTTATATTTCTACAAAATCCCTCTCTCTATTATTATTATTATTATTATTATTATTGTTATTATTATTATTTTAATTTTGTAATCATCAAATAACAAATATATCGAAAATAAACCAATATATCGATCTCAGTTTCCCCTTGGACTACAGTCTTCTCTGTAGTACTCAGCTGCTTATAGGTAAAGACTGCAGTGAATCTGCTTACCAGTTCTTGAATTATTCTCCAACTTTTCAATCGCTCTTTCTTTACTTGTTTGCACCTAAAAACATTCTACTTTTCTAACTATCAATTCTCTATTTTACTTTTTCTTGTTTCTTTTTTACTTTATCTTTCGCGTTTTTATTTTCTCATCCGTTTTATTTTTACCTTTTTCTTCTTTTCTCTTCTTTGTTCGTTTTTTCTTTCTTGCTTACCCCCCCCCCCTTCATGTTTCTATTTTGTAGTTTATCCATTCTCCATTCTATGTGTTTCTTAATATTCCTTACATTCATTCATTGCTTTTTTCATAAACTCATTCATTTTTCCATACACTCATCTATTTATTCTTTATTTTTTATGCACTCATTAATTCATCCCCCCCTCCCCTTCGTATAGTCCATATCTCTCTTGTTTTTCTTTAATTTCTTCTTCCTTTATTTGTTTCATAATTTTAGATATATTTTATGAATGAAAATTTATATACCGATTTTTTGAAACCAATTCACTGGTCTTTTCTGTAAACCAGTTTCTGCTGTATATAAATAACTGTTTAAACACACACACACACACACACACACACACACACACACACACACACACACACACACACACACACACACACACACACACACACACACACACACACACACACACACACACACGAGAGAGAGAGAGAGACAGAGAGAGAGAGAGAGAGAGAGAGAGAGAAAGGCTTTCCAACGGGCAAAAGGAATTTGTGCGAATTCTGCACTTGAACGAGTCCATAAATAAAAAGGGAAGTAACACAGTCTACTTTAATATCTCCTTGACGTTCATTTTCCGAAGGACTTTTAGCTGCTTACGATGACAAGATATAAATCTTCTGATATTTCCTAAGGCATATTCATGATGCGCTCAGCTCTCATCAAACAAGAAACTTCAGAATAAACTTTTGAATATATTAATGTTATCCAATAATTTAACTCTGAAAATCGCATAACTTGTAAATAAACCCCGAGAATTTGTGCGTGTTCGCTTTCGCAGTATTGATCACTGCAGTCACCGAAAGCTCATCCTCACTACACAAATTTCATTTCGTGAAAAAGAAAACTTCATTATCATGAGAGGCAGTCGTTCCGCTGATGCGCGTTGAAATTAGTAATGAGATTACATTTAAATCCTCAGATAAGCTGCAACTCCATAAGTTAATTTAGGGTCCAAACTATTACTCTCTGTCTTCGTTTTTCTTCGATCTGTTTTGATTTATTTCCCCCCATTACGTGCTCCCATTTTCATTTTCGTCCTCTAATAAATTATTACGTTTCACTCTCTCTCTCTCTCTCTCTCTCTCTCTCACTTGGTTTCTCTTTTATTTTTCTATTATATTGTCCCTTTTTACCTTTGTTTCTTTTATAATTCTTTTCCTAGAGTCTTTTACATTATTTACGAGTAAATCCCAACTTTTCGTCTTTTTTTCCCCTCTTCTCTATTTTTCTGTCTCTTTGTCTGTCTCGGATACCTTCCCAGGGGCATAAATAAGAATGCCCCTAGGAAGATACCCAATGATCAACCCCAGCGACTTCCACTAGATAAGGTGCAATTGCACAGGCGTTTGCTCAATGTCAAGAACGGCCTCTGTCTCGGGATTGATGGTAGCCTGCACCAGTCTCCGGCTAAGAAGTAGCAGCTTATGACTAATACCTCACCTTGAGGTAACGATGCCAGCTATTGTATCCTGGACACTACAAAAAAGTCCACTAAAGTCTCCAGTTCAAATCATTTCATTGACCTTAAAAATGAAAGAACCCAAGCAAACAAGAATATCGGGAATTGCCTGACTATTCTACAGTTGAATATCAAGGGACTCACTAGATCAAAATCAAAGGAAGTTTAACAGTTTATACAATTCAAGTTGTACAATTCAATGTACATATTATACAATATTGTATAATGTACAATATTATACAATATAGTTCAACTATTACTATCATTTTCTGTTAGTAATTATACTTATTTTTGGTTATTATTTTGTTACAGTTAATAAATGTTTCCTTATATATTAAAATAGAGTAAAATACATATCGGATATTTTTCGTAGTTTATAATACGTTACTGGTTTTAGTGATAAAGTAAGTTAGTTTGTGTATTTATGTGTAACCAAGGACCGTAGCCATACTGGTTACTAGAGAATAAAATTAGTTCGAAACAGTCACTGCGAGTCCAGTGACCGTATCTATGAGGACTCACCTTACATGGTTTGATTTGATGTACATGTTAATATATTAGTCTCTTAAGTGAATGAACTAGTTAGTATATTGGTACTTTAATTGGATATGATATCTGAGTTATGATGATGATCCCTTATACTATACGTTTAAAGTAATTGTCAACATTGTTTATTCCCATGAGGTAGTCTCTCAATCTTTTTCTGAATGCATAAGCTGAAATTATAGATTTGATTTCATTTGGGAGTTTATTGGAGCTGCTTGTCGCTAGGTATTCGAAGGATTTATGAAAAAAATTCTTTGTTTGCCAGCATGTTCTAGCCGCAGCATAATCCATATTCTACATTATATATCAAGAAACGTTTACATATAGTAGACAACCATAGAGATATAGTTTCTGTAGTGGTAGAATATTACGCATGACAAACAGAATCGTTGGTTGAATGTGCGAAGCAGTGGTTATGGCTCTGATTATTCTGTTTTGTATTCTTATTAATGGAAGCAGATTGTTATAATAGTCTCCTCCCCAACAGGTGATGCCATATTGCAGTGAGTAATTTACCCAGGAATAGTACAAGCATCTTAAGAATGTTGCATTTACAAATTTTTTAACACCCTAATAGTCCTTATAAGGACTGGCTTAAGGGGACGAAGCAAGAACGCTTTTCATCTTCCCCGTTATCTGTAGAGGACAGTGTAGGGATAAGATGTCATTGAGCTATATAAAGTTCTGATCACGGCAGGAGGGTAACAGCAATAGCCGAGCCTCAGTTAGAACTTCATTGGCTACAGCATTGCCATCCATTACACTCCAAGGGTATTGGATTGAATGAATCAATCACCGCATCTCACGGTCGATTGATTTCCTTCTTTCCATTTTTTTTAACATAATATATTCTATTAATTATAAACCTAAACTTATTTGTTAAGAAAGTGGTGTGGGAGTTCCACTTCATATTGATATCGATATGGAGGCCCAAATAATTGACTGATTTTGTTTTTTTTGATTAAGCTAAATCTAATGACATCCTAAAGGATGTCATTAGATTTCTTTTCATGCCATTTTATGGTTATATCGTGGTCTAGCTTATCTGTTAACGTGAAGTACGTATATCTCGTTTTATCGGTATTAATGTTAAGTCCATTATTGCTAAACCATTTACTTAGTTTTAACATATCACGATTAATCCCATTTTTCAGATCTTCAAGGGTTGTTTCGGTGTATATTAATGTCGTGTCGTCGGCAAAGGATATCATTTTGCCAAAAAGTTCGTATTTCCATAAATCATTAATATATATTAAAAATAGGATGGGTTCTACTACAGACCCTTGCGGGACTCCGTATTTTATTATTTTTGTTGCGCTATTAAATGTGCTGTAGCTGGTATATTGTTTTATATTATTCAGATAGAAATAGGCCATGATGAACACAGTCGAACGCTTTAGATATATCGAGAAAAACCGCTGCTGTGTGCATTCCTTTATTTATTCCACTACAGACGACCGTTTTATGAAACTCCAATAGCGTTTTTTCGATGTTGTATCCAGATCTAAACCCATATTGATTATTTGCGTAAAAGGAAATGGTATTTAAATAGCTATTTAAGCGTTTTTATTTGAATTTCAATAAAATTCCAATAAAAATTTCAATAAGAATTTCAATACCTTCGAGATTGTGGATAGTATAGATATTGGTCTGTAATTTTTTATTTCATTTTGGTTACCTCCTTTATATAGAAATACAACTGAAGCAGTCTTTAAGCGTTCTATAAACTTACCGTGTTCAAAGGATTTATTAATGATATTCGTAAAGAACTGTAATTTGTATTTAATAATAATAATTAGTTTTTTGACATTTATATTGTCACTTCCCATTTTTTCTCCTTTTTTTAATCCGATAACTACACTCTTTACCTTATCTTCGTTTGCCGCGTGTAGATACGTGGAATTCTTAATCCATGGAAGGTGGCTCACATACTTTGTCCTTTCTGCAGGGTCGAAATCACAACTACCATAGTTTGTAAAGTGGTTGTTCATTTTGTTAAGTACATCGTGATGTCATTGCCCTATGGGAATTCGCGTGTTTTGTGCTTTGTGTTACCTATTTTCATATTAACCAACCGCCATTCTTTACTTTTATCATTATTACAAGAAAGAAATTTCGATAGAAGAAAATGTTCTTTTGCCTGCTTTATTTTTTCCTTTAGGTGTTTAGCGAAATTTTTGTAGTCGTGTTCAAACATTAAATTGTAAGGATTTTTCCTATGCTTATGACAAAGCTTCTCGTTTGTCCTTAGCACATTTTTAGTTCATCTGTTATCCAGTGGTGTGAACATCCTTTTTTGTAGTAACTCTTTTGTGATATTGCGATTTGCTGTCTGCATATTTAACCATTTTGATAAATTCCTCATATAGCTACTTTATGTCTAATATGTCGGTTTGAGGCAGTTGATGATGTTTTATGTAGTCTCAAATTTATTATAATTGGTGCTTATTTCGAATTTTTTATGACTATCTGCACAGCTGGTGTCAACGCTATTAGGTATGGATAGTTTCAACAGTATCGAATGGTGATCTGTTATTATGCTAAAGTAGATTGTAGAGGATACCTCATAGGCCATTCTGTTTCTTATGAATATGTGATCAATGCAACTTGCTGAGTTGTTCGCTTCCCTCGTATTGCCATCGATGTAAGCAAGAAACTCATGGGTAGATAATATATTTTTATATTCTTCAGTTTTACTATTACTCTTATAAAGGTCCAGATTTATATCCCCCACTAGTATGATATTGTCGTGTTTTTAAGGATTTTAGGACATTATTTAGCTCTGATAGAAAGATATCGACTGGACCATTCGTGTACACGGTGTATAGCGAGTAATAGTAAATTCAATATAATATAAGTAAATTCATTGCTGTGTCGTAAATAATTACAGTTTCAGCGCTTTGCATTTTTGATTCGTCTATGAAATTTATAAATATTTTTTCTAGCGTATAGAATTAATCCACCTGACCGATTATATTCGCGACAATCATAATACGTGTCGTAATATTCGAGAGAATAACGATCAACCTCAAGTTGTTTGATCCATATTTCACTTAAGACTAGTACATCTATATATGATTGGATTTCTGTGAAAAGTAACATCGTGCAATTCTTGGATGAGTTTGTAATAGTGTCAAAAACATTTTTTACGGAGGTTAGATTATATAGTTTTTTACAGTTTACAGTTGCATCAGAATCTAAGCTATTCATGTGGAATCTTAAATCCATTTAGGTCTTTATTGTTCCAGTTATTCATAGTGACATTTAGATTTGGTGCCTTCTTTGACTGAGTTCGTCGAGGTCGTCCGGTGTTTTTTTATCAGTACCACTTTTGTGTTGTCGTTCTTTCTCATGAATAGTTTACCATCTCTTAACATAGATATTTGATTGCACCACTTGCTCGCTTTTGTTTTGCTTCATAAAGGAGTTGCTTATTATTGAGGTTGGTCGAGTGTTCGTTTATGTAGACGGGCACCAGTTTTAGCTGTTCAACAAACTTTTGAGCTGTAATTTTGAGTTTTCTTGCCTCTGTCATCCATTTATTTTTAATATTCTTGCTTTCTAGTGGAATAATAACTGGCTTGATATCTGTTTTTTTCTGCTGGTAAGTACTCTGTAGGCGTGCGTTTTCATTCTGAGCTTCTGGTAGACCGTTTAATTCGATATTGTTCAACTTGGAGTACTGTTTAATTTCATTAACTTCCCATTTCAGTTCGTTCATTTGAGCTTTCAGTATTTTTTTTTTTCGTTTGTTATTTCTGTCTTTTTAGTGCACAGATCCTACTTAGTTTTTCATTGCATTCGGCTTTGTTTAGATCTTGAATGCATGCAAAACTATACTCCAGCGATGTCTTCGGTTCATTTATTTAGGATTTAAATAGTACTTCCAGTTCCCTTCTGATCGCGGAGTTATCGTCTTTAATTTCTACTTTGATGGCGTTTAGATCTTCTAAAATCTGTTCCCTGAAGTTTCTTAGGAAAACCCTCACGTCACCTTCTCCGTCATCTTTGTTTACTGCTTTAGTTAAATCTAAACCGTCGCTGCTTCTATTTAGTTTACTTGTAGTTTTGAGGTCGTTTTTGGGAGAAGTATTAATACAACTCTGGCATTTCCATTTTAATTCCTTGTCCTTAGACATTCTTCGAAAGTTAGATTCTGTTACACCTATACATGCAGGATGATAATATTCGCGACATTCAAAAGAACTTTGCAGTACTTCGTTTTTGTCTATCTTACCTTTGCAGCTTTTGCAGTTGGCAACGGACGGACATGATCAGCGTTGACCTTGAAGGAGGATTAGTAGGTATCGTGTAGTTGAGGTGGCGGTCGTCTCAGCAAGTGGCTCAAAGGATTATATGGCGTCAATGACTATGGTCTTTTTTCTTCTACTGTAGCTTGAATTTTGAAGAACTAGTTTTACAGGAACCACTGGATTGATTTCGATTATTAATGCGTCTACTTTTTCAGATTACTGAAACGATTCATTTTAGCACATTTTAAAGGGTGATTATATGAATTCAATTATTTACATTTAGAACAGGAGCAGATTCAGCAACAGGCGTTCACTCTGCGCCCTCTAGCGACAGTAAATAATAGTAAATAGTATTTTTATCAGGCACAAAGTAGACATTGTTGCTATACAAAAAACTCTACAGCACACACCCAAAAGGAAACATTACAATTCCTGGCTGCATTCTTCTCGCTGATAAACCTGATGAAAGACATGGCCTAGCGATCTACACAAAAACAAATTATCTCTGGGGAGGTACCTTTACAAAGTGACTTTTTCGTTGGTGTCCAGCTGGATAATTTCTCCATCTATAATATTATATAAGCTTCCTCTTGGCCAAGTAGACTGGCCAAGCCCTGCACTTCCTCAGCCAGCCCATCCTGGCAATATCCTTGGAGATTTCAATTTGGAACGTACATTATGAGGATACAATAATGGCGACAAACAGGCCTGCAGTTGAAGGACTGGATGTTAGCAAACAACCATCATCGCCTCTAAGACAGCAAACAACCTGAAACTTTAAATCTGGTAAATGGAGATCAGAGACAACTCCTGACGTCTGTTTTATCACCACTGATATAGCAGGAATCCTCTGACCTCAATCTATCAAGTACTGTTACAATTGTAACTAAATAGTTAGTTACAATTTATTAAATCTAAATATAGATCTGTTTTAAATTATGAACATTTGAACGAGCTTATAAGAACTGCTTTGACTAATTACACACCTAATTTTAAGAAAATGGATACAAGGAAGGCCTCTACTAGTAACTAAAATTATTGGGTTTCAACTTTAAAATTATTCTAATTGTTCAAAGTAATCTTCATTTAATGTGTTTCGAATTAAACTTTTTTATTGCAGTAATTTTATTAACCCTGTTTTTTTCTCCTTCTCTCTCTCTCTCTCTTCTTTTTTTATTTTGTGCCTCTTCTTTTTTTTTTGTTTATTTTTTACTGGCAGAGCGTGAAGAGTGGCATGAATCGTGGACTCGAGCCACGTTGGGGACACCCCTGGTATATAGTTTTGTTCATTAATTTCTTGCATTCACCCCACTCCCCCATACCCTAAATAATAAGTAATGCATTAGCAAGCTATTATTGTAAGCCGGTCCTCCCCATATCGTTTTGAGCGTATTGAAATCAGCAGATAACTTCAGCGTTAGGAAAATTTGGTATCGCAAACAAATATAAGCATTTAGTCGAGATCTCTTCCTGTCAATTGAATTTTTAGTTGAGGAACGGCAGAGGTCCTAAATAAATGAATTCAGGCGACAACTTTACACACACACACACACACACACACACAGAGAGAGAGAGAGAGAGAGAGAGAGAGAGAGAGTGTGTGTGTGTAGGTTTGCATGTTTCTGAATTAGATCATTTTTATCGAAGCTTTAATCAAATACTATTTTTTTTTCCGAATCCGTGATTCAATAATGCGTAATCTTCATCTCTAGAATAATGACTAGTCGTTCCAGTTTGTGATATCTTTGTTGTGTTAAATTCAGTCGATGCATCATAAATGCTAAGAGGAATCCAATGTTTTCAAAGCAGGGATCGCATAATCAATCAGTCAAGTGAAGATTGGTTGAGTATAAAAAATGAAGTAATAAATTGGAAAATGTTTTCCAATTTATTACACTATTTTTTACTGTTTTTGTTATTAAAATGCAACTGTTATTAATAAGAAAAATAAAACAGGTTATTACAATACAGGCAGTTCATTACAACTATAAGATTTTGTTCACTTGTTATTATTTTTTTTAAAAAATCCTTTACAATAGATGGCGTCACTGTTCTGTTTACCATTTATGTTATTGCTTATACGTGCATAAAAACGTGTCCTGGATTTTAAAGTAATATAAGCAATGCCAAATTTTACACGAAAAAAAAAAGAGTTCACAGTTCATGTTTTAAGGAAATATTCTTTTATCTACATTGGTAAATGTGAATGCGTTTTAAAAGGAGAGATACATTATTCTTATCTGATATATTATGTTTAAGTAAGTTATTCATATACTAATCAATTTTAACTTGAAAAATTATAAAAAGTATATGAAATAAGAATGCAATTTTTCTTAAATATAAGATTTGATAATAAAAAAATTATAATCTTGGAAATTGATAAAAATTCTTTAATTATTTCTGAATTCGGGAATTTATTTAGTATGAATAAATACACCATTTTAATTTTTGTATGTAGAAAATACATTTTAATAGACACAGTGAAATGATAAGTAAGTAGGGAGGGTGATGGAATGCAATGCTGTAGCCAATGAAGTTCTAACTGAGGCTTGGCTATTGCTGTTACCCTCCTGCCATGATCAGAGCTTTAATAGCTCGATAACACCTTATCCCTACAGTGTCCTCTACAGATAACGGGGAAGATGAAAAGCATTCTTGCTTCGCCCCTTTAAGCCAGTCCTTATAAGGACTTAAAAAAATGATAAGTACATTTGATGAAAGTGTTTTATTTTATTTATTTTCTCTAGTTGGAGATATAATCACTTTTGATGCAGATTTTCTGGCAATAGTCTCCAGGTTTGATGATGCTGAATATTTTTTCTTCTCGCAGGTAAATTTTCTAACGGCTTTTTTGAGAGAAAATGGATTCTGAATTCAAATCTATTTCATTCATAAATGCTGCAGGAATGTTTATGCAAGTTTTACAAATATAGATTGCATAGGGTAAGTTTCATTTATTCTCCGTATATGGCAAAAAATCGAAATACTTTTAAGGCCACTTTTCTTTTTATATTTCGAATTGCATGCATTCATTTGTCTTTAACATTAAAAATAATTCTCTCAACAGATCATCACGTCTTAATTGTTGAAAAGTTGTAAAATCAGTAGGTGATGAAAAAGAAATCATATCCATCTGTCGCTTACTGACAAGTTCCTTTATCGATTGCTTTCTGCAAGGATAGAAATCTATTTTATTTTTTTATCGCTCTCCAATTTCGCATCTCTTCTGTTAAGAAGAAGTGCGAAATTGAAAGCAATATCCATAACGCTTTTCTTGTGTTGTGTGAGTTTTGTTTCGCTATGCAAAATTTCCTTTTTAGAAAGGTTTCAACTAATAAAACTCATTCATAAAAAAAACAAAACAAAACAAAAAAACATTAAGCATCTGCGATGCACGAGCTCAGAGTTACAAATTCGGCATCGTTACTTCTTGATGACCTTCCGACCTGTAGGAAGTAGAAAGGTCACAAACAAGCTACAAAATTATTGCTTTTCGTTCACGTATCGGTTCGGTCAGGAAATGTATATATTTTTTTTCTATAATTTGAAAATGCAATTTGCATTCTTTAGACACGTGCGTGTAATACAAGACTAGCATACGTGCGTCGCCTAGGAAACATCGAGTAAACAAAAATTCGATTATGAAGTTTTGTAACTTTCACTTTTTTTTCCCTTAAAAGACCTGCTATCTTTTAAAGAACGAATCATAGAATTGCAGAAAGATAAAATGTCAAGTTACTTAAAGAGGAATTAGATTTCTTATTTCTTTAATGGATGTAGAGAGTCATAATTCGAAAGAGTTTAGCTGGTATTAAAAGTTATAATTGCATTATTTCTCAACTGAAATTTAAACCTGCATCAAATGCTCTTTGCGGTTAAAATGCAACTGATATCGACAGACTTTTGCTCGCAGTTACTTATGATGACTTCTGCGTATTTCCTGGTTACAATGTAACCGTTTTAGAATTCTTCTATTGACATATCGTTTAATATACGACATTCGACTTTTCACGTTGTTTAGAATGACTTTAATTTTTCCAACGCAATATTATGTTTAAGTACGTTATTCAAATACTAATCAATTTTAACTTGAAAAATTTTTTAAAATATATGACATTAGAATAAAGTGTTTTTAAATATAAAATTTGATCATAAAGAAAAATTGTATTCTTAGAATTGATAAAAATTCTTTAATTATTTCCAGAATTCAGGAATTTATTTAATATGAACAAATACACCATTTTAATTTTTGTATGTAGAAAATACATTTCAATAGACAGTGAAATAATAAATCCATTCCACAGAGACACAAATATTCCCTATATTTTCTCTTTTCTACAACCCTTAGCAACCAAGTTTTTCCTGAAGACGTCCACACATCCCAACGATTTGGTTCAGCAAGCTGCAGCATACGATCCAACTTACATATTCAAATATAGAAGACCAAAAGCTATATATATTAGCCTCCTTTAGTGATGCATAATCTCCATGCCCATTCAGGGCGAGCAATCTGCTCATAAATTTTACCTTCACTGTAACCACAACAGATAGCGGGGAATATGAAAAGCATCTTGCTTCACCCCTAAAGACATAAATGTCAATTGTCAATAAATCCATTCGATGGAAGCGTTTTATTTTATTTATTTTCTGGTCTGAGGTATAATCACTCTTGATGCAGTTTTTCTGGCAATAGTCTCCAGGTTTTCTTAAATAATAAGACTAGAATAGCTGATAATTAAAATAAGAGGATTATTAGAAGATTATAATTCTTTTAGATGATTTTGGGAATTTATTACATGCAAATGAGACCTTTCTCTCTCTCTCTGTCTAGCTATTCGTTTGAATTATTTAGCATTGGATTACTGAGTACTTTAAGTTTTTATGTGCTTAATGAAATTATAATAATAAAACCAGGAAATCACAAATATATTTTTAGATCGTTTAACAGAAGCACGATCGTTGGTTGTCATGACAACACTGTACCTGATATTGCTTTGTTTCTCAAATAAGTCGTTATTGACCAAAACCAACCAAGTCGATTTTTTTTCCCGGATTGTATTGTCTATATTTCACTAGAAAGATTCATCTTTTGTTTGATATTTATTTTTGGTCGATTTATCCTTAAATAACAAGAACGAAACAGCGATGCGAAATCAAGAACGGATGTGATGGAATCCGAAGAGCAGAAGAAAATAAAAAAAAAAAAAAAAAACGATTTTTCTTTGATTTTTAGATGAACGAAACCTTGGAAACAATGAAAGTAAAAAAGAAGAAAAAATCAAATATCCGATAAAGACAACAGTGCTCCTTCGTATCCCTTAAGTGTACGTAAAACTAGATTGCAAGCAGATAGATAAAGAAACGGATAGATTTCCCATTATCTTCTTACTCTTGTGGTTTGGATCATTTATAAAGATTGGAGAGAGAGAGAGAGAGAAAGTAAAGGGCAGATCGAATGTAGCAAGAGAGCACCGAAAATAAGTTATTTCTGTCTTTTAAATTTTCAAATATTGTCCAAACAAAAGTAAACCGTAGGAAATAAATTTTTCGAAGACAATATTTTCGATCCATAGATTACCCAAAGAGAAGAAGATTTGATTTAAATTTTGATTATTCTCTCAAAAGTATTGTTCACAGAGGAATCAGAAATGTTGATTTGTTTTCAAGAGTTACAATCCAATCTTTCCACATAAGAAAACTTAAAGAAAAAGATATTATGTCAAGTTCAAGTGAAAAAGTTTAAAATCTGAAAACTAATAACATTTAGTTTGATATATAAAACCACAGAGAAGAAGAACTTTTAGAAGTCTTCGGAGAGATCCGTGAGCATTGTAAAAGTAATTTTATTCTGTTTTAAATATTTCAAATATTATCTTCCCATCCAGAGTTCTCTAGAAGGGAGGATAATTATTACTGAAGAATTCAATAATTCAATTAGGAATTATTGAATTCTTCAGTATGTAATAAATCCAATTTGATATTTATCGATGAAGCTAGTTAAAATCCCGAATTCCTTGTAAGAGATCTGATATACGGAATTTGCGAAATCGTTCAGGTAACAAGTAGAGATGCTGGCATTTGTTTCCATTTTTCTTTTGCATCACACATCAAAGGGTTTTAACATTTTACATTGATCAAGATGTAATTCTTTCTGCTTGCCAAGAGCTATGTTTCTTTATAGAGTTCTCTTTTATTTGAACAGTCAAGATAACTCTTTTAATACTATATTCTGTATCGCTTATTATTTCTATACTATTCTATGCTTTACAAAGAATGTTTAGATATGTTTATGTTATTACTTCTGTACTATTTAATATTTTATAGAATATTTAGATGATGTAAAGTATATTCTGTATACTATGTAAACAATATTATAATGAATATTTTCCTATGAGTTCAGACACATGACAGTTTAATTCTACAGCGCAAGGAAGCGCATTTTTATAGCAACAAGCATGACAATCCCTCATTATGTTTTTTTCCATTGAAGGTAATTGATGACATCGATTTATTGAATGTAATATTTTGATATCATTCTGCGATAGAGGATAACATTTATTAAATAATTTCTTTTGTAAATTGGTGTTATTTATTCGATCGCTCTTTGTATTATTTTATGCTTTGCTTATCGTAATGGGAAAATTGCAAATCGATTCGGCACAAAAGGCAACTGACGTTCAACTATTCAACTTGGGCACGCTGTAATTAAATAAAAACAGCTTCCTCTCTGCTATGCTTTAAGTATCGTTCAGAATCTGCTGGCTTTGTGCGAGATTACTCTCCCTGGGCACAATATTACTTTTGATGTAGGTTTCATTTTGTATGACATCATAGCCTTATTGAATGCAGTCTAGCTGGTGTCGTGCTATTTGGAAGTAAAATCGTCTTGTATTTTGACGTCGACCTTGTGTAGTCTCATGTAGATCAAAGTACTGGAAGAATGTCTATTACTCATCCCTTTGAGGATCTGGAATATATATATTTCAAATCATAGTTATTTTCAAGATGGTTGATATTGCTAAATTGCTTGATTTTGGAATACTGTTTGCATATTAAATAATTATCAGTCATTTTGTTAGTGAGGTAGTCAGGGAAGCAGTTGGCAAGATTGACCTAATGGATAACATCTCTAGGCTGGCTGTGAGTTCAAATTCCACCTGGACATGGATGTTTTTGACATCCATGAAAACGTTTCAGATTATAGATGTGATTTTATCCTCAGATGTTATCATACGATAATATCTGAGGACACTCCTTTCCCAGGCAACCATATGCCTGGGGAAGGAGTGTCTTGGGTTCGATTCCCATCGACGACATGAGAAGCTTAAGGATCTTCCTCAGCCATAGCCAAGTTAGCCGGTCTTGGGAGTGGACAGCAGGGTTCCCCCCCCCCCCAGTTTATCTGGGGTTTTTCATCCCGCAAGCAGGCAAACCGGTCCCGTGAACACACGCAGCTACAGCCATAAATATTTAATCCCGCATGAGGGGGCTCAACTCATCCCAATAGGGACGGGGAAGAAAAGGGAGGAAACTCCATATGAATAAATAAATCATACGATAAGACAGGCTTTTATCTGTTTTGAAAACAAACTATGCACCTGTCTTTTACTTGTGTGCAGTCGAATAATGAAAACTTTAAACTTTTTAACTGAACTCATGATTCAAACAGAACAAAAAATAATGAAAACAGAATACGTTATGTTTATAATCCATCATACGTTTTATACATTGTAATAACAGTAATTTTCCATTGGTTTCTTCCCCCCCCCTTCCCACCGCAAAAAAAGAGAAAGCGCTTGTCATAATAGCATGCTCTTTTGGGAATACTGATTTCATTTGTTTCACGAATAACTCAGAGAAATTGTATCTGAGAGATAAATACGGCTCTGAATATATATCCAACAGATCTAAAAAAAAAAAAGAAACAAAACAAGAAATATAACTTTAGTTATTGCTTTCGTAGCATTGCTTGACTGATCACAGACTAAGATGGCCCAAGACGGTCTTCTGTAAGGTGCCCTCCAGATAATTATACCCTGATGGCAAAAAATGACAACTTTTGTTCATTCGAAGCGAAACCCAAAAACTTGTAATAAAAATAAATAAAAAAAAGTAGAGGGCTGTGTTGGGAACATATGAGAAGCGTTACTTGCTGGTCAGAATTCATTGTAGAAGCAGTAGAAATGGGCTTTTATTCCACACATCGTGGCAGAAATTGCTTCTAACGAAATTACACAAACGTCAGGAGAATTCCCGATGACTTGCTTTTAACTTTTTTTTTTTTTTTTTTCATGCGGTAGCTGAAAGGAAAGACGTTCTGAAAAATTGCTCATTTATGGTTCGAAGAGAAATAATTCAACCTTCCAAGCAAGGCACAGACATTGAATTAGAGTGTGACATTCCGGAGCTATTTCAAGAGATAACTTATTGATCTCGTATCAATTGGAATATTTGATGCAAGAGTAACATAAAATGGTTAGAAAAAGTTATTAGATTGCAAAAAAATAATAAAATAAACAAAAAAACAAAAAAATTAAAAAAAATGACAGTGCATGCCAGTGCTGCCACCTGGTTATGACTTGTCTCGGTATTGCACTACTTAAGACACGATTCTAATGGATCATATTTCTGACTCCATCAGTGAATAATACGAGGTGAATATCTACGATTCCTGCACTACCATTATATACACTTAAAACTGCTACACTTACCAGGTCATGAAGTTTTCCGGTGTGATAATGCAATTCTCTATCGCGTATAAATGACTGAAGAGTGACGAGATTTGGAAATCACAATTTGCAACTGAAATCAATGTATAAAACAAAATAATAATGTACAAACTAATTCTTAACTCAATCTCTTCCTTAAAAGACATATTGGTTGGAAAAGCTGGTCATGCAGAAAAATTTGTTACTTCAGTCAGAACAAACGCAAAAAATCGTGAAAAGTCTCCCGTTTTTTTTTTTTTTTTTTTTTTTTGCACCACCGCATACATCGCTTGTCGTTTGTAATACTTTGGTGTTTTTATTTTAGTCTATATTACGTAGTCTTAAAAGTTGCATTAAAATTTGCCTTAAAATATTGGTAAAAAATAGTTTTGGCCATGAATAATAATAAAGAAATATGTGAGAGTTTGACGATTAATATGCAAATTCAAAATATGTAAACAACAAAATATCTGGGTGATACAGAAAAATGGAAGTACACATCTCTCTCTCTCTCTCTCTATATATATATATATATATATATTTTTTTTTTTTTTTTGTTTGTTTGTTTTTGTTTTTGTTTTTTTTTGTTTACACTAGACTTTGCATTACAGTAGACTGAAATGCCTTTATTGGATAACAGGTGATTGTTCAAAATAAGACTAATTGAGTAAATTGTACGCGTATTCCACGGTACAATTTCTCATAGAAAATTTCTTTCAGTAGCCAGAAATATTGATGAAAAAAAACCACACGTAGACTATTCCCAAAACGCTGAAAAATTCCTTTTCCTAGATCATAATTTATCGCGCACCTCATGCAATCCAACAATTCTGGATTGTATGAGGTGCGGGTTTGCAGCTTCGTTTACCAGACCGACACTCCTTGAGGACATTCGCCAGTCGGGTCCTGAAACCTGCTCAATTACTGGCGAGAGGTATCGCGATATGATGAACAATTTCGTTGTGCCACAGCTACAGCAGCACCTGAGCAAGGATTCAGCAGTCATTTTCATGAGGACCCTCCACACACACACACACACACACACACACACACACACACACACACACACACACACACACACACACACACACACACACACGCTCGCACCGTTGGATCCATACATGAGGGTCCATGAAGACATTTCACGAAAGCCACAATGATTTCCGCTGCATATCCTCCTCGTTCACCTGATCTGACGCCCTGTGACTTCTGGGTCTGGGGATTTCTCAAAGACAGGGTTTACTGGGATCATCCTGATAACTTGCCAGCACTAAAAGACAACATAACGCAACGTGAGCAACATCAGTCCCGACCAGCTGCGTTCTTCCGTAGAACACACTAAGCAAAGGGTGTAGTTTGTGGCATACCGGGAAGGATAGCACATTGAACATTGAGCCCCTGAATATTATTATTATTATTATTATTATTATTATTATGTAACAACTCAGGGAATCCAAAGCCTCATCGAGGGAGAGTGTGCCAACAGCATCGAACGATTGAACCCTTCCAACTACTAACCGCGTTTAAACTTGCTTAGCATTTTGCAAGCCATTAGTAGCAGAGGCTCTACCAATCGAACAACCTTTCAAGGGAATAAAAAAGAAAAAAAGTGTTATTTATGCGTGTCGCTTTTCTCCTTATAGAAAAAAATTGTTACATCTACATTCGGTACATCATACAACATACAATATCCATGGAGTCAATTTTGGAACTACCCTTTTTCCCCTTCTCAGATATCGCTTTCGCATGACGCACAGTATGTTCCTGTAAAGTTTCCCTGCATCTGGATCGCTGGGTGGCGATCTAAATGCTGCGAAATTAAAGTACCTCTTCATTTGGGATACTTTAATTTTGCTCACTCTGTATGCAAAGTTTCTTTCTTTATGTTCAGAAAGCGATGAAGGAAATTGTAAAATTTAAGTAATATAATCCAGTACAGTGTAAACGGTCTTGCGAATCTTTTTCGTATCTCTTCCGCACTTTCCACATGTGGTATTTCAACTCGTTTATTATAGATATCAGGGTTCTTTGCCTAGTGTTTACCGGCGGAGAGAATTGTAGAAAAAGAACGTGTTCCTTTGTGAGCAGTGTTAGATGTAGTCTAATGGATCAGTGTGTCCATATTCTATGCGGGATGAGTAAAATGTATGGGGTGACTGTAGCACACGTTACAGAATGGAGCTCTACCGACGTTTACTTGAGAGACTACCTTAAGCTATTCTCCAAGTCAGGTCCCTCCTCGTTGGGTAACCCCAATTCTTTAGTAGGTTGCTAAAAAGGACTTTATTATTAGTGCCCAGATCAGGTGACTTGTACTGGAGTTGGTTGAAGGGAAGCTTGCACTTTCTTTCCGCTGATCCCTGCGATGAGTTGTTTTCTTATACTGATCAGGGAAAATCTCCGCTTTTGATTTTTGTACTGGTTGACGTCAAACCGCGGAAGTTCTAGGAAACTCCGGAGAAGTTTGCCTTCCGGATGTTCGGAATTTGTACGCAAGAGAAGAGCTCGCATAGGCTTCTTCAATGATACAGCAGAGAGCGCTCCCGCACCCCAATTGGTTTCCGTTGTAGTGATCGGTCTATCTCCCAGTGTTTGTACAAATACCTTTTGTTGAAATACCTACGATAGAAAGTCGTTATATGTCAATTGAATGAATTTTAATGTTTCTTTCGTCCATCTGTCTTCTGATTTCTGCTTCTATTTCCGAGTTAAGTGAGCTCCCTAAAGGTAGGTTTCTATTCTTGCAAAGAATGCGGGTCTGTCTGTCTGCTGTGCTGCCTATACATTCACGAATTTTATTGCTCAGTTTCTATAATTCTACTCTAAGGTTAACATTCTACCTTTGTGTCCCTCTGAACGTTGAGGAAAGCTGCAAGGAGGGGGGGGGTAGCTGGAAAGAATTAGTACTCTCGCTCTGATGGAATGTGATGTTTCCAACTTCTAGTATGAATGCAAGGGATATTTGTCAGTAAGGTCTCAGATATTTTGTTGCGTGTACAAATGAGTTTCTTACATAAATAAACGTCTGATGTTATTATTCAGCATAAACTTCCATATCGCTTCCTGTTTAGATGGTTACAGAAGGTTACACTTTAAAAGAGGCGATGCAAAGGGGAAGTTGCATGTCTTAGCAAGATGGTGTTCCTTGTCAGATATCTCTCTCTAGATTTTTAACAAAACAAATTAACGCTTCAAAATGTAAAGGGGAATACGTAACCTGTCCCCCTCAAGCTTCCTTCTAGTTTAGAGCACGAACTTGTCATAATTTGTAGCCCTTTTTGTTGTTGTTGTTCTAAACATTAAAACTTGTTATCCTCCCGTTTTCTATTTCATATTTGTAAGTGTCGAAGATTTTTTCGTTATATATCCTGATCTTACTATTGATTCGATCTTCCTTTTCTTGTGTAGTGGGGGTGGATACTTCTAGTTCCATATAATCTTCAGAGTCAGAGGAGTCTTCGCTCAAAATTCCGCACCCCTTTCCATCTTATTATTATTATCATCATCTTCATCATCAACAGACCTCCACGAAGTCCAGAGACAAATCATAAGAGGTCCCACTCTCACATCCACAGCTCATTGTACCTCGACGTAAATGCATTCACTTTGCCTGCACTCACCACACTCTCAGGCAATGCATTCCAATCACCTACCACTCTCCATGCAAAAATTAAAATCTGCTCCTCGCCCCTTGCTCTCACTCACCTTATCCAGCTTCCAGGGATGGCCTCTTGTTCTCCCTCTGTTACCAGATATTCTATGAAAAATCCCACGGAATTTACCTTATCTGGTAATTATCCCTTACCAACTTATGTCTCTCTCTTCCTTCTATCCACTAGGCTCTGTAATTTGCATTCTTTTAACTGTCCTCATATTCCACATTCCAAAGTCCAGATACCAACTTAGTCGTTAACATCTCAGCATCCTTTGAAACCCTGTCTACCAAATCTGCGCACAGTGATCCATATGCGATCTGATCAAAGTCTTGTACAATAGAATCAAAACAACATTCTTACTTCGACCTGTCAGTGTTCTCCGCATCATTCCCATAATCCGCTGTGTCGTCGTCATAATTTTAGCAAAATGTCCATGAAATTTCACTTCTCCATCTACCACAATTCCCAAAGCCTTCATTTCCTCCAAAATATCCCCATTAATACTATACTCTTCATCCCGTCTTTGCTCCCAGTCTTATATAATATTTGTTTTAATCTGATTTCCCACCATGGTTGGTCTTACTCTGTTTCCTTGCACCAGGAAATCGAGCAGGTTATTCCTCGTTGGAACATCTTTGGCAAACATGAGATATTTCTCCCCACCTCGTGTGGGATGAAAAATTAATGTTTCGTCGCCCCTACTGCTTCCTTGAGTGCTGAACAGATGTAAATAATCTTGAAAAGTGATTAGCAAGAATATATTTTAGATGGAATCCCATGCTAATTGGAACTATGATAACTACACCAGCGCTAGCAATACGAACCGAAGACAATTAAAGTAAGCTATCAAAAATACATATTCCAATTCGGAATTATACTTATCCTTATAGTCTTTATAAGGAAAGGCTTAAAGGGGCGAAGCAAGAATGCTTTTCATATTCCCCGTTATCTGTAGAGGACAGTGTAGGGATAAGGTGTTATTGAGCTATTAATTAAAGCTCTGATCATGACAGGAAGGTAACAGCAATAGCTGCCTCAGTTAGAACTTCATTGGCTACAGCATTGCCATATTTAAAGGTAAAGCCGTCTCTAAAAATTCGGACGATCCCTAGGCCACTCATTCGTGGGCGAAAGACCGTCCATCTCAGCGTTGGCTCCACTCAGTGATGGCCTTCCACCCACACGCCACCACCGAGCAGAACCGCTCAAATTCCGAAGAAAAGCATTCACCGACAAAGCTCCTCACCGGGCTGTGCCGGAGAACACTTTCCCCGGAGACTCAAATTTCTCCCTTAAGGCAAAAACCTTAAGAGAGCGAACTCAAAAACTCTCGAATCTCAGCGCCCCTGGGGGGTAACAGCAACAACCGAACCTCAGTTAAACTTCATTGGTACAGCATTGCCATCCATTACCCGCCAAGGGAAATTTCAAGTATATATAATTCCGTCCTTATAAGGACTGGCTTAAAGGGGCGAAGCAAGAATGCTTTTCATCTTCCCCGTTATCTGTCAGAGGACAGTGTAGGGATAAGGTGTTATTGAGCTATTAAAGCTCTGATCATGGCAGGAGGGTAACAGCAATAGCCGAGCCTCAGTTAGAACTTCATTGGCTACAGCATTGCTATCCATTACCCTCCAAGGGTCTGTTCCATCAGTCATCTCATATAATTCCGTCCTTTCCTTATAAGGACTGGCTTAAAGGGGCGAAGGAAGAATGCTTTTTATCTCCCCGTTATCTGTAGAGGACAATCTAGGGATAAGGTGTTATTGAGCTATTAAAGCTCTGATCATGGCAGGAGAGTAACCGCAATATCTTCCCCGTTATCTGTAGAGGACAATCTAGGGATAAGGTGTTGTTGAGCTATTAAAGCTCTGATCATGGCAGGAGAGTAACTGCAATAGCCGAGCCTCAGTTAGAACTTCATTGGCTACAGCATTGCCATCCATCACCCTCCGAGGGATGAGTGAAATAATCCCTCATCCCTCGGAGGGTGATGGATGAAAATTCCATATAATTCGGTATTATATAGTCCTTATAAGGACTGGCTTAAAGGGGCGAAGCAGGAATGCTTTTCATCTTCCCGGTTATCTGTAAAGGACAGTGTAAGGATAAGGTGTTATTGAGCTATTAAAGCTCTGATCATGACAGGAGGGTAACAACAATAGCCGAGCCTCAGTTAGAGCTTCATTGGCTACGGCATTGCCATCCATTACCCTCCAAAGGTCATATAATTCCGTTCTAATAATTCTAATAAGAACTGGGCGATGGACTGAGTCCTTGACTCTTTATCCCGTCATCTGAATGAAGTAAATCTGTGTGGATGGAGTGTTATTGAGATAAAAAGCTCTAGTCATGGCTGGGTAACGGCAATAGCCGAGCCTCAGTTAAAACTTCATTGGCTACAGCATTGCCATTTGTTACCCTGGAAGTCCTAAAAAGGACTTTTTCTCGTTCCAAATTTCAAGCTCATCCCATATAATTCCGTCCTTATATCCTTATAAGGACTGGCTTAAAGGGGCGAAGCAAGAATGCTTTTCATCTTCCCCGTTATCTGTAGAGGACAGTGTAGGGATAAGGTGTTATTGAGCAATTAAAGCTCTGATCATGGCAGGAGGGTAACAGCAATAGCGGAGCCTTAGTTAGAACTTCATTGGCTACAGCATTGCCATCCGTTACCCTCCAAGGGTATTGGATTGAATGAATCAATCACCGCATCTCACGGTCGATTGATTGATCCATATAATTCCGTCCTTATAAGGACTGGCTTAAAGGGGCGAAGCAAGAATGCTTTTCATATTCCCCGTTATCTGTAGAGGACAGTGTAGGGATAAGGTGTTATTGAGCAATTAAAGCTCTGATCATGGCAGGAGGGTTACAGCAATAGCCGAGCCTCAGTTAGAACTTCATTGGCTACAGCATTGCCATCCATTACCCTCCAAGGGTATTGGGTTGAATGAATCAATCACCGCATCTCACGGTCGATTGATTCCTCAACCATATAATTCCGTCCTTTAGTCCTTATATAAGGACTGGCTTAAAGGGGCGAAGCAAGAATGCTTTTCATCTTCCCCTTTATCTGTAGAGGACAGTGTAGGGATAAGGTGTTATTGAGCTATTAAAGCTCTGATCATGGCAGGAGGGTAACAGCAATAGCCGAGCCTCAGTGAAAACTTCATTGGCTACAGCATTGCCATCCATTACCCTCCAAGGGATTGGATTGAATGAATCAATCCGATGCCCATATAATTCCGTAAGAGGTTTGTTACTTAAACTTTTATAAGTTAAATTCTTAGAAGGTGTATAATAAAATATTAAAATTCAGAGCTGAAAACTTAAAAATTTTCAAATTTAAAAAAAATGTACATAGCATGTTATAAATTAACCTATATTTTATATCCAAATATAAAATTTTGTTTCCTTTTACATTTTGAAGTTCCGAAATTCTAGAAAGCTATGCGAAGATTATTCTCATATACTCGTTGGTAAATTTTCAAACTTTTTAAGATTATTTCTACATTTGACTATAAAATATGGATGGATCTATAATGTCCTCCATTTTGATTCTCATTTATGCCAAATTCAAGTTCTTGGCTCTATACTTTAATATTAGACAATTATATTTAAAGATCCATACTTATTTCATAGCGAAGAGAGCTTATGAGAATTAATCTTCGGCATCGGAGTTGCCTTAGTCTGCACTACTTAAGAAACTTTCTGAGTTTCTAGGCTCTTTCTTTGATAGGCTCTCACTCTATTATAATTATGCTGTTCACTTATGAAAAATACAATTCTTGACATAGGACTGCTTTGGAATTGAGTGAGGGTTTTTGACTTCTTAAAGTTTCTGCGTGATTTGTAACGTGAACCAACCAGTTCGAAATAGCTGTCAGGCCAGTGAAACCTTCATCAAATGCACTAATAAAAGTAGAGACATTACTTTCTGTCTCTCACACACACACAATCATTTTCTCCACAATAGATTTAATCTGCAGTACATCTGGTTATCAGTCAGAACTATAAAGCGGCAACTCATTATAACCCTTCAGACCAATACATCCAAATTTTCCCCACACAGCTTATCTTACCTTGAATTGCACGATGTTGTTGACTGGCTTTTTTTTCTTTTTCTTTTTCTTTCTTTCTTTCTTTCTTTCTGTTTTTTTGTCCGTATGTTTCCAAGCGAAATCTGAATATTCGAGGCCTAATTTTTGTGCGGTAGAAGTGTTCCTATAAATGCAAGCGAATATTATGATATCCTAGCATTCATAATTCTCATCATACAACTAATTGTTGGAGAGTTTGACAAGAAAGGCCATGGACGTTTTTCCCACTTCACAGAGGATAAAATGCAATCCCATTTGTAATTCCAAAACTTACTAGCTTTCAAAAAAGAAAAACTTTGATTTTCTTTTTGAAAACACTCGATATTGGTTAGCTCACCTTCCATTGAAAAGTCCTCATGAATGTTCCTGCCATTCTGGCATGAATCCTAGTTTTTCCAATCCGTGGGAATCGTCGCCAACACTCAGGAGCAATACAATGCGCAGAATGAGTGAGTGAGATAGATCTCCACATAAAACACACAGTTTAGTATTGCACGTGTATACTGCTGTGTCTTCTTGCTAAAGTCAAGGAGAGCTAAACATACGCCAATAGGAGATTTCATACCATTTGTTTGATAAATAACTCATTCCAATACGTACAGATTGGGAGGAATATACTATGAAAATAGTTCCACGTCACAGTTTTTCCTTATCAATGGTTCTGCTTTTTCATCAGTGAATACCACCATGTGAACAACACCATCTCTATTTTCGCGATGCTCAATCACTTGCAGCGTTCCATTTTCAAACATGCAATCAGTATGCAAATAAGTGTCTGTAAACTACTGCATTGATGTATCTGGTGCGAAATAATAGCGAATGTTTACAAAGATACCTATGGAGATATGGGGTAGGGATCGCTCGCATAGTTTGTATACAATTCTTATACAAACAAAAAAGAATTCAGTATATTTTCATGTGTTTAAATAAGGAATCGCTTAACATATTTAAAGGAAGAAATTAACTTCTTACATATTTAAAGGAAATAGAAATAATAGAAATGAGTTGTTGAATAATTGCACCATAGTTGAGCATACTTCAATAGCGTCACCTATTGAGTAAAAAGCAATTTTATTCATCTATCGTTCTTTTAGGTGAATTATCGCTTCGAAAACCGTTTTGTATATTTTTTGATGGAAGGTGTGCTTTATTCAGTGTCTTTAAAACAAGCAGCAAAAAAAAACGTTCTATAGCTAAGTATGAGCTTTTTTTTTTCTGACTGCCTATTTTGAATGCAGGAAGAATGTAAGCTGCCTATTTATGGTGAGTGAAGAACGACCTCTTAAAAAAATTCTTTTCTTTCCTGTGAATGCGTGATTCTGACGAATTGTTGTTCTAAGAAAACGGTGAGGCAATATTATTATCATGAATGCTCCTCATGAGCTGATGGAACTACTTAGCTCAATAGCAGATGCTGTTGACGCCCTCTCTAATTTAGTACACCAAGAATTCTTCGAAATATTTATAACTGCCGTTCTTTAGATCTTTGTCTTCGTTTAGTTCCTAAATTGGTATATGGCTAAACGAACTTGGAATTGAACGCTCAGCTTCCCCTGTTTTCTTCTTTCAATAATTTCTTAATGACTTTGTTTTGTTTTTCTTAAAACAAAATTGTGGATTCTTAATTAAAATTAGTCTGATGGATTATTGCTTCCGGAAATAATATGCCAGTTTGTTGAAAATCACACTCTTATGTAAAATAACTTATTAGATTACTTTTGGTTCGAATTAAAGGTTTTACTGCACGGTTTATTATGTACAATATGAGAAACGTTGAATACGAGAAATCACCTAGTTCACTCATAATCAAGTTCGCATTTATTAATTCGATAAAGTCTTGCAAAACTTTTGTGAAAATTGTCAATAATAAGGAATCTATCATTTTAAATTCCATTAAGATGTTATTTTTGTTGGAAATTACAGTAACAGCAACCAAGGCTTTGAGATCGGTGGATCATATCTGTATTCCTTTGGTCGGTGTGCATGTTTATGTAGAATAAAAAAAAACTAAATTGTCGGGATGGAAAAACTGTCACCTTCGGATGAGACAGGTTAACTCCTCTTCAGTTGAAATGGGGAGTTAGCCTCTTACGTGTTAGTTTAAATGGAAATCTTGCAACTGGACTGACAAAGACAAATGTCTGAAATACGATAACCATCATCGATTATTTTGTTAACTCACGATGCAAATCTAAACAGTTATTTATGCAAAAGTTGTCTGTCCAGCATAGCCTACGCAGAAAGAGAGAAGAGCGAGACTGTCATTGAACCTTCTCCGAATATGAATCAGAGGAAGACGTAGTAATAGACTCAATCTCATGAACCCTATTGAGATTCACTCACGGTGTGTCACTGACTTTGTCAACGATTAATTAGAAGGAGATTGAATATTAATTAAGGAAATTCGTTTTTTTTTCATCCACAAATATATTTGCTACACGTAATGTCTGTCAGTGTCACACAGCTGACAAGCACAAGACATGAAGAGTTCACATTCTTTCTTATGTTCCACATAACTATATACACACAAATATTTTTTATGATTCCATGTATCTCTGGAAGTCCTCGACTGTGTTGAGCACCTCCTGTAATTCTGTCAGGATCTCCTCAATCGTGTAACAATGACTCTCTTTTGGTCGGAAACTCCTCTTGTGGAACAGGAAAAGTCGCAAGAGCGAGGTCAGACCAATAGGTGAGATGGAGAATGAATGTCGTGTTTTGAATGAATGAAAGTCAGGTGGAGAACACTGAATATGGCGACTTCCACAATGATGAATACTGCTTTGTTCCGTCTGCCGCAACATTTTTTCCTAAGATTGAAGCAAAATTTGATGCATAATCTTTGCTCTTAAAATCCGTCATTTCACTTGGAGAAGAAAATCGCCGAACCACTAAAACACGACGTTACAAAAACGCACGTACCCAAGAACGCAGGCTCGCAGCTAGCAGCTGTTGACATACTGATTCACAAAGGGTATCGCTTATCCCTTGTAGTGGTGTAAGGCCATGCTACAACCGGTTCTCGAGCACTATTCAAATTCTTCGAACGTTTGGGTAGCACCTCGTAGAATTGTCATATTCTTTGCTGTATGAAAAAAAAGAATGATAAACAAAATAAAAAAAGAGGCTTTCCATTTTCTTATGTGGAAATCTACTGAACTGTATTGAAAGTCATTTTTTCACGAAACGAGATAAAAGAAACTTGATTAAATAATGCTTAATATGTTTCTTTACATTGAGTATTAAGTAATATTCAAATATAAACACGTCATCTCCTCATTTAACGCGATTCGTTTAGCGCTCTCTTTAAACCGAATCTATTTTTATGATTAATTCGTCTGCTTTCTTGAGCACCGCTAGCACGACAATGGGTACTATTCGTCTTACAAAAGGTGAGTGTCCTTGCATTATGGATGCTGAAACTTGCATTGTGTGAGGTCTTTGAAGAGCTGATAGTTGTGACCAGCAGTCAACATGGTTAACTCTCAAAACGACAAATAAAAATCATAGAATATGAAAACGTTTGCGACTCTTTTAAATATTATCATGCTACTTTCACTCCCAGTCAGGGCCGATTTTATCATTAGGCAAACCTAGGCAATCGTCTAGGGGCGCTACGACTTCGGGGAGCCAGATTTTGCTACATAGTTCGGGGAAAAATTATAACCTTCGAAAAAAATTAGTAAAACCTTGATTAATAATAATATTATTAATCCACATAATATAATTATGTGGATTAAGTGGAAATACCATGAAATTAGAAGCACATAGTCTTCTTAAAACTTTAAGGAAGTTCAAATTTATCGCATCCTTAGTAATGTGGTATAATATACTTTTTGAAATAAACTTTACAAGTAAACAACTTCAGAATACAAGCCTTGATATAAATGGCGCCATAAATTGTATTAATGATACAAAGAATTTCTTAATGAAAATCCAAAATGAGGATGAATTTGAAAAGATGTTAACATATGCGGAAAAAATCGCTGAGGTCTTAGGTGTAACGCTTAATTTTGAACGAGAAACAGTTAGACTTAGGGAAAAAAAACAATTTGTGTATGAAGCAGAGGATGAATTCATAACAGATTCTAAACAAAAATTTAAGGTAGATTTTTATTTTTCAATTATTGATAACGCAATTGCATCTGTTGATGAAAAATTCAAGCACATGTCTACAATTAACGAAAAGTTTGTCCTTTCTCCCCCTCCATTTGGGAAATGGCAAGTTGAGCCCTCCTGAAGAGGGATTAAGTATATAATCCATAAGATTCCATAGACGGGAATCGAACCCAAATATTTCCGACCAAAGGGCTTTGTCTATACTGATTGAGCTACGGAGGCTCCTCAATGATTAGAATCATATATAAACATTCCCTAATAGCACTGGACAGGAAAAAAAGTTTACACTATGGCATACATATACTCTACATGCATGTCTATGAATATACAGGACTAATATACAAGCAATATGAAATATATAACGGAAACACTAGTGAGCATGAAACTGTAGGAGCGCATTTGGTGCATGTTTTCATTGAAAAAGACGGAAGATTGTTAATCCGTTACAGAGATGTTGAATTAGATCAGTCTACGAGAAAGAAAGAATAACGTCATCGAAGGGCAAGTCTCTGAACCTATTGTTTTCTGCAAGGTCAAAAGAGCAGCAACAGCAAAAGATTAATGTAGTACAGATCAATGTTGTCATAAAGATCTATCGTCTAACACAGAATTGAAGAGGGTGCGATCGCTTCGAACAAATCACTCATTCGCTTCCATCAGGTTTTGTTTCTAAGATTCTTTTGTGCAATGAACAGAAACAATAGATGATAGAAATTAATGGAATGTCGTGTACTGCTGTAACAAGTCGTTCTTCCAGTAATTAACGACGGGGTTGTGAGTAGAGCATCTTTGAGTGCTTAATTCCAACACTAAAAGCTTTTTTCACCTCCGGCTATCCAACTCCGTCCAATTTCTAGATCTCACTCTATAGAGAATTTGTGACTTTCATTTCGAAAAGCAATGCTGCCATTTCTCCAGATGGCAGGAAGTGACGGATGCATACTATCGAACACCTGACTCTCCTATTAAATGATTTTTAGTATTTTTCCATATCCTTTCCAATACCCGCAGATCTTACACACACTGGGAAACTTGTAAGATGTGCAAAAATCCGCCTGAAAGCATTTTCTAATGATTTGCCTTTCACATCATGATACCACCGTTTAAAAGTCTGTCAAAATTCTATCAAAACAGATAAAGAGAATATAAAGTTCCTTGGAACTTTTCGTTATATTTGCTGATCTTTTTTTTTTCTTTTCTGTAAAAGCTGATAAGAATAGTTTCGTCGATACTGAATAAAATCTAGAGATCATCACATGTGTTAATGCATTCTTAGTAGCAAATGTTCAAGTCTCTCATCATTGGCTTTTAGGCCATAAAAATGGTTCTGAGGTTCAAAAGAGAGAAAAGGAAAAAAACAGATAGAATGAGATAGTGATAGGAAAGGAAGAGACCACAGTTTAGGCTGTTGATCGATCGGGTTCTTCTTAACGGGTCGTTTGACTTCTCACTCGTTAAAAGGAAAAGTCTCAAAAAGGGAAAAAAGTACAAAAAAAATATTAGAACCAGTGTAAATGAAATAAAAATAAAAAGAACCTTAAAATTGTATAAAATCAATCAATTATATAGAATAAAAACCAGGAAAAAATAAAATAAAACTGTAGGGACCTAGCAAGGAAAGGATCGGCCCTAAAAGGGCTTCGGGCCGCTTCTCGATGTTGGCCTTCGCAGATCGTGCTTGTTCAGGCCAATCTCTACCTCGGTTTAAAATAAAATGAACCTAATTTACGAAGATGAAAATAAAATGAATACTGCAAGATAAAATAGATAAAACTAAAACCATGTAAAATCATGAATATTCACAAATAAATGCTGAGACAGATTGTTGGTGGCCGATCATTTCCTTAAGAATTGCTTTTCTCCTAAGTGGCATCTCTTCTATTCCAGGAAAAGAGACAGATAGGCAAAGAAGCAATTACTAATTCGATAGTAAATTCTATTTTCCTCGGGGAGGAGATGTTTCTTCCGTATTCTGTGGTACTTTTGAACATTAACGAAAAAAATTAGATAGTTTTGATTCTTCCTCACTCGAGGGAGAAACTATAGCAGGATTACTTCCGATAAAGTTAGTATTTAGATCCTAAACACCTCAGCCAATCACTGCCAAATGTGCTGCGCTAGCGAGCGATGATAGAAGAAGTGTCCCACTGTTTCGCTTCCATGACATACGTAACAATACGGGTCGCGTGGTCTGCATCGGTACAACGATTTCATCAATTTTCCCAGAAGTCGGCCGTAGACACTCTTCCAAGCCAAGTCTAGGTGAAATGGTTTTTCCCCCAACTGTTTTTGATGTTCATGAAAAGCACCTCTTCATTCGTGCCTAGGTCCAGCTTTTCGAGAAAAAAATATATAAAAAATAAAAAATAATAATAAAAAATAATTTTTAATATAACTGCTTCGGGGTTATATTGCCGGGTATATATCTGGGTACTTCGTTGCTGAAGTACCCGGATCACGGATTTCCTAAAAGTCCTTTTATGATGTTACATGCAAAATAGTAGCACTCTGGTATCACCTTCGCACATGGACCAATGAGGCTTAAAAAAAAGGTAGGAAACAGCCTAAAAAATACTTAATTAAACTGCCTGAATTGTTATATGCCAACCGTATGGTTTGAACCGTGTTAGTAATGGAAGAATTCGTTAAAATGGGAATGGCGAAACCTCCTTGTGTTGAGGAGAAGATACACAAAAGCCCTATGAACTTCGCGTTTTCTATAACTTCAAAGTAATCAATCAGGTGCCTATAAATGATTTATTCTGTGCATCAGTGATATTTGTAATGTTAATGGTGTGTAGCAACATTGGTACTATAATCTTTTTGATTTGATTAGTGTTGCTTTTTCATTAAACGACAAATAATTTCGTTTGACGCGTGGGTTAGCTTTCACTATAGGAAACAAGTAGTTTTGTATAAGCAGTAAGGGACTTTAAGAGTGTTCCTAGTATTGTTAGAGCCCCCCCCCCCATAAC
This sequence comes from Typopeltis vanoorti, assembly GCF_054136105.1. Taxonomy (NCBI): domain Eukaryota; kingdom Metazoa; phylum Arthropoda; class Arachnida; order Uropygi; family Thelyphonidae; genus Typopeltis; species Typopeltis vanoorti. Next base: position 62,583,845 of record NC_143571.1, on the reverse strand, counting down.
GGCGTTTCGGAGCTAACATCTTTCATACGAAGGCCTGCATTAGAATGAAACTTAAATTCCTCAGAATGTCTAAAAAGATGGGCTCAAAGGTTATATATATATATATATTGTTAGAGCCCCCGCACCCTCCCCATAACGGCGTTTCGGAGCTAACATCTTCCATGCGAAGGCCTGCATTAGAATGAAACTTAAAATTCCTCAGAATGTCTAAGGTGTTACTATATATATATATATATATATATATTATATATATATATATATAATTTCTTTTAAATTTCATTTATTATAATATATAACTTTTAAAGGTGTATGAAATATTTTTTAAAAAATAAATAAATATTGAAGTATTTAAATAGATTGTTTAAACAATTTTATTTTAAATATAAATTACAATGTTATTTATAAAAAAAATATGATAAATTTAAAAATATAAGTAGCATGCATCATAAACAAGATATAAGAGCAACCAGTGAGAAAACGTGTAGGATTTCTCTCCAAGTTTCTCAGTATAATTCATACTCACGATAGGTGAATTATCGTTTAACTCCTATCTGATAAAATAAAGTATTTCGTTACGATGAAAACATTTCTAGCACGCCACATGAGTTGAAACCCCCAAATGAGCTTGTCTGCTTTTATATTCTGTCATTTGAGCTCCTTCAAAAAAAAAAAAAAAAAAATGTGTTTCTCATAATCCATTTCGGATTTATCTTCGTCATACATTCAACATTTACAGCGAACATTTAGTACCATTTCCGTGGTTCAATGCGATTCTTTAATGGACCATCATCGTGTGGGGATCTCGGGTTAAATGGAATTCTTTCACTCACGCAAACAAAAGAAAGTGGCGGTTTTGAAAAATGATTTTCTGCTCTCCCTTCGCAAGCAGTCACATGTTCGTTCAAGGCTGATTTTTTTTTCTGTCTTTCCATCAAATAAGATAGTGTGGAGCGTAACGAAACAGTAAAAGAAAAAGAAAGGAAGATAAAGGTCTTGCAAGTTAGATAAAAGAAAATTACATTGTGTGAGACTCTCGTTCTGCGGTTTCTTATTTTACTCTTCGGAGTCCATCAAAATGGTGGGTTTCACTCAGAGAAGATTTTCTACTCTTATGAAACTTTTATCTCAAACTTCGCTATAATAAAAACTTCTTTTAGTCTAGAGAAAGAAGCAGTGTTTCTTTCGAGATATTCATTCCGTGCTTCCACTCCCTGGGAATGACCCGTGCATCATTCCAATTGTCGATATTACTATTCCGTAACCATGGAAACATAACAATATCTAATGTTATGTTTATATGACTGATAAAAGCAAAAGTGCTATTAATCCAACGATGCAGTAGTAGAAACGTAATAACTATGACATCCACGAAGCAGTGAAAAATCGCTAAAAGTGGCCCAATATCACCAGAATAGAAAACGAAAAGACAAGGAAGAGACATACAGATAAGGAATGTCGACAGCAAATCACTTGTGGTTTATGCCAACCAATAAAACTATACAAGTCATTTATACTGACTAAACTAATGACATTTCGTAGGGGAAATTTTTTTTTTTTCAGATATGATCTTCTAAAAGACGAATAGTAATGTTAGATTCTTTATTTAGACTATTGGTTAAAATGGAGTTGGGCAGGAAATTATACAAGTGCGTATTGTTTTAATAATTAACATACTTACGGCCTAATCATTAAATCTAAAGCTGTTGTCTAATAATTAAAATAATGTTTTCATTGATCGAAACCAGTGTTTTTATATTAATTTAATTGCATGTGCTCTCGGTCTATATTCCTGTTTTGCAGGATCCACATTTTCTCCTGAACTTCCAGGAGAAATATTTTAATTGTTAGATATTAGTACATAATTCTGAATATAATCAAATGTTAAGATATGACTAATAGTTGTCGTATAACTATTAATACCAAGTAATCTATTTTAATAATTAAAATATTATATGTAAATCAAAATACCATACTGCGGTCTAATAATTATATTAAAACATTGTCCAAAATGATCGACTAAAAACTCTAACATCTATGTTTCCATGGAAACAATGCGTTTACTGCATATATCAGGTGGCAGAGGAGTCAGTGTGTTTCTAATGTCAGCAGATTAAGATGGATGTGACGTCATGCATTTGTATTTCCAGGTTGATTCTGCTGGAGTATACCAGGTTGATTATTTGCATAATTAAATAATGTTTTTAGGAAATGCTTCGTATACTGTACATCGAAGCTCTGTTTATACTATAGACTATAGTATAGCCAGAGTATACAGTAATGTCTTTATATCATGAGTTAACGTTCATGTATTTATTTTACTCTTTTAGTAAGAAATTCCAATGGATTTTCCTTTTTAAAACATCATCATGTAATGAGCATTATTATGCGTTATATTATACAGTGCTTTACCGTGCAGGTTATTTTCCAAAAAAAAAAAAGTGACAGATTTTTGAATTTCAGATGAATGCGTATACATGAAGGAATAAATCTGAAGCTCTCCTGTAAGCGATTCGAATGCTTAATTTAAGAATTTTCCACTTACTATCATTGATTTTATTCCTAATGTGATCTTTGTAAGAAAAGCGAAGTTTTTTTTCTTAAACAGAGCATAATACGCGGAAAATCCACTGCTAGATATTCGCTAATTGGATGAAGTTTGTCAGCGTTGGTCGGGAAGTTCGGAAGAGTTAATGAAGATGTAGAGAAGGTGACTCTTATGTCTCTTTTTTTTTTTTTTTTAAAGAAAGATAACCTCCCCTTTCTTAACTGTGTTGCAATCTTCGATTTCTTTCAGGAAATTACTCAACTTTAAAGAGCGATTACGCGTACTGTTAGAACTGCGAAGAATAAAGTTTGAGGCTATTTGCGCAACTCTCACTTCCTACAGATTAGATTGAAGGTTGGCGAAGCGTGGAAATCTTTAATTCTCCAATTTGGAAGAAAGGGGGGAGAAACTGATCCTCTCATTTCTCTTTCTTTTCCACCCTATTATTTTCGCGTATAAATTTAAACACTGTTTAGCTGAAGGTGAAACAATTTCTTCTTGCGATTTTAAATTTTTTCGGCTTTTCTTTAAGATATAATCTGAATTAAATGTATGTGTGTGTATGTGTGTGTGTGTGTGTGTGAAAGAGAGAGAGAAGAGAGAGAGAGAGAGAGAGAGAGACTAATAATGTCTCAAAGGAAGAGGAAAATATAATAGTGAGAGAACGAGTCAGTAGTCTACTAATGCAATTCAAACCCAACTTATTTACATTTTACCAATGCATTTCCCTAACAGTGCAGAATGCATTGCAATATTATCTGGCAAGTCAAACAGTTCAAGCGCTGACAAAATCAGATGCGTGCCTTTATTATTATTATCTTCGACCACAGCGTATTTCTGTGCAAGACGTCTACGTTCATACTTCTAGTTTAAGAAGAAAAAACGTCCCGAATGGTTCCAAATTTTAACCAATAAATACAAAACAACTCTGGATTATCCTTTAGACACGTTTCACCTAGACTTAAAAATAAAAAAGAGAGACAGAAATCTGTCTTTTTTATTACTAGTATTTTAGCTACTATTACATGCGAAAGAATGTGCAACTCATTATTCTAGAAAAGTACCCCTCAGAAGAATTTATCTGGTCAAGACTGGACTCATCTGACAACAAATAATTCTTAAGTAATAATGACAGTATAACAAAAATGAGAACAGAGAAGAGTTGAAAAAATGTTCTAGATTGGTCTATTCTGTTGATAGTTTTTTTTTTTTTTTCAATTTGAGACATAGAAGAAAAAGAGAACGGCATCAAAGGACACCTAATATTCTGCTAATTTAGGTTAAAGAATATAAGACAGTTTATGATGTTGGATAAATATCATAAATATATATTGAATAAATATATATTATTAACCGATACTTGTAAATCAAGGCCAAGTAAATTATTACATAACACCTCCAGGTGTTATGTAATCAAGACTCATCGAGGGAGGGCACTTACTCTACAACTTTCTGTCTTCACCACTCCACCAACCAACTATCTTCATCATCTACACCAACGCCATCTACCGCCGACCACCACTACTATTTTCACAGACAATCTCATACATCCACGCCGAGATTCGCACCCGCAGCCCTTTGGGTGGAGAGCGGATACGCTAACCAATCGGCTAACCAGGAGGCGTTATGCTTACGAATTTGTAAAACGAAAAGCTCTAAACTCTAAAAGTGAACAAAAATACTTTCACTTATAAACTGTTTTTCTCGTTTTTCGCATTTGAAAAAAAATTGCAGCTGAGTTTTTCAACTTTAATATCCATGATCGTATTCCCTAATATCCGTAATTGCTCTTGGCTATGTATAAAACAAAGACTGAATTTCATTTCAGCCTAGTTTTCATGTTTATTTTGGCTCTCAGTGTCCGTGGACACTCCGCACGTAATTTCAAAATGTGGATGTCTGGTATTATGGAATAGTCCGTATCATGTAGAATATTTAATATGATATAGTTGATATTTTAGCTGGTGAAAAACTCGTTTATGTATATGTCTTTTGTAAATTGGCTTTAGTTATTTTTTCTAGAATTTTTTTCTTTTTTTTTTAAGTTTTACTTCATAAAAACATATATAGCTCATTGTTTTGGAATGGAAAATAGTATTCCAATATTACCCCGGAGAAATGTATTTTCAAAAACCTTTGAATAAACAGAAAGGTACTTGAAATAAAAGAAATACATAAATAGCGATTGAAGTAAAAACTATATCTTAGCTCAGAGAGGTTTAGTTTTTCTTTACCAGAATTTATTTTATCATGCAAAAACAAAATGGCATAATGTAACCCGAAGTGGCTCTATTTAATTGCTGTTTCGCTTTATTCACACACCCGCAAAAAAAAAAAAAAAAAAAAAAAAACTTTTCCCCAGAAATGTAATGTAAATTTTAACAATAGCATTCTACTTGGGCATTTTATTTCCAAGACACTTTGAAAAAGTATCACCTGCTGACATCGATTCATTGTCGCCAAAGTTTTCCATAGAAAGTAATGGCAAATTCAAGGCGACACACACTTGCCATCTCTGAATATCTTATATTGCAAGTACATTCTACACAATCTGGATAGACAGAATAAAAAAAAAAAAGTAAAAGTGGAGAGAAACTTAGCGAATCTAAAAGAAAGAAAGGGAAGAAATAAAGATTAGGAGCTTTGTGTAGATTATTTGTATTTATTTGTGATTGGCGTCAGAAAGACCGTAATACATTCCCTGTGTACGCTTCGTGAACGACTAACCCCCAGAGTATTAGAATAAATTGCCGGAGAGAACAGATGAACAAAAGAGATAGCAACAGAAAGAAGGAGAAGAAGAAGATGTATCGATGAGAGACTCAACATACTGTGAGTAAGACTCTTCATCCCTTTATCTGTCGAGGTGGTTTGTGGCTGCTTTGCAGGCTGAATCCGGGAATCTCAAGCAGACACTTCTTGATAAATTGTAATCTACGATACGGTGCAAAAAAAGGTAGTTATTATAATGAAATTCCTTCTTTATGTGTGTTTTTGTTCATTATCCCTCTCTCTCTCTCTTTCTTTCTTTCTCTCTCAGTCTCTCTTTTTCTCGACAAACCTCCCTTTACAAGTGTAAACATAATCAAGTAGTAATTAAATATTTAAATAAAAAATCTCACCTCCTAAGTATGTTTTATTCAGTTAACTTAAATATGCATAGAAATGGGAAACGATAGACGGGGGACAAATTAAAGCCTGTGACTTTGTTTGGTACTAGTGAGCAAACAAAGACGAACTACTGGCAGTGCTTTCTTCCAAATGGCATAAAATGTTTCACTGATTATCATCGCGCACTTTACGAAGTGAATTCATCTGCAATGCAAGCGCTATTTGATGACTACAAACTCAATGGTGGCTGCAGTTACTTTGACAGAACCATAAACAGAAAATATTTAAAATTTATTTGTTATTTATTTCACCATTAATCAATCCTTCCACATAGTATACTTTTTCTAATTTCTTTACTCGCATTTTTTGCTTTCATTACTAAACTGCTTAGATAAAAGAATGTTAGTTTAAGTCACTCGTGTTTAAAGAAATAAATTAAAACATGATAACTATATATATATATATATATATATATATAGAAAGTTTTACCTTGGGTATAATAAATGTTAAAGATACCAAGCTATTTTAAACCTGGTTTTACTCCATTTCCCAAGTAAGCAAACAGACAAACAAGTCAAGTTTGCGCCTGCAAGTGTTGCAAGTCTAGGATGGAATAAAACCAGGTCTAAAATAGCTTGGTATCTTTAACATTATATGTATATATATATATATATATATATATATATATATATATACAAGGTGTCCCAAAATTCACGCAAGAAGTAACTTTGATAGAAAACACAGGTTTTTAATTAAAAATTGTAATTTCTTATTGATTCATAAAGTATACAGTATAGGGTTATGCATGGAATAGCATATCGGGTAAATGGCCACCACGGCTTTACTGGCACATATGCTCCCTTTTGTCGAAATTTTCCATGACCGTTTTTCATAAATGTGGCTGCATTTCGTTGATACAGCGCTCCATTTCCTCCTTCAAGGCGTGGGTGGTCGTGGGCTTGTTGGCATAAACTTTACACTTCAAAAAACCACAAAGAAATAAGTCCAACGGCGTTAAGTCACATGATTTGGGCGGCCAATTCTGATCACCAAAACGGGAAATTACACTACCAGGAAATGACTCATGCAGTAATTGAATCGTTTCTCGGGTTGTATGGCATGTGGCACCGTCTTGTTGAAACCACATGTCGTCCACCTCCATATTTTGCAATTTAGGCACAAAAAACTGGATTATCATGTCGCGATAGCGAGCACCATTAACTGTTATTGCCTTACCAGCCGCATTTTCGAAGAAGAATGGACCGATGATGCCTCCAGCCCAAAATCCGCACCAAACAGACACGTTGTGGATGCATTTGTTTCTCAACAATCACTCGTGGATTTTCTGAACCCCAAATGCGACAATTTTGTCGATTAACGAATCCATCAAGATGAAAATGAGCCTCATTGCTGAAGATGATTTTGTTCGAAAAATAAGCATCCACTTGTTGTTCCATAATCCATTCAACGAACTCTCTTCGCTGTGTGTGTGGTCAGTAGGCTTCAGTTCTTGAGTCAATTGAACTTTGTAAGCATAAAGATGCAAATCTTTCGTGAGAATACGCTGTAGAGAGCTTCTCGAAATGCCCAATTCAAGACCACGGTGCCGAATTGATGTTCCTGGACTCTCAGCAACACTCTCACGAACTGCTTCGATGTTTTCTGTTGAACGACTTGTTGAAGGGCGGCCAGAGTGTATAAGATCACTAATTGATCCAGTTTCCTTGAATTTTTTAATTAATCTTTTCACAGTTGATGAAGTTAAATCACTATTCCGACCATATTTTGTACGAAAATTGCGAACTGTAGCTGCCAAACCATCATTATTTTTAAAATATTGCTCAACAATGAAAATACGTTGTTTTTTCATGTTGCACTCCATTTTTAATAACCCTGAACTGTCAGCTGTCACACTGTCTTTTTTTTCTCGTTGGCAACACTTTACCGCACAAATGGCGCTAAATTTAAATCTTGCGTGAATTTTGGGACACCCTTTATATATGTGTTGTACAAGATTTTATCACAATCATTTAGCTCTTTGTGAATTAAAATACTTAAATCTTATTATTGTTTCAATTATTTTTATTATTTCAATTATATCATTTCAGCTGCTACTGAATTATAATTCAATCCAATTAATAAGCTTAAATGAATAGCTGTACTATCGCTGCCTATTTTATTTTAGAACAATTTCATTAGTTCTTAAAAGAACTGGGAGATGGACTGTCCTTGACTCTTTATCCCTTCATCTGAATGAAGAAAATCTGTGTGGCGGGGTGTTATTGAACTGAAAGCTCTAGTCATGGCTGGGTAATCTGTGTGGTGGGGTGTTATTGAGTTAAAAGCTCTAGTCATGGCTGGGTAACGGCAATAGCCGAGCTTCAGTTAAAACTTCATTGGCTACAGCATTGTCATTCGTTACCCTGGAGGTCCTAAAAAGGACTTTTTGTGTACATCATTTCGCACACAATAATTTCATTACTTTATTGTCCCTATAAGGACTGGCTTAAAGGAGCGAAGCAGAATGCTTTTCATCTTCCCCATTATCTGTAGAGGACAGTGTAGGGATAAGGTGTTATTGAGCTATTAAAGCTCTGAGCATGGCAGGAAGGTAACAGCAATAACCGAGCCTCAGTTAGAACTTCATTGGCTACAGCATTGCCATCCATTAACCTCCAAGGGTAATCACCGCATCTCACGGTCGACTATTTCCTCCACTCTCCCAATATAAGGTGTTATTGAGCTATTAAAGCTCTGATCGTGGCAGGAGGGTAACAGCAATAGCCGAGCCTCAGTTAGAACTTCATTGGCTACAGCATTGCAATCAATTACCCTCCAGGTCTACCAACACATATTGTTCTTAAAAGAACTGGGAGATGGACTGAGTCCTCGACTTTTTATCCTGTCATCTGAATGAAGAAAATTTGTGTGGACGTGGTGTTATTGAGCTAAAAGCTCTAGTCATGGCTGGGTAACGGCAATAGCCTAGCCTCAGTTAAAACTTCACATTGCCATTCGTTACCTTGGATGTCCTGCTCCTCCACACATCTTGTCCTTATCCTTATAAGGACTGGCTTAAAGGGGCGAAGCAAGAATGCTTTTTATCTTCCCCGTTATCTGTAGAGGACAGTGTAGGAATATAAGGTATTATTGAGCTATTGAAGCTCTGATCATGGCAGGAGGATAACAGCAATAGCCGAGCCTCAGTTAGAACTTCATTGGCTACAGCATTGCTATCTATTACCCTCCAAGGGTCACCAACCAATAAATCGGTCCGGTCTATCCGCCAACCAACACATCTTGTAACTTTATACTAAAATGTATATCGATCGTTATAACCGCTTATAAATGGTGTATTATATATTGTTGATTTTCTGTTAGGTTTTTAAGCTATATATTTTATGCATAAAATTAAAAGTTTATAATTTGTCATTTAATAATATAGATTTATAGAAAATATTTTGCCTTGAATGTAAAATACGTTAAAGATAACAAGAATTTTTATACTTGGTTTTCATCCTTTTTCCAAGTAAATAAAACAAAGTTTTGCGCGTGAAATGTATTCACGTCTGAGCTACTTGTATATAGAGACTAACGACTTCATGTCACTTGCCTTAGTATGTGTCCCATAATGTAAAACATACTCCCCTTCAGGCGTCTTATGCAATGCAACCCGGGAGAGAATTTTATCTACTTGAATATGAGATATATATGACTTCTGCATTACTTCGACCTTGGTATCTCTCCAGGGTCTGGCTCCCACCGAAGAAACCTCAATAAAGGTCGAAACCGGTTTGGGTAGTGGTCCTTCCCATATTACACGTCTGAAGAGGTTGTGCTTTGCATCATGGAATATATACTAAGGCAAGTGATATGAAGTCATTAGCCTTTATATACAAGTAGCTCAGACGTGAATATATTTCACGTGCAAAACTTTGTTTTGCTTACTTGAGAAAAGGATTAAAACTAAATATAAAATTTCTTGTTATCTTTAACGAATATAGATTTATTTATAATTTATTGAATATATTTTGCACAGATGTGTAATTGATAATAAATCAATCCCTATATAATTATTTGGATTTGTTTTACCACTTTTTTAAACGTAAATGAAATATTTTGATTCCATTCATTTGGTATCTGTTTTTTTTATAAAACAATTGAAATATTATTTCCCTTTCTCCATATTTTAATACTGTTTAGTCTGTCTATTCGGACTGTTTTTTCTATATCTAATTTCTTAAAATGTTTTCTATTTGTTGTGTCGTTATTTCTAAATCATAATCGTCTTCTCTCAAGTTATCAATAATTTTTTCTCCATCCTTATACAATTTAATAAATTCTTCCTATATTTTATTTAGTTAAGGGTAGCTTAACTAAATATTTTATTCAGTTAAGTCTATGTTCAACGTGCAGTTAAACATAGAAAATCTGAAGTTGGGGCGAAATGACAGCGACAAATAAAATTTATAAATAAAAGTAAAAGTAATTCTGTTAAAGTAATTCTGTATCATGCAGAATACACAAGTAGTTAATGAAGAAATCGTACTATATTTTATACGAAGTATACAAATAAAGAAGAACATGTAATTAAAATAAAAATGATGTGTTCTTTTGTGTACACAGCCCGAACAAACTTCAAAATTTGTGGGGGGAAAAAGACTACAGTAAAGTTTTAATTAAGAGTATGTTTATATAGTCCCATAATTAATTTTGTTGGTTTCTAAGTCATTTCCATACTTACGTGTATCACACAAGGTCTGGTTGGAGATGTTTATATTAATTATCCCAGATTCCTTGTTTCATATATAACATAGTTCATTATATTTCGTTGTTAATTTCACATCTTCAGTTTTATATGTTCTATATTTTCCTTCGTAAGATTTATCGTAGAAATATGCGAAAATATGAGTATCAAGGTGTCCCTTTGTTTCCAACTGTCTCTCTTTCTCTCTCTCCTATTTTATATGTGCTTGTTTATTTTTATTTTTTAAAGATATCCTAACTTCGATTCAGTTCTGTGTTTTCATCAAGACTGTTTTGTTAAATTGTTCTTTTATTCTTTTTTCTTATAGATTGTAATACTCTATTTTTAATATTTTAATAATCGATCAACTTGAAACTTTTTCCTTAATCTTGTTTTTCTGGAATCGAACTTTTCCAAGTAATGCATGGTTGACTCCTACATCAATGATGCTAAAACTCTGATGTCAATTATTTCTTCAGATATTTATTCTAATCTCTCTCCTAATTACAGATAAGTTTCCTAATGTATTTCTCAGTATTATTTTATGATTTTTCTTTATGTCGGTAGAGTGTATTCTCAATCCCTTGTATCTACAAAACTGAAATAAATAAATTGTACTTTCTTCTACAGTTTTTGTTAATTATTTCACATATTCCAGGTATTATAGAGTTCTAATTCGTGCGTTTCAAGTGCCGAAAAAGTCAAAGAAATTAACTGTCATCCTCTTGGCGATCTCTCCGACTGAAAAGACTTAAGCTTCCGTCTCTAAAGATAATGATCAATCTGTTAGTTTTATTACATATATCCTATTATAAATCTTTATAAAATGCATTTGTTTCTGTTTCATGTTTGTCCTTTCAGGATTATAAACACTTATTTTATTACATGCCCTTTCATCTTTAATCTCATATGTTTGCCTTTCTGATATGTAATTACCTTCTTTTATATGTAATTGATTGTTAAGTAGTATTAATGTCTTTTCTTATGCGATTGCACTTCAAAGGGAAATTTCTAGACAAGATACTAAGAGTATTGATAACATTTTTTGATTTTTGTTTCCATCGTCACAGCAAAGGGACCAGGAGAAAGTCCTTTTTAGGACTTCCAGGGTAACAGATGGCAATGCTCTAGCCAATGAAGTTTTAACTGAAACTCGGCTATTGCCGTTACCCAACCATGACTAGAGCTATATTATATTAGCTCAATAACACCTCATCCACATAGATTTCTTCATTCAGATGACGGGATAAGGAGTCAAGGAGTCGGCCCATCGCCCAGTTCTTATAAGAACTATAAGAACACTCAAAACTCATGTGTGAATAAAGTTATAGATTTTGATAATAGTAAAGGATGGGTGTATTAAATAACATAGATTTTTTTTTCATTTTTCACGTTGATAAATTAATTTATTAATTTTAAATTAATATTTTACTTTTACTTTTTTTGTATAAAAATATTCTTAATTAATTAGAATATATTTATGAATGTATAAATTCTTAGCATCAAGATCAATATAGTGTTACACTCAATAAGCTTAGAAAATGTACTTAAATAATTCCACACAAGATATTCATTTATTATACATAACAAACAAAATAAACAATCGCAGATAATTTTTTACTTCACTATTATTAATTTAAAACATCAGTTTTGCTTAAAACCCTTCCCTTCCCCCCTTACAGTCCCAAACATATCAACGGTGCAAGAAGCTGAAGTAAAGAACAGATGGCAGATTTACAGCTTAGATGAATTCAATGATAATTTTCAGTATATTATATTTTTTACTTTGCATTTAAAAGTTCATTAGACAAACGAATAAGATATGATAAATTAAAGATATTAAACATAAAGAATTATTATAAATCATTATCATATTTTTTACAAAACGTGTTTTGAATAAGAGAAGCAAGGTTTCTTGTTTATAATTTTACAGATGGTTATAAGAAATAAAACAGTTTGTATAAAAATTGACGGTTTGTGAGAGATAATGTTGAGGAAATAATACAAAACTGGTGTTGATATTATTGTACAATTAATGGCCAAACCCTCAGTAACACATCCAGTAACTTAGGCAATAGTTTAGTAAATAAACTACATCTCTCGTCAAGAATATGGATCATAAGTGAAGAGTTTACAGGGAAAAAAAGTTTAGTTTGAAAGAGTCATGAGACTAATTAAACACGCAATCAAGGAGGAGAAGAGATAGAAAAGAAAAGTCGATAAAAAAAAAGATTTGGGAGTGGAGAAAGAGTGACAGAGACGCTAGAAGAAGAAGGAGAAAAGAATACAACAGAGAAAAATGGTGAGAAGAGTAGAAAAAAAATGAATAGTGAAGGAAAAATGAAAGAAAGAAAGAGAAAAGTTAGAGGAAATGAGAAATTTGGTGTCGCCTATGGTTTGAATTAGCAGCAAGTAACCACAGCCGTAGCATCGTGTTTTTTGTCTGTCAACTGACTGTTCCGGGATCAATTCGCCTGCTTTGAGAAATAATAAAAAAAGAAGACCTTCTCCCTTCGTCTGATAGTATTCACCTAACTTCCTCCAATCTTTGAAGTAATTGGATTCTAATGTTTTTCAACCGTCAAGTATACGTTCTTTTGGCCAAACGGACGACATATAAGAAAAAAAAAGAATGAAAGAAAGAGAGAGAGAAGATGAGGTTAGAGCAGAGGAAGAGGAATGTAGTTGATTGGAACATGCAATGTATAAATCTGTTGAGAACTCCTAATCAGTATCCAGACACACCTCAATATGCGAGACATGGTTCTTAGTCACGTGATCGAATCCCGTGATACCCGTTTAAGCAGCCACCGCAGCGCTCACCACATCACCAGCTACTTTATCCACTGTTAAATACGGTTGGAAGCTCGTAGCGATTTAACGAATATTGCGGATGCCAAATCTGTCATGGGAAACTCACGTGCGGATTCATCACATCTCAAACACAAGACAGGCTAATTTTCTCCGGCGACAGCACGCATCACATCTTCTATCCCTGCATCAGTTTGCCTTTCATCCGCCCTTCATATATTTCTGTTAGTTTTTTTTTCTTTTTTTTTTTGTGCATGCAATCTGTTTACCTTGAACATGGATTAAAGCGTGTTTCTCTCCTCCCCATTTTCGATGTTTCCCCATTTATGAGACGCTGTCTATAAGAGAAGGGGGGGGGGATGGAACGTGTGTCTGGAGTGGATTTTAATTTCTACCGCTGTCGTCTTATCAAATGTATCACTCTGGCGCCGTACGGAGAGCATTGAGTGTGTGGATTGATGAGCACATTATTAAACGGCAAATATTTTTGTGTAAATTTGCATGCTTGACTAACGTGGATGGCCATTTCTCTGCAATGACCGTACCGTAAATGGTCGCGCGTGTTGGAAAATGTTTCTTGGGAAGATTAAGAGATTATTCTGTTGTGTTGCACATAACGATCCGCTTGCGAGAGATTGCTTTGAGGGCAACATGACCTTGCGACATCCTCATCCCATCGTCTCACAAATGTCGTGTAAAAACAGATTTAAAATTAATTCCAATTTTCAATACTGCTTCTAGATAAAGTAGAAAGGAACTTCTCCACCAGAGGGCAGAGTTTTTCCTCAGTTGGAAAAATATAATGAGTGTTTTATATATCCCTAGAAGGAACTATCTTGATAAGTTTCTTTAGTTGTTCCTGTTACGTTTGCGTACGTGTCCTTACTATTTATTTATCTTATAAATGGAAAGTTTAGCGACTGGTGTGCGTGTTATTGATATATGAGTTATAACATGTTTGTAAAGAAAGACGAAGAGAAAAAAAAAACTTACCCAAGGCTTTTATTTTGCGATAAGCATTTATTCGGTTTTCCAAATTTTCTAATCAGCGCCTGCCGCTAATAAAGTGGTAGAACAGTTAAGGCGGAAACCTAATAACATAACTGTTTATATAAGATATAGATAAAAAAATTCAATCATAGAAAACAAAAGATGGTTAAAGAAACAACAAAAAATAATATTGTCATTGTTTTTTAGAGTGAAGTAATTCATTACCACAACAAACGGTTGTATTGAGGTCTCGTATAAATATACAGTTCCCAATCATATTTGCTTAATTCAGAGAGTAAATATTTATTCGATTTAAAATGAAGTTCTTCATTGAGAAGACGACAGAAAAATATTGAAAAAAGAAATACAGAAATCGATAAAAAAAAATAGAAATGATGTATAGGAAAAAAGAAGAAGAAGAAAATTATATTAAAAAAAGAAGAAAAATTACAAAGATAATCAGCCGAAAGGCTATTTTAGCGGCGAATTCGTTGATTGAGCGGGAGATGGTAAATCCCGTTTATACATCTCTTAGGAGCTGGGTTTTAAATTGAGAGAATATTAAAGTTAGTGACGGAACTTGCTCCACCTTTGCATGGAGTTGCCCTGGTGTTGTACTACCCAAGTGATCATTTACACTTGGGCATGCCGAAGTTTTTTCGGCATTGAAACTCTATAGATGTCTATGGATTTCGACCCGAGTTTCGTACCCGGCTATAAAATAAAACGGGATTTACCATCTCCCGCTCAATCAAGAAGAAAAATTGTTGTTGTTATTTAGACTTACAGTAGACGAAACTAAGGCTATAAGGTCAGTATACTCCATCTGTTGATTTTGTTAATTGCGCGTGTTTTTATTAGCGGTTTGACTGTTTTGTGGAAGGAAAAATCGGCGATACAGGAAGGGCAAATCCCGTCATCTATCTATCTACCTTTCTGCTTTTTCTCATAAGGAGGTGAAGGGATTTTTTCTTCCTATGTCGCCGATTTTTTCTTCCACAAAACATTCAAAACGGCTAAAAAAAACAGAGAGAGAGAGAGAGAGAGAGAGATTCAAAAAAGAAAGAAAGTGGTATTGAAAAGAAAAAGAGAAAGGCTAAAAGAGGAAAAAGAAATAGAAAATAAAAAAGAGAAGAAAATGGAAAACCGAGAGAGAGAGAACAAATGACAGAAGGAGGAACGATGCATTAAAACAATCGAAATATAAAGTGCAGGCACAGAAAAAAGGGAGATAGAGAGACTTATAAGGTAGAATCTAAAGAGAGAGAGAAAGAGAAAGACTGCAAGCGACAAACAGCAAAAAGTAGAAAGAGAAACAAGAGAGAGAGAGGGGGGGGATGGAGGGAGCAAGACCATAACGTGAGATAAAAAGACGAAAGAATTTTTTCCTTATCCTGTTCAATGCAGCAAGGACTCGAAATGAGATCTGTAAACTCTTTGCACGTCAGCATAAAGGACATTGGAGAATTTGACGCCCGAGCAGCAATACTCGGTTTGAATGAACCGCTACATACAGCAAAGATCGTATCACGTCTCCGGGGTTTGTGCATGCATTTGTAAGAGCAGCTGCATTCCAACGAGTGAGCAGGCTACACTTTAAATGGGGCTAAATCAAGCATAGTCCGTATAAGCCATTTGCATCCATCTCTGTCCCCCCAGCAACAGGGTTTTGCAGTCGTGTTCTGTGGGAAGAATTGATTAATGTTCTCCCTCCCGTATAATGCAGAGTAGCGCACTGGTGCTGAGTACATTGTGTGAGAGGTGAACTCCATTTATCTTTGACACCGTGACTCTCTCGTTTCTTTCGGTGCAGTTAAAATTTACTTCTTTTTTTTTTTTTTCATTTTAACACCCTTTGATTCATTTCTGCCATCTTTCTATTTTCTACTTCGTACATCCTCATGTCTCATCACATTTCACCATCTCAACTTCGTAACCTCGAACCAAATTTCCTTTTTATAACTTCGCTGATGGCTTCATGCATTAACTCGTTGTAGGCGTGCTTTCTGAGTGATGTTCTTGTCAAGTGCTCACTTCTGTTGATTTTTCTCGTATTCGCTTTCTTGATATTCCTTTACCATTCTCATGATGATAAATTTAAATGACTTAACAATGTATATACAGTTTATTAAGTCACTAACTGATTAAATATTTAACAAATAAGATGAATTAATATAATTCAAAAAAGTTTATTATAATTCCTTAACGGTAACAGCACACTGGAAATCCAATCATTTAGATTTTTTTTTTCATTTACCTGTTGCCTTACCTCATCTTCACTTACTTCACAAGATAAATGTATGTAATGTAATTACCTTTTAAAATGGTAAAGTAATCAATGCCTAGTGTAATATGCAACTGCAGATAAAGTCACTATAAATAAAAATATCTATCGTCTAATAATATTTATGTATTTATTATGAAACATTAATGGAAATATTAAAATAAATTGGATAACTTTAAAGTTAGAAAAGATTTTAAAAATAAAATATATAATATAATGTTTTAAAATATATCCTTTTATTAATAATATAACTTTTCTATTTTAAATCATAATAGAAAAAGAAAATATGAAGGCTGGGTTGAATACTCTTGGAGGATAATAAATGGCAATGCTGTAGCTAATGAAGTTCTAACTGAGGTTCGGCTATTGCTGTTACTCTCCTGCCATGATCAGAGCTTTAATAGCTCAATAACACTTTATGCCTACACTGTCCTCTACAGATAACGGGGAATATGAAAAGCATTCTTGCTTCGCCCCTTTAAGCCAGTCCTTATAAGGACTAAAAAGAAAATTAGAAGGGTGATTGATGGAAACACGATTATGGAAAAAATCCTTTTTAGGACTTCCAGGGTAACATAACAAATGGCAATGCTGTAGCCAAAGAAGTTTTAACTGAGGCTCGGCTATTGCCGTTACCCAGCCATGACTAGAGCTTTTAGCTCAATAACACTCCATCCACACAGATTTTCTTCATTCAGATGACGGGATAAAGAGTCAAGGACTCAGTCCATCGCCCAGTTCTTTTAAGAACTTAAAAAGAAAATTAGAATCGACCGTGAGATGCGGTGATTAATGATTAAAATGATTAAATACCCTTGGAGGGTAATGGATAGCAATGCTGTAGCTAATGAAGTTCTAACTGAGGCTTGGCTTTTGCTGTTATCCTCTTGCCATGATCAGAGCTTTAATAGCTCAAAAACACCTTATCGCTACATTGTCCTCTACAGATAACGGGGAAGATGAAAAGCATTCTTGCGTCGCCCCTTTAAGCTAGTCCTTATAAGGAAAGAAATAACAATATGTTAACATTAATTGTGTTCAACATATCTTGCTTCTTTCTTTCAAGTATTAAGATTTTAAATGATATATAATGAGATTTTAAAATTATCCTATTATTAATAACATATTTTTTTTTATTTTCAAGTTGCAGAGAGAAAGATATTGCTATTATGATTATTGTAATAAAACTATTGATGACCATCTATTAAGAAGGCTGCTCTCTTCTGAAAAACATTAAATATTGTAAGGTTTCTCATGTGCTCCCCCCCCTCCCGATCTTAATGTGAAGAGAGATTCAAAGGGTTGGGCAAATTTGGGATCATGTAGAGTTTGGAGTTATATAGGAGAAGTAGTGTCGTGAAACAAAAGAGGATATAAAGCTTTTGATGTGTGTGTGTGTGTGTGTGTGTGTGTGTGTGTGTGTGTGTGTGTGTGTGTGTGTGTGTGTGTGTGTGTGTGTGTGTGTGTGTGTGTGTGTGTGTGTGTGTGTGTGTGTGTGTGTGTGTGTGTGTGTGTGTGTGTGTGTGTGTGATAGGTAAAAGATAATTTTTTTAGGCAAGAGAAGTGAGATATTTGTTACGAAAGTAAGACAGGCCTGTGTTTTGCTAGCTGTGAAGTTCACTGATTCACTATCTTCAATCTTAAATCATATGAGCATCATAAAATATGTCAAGTTGGGAATGGAAAATACTGGCTTCAGAAAAAGTACGGACGTGGGGTGAGTTAGTTCAGCAACGGTTACAAAATCGGAAGAAGGAAAACCGGTGATCCGATTATAGAGGAGGAAGCAAATCGCAGAATGGTAACTTGGCACGGAGATCTCCATGCTATCCACTATGAAAATAACAAGTGCAACATTGCACGTTTCTCAAACTTTTCCACCATTGTCAAAAGATGTGAAAGGTTGGGGTTGGCTAAGAGATCTGCTGTAGAGAGAATACAAAGAAATCGATATTGGTGCATTAAGGGCTGTTTTTGTGATTAGTGCTTTGAATACTTCACAATTATATACATCACTTAAACATTCTATATGCAAATTAAAGTTATAAATCTAATGCAATTTTGAAATGAATATTTTGTTTAAAGTAAATGTGAAAGTTACCACAATGAAATTAAAAGAAAACGCATATATTTAAATCAGAATTTGTTTATATTACATACAAAACAAATTTTATATTATATCTATAGATCAATGCAAAAATATTGACAAAAAATTCTTCCATCTAAAAATTTAAATATATATATATCCGCATTATCAATCTATCTTGTATTTTCTGCACAACAAAGCAAACAAAAATGATGTATTAGTTCTATTTCTTCAAACGTGAATGAGATTTTTTAATTCGTTTTTTTTTAATCACGCCTTCAACATCACGCTGTCCTAGGCTGAAATAAATCTCCTATAATTAAGTGAAAGCGTCTTACAACGACTAATATATCAACTGAAGGTTAATAGCTTTCCATTTCCCTTGGTGTTTCTATTCATGGAAACTTGAGTGGAAAGAATTTACTACCAAAGTCCTTTCATTATTCCGTTCTCACAAGAATCGGAGCAGTTAGATGGGAAACCGAACAGATAGATGTAAATGAAGCACAAAACGTCAAAGAGTCAATAATTAATGAAGTCTTCAGATAATCAATCATTTCCCATTCCATGTACGATGTCTGAAGTGTCGCAAAGTCCCAGTGGCACAATGTTCGTCAGAGAACCCTCTGAAAGGAACGAAAAGTCTTAAAAGTTTTCAAAGCGCTTAAAGAACTCTTTTGTTTCTTAATGGAGTTCAAGAAAGAAATCTATTACAATATTATATGTAAAATACTTTTTCTCTGATGGGTGGCTAATGCATCCAAAGTAATTTTGGTCAGTATACTAAAACTGTGACTGGATAATCAAAACATCTTCAAATACTGAGAATATATGAGTGTATAAGCGCTGTTGAGCGAAAAACAAAAATTATGACAAATTATTTTGTGGCTCCCCCATTAAATATTCCACAAAGATCATATCCTGATCAGTAGATTATTTTTCTCTTTGCCCCTGTCCATACATGGCATTAAAAGGCCGGTGATGGCGGCATCGTGATATGGTGATTGTTCTCATGGACATCACCTAGGTTCATGTTATCCTCCAATGAACATACACTGATCGCTAATTCTTACCAATGTATTACCTGCGTGGTAACAATCTGGCTTACTGGGTTCTTCTACCAAGACAACGTCTCTGGTCAAAAAAGCTGCATTGTGAGCATAATTCGAAGAACATTTATTCAAGCATTCTGTGTGCTATCCGAAAAGGTAATTCTTCTGATGTTATCGAAATTTGTGTGATCATATTGAACGCAGCGTCTAGAAAGATGGGTTCGTCGCAGTTTATTTCTTCCTCCTTGGAATTTAGAGTTAAGGTGAACTCTCAGACCTATAACAGTAATTTGTTATGGATTTACCTTTAAAAATAAGGGGTGATTACTTCTGTTACCCAATTTTCATCAGGTGATGTTATTTTAGTTTTGTGAACATGTTCTGTTCTGTTCTGTACTGCTGTAAAGGCCTGTTTAATTTTCATCGAAACTCTGCTTATTCAGGTCACAAAGGTCACCGTACATTAATAACTTAAGCAAATCACATTTGTTGTCGTGTACACAATTCTCGCATGATGGTAGATCAATCAACATTGGTAACAATCACCGGTTTGTTATTCGGTCTCAAACGGTGGTGGAAAAATTTTTTCCCTTCTAGAATCTCCTTAAGGGCATTGACAGAAGAAAGCTGAAATACTTTGGACGCATTAAGAGGATGGAAGGAGGACTTCTCAAAACAGCAATAGAGGATAAAGTTCCTGGAACAAGAGGAAATGGTAGATGAGATGGTGTGTCTGGAGTGAATGATTGTCAGAGAGTTGAAGCCTCTATCAGGACCAATTAGCGAGGACTGGTGTGGCACATCACCCAGGAGCAGAATGACCATACGGCAACTGATGGCTTCCGATGAATCTACAGAGAGAGAGTCTAGTGTTCATCAGCCCACATGCAATATAAACCGGCAAGAAAATATACTCGATTTACGAACATGATGTGCATTCACCTCATAGTTGCTTTGAGTAACCGATATTCTTAAGGCTCTTAGCATCGATTAATAACCGTCTATCTGCATATACATTTTTCATTTTTAAGTAGTATATAAAATATATTAATTCACTACAGTGTAAAAGATTATGTATATATTATCGATATCTTTTAAAGTATTATATGTCTCCTAAAAACGTATAAAAATATTGCAAAAAAAGAAATTATCCTTTTTGATTTGCGGATATTAATATGTCTGAAACTTTAACGTCCATTATACCTTAAAAGACAGTGTCTATGATGTCGAAATCGCTTCTAAATGCAGCCTTACGCGAAAAAAAGTACACGTTGTCTCATTATCGAATAAAAAACAGAGAAAACACGAGTTGGTTTTTAAGGTTATTTAATTAACGAGGTTGAAGACAGATTGTAGTCGTCGTTTCGTAATCTGGCGTCCAGTGAGTTGATGT
Organism: Typopeltis vanoorti; assembly: GCF_054136105.1. NCBI lineage: Eukaryota > Metazoa > Arthropoda > Arachnida > Uropygi > Thelyphonidae > Typopeltis > Typopeltis vanoorti. The sequence continues at coordinate 62,562,826 of NC_143571.1, read as the reverse complement.
TACAAGCAAGAAACAGCAATCAGATAATTTCGTTGAGCTTCAATGGGAAGAGCTCGCTATTACGTTAATTGAATACGCTGAAATGGGGTGGAATCCAGGCACTCTATTTCGTTCTAAGACCATTCACTAATACCTGTTATTTGTCTTCAAATGACATTAATTTTCTGTCTCATGGATATCTCTATTAATTTGCTGTTCGACCTCACTTTTAATTCTACCGCTTGCCAACTTACTGTCGAAATTTCGTGTCTATAATCGCCTTCATTTCATCCGTTGACAACGTCTCATAATGTCACACATTGCAGTCTTCTGTCACTGATATTCTCCTGAAATTGGGATTAATTAAATGGAGGTCTGCCATTTGACTCTACAAAGAAAAGTATTAAAATTGAGTAATTAACAGTAAATGCTTGAAAGTCGCGATATGTTACAAAAGAATAATTTGGAATAAACGCCTGTCTCACGTTTGTTATTAAGAAAATAAACTGCATAAGCACTGGCGGAGAAAAACATTTTTTTTTTATTCACAGTGAAACAAAACAGTCAAACAAAAGAACCAACAAAACTACTTCGCGTTGTGGAACGAATTAACGTTAAGTCAACACAGTGACGAAACAAATTAAGTAAGAAAAGCTATTTTAACATAGTGGTTGAGAATGGCACAAAAGGAATAGAAAAACATTATTTATTCACCCAAGGGGTTAAACTAAAATACTTAATTAGAACACTCATATAAAACACTTAACATCAGGTAATTTGTTACCTCAGGTAAATACACAAAATAGTTTCATTACAAACAGAATTAATTTTTGGATAGTTGAAAGAATTCATATTATTGTATTATCTTAAGCTTCATTTTTAATTAAAAAATTTTTAACATTTCAAAATAGAGTAACCTATACAGGTATTCCCTTGATTAACGTGATTAATTAATCCCTCGATGTTACCGCGTATATCAAAATCGCGTTAATCAAATCTAATAATCAATGGTAAAAATTACAATTCGTTCATGATCGATTACTGTATTAATAATTCGTTTTATATGGTACTCTTTTAGGAAAGATAAAAAATGAATGCAAAGTAAATGTTTAATAAATGTTTGTACCAACATTAGTTACTGCAATTTTTTTTATCAAAAAATAAAGTTATAAAGAGTCGTTTGAAGAGTCTTAGTTTTTTTCTTATCAGCCAAAATTCTACGATAACAAACAAAATGACTCTCTAGACCTCGGCAAACAAGCATTCTTCGATTAACATCTGGATCCATATCCATTAGTTGCTGCTTAAGCGATGCTAAACTGCGAAAGATCCCATCCAGTTCTTTGATTGTTATCTTCTTTGGAACCTCATCTTCATCTTCTGTTTGTTCGTTGTCTTCATATACACGTTGTTGTTCAATTTCAAGAAGACCGTTGTCACTGAAATCATTTTTGAATTGGAATCCAATAATTCTTTAACATCTTCTGCATCAACACTATCTAAACCAAGGTCTTCACCAATTGCAAAGATTTCTTCAACCACGTTGTTCACACGATTTTGAAAACCCCCTAAGTCATTAGCATTCTGGCAAAAGGTTCTTCCAAACAGCTCTCATGCAGCTAGAAGACACTTGTCTTCTAGCTCCCACGAGTCATGAATGTTTTCAATTGCATGTTTAACGTTAAAATTTTTCCAAAATTCTTGGAGCGTAATCGCATTTTCTCCCATTGTTGTTTCTACTGCATTTGAAAATGTCTTTTTAAGAAAATAGACTTTAAATAGTTGCAATGACACCCATGTCTATGGGTTGTAGCAATGATGTCGTATTTGGTGGAAAAAATAAAACTTTCACATTCTCACACAGATCATTAAGAGAATTTCGATGAAATTCTTTCTTGAATGAAAACATTTGCGAAGAACGTAATTTGTAAATACAGCAGAACAATTAGAGCTTGTAATACACCCACTCTTAATGCTTAATGGAAGGAATGACGTCATTGTGCTCACGACTTTCTTTTTCTGGGACAGGAAACACTCCTCGAGGCTTGCATGCTTTTGCGTGGTAAATTTAAATGCGCGTTAATTAAAACTTGCCGCGTATATAAAGGTAATGTCGCAATTAATTTCGCTTCGTTAAGCAAAACCGCGTTAAGCAAGGGATCCCTATATATACTTTTAATTTAATATGTTGAATTTAAGTATTTTATTATTTTAAAAATTTTGTTTGAAAGTATAACTCAAATCTTCTTATCTCAAATCTTATTTTTAAATTAGTTTCGTATCAATTAACAATTGCCAAACGAAGTGCTTAATTTGTGGTTCATGCTTGGTATACGTTTAATAATACATTGGTTGGGGATTAACGCTTTTTGTAGGAAGAAAGTAGCATTTAAAAATCAATGGAGAAAGGCAAATGCGTTCATTGGTATCGCGTTTTTTTTTTTTTTGCATTGTTCTCTAAGACTTTCCAAACTTACCAGGGAGGTATTCTGCTCTACTGGCTATGAAATAATGAAGTATATCGCTTATGATTAAAGTCTTGAAAAGTATGTTTCAGAGCATGCACGGACTCTGGAGTAGGATGCACTAGAAATCTTTAATATATGAAATATCATAACTGCTTTTTTAAATTAAACAAAAATCATTTTAGTTAAATAAGTTAGCATTTATACGTAAAATGCATAACATACTGACTAAAACATATATCTAACCCATCTCGTTTATAATCATAATTTCTCACATCTTTGACCTAAATAATTCATTCAACGTATCCAGATTTGAATAAGGAGATTGATATAACTGAGCTTTCGAACTCTGTTTAAAACAGCTGTTTATGCTTAAAATTTTTCATTGGCTGAGTCTGGTGTCTTTTCAAACGTTTATATATTGAATACATACACAATGCTAAACTAGTCTGGATTTTTATGATTCACCATACTGGATGTATCCTTTGTGTTCCTTAATTCTTTTTTTCTCAGTACAGTCTTCGGTTGGACCAAAATAAGAGAGACCAAAATAATTCATATGGTACCTCATACATTTTGGTTCAGTGATTGCAAAAAAACTGGAAATTTTTTGGTAAACTGGAACTTCCTCAATATACTGGTGTTCAGAAATCTCCTATATATAAGGGATTGCAATCCTTTTTCCCAAACGACTTAGGTTTTGTGTCTCTGAGGGTGAAATGAAGGTTTCAGTCCAAAATATTGCATGTTTTAAGAATACCAATCAAACACACTGTATAATGTCTGAACTGCAAATGTTCCTTAAAATGTATTTCGTATTGGAAAAACTATTTATATATTACGACAAAATATATATTGTAAATGAAAAGGATTATAAAACAAAGCAGAGGCAAATAATGATAATAATAAAGGAAATTATCAGTCAATCTTTCTTGTAATGGAAGAAACATTTCATTCAGGATCACTTTCAGCTATATCAAATACACTGTTTTCCTCAGTACAGAAAATGTCACCAGTTGGGCTTTAGTTTTCTTTTAATTTGGCTAAAGTCCTTCTTTCTATGTGACTGCTATTCAAGGGAGAGCGGGCTTTTTTTAGTTTACTCAGTAAGCTCCAAGTTGTTCTCCATCTCAGTGATCGATGGACATTGGTTATCCATTGTATGTTTAACACTTTCATTGTCAAGCTGAAAATTGGAATTTCGTGTGGTGGCCAAATTTTTTTCATTTTTTTATTTAGTTAGCGACGTCCACGCGATAACGCGTGATCGGTCGTTTGGTGGGAGCTCGCATAACGTGATATCGCGTGATTGGTAATGAACGTGTTAATACCAAAACTATAGATGACGACTTTGCTCTGGTGAACTGAAGTATTGTTTGTCTCTTCTTGGTTATGTGTGTCTGTGTGCGTGCTTGAGGGGTCTAGAGACAGTGTCCAGGGCATTAGTGGTGATAATCGCTTTGTTTACAGGGCACGTCAGAACGTCTGTTCAAAGGTACCTGAGATATTACAAAAGAGACAAAAGTCCGATTCTCTGAGTTGGAATTTGAGGAACTTAGACCAAAGTTTGTCCCATAGCCTACACTGTATGTTTTCGTCTAGCATGCTAAAGGTTTTTCTTGTACTGGCGATCCGAAAACTGAGTGCTATATCTAGATATTTACAGAAGGAGGACGAAGATAACGATGTCTACGCGAAAGGTGAGGTTGAATGCATTAAAGTGAAAAATCAGTATGTTTTCTTAAAGAATATAGGAAGCAGCAGTGGGACTTCGGATGGTGAGCATTGTCGTTGCAGATACCTAAGTTGAAAGCTGGATTCGCGGGAGTTTCTAGAAGTAATTCATTTTCCTGAGGTGTAGCGATATCTGGAAAGGCTTTATTGTGGTTATATACATCATTATTTTACATTGTTTCCGATATATGAGATTAAGAAATATCTATTGATATTGCTTTTTATAGCGGTAGACATTCGAAGGTTTTCAACTTTAGATTCTGTGTCAGAGAGCGTCCTGTGATTGTTATTTCTACCCAGTTTCATGTAGGATGAAGATGGTGGTGGCCCAGGTTGTGGGAATTTTCTCGCTGTTTGAGAACAGTGGTTCTCTACGCAGAGCTGTGTTGATCCAGTCAGTGTGTGATGAGATTGTGTACTTTTCCACTATTGTAGATTATCTCATCTGATCAGTACTGACCATTTGGATGATTATGGATAGCGTAACTTCTGGTTGATACATTCAGAGTGTGCTCGGGAGAGTTCCGTATATTTTATTGGTGTGAAGTGTCTTCTGGAACAAGATGATCTTGAAAGATGTGATTTTGTTTTCAAGGGAGACTAAACCCTGGCCTCCCTTATGAAGTAGCGTGCAAATTACTGAGTGGGTCGCCCAGTTGTTTGTATTATAGTGTACTATAGGAAACGTCTGATTGTCTTTTGTATTTGACGATAAAAATCTTTGGTGGTGTCAGTACTTTGTGCCAGAGCACACTTGTAACTATCATGTTGATAATTATAACCCTTTCTCAGCTGTTAATGTGCGCTTAGCACACTTGTTTGAGGTGGTTATGTACTTGTTTCCAGTTGAGCATATATAGAGTTAGCTGTTGCCTAAGCATTTTTGTCTCATTTGATCAAGTGAGAACACAATTTTTATAAACTACGGTGGGAGTTTTTTCCAACCGATTTATTTCGATTGATTGGAAAAACTCCCACCGTAGTTTTTGCATCATGACTGCATACATTAGAGATAAACCTGGAAAAAAAAAAAGCAGGTATCGGTGGAAAACATCCCCACCATAATTTATAAATTGAAATACTGTTCTTGACTTCTAACCCTCTTAAATATAAGCCATCGTGTAAACTAAATGGTGTATTTGTATACTAATAGTTTATATTTTTTTTAATTTTATAATAAAACAAAATAATATATTTCTAATTATTATATTTTATTTTATTTGTAAAAATATATTTTAATACCAAACTATATGTTATTATTTTTTGATAATTATTTGTGTGTGCAATGCATCGGATTAAAGAAATTTAAATTCTTATATTTACATATATAAAGACATTATAATTACAAAATAGTCATAAATCGTAATACTTTTTATTTAATTCAGTATTACATATTATATAAATATGAGTCATAATAAATTAAATCTTATATTAAACGCATTAAACTTAAAATTTGATATATATATCAAACAAAATCAAATAAAATCAAATAAAATATCAAATATATCAAAGAAAACAAAAAAAAAAAAAAGAAAGAAAGAAAAAAAAACAACAAAACGATCAACAGCAGACAAGCTTTGACCTGACTTGTTTACTACCACCAGTATTGGCCAACGAAGCCGATCGGTTGTCATTTGGCTGTTGAATAATAGCAATTAAGCTTTCTAAATTACACGCTATGGGTTCGAACCTTACTCTTGCATTTATGTTTTGTCTCAAGAGCTGAGTTTCTTTTCATATTTAGTAATCAGCTCTAAACTCTGGTTTCAAAGAAAAATAAACAATATCGCACTAATGGATTTTTGAGAAGAGATCTACAAAGTTTCAAAAACATGCAACAACATATAAATGGTGTTGACGTTTATGCGTAAAATTAAAACTTTTATTTAGTCATAAATAACAATACATATATGTATCAGTCCATTAAAAAAAAACAGCAATATAGCTTCTTGTTTACGTTTCCAAAAAAGTATAGACAATCTTATGTGAAGAAACCGAAGAAAATAAGTTGTTATTCAGTCTTCAGTTACCAGCATCAAAGCATTCTATGGAGATAATTCAGTCTGTGACGAAATATGATGCAAACGTATTTGTTATCATCAAATTTCCATACCACAGTGGGATCTGAACCCACCGCTTCTTGGTTAAAAAGACGAAACTATCGATTCAGCCACCAAGCTAACAGATAATGAGCAACAAAAAGATTTAATGTCAGCAGTGAAACATTTTCCCCTCTACATACATAAGGAAAATATTCTTCCTGTTTACATCAAGGAATGTCTGGCAACGTTGCAAGAGATTAGCCAAGAGATTAAATACCAGGCAAAAGTGGAACAGTTGCTGTATATACTAGAGGCAATTTCAGTTTATCAGAGCAAGCATTTGGACTTGCTTGGCTAAGGAATATGTATTTTATTCTTCACAGCAATCCTTAGTTACATTTTCCAAGATTATCATGCACGTTCTTCAAAGAATTATTTCCATATTCAAACGATAGTGGGTCTGTATGCTTTTAGCATAATCATATCTGCTTGAGCTACGCCTGCATCAAAATATATTTCTCATTTACTCCAAAGGATTATTCTCGCTTGAAATTCTAGATTTCCTGCAGCTATAGCAATACTGCTATAGCTAATTAATCAAACAAATCCTTAGTGGATTTGTTTGATTCATAATTTTAATAGTTTTAATATTATATAACGTATTAATAAGTTCGAAGCTACAGTATATTGACTGCAATAAATTTACAAAATTGATTATAAATTTTAATAATGACAACAAGGATACATTTACAAATTCGAAGTTGTCAAGAAATAAAAAAAAAAACACATAACAAAAATAAATAAATAGTGAGTCTAGAAAGTTATTAACAAAAACTACAGGTGGCTAAATTGGGTCATTAAGTATTCATTTTGTGTTTCTACCTATCAATCGAAAATAAATCAGTAGAAAAATAGCAGTCAAATCAAAGAACCCCTTTGAAGTTATAATTAAAATTAAGATTTATACACAGGAGGAGTAGCAATTACGGAGATGGAATCCTGTATATCTGATTTTAGATCACTAACAGTTAATACCATGGCCATAGAAGAGTGAAAATATAGCTTATGGCAGTGTATTTCAAAACTGTGAGGCGCTCCTCGGGAGAACTTGAGATCATTTGTAGCAGGGGGTGCATGAAAATAGTCAATGGTCGAGCAAAGTTTCCTCATCTACTCGATATTCCATGCATTTGTTTAAGTACGATATAGTATTTAAATAAAACTTAGATAAGGAAGCAAACAAAGGTAATGGGCATTGCCTTAGTAATAAAAGGCAACAAATGGAGCTGGGCAGGACATGTGATGAGATTGTCTAACAACAGAATGGACACCAAGAACTGGTTATGGGAAACCAGGTTGAACCGGGGGTAAGATGAGATGATGAGATAACAAGATGTTACAAACATTTATGGTGGAGAGATGCTTCTTTTTAAAATTATTTTAGATACCGGTATGTATCATAACATTAGGATATGTAAAATACTTTACATGTATTTCTTTTATTACATACTGGTATTTAAAATAATTTTATAACAGATCAATTGTATTCGTGCAAAGAAGCTGGTAGGAACTTCATTGTTTTTGTTTAGTTAAATTATACATATCATTATATTTTTAAATCGTAACTTAAAAAAATAAACACCTTAAATACTTATAGGGTGATTAATTTTCAATTTTTTAAATATTACATAAACGTTTTCAAATATTATGTTTTCTAATAAATACACCATTTATTTTAAATAATAAAATACTCCTATATTATGTGTTGGAAAAATAGTGTGTGGTAGAAAGGTGAGAACCACCATACCCTTGGAGGGTATGGATGGCAATGCTGTAGCCAATGAAGTTCTAACTGAGGCTCGGCTATTGCTGTTACCCTCCTGTCATGATCAGAGCTTTACTAGCTCAATAACACCTTATCCCTACACTGTCCTCTACAGATAACGGGGAAGATAAAAAGCATTCTTGCTTCGCCCCTTTAAGCCAGTCCTTATAAGGACTATTAAAAAAAAAAGTGTGTGGTAAGGAGGAGGAGATATGAATGATTGAATGAATCAATCGACCGTGAGATGTGGTGATTGATTCATTCAATCCAATACCCTTGGAGGGTAATAGATAGCAATGCTGTAGCTAATGAAGGTCTAACTGAGGCTCGGCTATTGCTGTTACCCTCCTGCCATGATCAGAGCTTTAATAATAGCTCAATAACCTTATCCCTACACTGTCCGCTACAGATAACGGGGAATATGAAAAGCATTCTTGCTTCGCCCCTTTAAGCCAGTCCTTATAAGGACCGTGAGTGTGTGGTAAGCAGTGGAAAATTCACCATACACTTGGAGTGTAATGGATGGCAATGCTGTAGCCAATGAAGTTCTAACTGAGGCTCGGTTGTTGCTGTAACCCTCCTGCCATGATCAGAGCTTTAATTCATAGCTCAATAACACCTAATCCCTACACTGTCCGTTACAGATAACGGGGAAGATGAAAAGCATTCTTGCCTCGCCCCTTTAAGCCAGTCCTTATAAGGAGTGTGTGGTAAGGATTGATTCATTCAATCCAATATCTTTGGAGGGTAATGGATGGCAATGCTGTAGCTAATGAACTTCTAACTGAGGTTCGGCTATTGCTGTTACCCTCCTGCCATGATCAGAGCTTTAATAGCTCAATAACATCTTATCCCTACACTGTCCTCTACAGATAACGGGGAAGATAAAAAGCATTCTTGCTTCGCCCCTTTAAGCCAGTCCTTTTAAGGAGTGTGTGGTAATATTTTTTCTTTTTACCACACACTATCTTTCCAACAGAAATCTTAAATAAAATTGACTCATGCGTGATCATGTGCGCAAGGTATAATTTTCGATCAATAAATAGTTGTGAATATTATTGATCATTCTAAAAATAGCCGCAATACTTTATCGCTGCATTACGGTGTTAGTAAGGGGGAGAGGGGGAAAGTACCTTTCATGCAGTTAATTAAAAACTATTGTGATGTCTTAGCCAGATCTGCATAAAGGGCATCTGGTTAATGTCGACTTGAATTATACACGCACGTCAGGTCGTTATTTTTAAGTTTACCTCCTTTACCCTCAATCTTACTAACTAAACTGAAGCAATTACGCTCCAGAGAACCGCTAGGAAATAATTATGCATGGGATGGTGTGCTGAGTTGGTTTGTTTTCCTAAACATTAAAGAAGGTCGTCAAGTGACATTATTAAGTTAACCTCTTTGCACAAATTGAACGATGTCGTTTTCATTAATATAATGTGGGTGTGATTATGCATTTCTTAGAAATGATACGCTTAGAAATGATATCCTAGACAGTGCTTTTCAATTAAAATTAGAGGCTTATCTATGGTGTTTTAGGATGGACAGTGCTGCTAATATTTTAATAGTGCACTGATACTAAACTGGCAAGTAGGAATGAACATTATATCCCCTTTACACTTGCGTGATAGATCCAATGGTTAGTCACAGCCACGTACCCTGTCTTTGAAAACTTATTGAGACCCTAACAGATGAACAATCCTATGTGAATTGTGTTTTATGGTTCTCAATTTCGAGCGTCTTTCTGGCCGAAGGTTTCCTCCGGAGGAAAAAACCTTCCACTTTCCTATGAAACCAGCTAACTTACCTTCAGCTGAAAGGCCTAGAAAAAGATTCTTCTCTGTCAAGATGGGATTTGAACCCAGATCTTTCGGGTCAAAGGGAATCATCGAAACTGACCGAGGTACGTTGATTCAATACAGCAAGTATGGAAAATATATACAAGTCATAAGCAAGCCAAAGCAACTTAGGTAATGAAGATAGTGTATCGGGTTTATCACTTGCGTGTTCTTCTGCTGGTAACAGAGTCAAGTGCACGTTTCGTAGCAAATGCAATTCAAATCGAAACAGGATTGTCCTCAAAGACTTCCCATCAAATGAAAACAATGAGAATGGAAATGGAATCGCCCAAACTCTCGCTACTGCGAACATTTACTGTAATTGTCTGGTTATTAATGTTTCCGAATTAGACCATTTGGCCATGTAATCAATATTGATGAACCTTCTGGCGTGTACTTGTTAGTTTTTCTGGGTGGTCCATTTTCCGTTGAAGGAACGATTAATTAGAAAAGGATTCTTTTTGGCATCGCATCTGTTGTTCATTCGGAAGAACCATGCCGACACGCGAAAAGACTGGGAGATAAATGTCCTTGCCCGATGTGAGACTACCATCTGAAGTCTGAAGTGGCTTAAAAAGTTCAATGTTCGGTCTCTAGAACAGAGTGTCTGTATAATTATTATTTTTAGTTGTGGCTAAAAATCCTACTCACGAAAGTTTTTATGTGAATCTGTAGTACATTAGTGCCATGCATGAGTCTTTTTCTATTTTTATTAATATATATATATATATATATTTTTTTTTTTTTTTTTTACCAGTTCCTGAAAGCAAAAAAAAAAAAAAAAAATACAAAAAAAACTGATCTTCGAGTATTGCCTTCTAAAAGTGTGATCTACAACAATCGTCAGTTTCTCTATCGCGGGTCACATGAAGGGGGGGGGGGTGAAGCTGCTAATAACATTAGCTGCCTATTTCTCTAGGTTTGAATAGGGTGGAGGTTGTGTTTCTATCATCAATAAAGTCATTATACGAATGACGGAAATATACATTAGCCAACGACACGACCTCCTACCAGAAATTGCCCTAATAACCTTCCATTTGGCTCGGCTTCCTTTCGTGTGGCTCACAGGTGGTCATTTGCTTTAGCTGCCAGAGTACGTTGATATTTCCTTTTTAGGCCATTAGCGTATTTCCGTCAAAATCACCTGAATGAGTCGGATGATGGATGCGAAACCACACGTCACGTGGATAAGGAAACAGTAACAGAGAAAAAAAAAAAAACTGTGATAAAAATCACGTGATCTATGCACGTGTTAACTTCTTTAAATTAGTTGGATAAAAAGTTCCAAAATTACGGAAATGTACACGAGTGTTAGGGAACGTTACCACGGAAACTGATACCATGACGACCTAACACGTGAGTACATCGATACGACTTTCTTTTCCTAAACATCAATTATTGTAGTGATAATGAAATAACACACGTTGCCATTGACTCCATTCGTTATCCTTAACATTATCTCAACCCACGCACTTAGGCTGACAAGTAACAAAGACTTACGTTTATCATTAATTAATGAAAGTCTGCAAAACAGTTACAGTTAAAGTAACTTTAATGCGGAACCGCAGTACATCTTTAAATGTCACGTTCTGGTCACAATAATACTATTTTCACTTCTATTTAGCATCATTTCGCTGTTTTTTAGTTGTGGAAAGAGGTGGCTCACAGTAAGGCATCTAATTTAGAATCACGATCAGTGTTTTATTTGTAAACAAATAAAAGTGGTTAGCCTAGTGGCTGTGCGCTTTGCAACCATATGCCTGGGGAAGGAGTGTCCTAGATTCGATTCCCGTCTACGACAGGAGGAACTTAAGGATCTTTCTCAGCCATAACCAAGTTAGCCGATCTTGGGCGTGGACAGCAGGGATTTTTCCGCCAGTTTATCTGGGATTTTTCATCCCGCTAGCAGGCAAACCGACCCCGTGAACACACGCTGCTACAGTCAAAAAATACACTCCCCCCCCGCGGTAGGCCGGTTGGGGGGGTTGTACTAACAAAAAAGTCGCATCAAAATGTAACACGTGGACTCTGAAGACTCTTTAAAAGTCATGCTAAAATAAAAAGGTGTGTTAATATTTTTTACTTAATTTTTTTTTGTATTTCTTTTATAAATGATTTTATATGACTTGTTTTAATTTAATATTAATTTTATTTTATTTTATCAAAATCTTTCCGAAATATGCCATCATTTGATGCCCCATATGCACTGTTTTATGAGACTCCCTTGAGAACTGTATCCGTATCACATGAAAGGGATAATACACACTCTTAACTGATAATTCCTCCTCAGTTCGTCTTTGCTCAATGGCTTTTGCAAGATTGTACCTAACCCGTTTTTTTTTTCCATAGTATGCTTTATTATACGGGTGAATCTCAATTCCCCCACAATGACACAGTGAACTTTCACAACATCAATCTGCATAAAAGCAAGCAGTTCTGGCATCAACAAAGATTCCAGGTAATGTTTGCGTCAGCATCATTGGAGACTTGTTTTTACCACTGACGATCAACCAGCAGTTATACCAGCACTTCTTGAAGGAGAAACTACTAGGGTTATTAGTGGACGTGCCATTAGCAACACGCTCGCGAATGTCATCAACATCTTAATGGAGAACCAGTGCATGTTTGAGCAACTATTAAGGAACTTCTCGATCGTATTTCTCCTGGCCTTGGATAAGTTGGGCCAGTTAAATGGCCACCAGGACCTCTAGGTATGAATCCATTAAAAAAAAATTTACACTGCCCTTATGAAGCTAGCCAACTCATTCTCAGTTGAAAAGGCTTTATTAAAGGGTCTTCGCTCCCTAGAAGGATTCCACGTCAGGTCTTTCCAACATTATCGATACCGACTGATCTACGGAGGATTTTAAGAAATGTGCGACAAGGATGTAGATGCATGTGGTTATATGTTGTTAACCCTCTGTTGTCAATGTAAGTAGGATTTCAGAAAACTTAAATACTGGTTAAATAAATGTTCTTTTTGGTCGACTTATTTGCTTTTTTTACTTTACACTTTACTTGAAAAGTAAACAACAAAGAATAACTTATCAATAAATAATGCATAAATATAAATAAATAAAAAAACAATAAATAATACATATATTACATAAATATAAATAAATAACGTACCAATAAATAATGCATAAATGTAACCATAAACCAACAAACAAGATTGGTTTATTGTTTGCATTGATAACAACGAGATCGGTTAAAATTTATAACAAGATGGCCTGTGTAGCTCAAAGGAAATGTATTTGCATACACAGCTCTTGGCAGCCCGAGAAAAGACCTAAGAAAAGACCTCTAGTCGTCGATTAGAGGAACGTTTTTTAAGATTAAGCATTTCTTCTACTGGTTTCCAAGTTAGTTGATCTCTGGCAAGGGAAAAGCGTGCTATTTTAGACATTTAAGTATTTGTTCCTGTTAACTGAAGAAAATTGACCACAGAACCGTACTATGTCAGACAATAACATGTTTTAGGATTAGGGACCATGAGATGGCAGAATTTGTTTGACTTCTCCTCAGTGGATACCGCGTGCAATTAGCGATAGACTTGAGCCAGCTATCATTGATTGTTTTCTGGTGGAGATTGAACTGCCCCCCTCAGTCTCCAAAAGTTACATGAGGCTAAAACGGCCTCGCCTACTCCTTATAAGGGAATAAAAGGCGTTAATGAATTTTTATTTTAGTTACTTAGCGCTTCTATAGACGCCTTTGCCTTTCAGAAATCTAATTATAAAGTGCTTCGATCTTTTTCCATCGAATAATTCTGTTGTCAGTAGCCTATCCAACATTATATAAAAGCAGCAACATTTCCTTCCTGCTTGTTGTTAATAGGCACTTTATGATTTCATGATTAAGAACTATTTATAAGCAGTATCAAAATTTCTATTTCTGAAATTCCGAAGTATATCACCAGACGACCAATGCATAATGATTGTCACATATACAAGCTGCTGAAACTTGTGTTACTTCCAGAGAATTCTAACCATAAGCTGATAAAACGTGGCAGAGATTCATGAAGTGTTATAAGTTCCTTACTCAAATAATAATTCATTATTATTTGTAATGTTATTTAATTACTGTATCTAATTGAGCTAATTATATACAGTAATGTATCTAATTAGCTTAAAGGAATGTTTTGGGTGCATCTTATTTCCTGAATACTACAGCAGGTACTGAGTGTAATAATCTAGTATTTCAGCTCCTATTTTTCCGTCCTTCGAATAAAATTGATTTTTCTATATCATTTCTAACAATAAAAATTTAAACTGGCCTTAGAACTTTTCTCTCTTTTACAAGGGATATCAAAAAGCTCATTATGCTCAATTTATTCATTATGTAACTCATCCCTTACACATTTTTGCCAGAGCATCGATAGATCCAAGATCAACCATATTGCTAACTCTGGCGTCCTTTATTACAAGTAAGTTTTACCTAAATTGGGTAACCTTGCTTTATTTTTCGCATGTAATTTAGTTTTACGCTAGATCTGGACAGCATTATTTGTTAGCCAATATGCTGTACATAAACACTTGCGAGCTACTTGAAGACTAACATGCAGTCCATTAATCTCGGTTACCAGTTCTAACAGCGAACACACACACACACACACACACACACACACACACACACACACACACACACACACACACACACACACACACACACACACACACACACACACACACACACACACACACAGCTATCATTGAAAGGTGATTTCAGTCATTGGATTTCGAATTACATACTTACAGGTGCTCTAAGTTGAAGAAGATGAATGGAGGTTAGATGAACAGCTTACATGAGAATACAACGAGTTTAATAAAAAAAAATATTTGAAGCTATTATGAGAATTTTTTTTTGTCACCTACTCCACTCACAAGATTTCGCTAATGAGGTTCCCATTGGAATTCTTCTGTACGATGATTGATTTGGGAGAGCGTGTTCAACAAAACTCGCGTGGAACATTGAAAAACGATGGGAGAACCGATTAATAAAAATATGACGATAGGGGGCGTTGCATTTTCAGCTTTTGTTCCGTTATAAAAAAGCTTTATAATTTGTTTCGTGACCCTTCCTTTAGTTTTGTACACCTTCATCTTTATGCATTTGGAGAATCCATATTTCCTGACACGCACGTTTTTCATTACCTTTTCTAAAGTCATCTGTGACGAGACTATTTTTATTTTACGATTTCTGTATCGGAGACCGTGATGGATGTTACTGGCGAACTTTCGCTTGACGTAGAAGTTTGGCTTTTAGGCCTAAAACTCTAAGCCTAATTCTCTATGGATTTATTCTTTGACCCCAATTAAATCACACTTTTGCATTTCCATCGAATTATTTTAACATTCTACAGACCAGATATGTGAAATCACACCTTAGCATTTTTTCTTTACTAAAATCCTTTGCTGTAAGTCGACGCAAAGAAATTCCTTTCGTGTTGTGCATCGCCAACATTTCCAGAATGCTGAATCAGATGCCGACATTGGAATTTAATGATATCCGAAGATTTTTCTCAAATCTTAATTTTATTTCTGTCAAGCAAACTTCTTTGACAGATTTTTAACACTACCGTCAGTGATTCGACCTTGGACCCCCCCCCCTCTCCTCCAACGCCATTTCGCAGAATTTGTCAACACGTTGTGATTTTCGCAGTGACAAGTGCGATAGAATGTGAAGTTTATTAAAGAAAGATGGAAACATTGACCTTCTAAACAATTAATGTCACAGAATGCGGCAACTAAGAAGTGACAAATGAACGAAAAATTGTAAAAGCAATAAGACATTTTCTTAAGTAAAAGATTTCTTTGTTGTTTTTAAATCATCCTGAAGAAGAATCATAAATCACGTTTCGAGTCTTTAGTTTTGAAGTTTGTAGCTTAAATGAAACTCTTTTTTGAGAGAAAGTTCTAAAACTTTATTTTTTTAATTTGTTTTATTACTTAATGGTATAGGTTAGAAATGAAACTTTTACTTAGAAATAACTTACTGATTTAGAAAAAAATATATGCTACTGACATTCACCAGAGTCATTTTCATTATTTCAACAATTTGGACAAAACATATATCTACTGTATGAAATGTGGGCTATCTGCATATCAAAGCAGAGAGAGAGTTAAACCTTATATAAAACAAGTACATTTTTATATCTTGTTACTCATTAAGGTATACTAATCAGAAACATGTGAATAAAAATCCAAAACGGATGATTTCTTTCTTTCTTATTCCCCCCCCCCCGCCCCAAATACATTGATAAGTAAGTTGTGGTCATCCAATGAAAAATATAACATATTCTATTACAGGGGTGACCAGAGTTTTTGCAGCAAGAGCCATAGTTACCTACCAGAAATTGTTAAAAGCCACATCCCAAAGGTCTATATCTAATAAATTCCCCTTTGGTATAAGGCCGTTTTGCACGTGCGATGTTCCATGATATTTTAAAACTAGCCTCTATTACAGTTTTAGATTCTTCAGTAAATTTTGTCATGAAGTTTATTTGGTTATTAACTGAAGAATAAAAATAAACTATTAATATTTAAATCATTTGGAATTTAAATTATTATCTTTTTATTAATATAAGAAGTACGAAATTCAGTAATGTATCTTTTTAAATTTTTTGACAATGTAATATAAATATAACTACATTGCCGATCATCATTCAGAAAAACTTTATTGGGAAGTGCTATAGAAATCCCCATGTCTGCTAGAAAATTAAGAAAAATTATAAAAAATTTTTCATTTGTTAGTTGAACCGCAATAAAACTTAAGGAGAGCCCCATGCGGCTTGCGAGCTGCAGTTTGGCCACCGTGGTTCTATTACACTGTTTTTGGTGAAGGACAAACTGTTGCTTCCATTACGGATGATGTTATGCTATTTTCATTGTTTTATCATAAATGAAAATTGTATTATTATAGTTTGTTACAATGGAGAGGTAGTCATATAGTCAGTAGTTGCTTTGTTAATTAAAGATCATCATCATCATCATCATCATCAACAACAACCATGAGTCCAAAATAGGTGTCTGCTGCCATCTTGATATGATTCTTCCATTGCATTCTATTTTGTGCAAGATGACTCAGTTTGCGTATAGAATTTCCGCACCATTTGACGATGTCATCGCCCCATTCTCTTCCTCTTTGTTTGGTCTTCCTCTTTTGTTCTTTCCTTCAATTATTCCAAACAGCAACGTTTTTAGTTTTCTCTCATCATTCATTCTACTTATATGGCCAAATAGATGTAGTTTCCTTTGGATTATTTTCTGGATCAGATTTTCTTTTGGTTGTATTCGTCTGTAGATTTCCTCATTGTTCACTTTCTGTATCCAGCTTATTCTCAAGATCTTTCTATAGCACTTCCTCTGAAATGCCAATATCTCCTTTCAGATTCTCTCAGCAGTACCCACCCAGGCTTCGCATCCATACAGCATGCTGCTGAAGATACAGGTTTTTATAATGCGCAGTTTAGTTTGCATCTTTATAGCTCGGCTCTTCCATATTTTGTCCATGGCTTTTAAACTAGTTGTTGCTCTGGCTATTCTAATTTTTATCTCCTTTTTGGGGTCCAAGTCATGCGTCATGTGGCATCCAAGATATGTGAAGTGTTCCATATTTTCCAGTTGAAATCTGTCTATCATAACTCTGTTCAGTAATTCCTATCGTAACTCTTTACGTCTTTCTACGTCTTCTTCAATCAGGACGATGCCATCTGCAAAGCAGAGGTAGTTTATTCTCATGCCATTTATTGAAATGCCTCCATCTTCTTCTTTAATCTTATCTAGTGTTCTTCCCAGATGTGTGATGAAGATGATTGGTGAGATTGGGTCCCCTTGTCTTGTGCCTTGACTAGTGGCAAACCAATCTCCAGTCTCACCTGCTATCCTGATTTTTGCTTGTGCTTGGCTGTTTATATCTTTCAGCAGGTGGATCAATTTATTGTCCACACCATAGGATTCCAAGACAGCCCATGTTATATTTTGGTCAATATTATCAAATGCTTTTTGGAAGTCCACGAAACAGCAACATATCGTTTTGTTCTTTCTTCGAGCTTTCTTTGCTATTAGTCTTAGTGCGAGTATTTGTTGCACTATACTTCTATCTTGTCGAAATCCGTCTTGCTCATCTGGAAGATGTGCCCCCATATGCCCCTTCAGGGGTTTTGTTAATATTTTCATCAGCACTTTGCCAAGATTCCTCATTAATGCAATAGTTCTGTAATTGGTGCATTCTAAAGCACTGCCTTTCTTATGAGGAACAACCAAGACCGATTTTTTCCACTCTTCGGGGGCATATCCTGATCTCCATATTTCATTACATAGCTGATGTATTTCTTTTACAACTGATTCTCCCCTATATTTTATCATCTCGCCTAATTATGTTGTCATTTCCAGGACTCTTGTTGTTCTTGAGATGTTTTATAGCCTTATTCACCTCCTCTTCCAAGATGTCATTTTCAAAGATCTCTGCTGGTGGAGAGATTGCTTTTAGTTCTTTGATTATTTCTGTTGCAGTATCATTTAGTTGCTTTTTATATAGTTCTCTGCAATATCTTGTCCATCTATGCATGATTTCTGTCTTGTCCATCAATACTTTATCATTTTCATCTTTGACTGCTACTGATCGTGTTTGCGACTTCCTATTGACATTTCTTATAAGTTTGTAGACCTGTCTAGTTTTGTGTTCTCCATAGTACTGTCCAATGTCTTTGCACTGGTCCTCCAACCATTTAACTTCATCAGATCTTGCTGCCTTCCGTACTTCATTGCATTTGTGACGGTATAACTCATCTGCTGCCTCTGAATTATCTCTTTTAAGTTTCAGTTCTCTTGTACCAATTTTAGGGTTTCCTGAGTTATCCATTTCTTGTTGATCTTTTCTCTTTCAGGAATTACTTCCTCTACTACTTTTATTAGCACTGTATTCAGTCCTTCTGCTCTTGTATTTATATTTTGTTTTTCAATTGCGGTCTTAAGCTTAGTTTCCAATAATTAAAGATGTCAAGAAATTATATTTTTAGTTTAATCCTTTCTCCAAGTGTAAGCAACTGGGCTGCTTGTATATAGAAGCTAATGACTTCACAAAAATTGCCTTAGTATCCCATAATGCAAAGCACACGCCCTTTCAGACGTATATAGTGGTATTCATTACGGAAGGGACATTATTTAGAGCTGTTTCGACCTTTATTGAGGTATTTTTAAGCGCTGGAATACTTCTCCAAAATCTCTAAGTGAACTACAATATCACTCTACTCCTCACCAAGTGACCCTATAGCATCACTTCTAACCTAATCACTCCATGACAATTTAAGCCCAACCACCAATCAGAGACTCTATACTACTCAGGAAGCAAGCAAACGAAAGAGCTTGTATTAGGAGAACCAGACTCCCAAAAAATACCACAGACAGAACGATACTGTTTTGATGGGGGAAGCATAAATGCTTTTCATATTCCCCTCCATATGAAAAGGAAAGTTCTTTGGGTGGAGAATTATTGAGCTTTACGCTCGCCCTGAAAGGGCAGTGAGAACTGTGTTCAGCTGAGCAGCATAGAATTGATTTGGGTCTCTTGTATTTGCCGAAATCTGCTTCATTATAGTATGAAGCTTGCTTGATCAGTGGGTTCGGATGATTAATTGTCTTGATGAAGAACTTTTCAGCTAGGTCGTGAAGGAGAGATGTGATGTAGGGAATGTTGACGTCTCTGTGAATTTGAAAGTTTCTGATAAACCACGGAGCATCCAAACTCATTCACAGACATTTGTTCTGTATTCTCTGCAGCTTTTGAATATTTGTTTTCGAAGTATAACTCCATGCAGGAGATTCGTAAGTGATGACTGGGCGTATTACCATCTTGTATACGAGCAATTTGTTCTGAGTATCGAATTTACGTTTTCTGTTGATCATGGGGTAGAGCTGCGCTATTACTTTTGATATATTTTAACTTATGTGTTCTATATGATTGGTGAATTGTAGTTATTTATCGAGAATTACTCCGAGATATTTGACTGTATTCTGCCATGGGATTTTAACACCTAGTAAATGTATATATCTTCCTTGAATTGAGGCTTTTTTCTAGTGAACAGTATGGCTGAACTCTTCTGTGAATTGGATTGGATTCTCCAGTCCATCAACCATTTCTCTAATGTGTGAATACTGTTTTGGAGTCTTTTGACAGCTAGTTTGGGGCTGAGAGATCTTGCTAATAATGCAATATCATCAGTATATAATGCAGTGATTGTTGAGCTTGGGTTTTGAGGGATATTAGCAATATAGATAGAAAACAGCAAGGGGGCCAAGAGTGAGCCCTGCGGCACTCCCGTCAGAACCTTGCATCTGGTTGATACAGTTTCATTTATTTTGACTTGCATGTATTTATTAAAATAATTCATATATTAAAATAATTCACTCTTACTCTGAGGTAAGATTGAATTATTTTAACTAGATTAGTAGACATATTGAATGTGATGAACTTGTAGAGAAGACCCTGATGCCACACCTTATCAAAAGCCTTTGCAGCATCTAAAAAAACTGCAGCTGTATGAAGGTTCCAGTTGAAGCCTTCGGAGATATATTCGATCAGCCTGTGGATCTGCTGAACGATGGAATGTTTTTTTCTAAATCCAAATTACTCATTTGGGATTATACGTAGTTGGTCCGTTTGTGAATGAAGCCTAGTAAGGACTACTTTTTCTGCGATCTTTCCAAGGTTAAACAGAAGACTGATAGGGCTGTCTTCTGTCTAGCTTTCAGGGAGTTGGGCGTTTTTTCCAATCTTTTTGATTGGTGTGACATCTGCTATTTTCCATGTTAAAAGGAAATACTTGAGTCTGAGGATGGCATTAATTATGCTCACTAGATGTACAATGGCTTTTCTGGGGAGTAGTATAATTTTTTGTTTGTAATTCCATTTGAACCTGGAGCTTTATTATTGTTCAGGTGGGTTAAAATGTTTATAACTTCTGTTGGAGAAGTGGGTGTGAGAGATTCTAGGTCATCTTTTTGTTCTGTTATGGTCTGCCTAACTTTCAAATTTTCATATGAGGGGTTGCATTGAGTTTCCAAGCTGTCGACAAGAGCCTCTGCTTTTCCTTGTCAGTATGAGCTATTCCTTTCGTGGTCTGAGTTGGGGGTAAAAGTTGTCTTAAGGTTCTCAGAAACTTCCAAATGAAGTTGTCTTCTGGGTTTAATTTTGTTAGCTTAGATTCCCATTCTTGGTTTCGATGTTCTTGAAGGGATTCATGGACTTGTCTGTTTAATTTATTCAAATTTGTTTTATCTTGAGGGGCTCTTGTTTTATGATACCTCTTTCTGGTTTTGGTTTTCAATCTGATTAAATCCATGATTTCCTCGGGGATCCGACCACTTGGGTGAAAGACTGTAGTTTGGGTGATTGACTTTATTGCATTTCTGATTTGATTGGTAAGGTTGTTTGCAGCCAATTCTATCTTCTCTTTAGTGTGAATAGTAGGGACTGGGCCAATGTGATCAGGTAGGATTCTGGAGAGTTTGTCCCAAGATATGAAATAGTGGGGAGGGAAGAATTGTTCTTGTGTACCAAGTTGAAGCAGAATAGGATTGTGATCGGACGAAAGTTCATTTATTGTTTCTAGCTGATATTAGTATCTGATGTTTTTGAGGACGACTATGTCGAGTACATCTGAACTTCCAGTAGAGCTGTGATAGGTGGGCTCTGCGGGTCCTATTACAACAATAGAATGTTGCGTTGATTGTGGAGCTATGCCAGGCTGTATGTTTGGCGTTAAAGTCACCAGCCATGATGATGGAGTCTGTGAAGCCGAGAATGGAGTACAAGTCAGATACCAGCAATGGAATTCCGGGTGAATTATATATGGCATAGATTTTGATATTGCCTGCATTGTTGGTATGAACTTCAATGCCTGTTATCTCTAGGTTCTTGGCTTGGGGATTGGTCAGAACATTGTGCCTTAGGTAGTTTTTAATGTATATAGCTGTTCCTCCTCCGCTGCTGGTGAGTCTATCTGTTTTGTACATAATATAGTTCCGTAATTTGGGATTATTAGCTGGCCTGAGATGAGTTTCATTTACCAGTATTATGTCAGGATTGTGTCTGTGAGAGAACTCTTGCAACTCCAGAATTTTGTTATTGAGTCCGTTGGCATTCCATGCAGTGATCATGAGAGAGATGGATGGAATTTTCTTTTATTTATTATTGAGGGCTGTCAGAATTGAGTGGGTACCTTGTAGGAATCTTTTCGTGGAGGACGGCGAAGGATTCGTCAAACTGAATTCTTGTAATACCATAGTCCTTATAGTCCTTATAAGGACCAGCTTAAGGGGGCGAAGCAAGAATGCTTTTCATCTTCCCCGTTATCTGTAGAGGACAGTGTAGGGATAAGGTGTTATTGAGCTATTAAAGCTCTGATCATGGCAGGAGGGTAACAGCAATAGACGAGCCTCAGTTAGAACTTCATTGGCTACAGCATTGCCATCCATTACCCTCCAAGGGTATTAATCACCATGAAAATACTCTGGATTAGCGGCAGATATTGAAAACATTTTATTTAACTACATTATAAATTACAAATGACAATAATTTATATTCTTAGTTTAATCTGTTCTTCAATTGTAAGTAAACGATGTTTGCGCATGTAGTATCCTTTCGTCTGAAAGGATGTATACTTCGCATTATGGAATACTGAGGTAATTGACATGACGTCATTAGCCTCCGTACATACAAGTAGCCCAGTTGTGAAGATACTTCAAGAGCAAACATTGTTTGCTTACGCTTGGATAAAAGATTAAAGCAGAATATAATTCCTTGTCATCTTTAATTTATTGTCTAAACAAGTGAAAAATTTTCAACAGTAGTTGTTGTCGTGTGAAGTTCCCCACAATTTTTCTCACCATGGCAACATTGGAGGGCATAACCATAACCTAAGGACGGGTTATGGTTGTGCCCTCCAATGAGGGACATCTAAGTATGTATTTTGACTGTAGATCCATGCGTATTCACTGGCCGGTTTGCCTGTTCTGAGGGGCGATAAACCCGAGTTTCCGGGAGAAAAAAACTCCACCTCTGTATGAGGCCGGCTAACTCACCTGTAGTCGAAAGACCAGATTTCTCTCACGTCATGGACGGGAATCGAACTCAGGTTTTTCCGACCAAAGGGCTTCATCTATTCAAAACTTCTTCTTTGAATGCAAAATGCCAGACTTTTCAAAAACCAACAGGCCATGTTTTGATTCACCAACCATTCCGGTATAGTTCGCCCCACCATTTGTAGATCCCTCCTTGGCATTTTGCCAAGAATAGTCGATTCATGCTGAAGGGGAGAAAGAAATGAAGGATGTATGAATTGGTCGCCAACATGCGAAATCACGTGCTTTCTTGTCTGTCGTTGTACTAGTACACTTGATTTTTGTTGTCGCTTTTTTGCATTATTTTTTTATTATTAATTTGTATGATGGATCCAGTACAGTCAACAAGTTCTTGTTAAACGTTTCAGTAGCTCTTGCAAAAGAATATTGAATAATGTGCTGACATTCTGCGAGAAAGAATCGTCAGAAGGCTGTCTTCTAGTTCCCCTTTCTCAAATCATAAAACGTGCAAGTGCAATTGCGTGCGTATCGGGGTCGACTGTTAAAAGAATTCGTAGGGAATCAAAAGGTGAAGGTAAGCCAAAATTTAAATCTCCTAAAAAAAGCGCCAGAGAGAGAAAACCATCGAAACCGTAGCTTTGAATGATTTTGATGTAGACGTTATAAGAAGATTACTATTCACGAATTTTACATGGTCGAGAAAAGAGTGCCAACTGTTCCGAAATGGATTCCTGTGCGTAAAGAAAAAATTAATTTTCTTTGGAAAGAGAAACTTTAAGGAAAATACTTCATGAAATCGGATTTTGTTTTAAAAAGTCCCAGAATAAAAGGAAACTTATCATGGAGAGAAGTGATATTGTTTTATCTAGAACGCAGTACTAGAGCAATAAGACGTTCAGGGAGGAGAAAAGACCGATTGTGTATCTAGATGAAACTTGGATTGATAATAATTTAACTTATGGAAAATGTTGGCAGTCTAAAGAAGAATGTGGAGTGCTACAAACCGGAAATGCCTCGCGGCGCATAATAATTTGTGTGCAGGTGGAGAAATGGGTTTTTTACCGAATTCAAACTTACTATACAAAGCCAATTCAACTATTGGAGATTACCATGGAATTCTACGATCTTCGAAAAGTGAGCAGAAGAAAAACTGATTCCAAACCTTCCTAAAATGCTGTTGTTATAATTGATAACGCTTCATATCACTCTATTCGATTAAACAAAGTTCCAAATTGGTCTAATAAGAAGCAAGTTCTTATGGATTGGCTTTCTGCAGATAACATTTCTCATTCCCAAGATATACGAAAAATTGAATTGCTTTTGGTCAAAAGAAACTCGCCCACAAGTAAACTATTTAAATTCTACACGATGCTCAAAGAGCATGGATTTCTAGCTTTGAGGCTACCACCATATCACTGCGATATTAATGTTATTGAGTATGTTTGGGCAGAAGTGAAAAGTTTCATTCGCCATCGCAACGTAACTGGAGATATTGACATGTCGAAACTTTTTAAGCTTTCAGAACAGGCGATTGAAAGTATTACAGTTCAAAACTGGGGAAAATATTGCTCTCATGTCACCTCATTGGTGACATATATATTGGGACAGAGACGGAATTATCGAAGAATTATGCGAACCTTTGGTGATCAGTTTAAGTGAAAGTGATGGCGATTAGGACACCGATTCATATGACTATGAAGATTAAAAGAATTCGACAATGGTATTTTTTCCAACATTTTTTTGCATGGGTTTGTTAAAAGAATCACAGCAAGTCATAAATAATTAATCAGTTTAGGACATTAAAGTGTCTCAGTTCTCTCAACTGTAAGTTTAGAATATCGAAGTTCATTTGAAATAATTTCTGTTTTTCTGTATAATTATTTTTATTTTATAGAAAACTTTCTTAAAAATAAACTTAGTTACATTTTTGTTTTATGCAATGCTTTTTTTAATTTTGTTAACACTCTATGTACATTTTTCCAACTGTTATACAAGCAAAATAGTTACACTTTAAAAACAGCAACGTTAGTAAAAGAAAAGCTAAATTTTCCGACCTGTAATAATAAACAAACTCATCACAGAAGACAGACTGATTACCCTATTATCCGAATGGATTCTCCTTTTTCTGACATGCGCAGAAGTGTCAAGGGACCTCTAATCGGTGGGCGAACTATAAGAACTTCTCAAGTATTATTGTGGTTTGAAGGCATAAATTTCATCGACGTTTTTCCCGTTGGGAATGAGAAACGGACAGTAAGTCACCAATTTGAAGAGATGCTAGTAACGCTATTCGAATAATAGGAATCGAAATTTCAAACTGTTGTCAAAGATGAAGAAAACAAGTCCAGGGGGATAAGGATGAATTTTGAGAATGAAAGTAAAAATAAGGAAAATAAGGAAATAAAAACAACTGGTATACAGCGACCTGGGGATAGAGATGGAGCGAGAATTAAGACAAGTTAAAACCGATTTTGACTACTAACCATTGCAGAAGTTAATTATCGGATTATTATATGTTTTCTGAGACAACGTTTTGTGTGTAAGATGTTAGATTTATATGCATATTCAGGCGAGTGTTAAACAATAATCTCCGAGAAAGAAACACAAGAAATGCTGCCAGACTGCAACGGATCTTGTATATGTTTATATAAAATAAACTTTGTTGGTTTGGCAACTAAGACCTTCAGCTAAATTCTTGGCAATTAAATGACAACAACAGCCGTGGTTTTATATATATCATATGTGCTTCGTACGGTCCTCCTTTCGCCTTTTCAGAGTTTTGGCGATTTCGAAATATCTTTGTCGTACGAGGTCACTTTCATGGGCGATACGTAAAGCATTTTCGAAGAGTCGGTCGCTTGTTTTCTAGGTGATGCAATTGCTGTGTATCACAGCCGAGAAATACTATTTTGCGTAGAAAGAAATAAAGTAAGAAATTTCTTAGTAAATTTTCATTACTGTGTGTGTGTGTGTGTGTGTGTGTGTGTGTGTGTGTGTGTGTGTGTGTGTGTGTGTGTGTGTGTGTGTGTGTGTGTGTGTGTGTGTGTGTGTGTGTGTGTGTGTGTGTGTGTGTGTGTGTGTGTGTGTGTGTGTGTGTGTGTGTGTGTGTGTGTGTGTGTGTGTGTGTGTGTGTGTGTGTGTGTGTGTGTGTGTGTGTGTGTGTGTGTGTGTGTGACTTTTGCACAATCTATCAAAGAATCAAAGCATGCCTACATAATAAACGGCAATGAAAGAAACGAACATCGTCAAGAATCTCATCCCGTTTCTCTTTTGCAAACTGGAAATTGAACTTCAGACGGAAAGGTCACGTATACAGTGTTGTACGGTATTGTTTATGAGACCGAAAACTTCCGAGATCGCACACTGAGGTGCTCCGCTCTCGACTTTTATATACACGACGGACGCATTTTTGCTCTCAAAATTCATGCGCGACACGAAAAGAAGTCGTCACCTTTTCCTTGATGAATTACTTCCTCTTGCTAGCACACGACAGCTCCCGAAGGTCATTACAACGGGGAAATAGGATGAGAGGTATCAAAAAACACTTGCGCTTATCTCCGCAGTCCCGATGGGGGTATTCATAATGAGCTTCTTCGCAAGCAATCGCGCCTTCGACCATAATTGTTTACTCTGTTTCTCGTGGGCTGGTAATTATATCCATGACGACTCACGCTCCATGATCAGCAGGATTGTTTTCGTGCTACAAGAATTTTTAAAACCAGGTTGACAACAGGACCCTCAGGTATTCAGAAAGAAAGAGACCTGTAGCGATGCAGCAGGTCAGGGAAATACAGAGATAGAGAATGATGCATAATGAGCGATAGATTAAGAGATAAAACAAGAGATAACACCGCTCATCTCTAGTTTCCCCATTCAAATATTTTTTGTTCACATCTTCTTATTCTCAGGTAATGTGACCAAAATAATTATGATCTCTTTGTTTTTACCGCACATGTGGCCAACACGAATGATATAAAAACACTCCAATAAATTATCCTCTACATTTTAATTAATTTTATAGATGCTTAGAATGTTTTCGAATAGTTATGTATTAAACTGGTCATGGCTTACCAGATAAACTCAGTATAAGACATCTTGTATATTGGTTCTTTCATCTCTTAATATGATGAAATTCTGTTGAGGGATTATAAATAAAACTTTGTGTGTGTCTGTCTGTTCCTTTGGCATAGCATAGTTAACGGGTGACTATTGTATTCTATCCGATATCAGAGAGAGAGAGAGAGAGAGAGAGAGAGAGATGAAACATGCATGCTGACTTCTAGAGATTGACAAACTTGCTACCAAAGCAATTAGCAACTAGTGCCATTCGACTAAGAATCTTATTGTGAAAAAAATAACTGTTAACTGTTGTTATTATTTACTGGAATTGTTACTATTTACTATATGTAATATATACCGTTTAAAGAAACACGAGGTTGGTCTCTTCACACTATTGCAACCTATACATGTTAGTATAATGATGGTACAGCTTGATTAATGATTCGAGCAAAATGTTTGATTTGATTTGTATTTTGCTCGAATCATTAATCAAGAATTTTTTATTTTATTACATTTTTTTTTCACGTGACGAATGGTTTCGGTGTCCATGGTTATTTGAAATATCCTGCATAGGTAGCATCATTCCATTGATGGTATGCATAATATGCGTATGATCAGGTATACGCCAAAAATAACCTATTATTGAAACGGAGGTATGTAATGTTTATGTATAGAAAGCCACTCTCGTATAGTTGCTTCGTATAAGGAAATGAATCACAAACTTCTAGTAATAATACCAACGTTTTCGTTATAAATCCCTTGTGAAATTTTATGGAAATAAAACTACAGCTTAGGAGAAAATGCAATACTCGCACTGAAAGGAGAAGGCTTTAAACTCTGCCACACGCAAACCATAACAGCACAAACAGATATCTCATGTACAATTTACCCAATGCCATTAAGTTAATTACTTGCAATAAGCAAACCTCCATTAGTAAACAACTAATTAAAAATCTCATCAATGATAGCTTTCGGATGGTGGATTTCAGGTTTTCTTTGATGAAATCAGGCACTTTTTTTGGATGTTAACTTCGCTCAGTCCAGTTTTTGGACTGCAAGGATTTTCGTCGTCCTCAAGCGTCTCACGACCACTTTGAAATCGCTTAAACCACTCGTAAACTTGAGTACGGGATAAGCATTCAATATCAAATGCTTTTTGAAGCATTTGATGCGTTTCGGTAAAACTTACCAAGTTTAACACAAAAGTCAATCGCAGCTCTCTGTTTGAAACTCATTTTCCGACTGTTCGTCAAAACACACTGTCACTCTTGGCACTATAACTCGGCTTCTAATGAAACAAATGCCATAATCAGTTGACACAACACTAATGAAGGCTTCTGATTTCGACAACAAAAAATATACAACAGGTGGAGCGACTAGTTTCTTTTATTTTCGAAACGTTCGGTTTCTTTTTGAACAGAGGGTGGTTATATGAAAGCTCACTGATGTCCTTTGCCATCCATTTACCATGTTCTGCGTAGAGAGCAGTTAGTTACCGATTCTAGTCATTTATAAAATCAGTAACTGTAGGCTACTTCCGCATGTCGCTATTTAAATGTGTTTACATTTTAACTACTTCTGCAATCTCCATCTTTAAAGGTTATCCGATACTGTTTATGTGCTCCCGTTACATGTCACTTAGATTGCTAATTGCATGGATATGGTCATGTGGGAAGTGTACTAGAAGTTATGGACATTATCTATTGTTCTGCGCGTTCATAAGGGAAGTACATCCACCCACACACACAAACACCTTATCTGGTAGTATGTTGACATCGGCTTCTCTCGAACTCTTAAGTCCAATCAGCCTCTGGCAAGGTACTTTGCTAATGGCATATTGTCATTAACATCACATAATAACCATTTTGACAATTGCATTAAATAGATCCGTTAATGCTTAGTTTGGTCAATAACAATCTTATGTTACAGAATTAGGTTACAACACACACACACACAAATTTACACTGCCAATTTTCGCACGAGTTGCCTCGTGATGAACCATTCTATTTCAAACACAGCAGTCTCCTCAGATAATTTAGAGTGTTGTATTAATATTATGAATTATATTTTTCGATGCTTCTCATGGATTCTTTATTCTTCTCGATTAAAATACGAAAGAAAGAAAGTTTGTTTTTCAAAATAAGAAATAATCCTAACACGGGAGTTTCTCTAATTACTTAAGTCACAAACTACGTTTCAAAGGCAGAAGCAAGTGAGCAAAAAACCTGTACACAAGTAAAGTTTCCAGAACATTTGACAAGTACCCACGTTGAGGTAACAGACCATGAAATTAGGAAAAATGAAAGGAATTATAAAGTCGATCATCGTAAGTAACCCCTTGAGATTTTTCAGTTCGTTCCGAGAAATAAGTTGTTTGAAGAGACCGACATGCTTGTTATCTGAATGAGTGTGACCTTTTCCCTAATTGGGCTTTTAGCTAATCACACTTGTACAATTTTATTCTAAACAAAGATAATGTCAGGTTCTAGCTTACTGCGAATGCATTATACTGTATTTCACCGCCGTGAAAGAGGAGAAACGCCTTTAGCAGGAAAACAGAATCAAAGCCATAATGAAATACTTCTTTCATGGGATTTCATTAAGCATTTAAAGTATTTATGATAAGCGTACCTTTGGTACCATATCGAAAGAAGAATAAAATAAAGACCACAACTGTAATACCTTCATGCTCGTCTATATTGTAAGAATGACTATATCTTTGTGGATGGAGAGAGATTAACATTCAAAAGATGAATCAATAATACATGCGCGTATTAGCTCGTTTCTCGGTCGCAGCTGAAGTACATGATATTGCACTATTAGACGTCAAAGGAACAATTGAAAAAGGTTGCGTAGATAAAAAAACATTATGAACGGTTAACAGTGATCGCTTCCCAATACTTGGATATCGGCATACAATCTGATCGGTTCGTGTTCGGACGATTTCGTAGAGTTTCACATGTTTCTAGGAAGAGACGATCGAATTTGAACTTGCTAGACTGAAGAAGTTAGGCCTGCTTCGAAAGAACTCTGTGCCTAGTGTTAATAGCGTGCGAAGCAAGGGTCGGATTCCAAATATGTAATATAGTCCTGATGTTCTTCATTTCTAATCAATGGAGAATGGCCAATCTGTCCTAAATAACCAACATAGCATGAGCATGGTAGTTTAGACACCTGATAAGGAAAGAGGTGGTAATACCCAATTTTGTGATGAGTGATTGTGGGAGGATGAGTGAATGTATCTACTAGTAAAGATGGCTTACGATAAATTTAAAATTCAACATGACCTGTGGGATTACGAATCATTAAGGTATCTACGCAACTCTTTACAATTGTTCCTTTGAACTCTGATAGTGTAATGTCACGTACTTCAGCTGCGACCGAGACACTAGCAAAATTGTGATTCGTTATCGTTTTGAATGTAGCTAACGGCCTGTCTCCCTGACGAAGTCCATGTAACCGTGATGTGTTGTATTCTTTTGTTAGTGAATTTACACTTGTAAAAACCGAAAACTTTGAAAGCAGTTCCACAGTTATAAAGACATGCATTTTAATTCTACAAGTCCTCTAACTGGAAATTTACATAATTTACAGCGACATGCAGTTTTCAGTATTGTGTAAAGAGGATGCCAGATACTGAAAGACATGAAAAATTTAGGAAGAATTTTTGGTGTATACTGATCACGTGATTTCTGATGTCATGGTTTAGGAAATTCAGTGAACCAAAAAAGTAACTTATACGTTTCATATTTGCTAAGGAAATGCAATATATTCACAGTAACTAATTTCGTAACAGCAAGTAAATAAGACAATTTCATTTTCTCTCAGTAAATATTTCAATAAAGTCTGTCGCTTATAAATCTCCTTCAATTAAAATATAAAAACTCATGTTGTCTATGCACTTGAAATCAAATCAAATATATAAATTTAATTCATAAACGTGCATCACACTCAGATTGAGAAACTCCACTGTGAATACACAGTTACAATTAACTATAAGCTCTGGTCATGGCTGTGTAACGTCAATAGCCGACCTCAGTTAAAACTTCATTGGCTACAGCATTGCCGTCCGTTACCCTGGAAGTTAGCTCTCTTTTTTTGACCATCAGTTACAATTATAGTCCTTATAAGCACTGGCTTAAAGGGGCAAAGCAAGAATGCTTTTCATCTTCCCGTTATCTGTAGAGGACAGTGCAGGGATAAGGTGTTATCGAGCAATTAAAGCTCTAATCATGGCAGGAGGGTAATAGCAATAGCCGAGCCTCAGTTAGAACTTCATTGGCTACAGCATTGCCATCCATTACCCTCCAAGGGTATTGGATTGAATGAATCAATCACCGACTATGTAAGTAAAGGTGACATCTCAAAAAATTGGACGATCTCTAGGCCACTCCATAGTGGGCGAAAGACCGTCCATATCTCAGCGTTGGTTCCACTCAGTGACGGGCTCCCCCACCACCGAGAGGAACCGCTCAAATTCCGAGGAAAATAATTCACCGACAAAGCCCCTCAGCGGGCCATGCAGGAGAACACCTTCCCCGGAGACTCAAATTGCTCTCTTAAGGCAAAAACACTAAGACAGCGAACTCAAAAACTCATCGCCCAAGGGAGGTAACAGCAACAGCCAAACCTCAGTTAAACTTCATTGGTACAGCATTGCCATCCATTACCCTCCAAGGGTATTAATGAATCAATCACCGACTATGTAAGTAAAGGTGACATCTCAAAAAATCGGACGATCTCTAGGCCACTCCATAGTGGGCGAAAGACCGTCCTTATCTCAGCGTTGGTTCCACTCAGTGACGGGCTCCCCGACCACCGAGCAGAACCGCTCAAATTCCGAAGAAAATAATTCACCGACAAAGCCCCTCAGCGGGCCGTGACGGAGAACACTTTCCCCGGAGACTCAAAGTGCTCCCTTAAGGCAAAAACCTTAAGAGAGCGAACTCAAAAACTCATCGCCCAAGGGGGTAACAGCAACAGCCGAACCTCAGTTAAACTTCATTGCATTACCATCCATTACCTCCAAAGATCATTAATGAATCAATCACCGCATCTCACGGTCGATTGATTCTCCCCTACCTCAGTTACAATTATAGTCCTTATATAGTCCTTATAAGGACTGGCTTAAAGGGGCGAAGCAAGAATGCTTTTCATCTTCCCCGTTATCTGTAGAGGACAGTGTAGGGATAAGGTGGTATTGAGCTATTAAAGCTCTGATCATGGCAGGAGGGTAACAGCAATAGCCGAGCCTCAGTTAGAACTTCATTGGCCACAGCATTGCCATCCATTACCCTCCAAGGGTATGGTGGTTCTCACCTGAAAGAATTCTAAGTTACAATTAGATGCAGAATTATTTGTTTAATTTATGTATATATGAGAAACAAAAGGGTGTATTAGCACTGCTGAAATCAAGTTTATAAAGTTGTATAACAGTGATGTCGTTTATTTATAGATTTTATAGACATTTTAATAAATGGTAAAAAAGATTAAGGAAATTATAATTTTAATTAAAAAATTCCATCAATAAATAAAACTGATACTGAATTTAGATTAAATGCTTTAGTAGGAATCATTTTAAATGACTAATTAAAAGAAACACACGTATCAACCATAGTGAAAATTATTTAATTGTAAATATTTCATCCTAAGTATCTTAGGACATCATCAGTACAGTAGCTTAAAACAATAATAGGAATAACATACAGTTAGGGCGCATGATTACAATAGAATCTCATTAAACGTGCGTAACGTGTTAAAAATATTCTAATGTTCCACTTAGACCTGTTGTAGACTCTATTAGCAGTCCAATTTACAAGTTATCAAGATTCTTATCTAACCTTCTCCGCCCTCACATAGGCCACTCAGTCTCTTCAATCAAAAATTCTACTGAGTTTCATACAAAAATTAAAGACATTCAACTATCAAAAACTGACTTGTTAATCAGTTTCGACATTGTCTCCCCCTTCACAAACATTCCCCATAAAGAAACAATAAAATTACTAACTCAAAAATTTCCGTCTGATATAGTTGAACTGTTAAAGTTTGTTATTGCATCAGGTTACTTCACCTGGAAAGGTCAAATTTACAAGCAAGAAGAAGGAACAGCAATGGGATCTCCTTTATCACCAAACCTAGCAAACTTGTTTCTAGAACACCTTGAAGAAAAAATATTCGCTTTTGAACCCAAACCAAAAATTTGGTTAAGATATGTCGACGACGTATTTGCAGTCTGGGATCATCCCGAACATGAATTACAACTCTTTCTAGATAAAAGAATTAACCTTCTTCATCATCGCATCAACTTTACGTTAGAAAAAGAATCTCCACAGGGTATCTCCTTTTTGGATTTACACATCCAAAGAAAAGAAGACGGTTCCATCGCTACGTCTGTCTTTCGCAAGCCTACATTCTCAGGTCGCTACATTCACAATTCTTCCGCTCATCATCCATCTCAGAAATATGGCATTATTAAATCACTAGTTTCCAGAGCACACAAATTCTGCTCCTCTGAAGAATATTTAAACCAGGAATTAGAAATAATCAAAAATTCAGCCATCTTAAATGGATATAATCCGAAAACAACTCAAAAAATCATCAGTCACTTCTCCACACATCAAACCAGACAGGAAGAAGTCCATAGGATTCTCATATACCTTACGTCAAAGGCATCTCCGAACGTCTTTCTAAAATTATGAAGAAATACAATTTTGCCACTACTTACAAACCTATCAACCAAATTTACAACTTATTACCTTCTCCTAAGGACAAACTCTCACCTTTGATGTTGCGTGGCGTTTATGAAATTCCATGCTCATGCAAATTGTCTTACTTTGGACAGACAGGTAGGTCTGTTCAGAAACGCATCTCGGAACATCAAGACCACATTCGTCTTTTTAAACCGCAAAAATCTGGCCTCTCTCAACACGGAATTGAAAATCCAAACCATAGGATCCATTGGGAGAAGTCTAAACTTTTACATA
The DNA here is from genome assembly GCF_054136105.1 of Typopeltis vanoorti. Taxonomy (NCBI): domain Eukaryota; kingdom Metazoa; phylum Arthropoda; class Arachnida; order Uropygi; family Thelyphonidae; genus Typopeltis; species Typopeltis vanoorti. The sequence goes on along the minus strand of NC_143571.1, from coordinate 62,528,819 downwards.
GATCTTTATATAAACATGAACGTTTATACAAAGAAAGTTCTGAAGCTCTACTACACAGACCAAACTTAAACCGCAACGACGTTCTTACTATTCCTAAAGTATGGGAAATTGTCATACAAAATTGTGTTAAATAATTAATTTTTTTTTTGTAACACGTTACGCACGTTTAATGAGATTCTATTGTAATCATGCGCCCTAACTGTATGTTATTCCTATTATTGTTTTAAACCACTGTACTAATGATGTCCTAAGATAGTTAGGATGAAATATTTACAATTAATAATTTTCACTGTGGTTAATACGTGTGTTTCTTTTAATTATGATCGCACCACAGGTTTCGTTATTTAATGACTGTCTCATCAGTAAATCTCCTTAAAGCAAAGGGTTAGTATTGTTAGTAACATTTTGTCTACTAGAGGTCTCTTCGACTAACGTACGGATTTGAGTGCTGTGTTCTGTGATTAATGATGTTCATTGTAGATATGTGGTGGTGGTGGTGGTGGGGGGGGGAGATTGTTCATTAAATTTTCTCTGCAGTAGAGCCACTTACGAGTTCAGAAAATGATGTATTGGTCTGCTCTCTCTTTTTCTTCGTCTCCGAAAACGCTAGTTCTCCAATAAATTCGATATATATCGATTTCTTCAGCCATTTGAAACCATCTATTGCTTCCGATAATGGTAAGTAATGAATGGAAGAGAGTACATTTATCGTTGAAGTTTATTTGAAATATAATGCTTAAGCTGTCTGTTCCAAGTTACGATATTGAAACAATAATGATTACTCAGACTTAAGGTTTTCTTTAAACGACCAGCAAGAGATGTGAAGTAATGGTTCTAACAAATCGGAGCAGTGACATTGAAGATGTACAACTTCGGAAAAGTGAGTCCATTATCTTCATCTCTCTCTCTCTCTCTATGTTTGTTTGTTTGTCGGTTTTTCCCATCTATTTGTTTCTTAAATTTTTAAAGAAAGAAAATAATAACCATCCATATCCGTTATTCTTTCATAGATTAACCTGTAAACTTTTAAAACTGACCCGAGAACTTATGGAAAGACAGCCGCCTCGGCATTGGAAATAAACTTAAACTACTTTAAAGACGTTAAATTCTGACCACAGGATCCCGTATAAAGCAGTGAGATATCTGAGCAACTCCAGTACCGAAGAGTGTAATCTCATAAACATTGAAACAATTTGAAGCCTCTATGGTTCTTAACAACAGGAAATAGATTAAGAACAGTCACATTGTTATGTTTTATTTAACATATCTATTTAGAGAAGAATACATTCAGTTGAACCTTACATTCTATGTCTATCGGCCTAACATGGCTATTACTTTATTTTTCTAAAAACAAGATAAATGTTATGAGTAGACCAATTTCTTCATCACATGGATGCCCTATAGATAATCATCGAACAGAAGTATGGATTTCGCCATTACACTTAATCTTCTAGCCGTCACCATTGGCTTTTGAACAAGCCATGGATATGTTGAGAGGAAACTCACTTGGTCGCTCTTGGTACTTTTAAATTATTTAATCTAGTTTATAACAAACACTTTCTCAATAAATTATCATAACATGATGGTTTGCCTCATGCCCTTCTACAACTAGGGATGCCAGCCTTTTTTACTGTTCGCTACATGTTATGACTGATAGATTAAACTCTCTCTCTCTCTCTCTCTCTCTCTCACTCTCTGTCACTCTTTCCTCAGATCTCACCACAAATTCTAGGGTACTACAGGAATGAGTTTATCATATAAAGGTTTATCACCCTTGTAATATATAATTATTAGGAGTTTGTGATCATCTCCCATAACTAGTGCATTAAATTCTGATCTCTTATTGCTTCTCTTCAGTAGGGTGAAGATGGCTTTGTTAATTTTTATGCTACGAAACAGCTATGTTATATTTCTCAAAAGAGACATCTCATTTTCCCTTCGCCTTCAAGGGGGGGGGAGACAGCCCTGTAAACTTAAAGCCTTTCTAGCATAGCCTTATCTTATTTCCCATGAGAAAGATCTCATTACTCCTTTTTCTTGATGATACTCAGATCTTCAAACATAATCATATTTATACCTGTAGCGTGTCTTGGGACAAATATATCTCAAACATTGCTTCATCTGTTTCCAAAACGTGAGTTGTACTTTTCCACTGAAGACACTACATCTCACTTGTACTACTGCTGACGCTATATAAATCCCACTTCCGCCCAACCTTAGAATACTACTCACACATGTAAATGGTTGTAAACCATTCATTCAAGCACAATATTATCAAATAAATTCAAGCACAATATTATCATAATTTACTGAAAATAAAAAAAAATAATGGAAATACATTTTTTTGATTTTTCTATGCTCTGCCTTTTTTATTTAATATATATTTATTATATTTTTTTTCTTCGTGCAAGTATCTCCCTTTTTTTTATTTTCTTTTCTGTATTGATTTATTTCTTCTGTCGCATTATTTCCTCATCAATTCCTTGCTTTCTAGTTATCTGTATTATTTTTATTATTTTTATCTCTATTTTTACATCTGTTTAGAGCTGACAATAAATAAACAGAAGAAAGAAAAGCAGAGATGATTTAGAAAAGAACGAATAAATGAATGCCTCTCTCTCTCTTTCTCTCTCTCCTTCTTTCTATCTTTTTAAAATTCTCTAACACTCCCGTTTAGTAAACCAAAAATAATGATGAAGGACAGCAATAAGTTTTTCCGAGATGGTCGTTATGTTTTATGGTGATGAGAAAACTACTCACTGAGAAGAAGAAGAGGAAGCAATCTTCTTGTTTTGTTGCAGTTCTATTTATTATAACCGTCCAATGCACCTTTACAAAATTGGCATAATACAGAAAGGCTCCATTGACATTTTATGCTGTTACCCATTTCTGCGAAGATTAAACAACAAGATGAGTATCATTATTGTTGGACGAAAGAATTTTTCTTGCTCTTGTTATGAATGTGTTAAGCATCATCGTCTACCCAGGGGATAATAGTTAGTGATTAAGGGAATCGAGTTTCTATATTGTAATCTTTATCGTTTGTGGTATTGAAGTTCAGAGTTTGTGACAAGCAATGTTGGTGTTATTTCTAAAGATAGTAATGGCTGAGCAGTAAATCGAATAGGAAGGAAATTCTAAACCTCTCTCTCTCTCTTCCCATTTTGCAAGCGGATGTATTCTCTAATCTTCATTATTGTACTCACATAAATAACCTAGTAGTGGGTACTTAAAATAAAAATGGAAGAAAACTTGAATTAATGGAATGGAAGAGACTTTTAGTTCAAAGAGTTAGCATTGTGTAAATGAAATTGTGTAACTGTAATTTAAAAAAGAAATCACAAGAGTCAATTATGTGTTTCACTTTAACTTTCGTTGACGAATATATATATATATATATATATATATATATATATATATGTTCGTCAATTATATACATTATATACGTCAAATATATATATATATATATATATATACAGTATATATATATATATATATATATATATATATATATATATATATTTTTTTTTTTTTTTTTTTGTATATTATATAGTTTGCGCCTGCAAACTATATAATATATATTTTTATATATATTATATAGTTTGCGCCTGCAAGTAGTGCAAGTCTGTGGGACTCCGTAAGTAGTGCAAGTCTTAGGCAACTTATGGTAAAGGTGGAATAAGCTCTGATCACTATTCTCAGTATTTACCCTTAATGCAAAGCACATATCCTTGAGGAGATGTATGGTGCTATGCATTAAAGGCAAGGGACCACTACCCAGACCGGTTTTCACTTTTATTGAGGTCTCAGCAGTGGGAGTCAGACTTAGAAATACCAAGATTTAAGTAATACAGAGCTCTAAATATTTTACCAAAACAAGTTACCATAAGATACTTAATATATAAAATATATTAAAATATAGCCACCAAATTTAGTACAGTTTCTGCTCTTGGTCCAACTTAAAGATTTTTTACTTTTTTTATTTTTTATTTTTTATTTTATTTTATTATGTATTTATTTTACAAACTGCATCATTAGCACTAGCTTTTCCTGGCCATAAAATATATAACATAAAATATTTATAAACTCTGCATTACTTAAACCTTGGCATTTCTAAGCTTGGCTTCCACTGATGAGACCTCAATAAAGGTTAAAACCGATCTGGTTAGTGGTCCCTTGCCTTTAATGCATAGCATAGTGGTCCCTTGCTTTAAGGCCCGACTGGTGGCGTGTGCGAAGTGTGCAATATACACAGGCGCCCCAGAAGAAAAGGCGCCTAAAAGATGTCAAAAAATATGAGATAAGAGTTTAAACGAACAACGAATGGTAGAGAATGGTACATAAAATTATGAATGTACGTCGTCTTCCGTTCGGGCTCCTTCAGATCTTCCCGGAAACGAACAAATAAATTCTGAAATTGTATCCTGGACCCGATTATATCACTGTATTTTTGATTAAAATTTACGATAATATACCTAAAATAGTTCTTCTTTATTTTTTGATGTATCATAAATCAACTTATGATTAATTGTTGAGTTCCGTGTAAAAATAAATTGTATAAGCAGGACTAATCCGTAGATAACATTATACTGTAAAGCGGTTTTCATTTGTTTTTCATTTCCTGTTCGTTTTATTCACACTTTATTCAAAAAAAAAAAAACTTTTTTGGAAAGGCGCCGAACATTAATCGCACACAAGAAAAATACTAGGCGATGGCGCAGCATCGCATCATACATCTCCTCAAGGAGATGTGCTTTGCATTAAGGGTAAATACTAAGAATAGTGATCACAGCTTATTCCACCTTTACCACGAGTTGCCTAAGACTTGCACTATGTACGGAGTCGACCAGACTTGCACTACTTGCAGGCGCAAACTTGACTTACTTTTCTGTTTGCTTACTTGGGAAAATGGATTAAAACCAAGTTTATATACATATAAAATAGCTTGGTATCTTTAGCGTATATTATACCCAAGGTAAAAAAACTTTCTATATATACTGTATATACTTAAAAAATATATATATATATAATTTACTTTATATTTCTAAATCAGTCTTAATAAAAAATTACTAAACATCTGCACCAACTCTCAACTTCAATTTAATAACGAATAAATACATCTTATCAAATACTGTATCATCTATCTTTCTTCAATTAGCATAAAACTAGACTACTTTTATTTTTCCTGTGAGAGAAAACTTTGACAATGCTGAACAAAAACCGCGCATTCCCTGTTATATTTTACGTATCTGTTGAGCAATATTGCTGTCACAGTGACAGATGCTGTGTGTCTGTCATTGTGGAAGTCAGGAGAATAACTTCAATCTGTTTTTGCAGTTTGTTATAATCACCTACCTTACAGTTCCAGATATATTCCATTTGAAACAAAACTTCTACACGATTTTCTCTTCTCTTTTTGTATGTCACTTGCACCAACTGGAGACATAACAGTTGTCTCGTTTCCAGTGAGATTCCCTAATGTGTATTACCAAACCTAATATTCTTGCATCATGTGTTCCTTCTATAACGTGCCGATTAAGGAAGTTATCCCTCATAGAATTATAAATTCTTCTTTCCTCCCGCACTTTTTTCCCTTCCTACCAATCTCTATTCCCCATAGTTGAAATCATCCATAATGATAGTCCTTTATCCATAAAGTTAATTTGTCTCTTTGCAGTTCGCAGTCCTCATCAGTTGATCCTGTTCTATTGTAGCACCCAACTATGTTTTATCCTGCAAACATTTGTTTTGCACCAAAGAGTGCAAAACAAATTTGTTTTGCACTCTTCAGTTACCTTACTCACGCTTTCTCTCTCAATCCTTCAACTCTCTGTTCTAGTTGGCTGCAATTCATGTGATCATCAGCAGTTCTCCCTCTTCTTATTCTGCCTATTCTTTCTGAATACACTGCATCCATCGCATTCTATTCTTATAAATATAAAGCTTCTTCTGTCAAAGAGGTCTCACTGATTTCCATAATTTTTCGTTTGCATTTACTCAAACTATGAACAATTATTAAAGTACTCCTACAGCGTGATCCATTCAAGTAACTTTTTATTCAGGCTTGATTGCTGAACTAAATTCCCTTAGGGAAGAATTATGTATTTAAGCTGTCTTTCCTATCCTATAAAATCATTTTATGTTCTTTATTAATCTTACACTCGACAAGTTGTTCTTATGCCGATCTTACCTGTAGCAATTACCTTCTAATATTTTAATTGAATATAATATAATAATTGAAATAGTTTTAAAAATCTGCGATAATTCTAAATTATTCGTATTATATAATAAACGTCAAAATAGTAACTTTTATTGAATACTATGTGTAAATAAATATATAATGATTAATTTTTGAATGAAAAATTAAAAAATCAAGCTGAAAAATAAAACTCCGTCAAGGATACAAAAATCCAGGTCTGTGCTTAAGTTATTTTGCATATATTGACTTGACTAGTTAAAATAACCGCTTCTACTTGAATGAAAATTTGAATTTCCCTTGAAAGTGCAAAATAGAAAAACAATGATGGGTGAAAGAAGAACCAACCAGCGGCATTATTCGATAGGACCACCTTGGATGATATTATCGAGCCAACAGTAAAGAAAGTAGACCCACAAATTGGCTATTAGGACCCCAATTCCAACCTGCGCGCTGTGTAACACGAAACAAAATAGATTCGCATGCCGATAGAATAGAACAAATATGGCCACTAACGATAAGAAAAGTCAGTTAGTGAAAATATGCGCACATTGTAATTCGATATATATATATACTGTATATATGCATCGTTGTGGAGAATTGATTTTGCATTTTCCAACAGAAACGAGAGTGGTGATTTACCTGCTTGGCTCATCAGAATAATGCAATAAAATAAAATTTTCTGCGAACAGTTAGAACTAGTAGATTTTCTTTACAGGATTATTAAACCAGTAAGAGGGAACGAAAGCTCTTAAGAATGGATCAAATATCTTCGAAGCATTTGAAACTCCATTAATAGTTGAAACATAGAAGAAATTACTAAGCTTTAAAATGTCTTTAATTGGTTCTGAATTATAATGATGCAAACAAACTAGCATATAATCTGAGAACCCCCGGAGACAATATGATGACGTCATAATGACATGCGCAGAAAGAAGCAGCTTGTAATATGAACACAAGTAGAAAGCTGAAAATTACAATTTAGACAAGTTTTAATTGTCATGTTAATGAGTCCTCATCTCCGATTACAACATAATTGTATTGATTTTATGACAGAACACGCGGCTAACATCGATGTTGGATCGACAGTAGTTGGGATAAATTTCAAATGCTAAAATCCTGTATATTCTGCAGTTGTTTTGATAATATTACTATCGAAATAGAGTTTTGATAATAATGCTAATTTTTAGTTGCGAATGAAAGCAAGCGGGCGAGAGAGAGAGAGAGAGGGAGAGAGAGATAATAGAAGGATATAGAAACTGGTGAGTTTTCAACTAGTTGCTGTCAATGATAAAATGATTCTGAAATGATCTTGCTACACTGATAAGAGACTGCATACAAACGCTGTTTAAAATTATGAAATATCTTATTATTATCTGTAAAATTAAGTATTTCGACCATTATTCAAAATATTTTGCAAATAATAAACAACAATAGAAAGGAAGTAAAATTAAACATAAAATAATAAAATACATTTTTTATTTTTAAAAATTATTGAAAAAATGTAAAATCTTTAATACACCATTTCATTTTTTCTATAATTATAAATAAAAAATACCCTTGGAGAATAATTGATGGGATGGAGTTAGTGAAAATGCTGAATACCCTTGGAGGGAAATGGATAGCAATGCTGTAGCTAATGAAGTTTTAACTGAAGCTCGGCTATTGCTGTTACCCTCTGCCATGATCAGAGCTTTAATAGTAAATAGTATAATAACACCTTATCCCTACACGGTCCTCTACAGTAAAGACTATAAGGAAACTAAAATTACGATCCCCGTGTGGTTGCCTGGATAAGAATAGCACTAATGCAAATCCAAGCATGTCGTAAGAGGCAACTAAATGGACGCTGAGATTCAAGAGCTTCAGTTCACTCTCAAATTGCTCCCTTAAGGTTTTTGCCTTAAGGAGCAATTTGAGCCTCCGTGGAAAGTGTTCTCCGACACGGCCCGTTGAGGGGCTTTGTCGGTGAATGCTTTTCTTCGGAAAATGAGCGGTTCTGCTCGGTGGTGGTGTGTGGGTGGAAGGCCACCGCTGAGTGGAGCCAACGCTGAGATGAACGGTCTTTCGGCAGCTATTGAGTGGTCTAGGGCTCGTCCGAATTTTTAGAGATTGGTTTTACTTATGTATCACCAATGTAGCTAATGCATGTCGTACGAAGCGACTAAAATTGGTACCCTTGGAGGGTAATGGATGGCAATGCTGTAGCCAATGAAGTTCTAACTGAGGCTCTGCTATTGCTGTTACCCTCTTGCCATGATCAGAACTTTATAGCCCAATAACACCTTATATCCTTACACTGTCCTCTACAGACAACGGGGAATATGAAAAGCATTCTGGCTTCGCCCTTTTAAGCCAGTCCTTATTACAAGGACTAAAATCACGGTTGTTGGCCGGGATCGGTTATGACAATTTTCTAAAAATCTTTTACTTCGAATAAGGATAAAATTTATATTAAAAATCTTAATGTAAGATTTGAATGCAATACACCTAAATATATATAAAAAAATCTTAATATAATATTTAAATTCATTACAACTAAATATATATTAAATCTATAAAATATAGATAACATTAAAAGCACTGAAATAGAAGTGTGAGCTAACAGCACTTGGATTTTCCAGAGGGTAACAGATGGCAATGCTGTGGCCAATGAAGTTTTAACTGAGGCTCGGCTAATCAACCATGACTAGAGCTTTTAGCTCAATAACACCCCATCCGCACATATATTCTTCATTCAGATGAAGGGATAAAGAGTCAAGGACTCAGTCCGTTTTAGGACAGAAATCATACAGCTTGAGTTTGATTTTTGTTTGAATTCTGATACAAATGCATATCCCTAACATCACCACTTTGTTCGTTTGTTTTTTACTGCAACAGTCCAGAGATTCATTTGCTTCTAACACACGAAATAGACAAACCGATCAGAAAACATACAATTGATTGACACTATATTTGATCGGTGCTGATAAAAACAATCTTCATATTCTACTAAATTATGCTCAGAAAATTTAAGTGATTACGTAATTGGACCTTAAAGTACAAGCCATTAGGAAAAAGAAAACCAGGACGTGCTCTTAAACGATTCAACGATGACTGCTAAGGCCGGAATAGGTCTAAATACTTGATATCTATGATGATGGCGACGTTATTGGACCTAATATGTGCACGACGAATTGTTTAGTTTTTATTTTATTTGTTTTTTAGCTCAGCCATTTCATTTCCAAATGCCTTCAATATCGGCAGCCAGTTGATCTTAGACTTGAAATAAGTGAAGCTTTCTCTCCTCTCAATATTTTTTTTCTTCTGAATGAAGAAAAAAAATCAAAAGGGGATACGCATATCTTACACTAATCTACAGCTTATATTTCATATACGAAAATCTTATTACCCTCTACGTTTTCGAAATTTAATTAGCCAATAACTTTGAAGTGTCTGCCATATTATGAGCTCTCGGACGTGCTCTTTTTGTTACATCAAGGTCGCTGAAGTGTTCGGTGATTAAGTAACGCAGACTAGCTTCATTGCGTTCTTATCGATTACTAGAAAACAGCAGATTTCAAAGGTCATTAATGGTGTTGTGCTCTTTCTGTTTCTTCAAGAGAACGAGGAGTAAACCATGCTGTGCGCAGTGGTATCATTGACATGGGTTCGATAGACACTTTATCTAGAATGTATTCCGAAAATTTATTGCATCTAATGAGTCTTTCTATCAACAATAATATTAACAATAACGCATATATATAAAGAGTTGGAGAAAATCTCTGGTGTAAAGAAAGAACATCAGTGAATTGCATGATAATCTTAGTACGTGTGGATAGGTAAGTAATTAAAAGTAAAATTGTATGCCTGAAACAGTGATTTGGGCCCTGAATGGCAGAGACTTCGTCATAGAGAGGATTTTATTTGTAATTAATAATAAAATAATAATTAACCGTCTGGATAATTTTAATTTCTATTATTAAACATGGTTAGTTTCTTACATCTCATTAAAAGCTTCGTTAAAAATTTGGAGGATGACTACAAAAGAGTTCTATTGATTTGAAATTTCAGCTGGAGCAGCTAAGATTACGAGAACAGTATAATAAATGGTCTGTAAACACTTCTGGTCATTTGCCTGCTTTACAGGATGAAAATTCGGAATCTGCAGATAAAATACCTTTACGGCCCCGAACCAGCTAATTCACCTTCAGACGAAAAAAAAAAAAAACACTTTTAGAACGCCAAGAACTCAGATCGTTTGAACCGAAGGGCATCATTGATACTACTGAGTGAGCTTTGAAGAGTTTTCTAGAGAAAACAGGTGAATTGTATGTGTATAGGGAAATCTTGAATCGAGTCACTGATAACAATTTTTTTTCCATATTCTGAATACATCTGCATATGCTAATTGCAATCTTTGAGTCTCTCCTAACGGAGATAACCATTTCTTGATACAAAGGGATTCGGAAAAATAAACACTAGAATTTCAGATGGCGTGCTTATGATATAAGGATACAGAGCGAGTCAAGTTATTCCGAGTAGATAAATGTCATCTTGCTTATAGAATTCAGTATGATCAAAGATTGGAATAACTGTAAAGAATTCTTTTTTTTTCCTTCAGGAAGTTGCATAGAATAGAACAGCGACATATTGAAAGGAGACAGGTACAGAAGAGATTGTTAGTTATAATGTTTTATTATCCAGAGTTTTCGGAAAATTTTTTTCTTATGAATATTTATTATTTAAACTACAGAAAATCCAAGACATGCGATACTAAACTTGCGGGGAAAAATCAAGAAACAGTGTTAATATATGCGACGAAAGGGTACTCGAAAATTTTAAAGATTAAGTGTCATCAAGCAATAACGATAAATTGTAATCCTTTTACTGAACAGAATATTGAAAACTGGAAAGTGTTTCCTTCAGTAACTTCATGCACCAATCTAAGCGAATAGATTAGTGCATGAAGTGATTAGTACAGGGTGATCAAAATCAAACTATCCTTTTTAAGGCCTTGTGGAGCGCCACCCAGTGAAATAAAGGCTGCGAATCTTTGCAAGAATATATTGTGCGTCTTGCAGAAGTGACATCTGCAAGACGTTGCTTGTTCCAAAAGTAGTTCCAAAATTCACCGCCGGGAGGAGCTGTACAATGTATCAATTGTACATGTAGTAATTTTTCCGTGTGTGTAAGAAGGAGAAATGCGACACGAGCATAAATAACACATTTTTATTCACTTCTATTATGAATTCATGAGACCTACTGTTCAATGTGCTGCCCTTCCCGATATGCTACACATCTCTTGCACAGTGTATTCAACGATAGAACGCATCTGATCAGGACTGATGTAGTGCACATGCTGCGTTATGTGTCTTTCAGCGCTGTCAAGTTAAAGATGCTCCTGATAATCCCGGTGTCTTTGAGAAGTCTTCAGAGCTAGAAGTCACAGAAGCTCAGATCAAGTGAATGAACGAGGCAGCCGTGCAGTGGGAAACGAACAGCTGATCATTCTGGGATCCGATAAAAATATTCTTGAAGAACCTCCTGTACGGATCGCCAGATGTGTGGAGGGGTTCTTATCCTGCATGAAAACTGAATCTATACACAGGCGCTTCTGTAGCAGAACAAAATTGTTTATCATGACGCAATACCTCACGGCAAAAACTGAGCAGGTCGCAGGATCCGACTAGCGAATGTCATCAAAGAATGGTCAATGATAAACTAATTGTAAACTCACAACAGACAGTATCTAGCCCAGTGGTTCTTAACCTTTTCGAAGTCACGGAACACTTTTGATTCTAAGAAAAATTTGGGGAACAGCAAAAGCATTAGGGTCATAAAACTAACAATAAAGATATGCATAAACTTGCCTTTTATAAAAATTGAACTTATTTTAATGCGAGTTTTGCCAGCAAAGGTTGGTCGATTGGTAGAGCCTCTGCTACTAATGACTCAGCAAAACGTTAAGCAAGTTTGAGTACGGTTAGTAGTTAGAAAGGGTTCAATCGTTCGATGCTGTTGGCACACTCTCCCTCGATGAGTCTTTGGACTCCCTGGAGGTGTCAAGTAATAATAATAATAATACTTGAGTTTGTCGGCTTTTGCAGATTTCAGCAATATCAGGTGTAATATGTGATATAGCTACCTTCATCTCTTTGTCTATATTAGTAAGTATTTCACACTTTTTAGTTTTTATATTGGTTGTTATTGAGAAACCGAGATCATACGAATATGATGTTGAAAATGTTAACATTTTTAGTGCCCTTGTGGAGAGCTGGGTATTCGGCTTGGACAAAAAAATTCAAAATTCTTCAAGAGTTATTTCAGAGAATTTCATTTTTAGAGTACGATCTTGACAAGGTAACTAATTGCTCTTCTTCTTCTTTTAACGAAAATTCACAACTCTATGTATTAACTGTGCCAAATGGATTTCGTATCAAGTCATAATTGTGTGTATTTAACGAGAAAGTAACTTGAAATCTTTCCTTCCAATATTGTCAAATGTTCTGTTATAAGAGAAATAATTCGCTCGACACTTGTATTATGGAGCGAAGGAAACATATCTACTGTATTTTTTCTGATATGCGGTTTTTCCAAAGAGATACTTTTTTTATGAAAAGCTGACAATTTGTCACTGGATGTCAAAATATTTTCATCTCCCCTTGGATACTTGAATTAACGCTATTTAAGTAACTAAAAATATTGGCTAATATGCCATTTTAGCACACCAAATATCATTTTGAAGGCATTTTACAAAAGCATCTGTGCCTTCATTTTGAAAAAAGGCCAATAATTCATTCTTAAGTTCTAAAATTCGGAATAGCAATTTTCTCCTGGATAACCGTTTTATTTCAGTGTGAAAAAGTAAAGATTCGTATTTGGCTTCCAGAGATATGAAAAGTTTTTTTTTTTAAAAAAGGCTGCTTTTAAAGGTATTGACTTGATGTAATTTGCCATATTTATAACTTGGTCTAGTACAGCTTTTATATTGACGGTAATGCTTTTGATGTCATGTGATATCTTTCACCGGCGGAACACTTGCAACCAGTTCGCGGAACACAAGTGTTCCGGGAAACACCGGTTAAGAACCATTGATCTAGACCATACCCGTCAATTGTGGGCATTCACAGCTCCGGTCAGGTGAAAGTGGGCCTCATCTCTCCACAAAATCCTCCACGGCCATGCGGCGTCCAATTCCACTCGAGCAAGGAACGTACAAGCGAATGTCAGTCGACTTTCAAAAGTCCTGTGCTCATCTCCTGCGTCAGGGTTATCCCGAACGGTTAGAAATGCAGAATCTTCCGTAAAATTATCCAGAAAGTTGTATAAGACACATGCGCGTCTAACAGCACGTGCTCTGCAGGAACCAACGTTGTTATTCATGGTCTGCTGCACAACTGAAATAGCAATTGATCGGTTTGCAAGCTCTGCCAGGTCTAACTCCTAACGATCTTCTTCAAAGCGACTAATCATTCGTCTCAGAAAACATTGGAGATAGTTGTCTTCGTCGGCATTTGTTCAGGCAACGAAATTCGTAGAGTACAGCAACAACATTGCAATTATTTAGATAGTAAATAATTTTCACTAGGCGGAGTACGTTGGTGCCATCACTGTAGACTGCATTAACAATCAGAATGAAGAGAAAAATTCGTGTGCATCTATTTAAACCTCCTGACACCTGCAGAGTTGGATAATATGCAAATTCCATGCATTTGGTGTTTAATGCCCTGGTGAGGAATTTTTGAAATACTTTTTTTCTCTCAGATCTTGCTTTCGCATGACGTCCAATGTATGCCTGCAACGTTTCGTAGCATTCCAATCACTGGATGGCGTTCTAAATGGCCTTAAACAGGGATACCTTCATTTTGATCATCCTGTATAATACTTCAGTATAACACATCTGATGTGTAATACATCAGAACTTCCGATCGCAATTTATTACATTTATTACTGGAAAAATTGTTTTTGTTGTATGAATTTTCGCTTAACGAAGTTACACGCACGATCTTTTCTTTCAAATGAGTTCTTAATAAGTAATTTGGCACGTTGGAGCGAACGTAATTAATTCTTCAGAGAATATAAAAGACAGCCAAGTGAAGGTTCACGGCGTAAACAAGATTTTGGATAAATGATAACGATTGAAAGGAACAACAAAAACTATTCCCAGTGATTAAAGACTGCAAGGAAAAGATGCAGTTCTTTCTTTTGTCTAAAAACTTGAACTGCAATGCCAAAACTAGCTGCTCCTTCACTATGGTGGATTTGCCTCTTGGAAAGCAAATAAAGGCTTGGGTGGGATGTAAGACGACAAAACTAAGGCTTTCAGGCAGGCGTAATATGCCTATTAATAATATGTGTTCTTTGGCAGCTTTGTCGATGATGGAGATTAAGGTATTACGCATTTACAAGATTTCGATGGGATTCGTATAAAAAAAACATTCAAAGATAACTTTAATTTTGCGCTTGCATTCTAAAGCTTTTAAACGCGCCAAATTATGAAGTGTTGAAAATATTCTGATCCAATGTTCGTGACTACAAATGGCCTTCGACTCTTTCCTTTTCTCTAGCTCTCCATAAGTCCTTCTTCGCCTTTACCAATTACATTCGGAGATGTTATAAATTGCAATGTGCGTTCTGTTAGCATTGTGTTTCCTCTGCAAACATTTCCTCTGTCCAGTGCCTGAAGCGAATGCAAATAAGATTGACGTCTGGGAATCGCAGAGTCCAAAAGTAAATATCTCAGTTATAAGGTGCGTCGATGACCTGAAGGGATTTAGACTTTTGTCATAATTCTTGATTAGTCACTATTTTTGAAGAGGATGTTTGTCCTAGTTGGTCACACTGGGACATTCCGAGAGTTGAAAAAGCGTTCCAATCCTCGAGTTATACTAAATTACATTGTTGTCTCTACTAACAGAAATGAGATTAAATCTCCGCGTAGATTAACAACTTCAGTAAACAGCATTGAAACCAATAACAGAGTGCATATGAGGTCAATTAACCGGTGAATTAGCTTTGCGAATTAATATTAATTAATTAAAGACACAATGATATCAGTACTCTCTCTCTCTCTCTCTCTCTCTCTCTCTCTCTATATATATATATATATATATATATATATATATGTGTGTGTGTGTGTGTGTGTGTGTGTGTGTGTGTGTGTGTGTAAGTCAAGTAATTCAAGTTTGCGCCAGCACGTAGTGCAAGTCTGAGGCACCTCGTTTCAAAGGTGGAGTAAGTTCCGATCACTTTTCTTGGGATTTTCCCCTAATCTCCCCCTCAGTGGGAGCCAGACCTAAAAAATGCCAAGGTTAAAGTAATACAGAGCTTATAAATTTTGCCTAAACCAAGAAAAGTGATTGGAGCTTATTCAACCTTCGCAACGAGTTGCCTCAGACATGCACTACGTGCAGGCGCAAACTTGACTTACTTGTCTTTTTGCTTACTTGGGAAAAAGGATTAAAAACCTAGCTTATAAAATTGCTTGGTATCTTTAACATAGTATCCAAGGGAAAAATCTTTCTACATCTTACTCTCATCCTGAGATTTGTTATATTTAATGAGGTTAAAGCACCTTGTGGCAAATTGTTTAGGCAAAATTTATATGCTCTGTATTACTTTAACCTTGGCATTTTTTAGGTCTGGCTCCCACTGACGAGACCTCAATAAAGGTCGAAACCGGTCTGAGTAGTAACCATTACCTTAATACATAGCATCATACATTTCCACAAGGGGATGTACTTTGCATTAAGGGTAAATACCAAGAAAAGTGATCAGAGCCCACTCCACTTTTGCAACGAGCTGCCTCAGACTTGCACTACGTGCATGCGCAAACTTGACTTACTTGTCTGTTTGCTTACTTGGGAAAAAGGATTAAAACCTAGCTTATAAAATTGCTTGATATCTTTAACATGGTATATACCCAAGGGAAAAAACTTTCTACATATACATATACTATATACATATATATAAGAATTCGTGTTGGAGGTTTAATGGAATATTATTAGCACTGAGAAAGGATTAAAACAAATTGTGATGCTTCCAATATTTCGTCTCAGTCGCGGAGCCATCTTCAGGGATCCAAAATACTTTTTTTAACGACACACACAAATATAATACAACAGTGACTGCAACTAAAGTCATATCTAGGTGGTGCGCCCTCTATGGGCTTTTGCAGGTGGCTTAGGATGTAAATAGGGATCTCTGCTAATTAATATTTCCCAAAATTTGGGAAGTTTTATGCAACTGTGTTTGTTTAAATTAGGTTGATTCCTGAGTGCAGATGCAGATTCAAAGAACAGTCTTTATTTTTTGAATTTGCTATGGCGGAGCATGGTGGTTTTTTTCCGGGAGACCCTGTGGATTGTATCCAAAACATGGTCGTGATTGCAGATATATGACTTGTGTTCTTCTAATCGGATGGTTACTGATTTGCCTGCCTGTCTGTCCAAAGTAAGCCAGTTTACAGGAACAAGTACCGGTTTACTATCAAGGTACTATATACTCCAGGCACTGAGAGAGGAGGGAGCTGATCTTTGGTGGAACGGATAAGGGTAGCAAGTTTACGGTGGGGCTTAAAAGCTGTATGGAGGTTGTACTTTTTTAACGATCCAGCTATTTTTTTCTGATGGCTTAAACACCTCAACGTCATCTAAAAAAATTATTTGCAAAACTCATTTACAAAACATCTACAAAACTCATCTACTCGTACAAAACCATGTACAAAAATCCTAAATTAATATCCAAACCATCCTATTCAAACTGTAATATCTAAACCATCAACGCCAAAACATAGCTGTTCTTTTTTTCTCTCTCGCAAAATAGATCTTAATTGCTCTTTCCGTACCCATAATAATGATATTTCCTGGGGAAAAGAACTAGTATCTGTGCTCCCATTCATTTTATGTTATAAGCCTCAGACCAGAAAGACCATAGCCATCGAATCTTCAAAAAAAAAGAAAATCAACAGACTTTATGCTTTACCCATGCCCACACACGGTATTTTATAGGACTTCCAGCCTCTTGGGTATTGAGTAATATAAAAAATACCGTCACTTATTTCTTCCTCTTCATTTGCTCTGTATCCTTATCTTTCTTTCTGAACTTTTATTCTCTTGCTCTCTCTATTCTCCCCTATATCTATCCATCCCATCTCTCCCGCTATTTGCATGTTCTGTCGTTTGTTCTGCTATTTTCATTCTTGGGGATCTTTGTTATACTTTTCATCCAGTTTCTATTTTCCTTCCTATTGAGCAATCTTTCTTGGTTATTGCCAAGATGGCGATATCTTGCCATCCCATTTGACCGCACATGTTCTTGCAACACATTTTCTCTCTGTTTATTGTCGCCGTCACTTTATTGCACGGTTTTCCCTTATAATACTTTTGAGTTATATCCTGTTCTTTCGTAGACTTCTTTATATTTACCAAAGCCATTAAGAAGAGAGAAAACAAATATTCTGCCGTAAAACACACCTTAAGAAGATTGGTGATGTTTTCCTCTGCGTCTATTTCGCCAGCGTAAAAGAAAATATTTGTAATCTGGGAAACTACTATCTGTATGTATGTGAGGTGTGTATGCGTGCGTGCGTGCGTACGTGTAAGAGACGGCACCGAATGAGTTTATGAAGACTAAAAGTAGGTCGGAAAAATTGTTTTCTTTGTATATTTCGGCATGAATGGGTTGGAACAGAAATGGAAATTGCACAGATGCTTTGCTTCATGTGTGTGTGTGTGTGTGTGTGTGTGTGTGTGTGTGTGTGTGTGTGTGTGTGTGTGTGTGTGTGTGTGTGTGTGTGTGTGTGTGTGTGTGTGTGTGTGTGTGAAAAAAGGATCAACAGTTCTATATTCACGGAGCTGCTTTGGCAATGGAGGAAAAGAATTTACTCGCAAGGCTGACTTTTGATGAGCATCAAAGCATCTAAGAGATAGTATGGGTAGAAGTGGAATTGTGTATTTGCAATAAAGGAATATATCTACCTACAAAAAACATACACACACATCATTAATTACAGAGTCCAACACAATTTTTGCTGACTTTTGTATGAGACTTGTTTTTTACTAATTTGGGTGCGCTGATTTCAAATATCAAACCCATTTTTCTCTATCACGTCAGGTTTTTCCTCTATGGCATTTTCTTTTTGCTAATTTGTAAGTTTTTGATAGTTTTAAGGAGGCAGTACTATTTACAGGATCAAAAGAATCGATTTTTTAATATTATTTTCTAAAAGTATGTACTTTTAAAAATCTGTTCCTAACTTTTTATCAAGAAATTCGAAAAATTCCCGAGGATATAGCCTATTATTCAAAGCGGTGCGCAGATCAGAATCGGAGCGCTCACCGCTCTCGCTTGTTAGTAAACGAATAAATGCGTAAGAACCTGCAACAGCACGTACTGGCGCTTTGAATGCGAGAGAGGCTGATAATTAGATACATAACTACTTAACAATATTCATTAAAAATACAAGAATATTTATAAAAAATAGCAATTTTACTTACATATGAGTTTCACGGAATAAATTTTTGTTTGTAGCAATTTCTGTTGTGTGTTCTGTTTTGGCAATCCTTTTGAATATTCCAACAGTAGTCGGCCATCATGTGAGAATCCCATCTTCCTTGGTACCGATCTCCCATAGTTTTTAAGTCTTGATGAAACCTTTCGCCTTGTTCATCGCTTACAGCACCTAAATTCTCGGGAAATCTATCAAGATGACTGTATAGGAAATGAAGCTTTATGCTCATGTTGCAACCTAGGCGCTGGAAATTTTCAAGCATTGTTTCCACTAGATCTTTGTAATTGCACGCTTTTTTGTTTCCAAGAAAATTATTCGCAACCATCGTAAATGAAGTCCAGGCCTCTTTCTCAATTTCGTTCATAGAGTTGATGAAATGTGGGTCTCTCATTAAAGTTCTAATTTGCAGTCCATCAAATACACCGGCTTTAATTTTTTCATAACTAAGTCGTGGAAATTTTTCACATATGTATTGGAAATAGTCACCTTGTAAATCTAAAGATTTAACATACTGCTTCATAAGACCTAGTTTGATGTGTGGAGGTGAAAAAATGATTTTTTCTCTATCGATTAAAGATTGATTTATAACATTCTGTTCGCCAACATTTAAGGATATTCTAAGAGGACAATGTTTCTGACTCCAGTGTTGGTTTCTAGCTCGACTATCCCAGAAGCATAGAAAACAAGGAAACTTTGTATATCCTCTTTGAAAGCCAAGTACAAAGTTCACCATTTTAAGATCCACACAGATGATCCAGTTATGGTCTGTATATTTTAATAACTTCAGAACCTTTTTAATGTCCTCATATGTTTCCTTTAAGTGGACTGAATAGCCAATAGGAATTGAGCCATATACATTCCCATTGTGTAGTAAGACACACTTGAGACTTCTGCTTGAACTGTCGATAAATAAACGCCACTCTTTTGGATGATATTGTACAACACTCATTTCAGTAAGTAAACCTGACACATTGTTACAGTAAACAAACCCACACTCGTGTTTAAAATATTGTACAAGATTACTTTTCCTGCTACGACAAAAAGTTATCTTCGTATCTTGTTCAAGTAAGTTTTTTTCATTTAATCTTGAAGCTAACAATTCCGATGATTCCTTTAATAGGCCCAAATCTCTTACTAAGCCATTCAATTCCGCTTGAGTAAAACGTTGCGGTCCAGAACTAGAAATTAAATTTTCATTGTCTAAATCAATATCCGGGTCTTGCTCCTCAAGAACATCTGGCATGTCCCGATCATGCTCGTTCTCAAGTAAAGGAAGTCCTTTATAAATTGGCACGGCTATTTCATTGGAATGAGCAACTGGCCGAATTGCTGAGTCGAGATTTGGATACACAATTTTTTTCTTATTCTTCGTATTATAACCAGAAGTCTGAACTAAACAAAAATAGTAATCATCTAAGTGATTTTTCGGTTCACGCCAAATCATTGGAATGCCAAAAGCTAATTTTTGGCGTTTTCCCTTGCTCCACTGTCGTAAATTTTCTACACATGACTTACACACTTTATTTGGAGCCCATGACTTGTCCTGATCTGCAATTTTTACGTCAAAGTATGCAAAGTACACTTTCTTAACGAAATCAGTGATATTTGTCCTTTGACTGGGAACAGTAAAGCTGCCACAAATGTAGCAGAAGGAATGTACACTATTGACACAATTTCGAGTAGTAGACATGATGTATTTTCTTCACTGCCGACTAACATGCAATTAACAAGACCAAAAAAACCAGAGACTTTATTGAAACGTTATAAGTGCTCATCATACTTTCACGATCGATTAACGATTGACTAATTTCGATCCTTCTTTGTCCGCTATGACTCATATAGCATTCATTTGTTTTAGGCAGTTGTCATCGCCTACTTTTCATCACCTAAATGTATTAGGTCGGTTATCGGCCTCTCTCGCATTTAAAGCGCAGTACGTGCCGTTGTAGGTTCTTACGCATTTATTCGTTTACTAACAAGCGAGAGCGGTGAGCGCTCCGATTCTGATCTGCGCACCGCTTTGAATAATAGGCTATATCTTCGGGAATTTTCCGAATTTCTTGATAAAAAGTTAGGAACAGATTTTTAAAAGTACATACTTTCAGAAAATAATATTAAAAAATCGATTTTTTTGATCCTCTAAATAGTACTGCCTCCTTAAAACTATCAAAAACTTACAAGTTAGCAAAAAGAAAATGCCATAGAGGAAAAACCTGACGTGATAGAGAAAAATGGGTTTGATATTTGAAATTAGCGCACCCAAATTAGTAAAAAACAAGTGTCAGATCATAATCAGCAGAAAAAGATTTTTTTTTTGTTGGCCAGTGTTATCTATTAACATTTTATTAACTTTTACATGTCCT
Source organism: Typopeltis vanoorti (assembly GCF_054136105.1). Taxonomy (NCBI): domain Eukaryota; kingdom Metazoa; phylum Arthropoda; class Arachnida; order Uropygi; family Thelyphonidae; genus Typopeltis; species Typopeltis vanoorti. Next base: position 62,507,767 of record NC_143571.1, on the reverse strand, counting down.
GAGTTTCAAGAAAAAATGTTTATTCATGAAAATTATTTATTTATTTATAAAAAAAAGCAGACTGATTTTTCTGTGTAGATATGTCGTGTGATTATGTGGTTAGTTAAATTAAAAAATATTAAAATATGGTTGGTATTTTTTTCTCCGTTTTCCTATAGGGGAAGATCGATGTAGATTACAATGAGGTGTCAATATGCATAAATATAAAGATCCAGTAGTAATCACCCTTTTAGAACGTTCTTCAGACCATTACTGATAACAAAATGAAATAAAATAAATTTTCCATATTTTAGCATTAAGCATTATAATTATTCATTAATAATAATGAATAATTGTTATTTCGTAATAATTACTAAGCGATTCTTATTATGTGTAAAATTTGACCATGGAGATATAGACGGGAAAGAAGAAAGATCACATGACAGGAAGGAAATGCAATTTATACACCTACTGAGAGATAATTACTTGAAAAAGCATGTGACGGACGGGACTCGAAGTGCAAGAGTGTTGGACCTGGTCATAGGATCGAAAGAGCCATCCGTAACTAAGGTGAACACATTGCCTCTGATTGGGGAAAGTAACCACGCGGTCTTGACTCGGTAGATTATAAAAATCAGGAATATTCTATCAAGAAGTGTATGTATGTGGTGATTATGACAAGCTTAGGAGGAAGTTTAAATCTGTGGTATGGCACTGCAAGATATTGCAAGGGAAGGATGTTAGTAGTGTATGGAAGATAGTAAATGTGGCATCTATAGGAAGCATATTAAATTGTATACCTAAGGTAACGAGAGTTAATCATGTAAGAGCTAGAGAGATGAGCAATATCATTAAGCATGAGACTGCAGAAAAAGGAAAGGTGACCAGCTTGGCAAAATCAGATTTAAGAAGAATCTAGCTGAGCAAGCCAAAGGAAATTCCAAAGACTTGTCAAGTAAGAGGAAGAATGACTATGGAAGATTAACCTTAATGAGTGATGATTGGCACGAAGAGACAGAAGCTGATAAAATAGTTAAGTTACTGAGTGACCACTTTGCAAGGGTATATCATCCACGTGAGGTTACTGCTGTAACATATGTGTCAAACACTGATGTGAGAACAGCGGTGGATGAATTGGAGGTTCTTAGGATATAGCAGAATCTCAATGTAATTACAGCTGTAGAATATCAACTCCGGTTTTGCGAGAATGTCCAAGAACTGGCAATACCTTTACTAGGCTATTGGATTTAATTGTCAGTTCTGGTACAGTTCCACAGGATTGGAAAGAGAACAAAATTATTCCTTTGCATAGGGGAGGTTTTAAGACTGCAGTAGCAAATTATAGACCAATCAATATTTCAAGCGAGGTGGTAAAAGTACCAGACAAATTGGTCAAAAAGAGAATTCGAGAATGAGTGGATAAACATATGATGAGAGGCAACATGGCTTTGTGAAAGGTCGGCCATGCCTTAGTAATTTACTAACTTTTTATACTAGAGTAACAGTTGAGTTGGATAAAGGAAATGGCTACACTTCTTCTGGATTTCGAAAAGGCATTTGACCGAATACTACATGGAAATCCGTTAAGCAAATTAGAACAAATGGGGATGAATATGACACTGGTTATGTGGATAAGAGGATGGCTGCTGGACAGATATCAAAAAGTGGTATATGCAGGGGAAGAATCAAGGCGAAAGCAGGTGACTAGGTTCAGAGTGTTCAGTGCTTGGACTACTACTGTTTAATTTGTAAATAAATGATATATGAAATAACCTGAAAGGAAATATTCATTTGTTTGCTGATTAAGCAAAATTAGGTAGAGTAATAGTGAATCAAGGAGATGTGGAGAGCTTGCAGGAGGATTTAAATAGGCCGTCAGCATGGGCAAAAGATAATGGGTTTCAGTTTAATATGAAGAAATGTAAAGTTATGCATTTCGGGATAAACAGATTACAAGCATTGATGGAACTGTACTCCAGGAAATAGATGAAGCTAGAGATTTAGGGATGGTAGACTGGATTTTTGCTAAAGTTGATAAAGTAGCCCATAAGATTACTTGACTATTGCAGAGCACACTAACAACTGGAGATAAGGAAGTTATCTCCAATTGTTAAGGAAGTTATTCCTCTTTATAAGGACCTGGGACTGGCCTTAAGTCTGGTCACCTGGGTTTCTTGGGGATGAGGAAGCGATGGAGACGATTTGGAGGCGAGGGACCAAAATGGTGAGTGGTCTGTGGAATGTTCCCTATGAGGATAGACTGATGGTGTATTGATTGGTTGGTTGATAGGAGAAAAGAGGGGATATCATAAAAACATTTAAGTTGCTTAAAGGGTTTTATAGGAATGATGCAGGGGATATGTGTCAGCACTTGGCTAGAGAGGCCAATACAAGGGGTCATTCATGGAAGTCGAATATGGGTGTGGTTAGTAAGGGTGTGGGGGGGGGGACCAGATTATTTTGCTTGGAGAGTGGTGAATGAGTGGAACAGACAAAGCACTCTCTCTCTCACTCACACACACACACACACACACACACACACACACACACACACACACACACACACACACACACACACACACACAGAGAGAGAGAGAGAGAAACTCAAGGTTTTGTTGACATTGATTATTAGGTCTTATTTTGTTCCTGATGAGCAGGAATGTAGCGATAGCTCTGACCTTTCATGCTCACATCCATTAGATGACAAGACAGTATTGAGATCGTCAGAAAGAGCTAAACTTTAAATTAAAAGGTAGCGCTTTTATAAAACAAAACCACTACCTTCTTCATTTCATTTGATCTGTCCTGAACCTTTGCAAAAATTAGCCATCTTTATCCGCTCACCAAATGATCCATCAAGTAGATTATCCTGGCATTTACGGGATATCCTACAAAGCCTTTCTTATTCGGCTATGAAACAATATGGGATGTAATATCCCTTAACTTAAATAGGTTTATGTCGCCGAATTGAAGCCTTTGGCTCTTCATATAATTAATAATTTATTAGAACACCTTCTTGGCAATTCTCATAGTAGGGTATATGTAAGTTCTTTGCTACAAACTTGGTATTTGAATTACGATTCGCAAAAAGTCCTTTTTAGGACTTCCAGGGTAACAAATAGCAATGCTGAACCAAGGAAGTAAACTGAGGTTCGGCTGTTGCTGTTATCCTGGGTGTGAGTTTTTGAGTTCGCTCCCTTAGGGTTTTTGCCTTAAGGGAGCACCTTGAGTCTCCGGGGAAGGTGTTCTCCGGCAGGGCCCGCTGAGGGGTTCTTGTCGGTGAATTATTTTCCTCGGAATTTGAGCGGTTCTGCTCAGGAGTCGGGGAGCCCATCGGGGTGCTAGGATGGGGCGGCCGACACTGAGTGGAACCAACGCTGAGCGGTTCTGCTTAAACGGGGAGCCCGTCGGGGTGCTTGGACGGGGCGGCCGTCAATGAGTGGAACCAACGCTGAGACATGGACGGTCTTTCGCCCACTATGGAGTGGCCTAGAGATCGTCCGATTTTTTGAGATTTTACCCTTTACTTACTAATCAGGGTAACAAATAGCAATGCTAAACCAAGGAAGTAAACTGAGGTTCGGCTGTTGCTGTTATCCTGGGTGTGAGTTTTTGAGTTCGCTCCCTTGGGGTTTTTGCCTTAAGGGAGCACCTTGAGTCTCCGGGGAAGGTGTTCTCCGGCAGGGCCCGCTGAGGGGTTCTTGTCGGTGAATTATTTTCCTCGGAATTTGAGCGGTTCTGCTCAGGAGTCGGGGAGCCCGTTGGGGTGCTTGAACGGGGCGGCCGACACTGAGTGGAACCAACGCTGAGCGGTTCTGCTTAAACGGGGAGCCCGTCGGGGTGCTTGGACGGGGCGGCCGTCAATGAGTGGAACCAACGCTGAGACATGGACGGTCTTTCGCCCACTATGGAGTGGCCTAGAGATCGTCCGATTTTTTGAGATTTTACCCTTTACTTACTAATCAGGGTAACAAATGGCAATGCTGTAGCCAATGAAGTTTTAACTGAAGCTCGGCTATTGCCGTTACCCAGCCATGACTAGAGCTTTTTAGCTCAATAACACTCCATCCACACAGATTTACTTCATTCAGATGACGGGATAAAGAGTCAAGGACTCAGTCCATCGCCCAGTTCTTATAAGAAACTTGGTATTTCTAGGTCTACCTACTCACTGATGAGAGGTGGACGCCAGATATAGATATATGAGAGGCTCTGCTTAAGATAGGTTTTCACCTGTCTCTGACAGATTCACTCCGTCACTTCTCGGTGACGGAGTGAGTCTGTCACTGAGTGGAACAACGCTGAGTTGGACGGTCTTTCGGCCACTATTGAGTGGTCTAGGGATCGTCCTAATTTTTAGAGAGGTCTTTACTTAAATACACCTCAATAAAGGTTGAAACCGGTCTGGGTAGTGACCTTCTCTCACTCATAATGTAGAACAGTAATACAGCTCCTAGGAGCTGTGTTTCACATTAAGGGGAAATATCAAGAATAGTGATCGGATCTTGCCCCACCCTTACCATGAGTTGCCTCAGTGCTGCACTCCCTAAAGGGTCAGTTGTAACACTATCCAGGTATTTGCTTACGCTTGGACTCGCCGAACTTTATATATTTACTATATTCGGCATGAAACTCTTTGAGTTTCTTATTCGGCTATGAAACAATATGGGATGTAATATCCCTTAACTTAAATAGGTTTATGTCGCCGAATTGAAGCTTTTGGCTCTTCATATAATTAATATCCTACAAAGTATACTTGGCCAAAGTAGAATAACTGTAGATATTCCTAGATGAGCATAAATAATTCTCCCAGTGCTTACACAGTCACTCAGGGTTTTACACAGTGCTAGTAATGCAGATAATCGTTTCGTGGATTAAAAAAAATTACAGACGTAGATTTAAATCGTAAAGGCCGTCTTTGCAATCTGCCACAGCTCTAAGATATTCTCCTAACCAAAATAAATATGGCTACTTCACACTACAAAAGTAGAAGAGGAGATTATTATTAAAACCTTAACCCGAAAAGTGATCATCATATCGTTCCCAAAATGTCACAGTTAGGACTATATAAGCTATTAATTTTCACCACATTGTTTGCTTTCCTTCTGTGTAGCTGTGTATACGTGGAAAATAAATTAATAATAATATTATAATTTAAATAAATAATAGATTTAAGTAATATAATTAATTTATAATAAATATTTATATATTTAATAAAAAATAAAAAAGATTCATATGAAGAGTTTTACATTTTTAAATGGCATTATTAATATTACACCTTTTTATTTTATCAATAAGAATTTTATAATAAGTTGTCTGCTGCACTGAGCATTTCATTGAAAATATGGCATTTGTTGATTTCAAATGGAAGCTTGCATAATATAATATTTTTATATAATATATATATAATATAATATATAATATATAATACTTTTATTAAAATAATAATAATGTCAAAATATAAGAGGATGTTTGCTGGATTGTTAATATGAAAATTTTACAGTGCGAAACTATTTAGTTTCGCCCTGATTTTTATTTGGCTGAGTTGCATTACATCTTAAGCAGAGAAACAGTTGATCATTCATTCCATTTGTTCTCTGATTTACACTAACTGATGAAAAATATATGGACGCCTTCTTATCTGAACTCTCACTCTAATATGAAAGACACTAATATGGAGTTGTCCACACTTAGCAGCTATAACAGCCTTCAATATGCTGGGAAGTTCTCCACTAGCACGTTGCTGCAGTAATTTTCTTTTATTCTTACAGAATAGCATTAGAATTCTGTCACTGATGACGGATGATCTGAACTAGCTTGCAATCAGTGTTCAATTCATCCCATAGGTGTTCGATGGGATTGAGATCAGGGGATCTATGCAAGCAGGTCAAGTTCTTCAACCCCACCTCATTAAACCATTCCTGCATAGACTTCGCTTTGTGGACATGGGCACTGTCGTGTTGATACAAAAAAGGACCTTCGCAGAACTTGAAAAACACATGAAAGACAGCTGCAGGCCATGATGCCTCCTCCACCAAACTTCACAGATAGCACAAAACACGTTGGGGCAAGTAAAGTTCTCTTCGTATCCGCCAAATCCAAACTCGTCCATCTGACTACCAGGATGAATCGGGATACATCACACCAGAAACCGCTTTTCCACTGCTTTAGAATCAAGTGAGGGAAAAGAAAAAAAAAAAAATATATATATATATATATATATATATATATATAATTACATTATAATTATAATTATAATAATGGGTCACAGTATCTCCTGTTGCACTTAAATTAGGGGACTTGAAGAGACATATAAAATAATAATTTAAAAGTTAGTATTATAGCATTCTCCAACGTTCTAGGACTACTTGCATTCAGCTCACGCTAGTATTCGCCGATACTTTTATAGTTTACTATATTCGGCATGAAACTCTCTGATTCCTATCTTTGAGTTTCTTATTCGGTTTTAAAACAATGTGGGATCTAATATCCACTTAATTTAATTAATGTTTATATCGCCGAAATGAAGCCTGTTGGCTCTTTATATTTAAGGTGCACCTTTTTGGACAACTCGTATAGCAAAGTATATAAGTTCTTTTCGCTATACCCTTTGGTATTAATAATCTGGTCTAGCTACTCACTAATGAAGCCTCAAAAAAGGCTGAAACCGGTGGGGGGGGGGGGCTATTATGAGTTCGCTCTCTTAAGGTTTTTGCCTTAAGGGAGCAATTTGAGTCTCCGGGGAAAGTGTTTTCCGGCACGGCCCGGTGAGGGGCTTTGTCGGTGAATGCTTTTCTTCGGAATATGAGCGGTTCTGCTCTGTGGTGGGTGGAAGGCCATCACTGAGTGGAGCCAATGCTGAGATGGACGGTCTTTCGCCCACAATTGAGTGGCCTAGGGATCGTCCGAATTTTTAGAGACGGCTTTACTTATTCATAAGGCTAAAACCGGTCTTGGTAGTGACCTCCCCACCATAATGTAATAACAGCATGCATGCATTTCCTAGGAAATGTGTTTTTACATTATGGTAAATACCAAAAAATAGTGATCAGAACTTTCCCCACCTTTGCAACGAGTTGCCCGTGTTTGTACTACGTTCTAGGACTACTTGCACTCAGCTCACGTTAGTATTCGCCGATACTTTTATAGTTTTTTATACTATATTCGGTATAAAATTCTCTGATTCCTATCTTTGAGTTTCTTATTCGGTTTTAAAACAATGTGGGATCTAATATCCCCTTAATTTAATTAATAAAGATTTCTATTTTTAACACCAAAGATTAATCATTAGTCCACAGTTATACTTTCTTAACAATGAGAAACTTTTAAATAATGTTTTATGAAATATATTTTGAGCATGGAATTAAATAATTTAATAAAATCCTCAAGTTAAATAAAACTCGAAAAGTGCAGTTATCCTTAAATTAAAGTGATTATAGAATGGCACAGAAGCGCTTAGTTTTCACCGAACTCATTATTTTTATGAGCATGAAGAAAATTAACATAAGAAGTGCATAGTGTGGTTTTTTCCAACGAAACTTTTAATGGACTGTAGATAGATTAAGTTCTCGGTACAGCGAAAGTGCATATGACATAAATTTTATGTGACCGTACTGACTCCTAGTAGCAGTTGAAGTAACTAAAATCTAACAAAGCAGTGCAATTAAACTGAGTTCTTTGAACTAACTTAATGACATCAGTGCGATATTATAGTTAGCACAAATTACAGGTGAGGATTCTATAGCGTGTTATAGAACGATAAATGCATGTTGAAATATCACACCAAATATAATTCTTTTTTTAGACGCATAACACTCACAAAGAATACGTGATGTGCATAGATAAATGATTAGCCCGGCCATTTCTTTCTTAACTAGCCCTATTTAGGGTAATGAGATGCAGATTAAAACCACCCTTTAGATGTGATATATGACTCTGGTACAGGCAGCACTCACAAATATTTCTTGATAGAAAGAAATCCCTGATGTCGCATAAGATCAAATTGGTGAAGAGTGTGGAATGTTATAGTGGAGTGCATTGATCTCCGTTGCTATTAACCTAGTTAAGACGAGTCCCGGCAATTTTCACATTTGTCATTAGCCACCAATAAGGGGGAAAAAAACTGATTTTAACGAGTTATTAATCTCTTTCGTTTTACCAGCTTTTTTTCTTCTTTAATTTGGATCTCAGATGCAGAAGATACCAAATTATATTACGTGAGGCTTCTCTACAAAGTTTGTAAAGCGTGTGTACATTTGCATTGTAAATTCTTTAATTATTCTACGGATGGGAGGATTTAGCTGGCCTACGGAAAGGTGAATTCCCATTTGTCGCTCGGTAATCTGCACCTAAATGGTTAGCTTCCTCATGGATTGTATTCGCAGCCAGGAGTAAGAAACCAATACTAATTTATTCAAACGTTGTTGGAAAATTGTCTTTTTTTTTCCTTTTCATCAACTGCCCGTTTGCTTTTACAACTGCATTCTTGATTATAAAGTAGGTTTTCATTGGATTTGCTTCTTAAACTGTTTTGTGTGTGCAAGCAATGTTATTTATTTCGAATTAATAGATGACATTTGAATTTTGACTTTGACACAAAAGGTCGATTTCGTAATGAATGAGGAATAGAAAAAAAGACTGCCACTGTGGATGAAATAATCACGAAACTGGGCATTGAAAAAGAAAGGCTTACATTTTCTGTTGTTTTTTTCCTTTACAATTTCATCTTCTTTTTTCAGAGATCTTAGTTAATGAACTTCTCAGTTTGAATTACAAGAATTATAAAAGATTTCCAGCTAAGAGTTTTTTTTTTCCGTTTACCTCCTATTTTTTTTTATTTTCTTTTTAATAACATCTAGCGACTGTTTGTCTTCCTGATTTTTCTTTTAAAAGCTTAGAATCACAGCGGTAGGAGTTTTTCAAGCTGACAGTCGTATCTCCTTTTTTCTCTTGATTATAATTACCACTGCGTAATTACGAAACTCTAATTTACAGCCTACAGTAAGAATTTAGAAATCACTTGTTATGTTTGAATTTTTCAACTGGTGACATGCAAAGTCGACATTTGATTGCGTCTATGTGTAGAAATAATTTCTATAATGGCAGTGGTTATCTCCAGAGGTTATTTTCACCTAAAATGCGAGACGATTACAAAGACCAACAGAAATTATTCTAGAGATCCTATAAAATACTGCCTTCATAACCTTAGCTGCCTCTTCGTAATTTCCAAACAATTCAGCCAAATAAGTATAAACAATGACAATATATTATGATTAATCGTAGTAAGTGGTAAGTATAGATAGTTGGTTCAATATTAGTTCGAAGTTATTCGGTTGAGTAATGAACTAACTCTTGATATATTATTCCAATAAATAACATGAATTGAAAGAGGTAATTAAAAATTTATATAAGTTTAGTTTTGATAAAGATCGTTCTCTAATTATGAGTTACCAAATGCGTTTGTTTTGTTTTTCCTAGCCTAAATAGAATATTGATAGTTCATATTCTCAGTAAAACTGTATACTCCACCAGTTCAATCATTGTAATTAGATTAGGTGCATATCACATGTTACTCCCGATGAAAAGGCAGCTGTACAGATAACACTAGCCAAAAAAAAAAAGGTTTTTTCTCCTGATTATGATCTGACACTTGTTTTTTACTAATTTGGGTGCGCTGATTTCAAATATCAAACCCATTTTTCTCTATCACGTCAGGTCTTTCATCTATGGCATTTTCTTTTTGCTAATTTGTAAGTTTTTGATAGTTTTTAGGAGGCAGTACTATTTAGAGGATCAAAAAATCGATTTTTTAATATTATTTTCTAAAAGTATGTACTTTTAAAAATCTGTTCCTAAATTTTTATCAAGACATTCGAAAAATTCCCGAAGATATAGCCTATTATTCAAAGCGGTGCGCAGATTAGAATCGGAGCGCTCACCGCTCTCGCTTGTCAAGACTTAAAAACTATGGAAGATCGGTACCAAGGAAGATGGGATTCTCACATGATGGCCGACTACTGTTGGAGTATTCAAAGGGATTGCCAAAACAGAACACACAGCAGAAATTGCTACAAACAAAAGTTTATTCCCTGAAACTCATATGTAAGTAAAATTGCTATTTTTTATAAATATTCTTGTAATTTTTAATGAATATTGTGAAGTAGTTATGTATCTAATTATCAGCCTCTCTAGCATTCAAAGCGCCAGTACGTACCGTTGCAGGTTCTTACGCATTTATTCGTTTACTAACAAGCGAGAGCGGTGAGCGCTCCGATTCTGATCTGCGCACCGCTTTGAATAATAGGCTATATCTTCGGGAATTTTTCGAATTTCTTGATAAAAAGTTAGGAACAGATTTCTAAAAGTACATACTTTTAGAAAATAATATTAAAAAATCAATTTTTTTGATCCTCTAAATAGTACTGCCTCCAAAAACTATCAAAAACTTACAAATTAGCAAAAAGAAAATGCCATAGATGAAAAATCTGACGTGATAGAGAAAAATGGGTTTGATATTTGAAATCAGCGCACCCAAATTAGTAAAAAACAAGTCTCATATAAAAGTCAGCAAAAATTGTGTTGGAATGTGTAATACATCAATGTTCAAGGTATATTTTGATTCACCACATATCTCATGCTGTTCGTATAGATATATTGCAATATTGCTAAGTCCAAGAAAAGCCTTCTCTGTGGAACGAATGGGAAAATATATGATTTTCACATTCATCTTTACGTTTTTTGATTCAATCATTGACTGGTTACGTTTTACAATTTTCTCCGATTTGTGAGTTCCTAATTTTGTTTAATATTGTCACGCCTATGATTTTTCTTAATATTTTCATTTCAGGTTTAATTTATTTATCTAATTTTTATATCTTCTGCATGTGTTGTTGCTGCATATTTAGTACTGGTCTGAAAAGTCTACCGTAGATTTCTATTTTTGTTTCTTTATGTTCTGGTTCTTTCATATGAGACAGTTGAGACATCCAATTATTCTAAGAAGCTTTTTCTTGTATTTCGTTTTGTGTGGCGCCATACTTATTTAGTTTGATTATTAAATATTTTATCTTACTAACGTGTTTAATTATTTTCCATTGGATATCTAATTTGCATCTTACGTGTTCTCTAACTGTCATGATTTTAGTGTTTTTGTTTCTGTTGATACCTTCATATTTTTTCTTTTCTGCTAGAAATATTATATTATTATCAGCGCATTCAGTTGTTTATAATGTTTCATTTTTCATATTTAGTCCACACTTTTCACATTTTCCATTTATTTTATTATTCCATCGAGCACTAAGATAAATACTGTGGAGCTTAAGGAGCCATCTTGTCTAATTCCTTTGTTTATTTTAATTCCTTGTCTTTCTTTCTTCTGTATTTATTATAATTACTTAGTTCTGAAACTTCAATTAGTATTTATTATTTTACATGTGGTTATTGTGTCTTTTTAACTGCATCAAATGCTTTAGTTAATTCAATAAAGCACCAGTAATAAGGTTTATTGTATTGGAACAAATTCTCTGTTATTTGCTTCAATATAAATATTGTATTCTATTGTCGATCCTTATTTTTTCAAAGTACTTATTGCTCATAACATGATTCAATCGAATCATTTATTATATTTTATATTATTTTTCACATAATTTTTATTCATATACAATGCTCATTTATTCCTATGTAGTTCGCTGGATTTATCCTGTTTCATATTTTGAATACTGGTCATGTCAGGCTCTTTTTCCATGTATTTTATATTCTTTACTTCTTGACGTACTGGATTAAGAATGTCACATAATTATTTTTCTAATTATTTTCCTCACTGTTTTAATTGTTCCTTCTGTATGTTATCCATTCTAGTTGATTTTCTATTTTTTTTAAAAAGTCTTACTTTTTTAAATATAGTTTTCTGTTATTTCAGACGTTACGTTATCCTTTTCAACATCAATACCTTTGATTATATTATCTTCATTGTTTCTTGAATAGAGATTTTGAAAATAATTTTTTTCATTTATCCAATCCAATATTTGTTCATTTTATACTATCATTTCTTTCTTTCTTTAATGAGTTACCTTGTCTAATTCCTGTCTAAAATCAAGTTCCAACACTTCGGAGCAAGGATTCTAATATTCCTGTTTAATTTTCCTTATCCCACTATTTCCTTTATTTCGTATAGTTTTATATTCTTCATACATTGAAGTATTTGATTTGTTTTTGCAGATATTTATGAAATTAAGTTTTTCTTTTCTTTCCCTAGTTAACCTAAGCTTTTACCTCTTCTTTAGGCAATCCACAATATCTTTAAAAGCTGGTCTTTTTCGTGCTACTGTTTGCTTGTTTGTTTTTGTCTTTTATTGATATCTATACCAGAAAAGATCTAACAACCTTTCCTGGTATAGGCATCTTATATTTTCGTCCTACAATAATTCTATCCTATACAGCAAACCCTCGATTTAACGGACTAATAGGGGATAAAGGATATCCGTTAAATCACGAATTTTTTAAAATAAAAATATCTGTAACATTATGCTGCAAATTATCAATATTAGCACTGTAATAAAGCGCCTCAATATCGAACATTAACTTCATATTAACGTATGGTTTAGGTAATCCTGCTTTGAAAAAACTATCAAGTTTTCTTTGAACTTTTGAATTCTGCTGTTTTTTTATAATGAACTCCCTAAAAATAAAACTGCCGCATAAAGTCACACCACGCGACAAAAAAAAAAAAAAAAAAAAAAAAATACAGTGCGATTGGTGTGATCACGTCCTAATCATTCGCCGAACATGTTTTATGAGAGGTGACTCATTTATGTCAGCTAAATTACTACAGTGTTTTTCCAACATATGATGGCCTATTCGCCAAAATTTGTTAAAAATAACAGGTAATTAATAATAAAAAAATAAATTTAATTATAAGCAAATCTTGGTTAAAAGCATTTTAAAATTAACAGGGTGTTAATTTTCACATGTGAAATTTTGTCCTTTAAATCGAGGGTTTACTGTATTTTGTTTTCCTGTGTATATTGAGTGTTATTTTATTCTTTGATATCTTTTTCATTCTTATCTTTCTAAGTACTAACTTATGATATCAAGCGATGCTAGAACCCTTACGTGAATAAATTTTATAGTGTCATTTCTTTATCAGTTATAATGCAATGAATTATACATTACTACCCTCTTGTATTTTTTCGTGTTATTTTAAATTATATTTTATAATTAAGGAATACATAACTTATTCATATTTAATTATTTGTGCAAGTTGGTAGCAGATTCATCCCATTTTCATTGCTTATTTCTTCGTTAAATTTTATGCAAATTGTTTTTGTAAATATACCTGCTGCAGCAGTGGTTAGGACCAGGATTAGCTTACTTGAGCAGACTCCTCCCTCACATGTCTAACAGTAACAGAATACAACCAACTTTAGTGTCGACAGTAGATTTTGAGGCTGCTGGCCAATGGCAGAGGAGTATGTGATTAGAAAACACAAACTTTCTAAATTAATGATTGTTAGCTCCTTTGACTTTATGGGACTTTAAAATTCAGACAGAAAGACTTCTTGAATATAATATGCCAGACACCACTATAATCAAACAACAACATGTGCGATTTATTGATGAGGCAATACCAAGGGATAGTAGAGTAGAAGAAAAAGTGAATGAAAAACTGAACCAAATATAGGGAACTCGAGATTGAAATTCAACGACTTTGGAACCAAAAAAAGCAACAACAGTTCTAGTTATCATGCTCTAAGAGCAATACCAACAGCTTTTATGAAACGTCTGGAAAAGTGAGTCTCCCAGACAATCTGAACTCCAGAAAGCTGCACATAAAGGGACAGCTCACATTTTACGAGGCTACCTAATCGATTTCCTAGACCTTTGGATAAGGGCTGGATGGACTTATTAATTGCCAGTGAAAAATTGTTATAATTATTATTTTTTTAACCGGAATTTTGGCACAACTGAAATATACATTGCATTTACGTGCATTATTACTACCCGATTGCCTTTATTAAAGATAGTAGGAGCTTTGTATTCTACTCAAGTACCTGTTAATGGTTAAGTAATCTGTATGCATGCTTATGAGTCCTATCAGACCATGCCCCTTCAAAGATGGGAACGCTCTGTTTCAGTAACAACTGTCTTCCTGGACGATAACGTCACTATTCATCTAGCCACAAAGGTTAATGATTGATTAATAAAGGATGGCATATTTCCCATAAGCATAATGCCCTTGATCCAAATACTATCGAACAGACATAGCGTATAAACTAGCAGGGAGCAAACACCTACCCGAATTCATCGATAACAACATATCAGGTTAGTTATGTTGCGAAGTGTTCGATTTTTGTCTAGATGAACTGTGATTATTATTTTTTTGACTGGATGTTACATCGTGTAACATCAGTTTTAAAGGATAGAGGGTGGTCCAAAGTATTGAACGTCATTCTGCGATGTTCTTTTCACACACTGTATCCATTAGTGAAGCTCTTTTTTTTTCTTTTTTTTTATTGAAGCCCGACCATGATAGGTTGTAAATCTATCCTGTATTCAGTCGTCGATTGTCTAGTTAAAAAAAACAAATTCGGTTTCCTTGTTCTGGAGAAGTGTGGTAATGTGGTAATTTTTTCAGGTCAGTGTTCCTTTGAATATTGATTCGCGATCATTTTTATTCTCATTTGTAACAGTGACAAAAGTGACACGTTAAATGCTAAAAATATGACAAATATTATTCTGTTTGGAATTGCATTGAAATATATTACTTGTTAATACTGTTAGCAACTAATACTGTTGCTCTCAGTATTATTAATAACATGCATCAGAATCATTTCTACAAAGACAAATTTAGTAATTAAAAATTAAATGGATTTTTGTTTAATATTTATGTCATATCCACCGTTGCAAACCTATAGCACATTTGTACCATGAGTAGGCTAAGGGTTGGAGATTATCGTGGTATGTATCCTGCGATCTAGAGATCAAAACAATAATTTTTGAAACCATTTCAGGTCTCCAGTAAGCGAAATGATCTAACACTAAGCGAGGAAATAATCTACACTAAGAACAGTTCACAAATATTCATGACATAGGTCCAATGGAAACTCACAGCCTGTTGTTTACAAATCGGAAATTTGTGTTATTCCATTTTCTAGCCGGCCTGAGATTAGAATAATTTGATTATTATTACAAAAAATAACTGTAATAATAGCCATTGACGAAACACACTCCGATAAAGAAGGTTTAAATACGAAAAGCCAAATTAATTTTATGGCGATATTAAAATGAGAATTTTAATAAAATAAACATAAACAATAAAATAAACAATGGCTCAATCGAAGATGTGATATATACCTTAGTTAGGAAGACTTGGATTCAAACCTGTCTAGACCTTTGGATAAGGTCTAGACAGGTGAAGAGAGTTCATACTGATATAAATGGATCCAATCTTTAATTTTTTTTAAGATTGCAGTGTACGCTATTTATTGAATGTGTAAGGCGTTTGCAGACGTAATAAATAGATTTGGGGCCTCATATCAATTGAAGGGGTAGCATATTGTTCTTTTGCATTAGTGGACGCCTTAAAAAATATACAATATCCTCTTCAAGACTGTGGATTGGTAACAAATGTGCACAAACATTGTGTTCAGAAAGCAATGAGCATGTTTATGTAAATATAACTAAACAGTAATATTATTTGGACAATTAAAAATTGATAAATTTGTAATGCTTAGCAAGTAAAAAAAGCAATTAATATTGATAACAAGCAGGAAGTAATTGATTAAATAGATGAATTCTTATTGATTGGTATGTAGTGATTATAATTAGAACCGATATCCTCTTTGATATTTAGTGAGAGATAAGAGTATGTTTGTGGCAGAGAAACTGCTTTAATGATTTACAATCTTGCGAGTTCGGTTTTAATAGTTAGTGATAACATTCATCGATTTCCATTTGGAAAAGGCATTTAAGAAATTTCCAATTTTGTGAAAATTCGGCTTAAGGAAATACTCTAAATGCAACGTGTTGTTTCGATGCAGACTACGGAAGCGACATGTGCCGATCAAACAGTTCAACCGAGTTAAATTAATGGCGTCTTCCACATTCCATACTCATTCGATGCAATTTGCGAAGCCCGAGAGATTAGTAATGCCTGTTGCTAAGGGCTTTCATCACTCAGAGTCTTGCAAGATGGTGTGAACTTCTCTCCGGGATTAATCTTATAATTAAACTGGTTAATTACGAAACAGTGGAATGTTGAATCCCGTTCGTTGTTCCGCTACACCCCCGTGTGCCAGGACTCTTCACTCAGCCATAACCCTAGAGAAACAGTCACGATTAATCCTGTTTTCCATGTTAACAAAAGCAGAAATCCAATGCTGTTTCCTGTTGCTATTCTCAGTCAATTCACTTGTGACTTTGATGTGTCCCGCTGAACTAAATGTCCGCATATTGGTTCTAATCACCATCCAGTTTCATTTTATCATGGACTCGTGCTCTAATTATTAGCTTAGATGTTTTTTTTTATTCTTTGCTTCCGTTTTTCTTCCGTTATTGTTTTTACCCCTGACTTTTAATCTTCTTATTCAATTTATTAATATTTTCATCGTTCTCTCTTCTCTTTTCTTTCTTTATTTCTCTACTTTATTTTCATTATTTTATGTCTATTCTATGTCTCATTATTTCACTTTTTTGAGTCTTCATTTCTTCATTTTTATCCTTCTTGTTTTCATTGTTATTTTGTTTCTTTGTTTTCTTCGGTCCAAAGCGCCATCCCAAGGCTGTATTTTCTTTTCCACTGGAGTTCTAGGATGATAGAACGGCTTTGCAGCTGCAAGTGAGTTAATCAGATCATATGGCGGCAGTAGAGTTATTCCTGCCGCCTAACAGATAAAGACCGGATAACTTGATGCAACTAATAGACATCATTATGCTGGCCTGATAGCTTTAGTTGCTTCGATATAATTCAGAGAAATGAACTTCTTTTTTTTTTAGCTAAATTCTTTCTCATTTTCGTCCATGCAACAAAAAGTCGAAAATGCAGTATAAACAATGAAAGATACATGAAGTAAGGGAATAATTGCAATCATAGAAATGGTACATTTTATAAATGTATTCTTGTATGGTGATAGGCTATTAATTATAAACAATGAAAGATACATGAAGTAAGGGAATAATTGCAATCATAGAAATGGTACATTTTATAAATGTATTCTTGTATGGTGATAGGCTATTAATTATATTAATTATAAACGGTTTTTGGCATAGGCACTACAGATACGGTTTTGTTTTGCCATTAAAAATGGCCTGATAGAAATTACGCAAATAACCGAAACGATATTATACAAACTTGAGTGCTAATTATGTCGGCTTCTTTCCAGCGTGGTGGGGATTAGTAAAATTTTAGCATTGCATTATTGATTGCTACAAAGTGCCTAATGGTATTGTGGGGTAGTTGTTTGATGACCTTCTTGAAGAAAACCGTCTAGGCCTGGTGCTTTCCTGTTCTTTAGTTTCTTGACTATTTCTCGTATTTCAGTGGATGACAGGGTTAGGTGTTATTTGGGATATTTGTGCGTTCCAGCTTGTGGTGTGCGCTGGCGTGAACTTTCCTGGTGAAATCTGAGTCTGCATGCATATAGTTTGGACTGCCCTATGTTTCTAGACTGTCAGCAAAAGCTTCTGCCTTCTCGGCGTCATGATAAGCCAAACCTTCCTCCTCCATGAACTGGACGAAGGAGTTTGCAGTATTCTCTGAGAGCCTTTGTCATTTTCAATAGTGAATGATCCTCGGTGTTTAGGGACAGCAGTTTCGTTTCCGACTGTTGGTTCCCATGGTTCCTCAGTGCTTGTCGGACTGAACAGGTGACTCTGTTGCAGGTTTGTCGGTCTTCAGGTGCCGGCGCCTGACATTCTGCTCTTCTCGCGGATGAGATTCTGGATTTCTTCTGGAAGGCGATCGGTGTTTGAGTGTGGTATCACAGAGGTAACAGCTTACAGTGCTGTTGTCATCTGTTTTTCCAGGATGATTATTTTACTTTTACGATTAGTGGTCCTGTTATTCCAGGCTGCGTGTTTGACGTTTAAGTTGTCTGCTACTGTTACTGCTCAGTTCGTGTCTCTTAACGCTAAGTTAATTTCAAGTAAACGTTTGCTGGTAGGGTTATGCACAAAGTAGATTTCCAGGCTTACTGAATTAGCTATCTAGATTTCCACTCCTGTGATCTCAATGGTGGAAGGTTTCTCGATTTCGTTGTGCTCAATGTTGCGTTTGATAATGCCACCCGTTCCACCTCTCTTGGCTTGGGTCTGTCGTCGCCATATAAAACGTAGTTTCTAAGTTGTGGATTGTCGGCTGAGCGGAGATGAGTTTCGTTTACAGGGATTAGGTCATCGTCATGAAGCATTATAAATTCTTGAAGCTCGTGCATTTTGTTTCGTAGGCGTTGACATTCCAGAAAAAGAAACGATCTGAATGAAATAAGATCTACGTTCGTTAACCATCATTGATTAGTGTGAGGAGTGCATGCATTTGTCTCACAAACAAGTTTGTGGCGACTAAGGTTGGATTTGTAATATCCAATAAACATGTCTGCCAGAATGGCTGCAACCTTAGCAGTTTTATTGGATTACTGAGGTTCCGGTTTTGTTGCTTTTTTAGTCCCCCCACTTCTGAGTATGAGGCGTGTATCTGTGCAGATTTTTCTACGTTTTCGGATTGTTTCAGGATCAATTGTAGTAAGTTTTATCTCTGTCTTGTTGTCATGATGAGCTTAAGTTGGTTTTTCCAGTTTCTTGGAGACCAGGTATTTTCTGCATCCTTTGTAGTTGGCAAGGGAATTCAAGGCAGTTGGCCCATTTCGTCGCTTTTGGGCATGTGTTTGTTGCGTGAATTTTCTCGCACTTGACACAACAAAATTCGGCTTTGCAGAAGCTCTGCGATTGGTCAAATGTTTGGCAGCGGTGGCATTGGCAATTGGATGCCCTTCGACGTAGAGATTCTGGCTTGATGACTAGGTGGTGGACAATAGTGAGGTCAAAGATCTCGCGCTGGTCTTTACTGATTTTAACTATCACAACTGACATTGGCCGTTTGTCTGCTCTCAGCATGAGGCTTACTTTGATTGGCTATAGCCGGCGAGTTTGGAGATTTCTACATCTACTTCTTCGGTTGTTACTGATTCAGTGACACCACGCAACTTATGGAACATTTTTCGTCCATGAATTTGGGGATTGCGTGATAGTTGCGACTGTCTGTGATTGAATGTGAATACCTTCCATTGTACCTTGTCTGGCAGTATGACCGGCGGTATTTTTTTCCCATTTGGTCTCTGCATTTTTTTTATTTATTTTTATTTTATTTTATTTTATTATTTTTTTTTCGGCTGGCTTGTTCGAAACTGTCTACGTCTGTGCTAGGTTCTTCTGTGGCCTAGTTCTGTTCTATTCTTAGCATGGTGTCAGGCGTATCAGGAGACGAATTGGACGCTGCGTTTGGGGAACGGTGCAGCCATTTCTTCTCCAGGATAATCTTAGTCTGCTCATGTATCTTGAGCACCTGTTCATTGTCCAGGTGCTCCCAGTTAAGATCTATCATTTGCTCCGCTTTATCGATAATAGTTAAATCAAAAGAGGGAGAGAAAGTAAAATAGGATACTTACCTGTATAAGCATGAAGAGTTGGTGGAATGTTGAATCAAAATCAAAATCCAAAAACTAATCCAAGTCGTTCACTGTACATCGTTACAATGCGATGTACAGTGAACGACTTGATTAATCTTGAACTAAGTATTAAAGATTTGGGATATTCGAGAATCGGATCCCCTACTCGGGTGTCTACTTGTACGTGTGTACATATATATATATATATATCAGTGGCGTCGCGTGCCCTGGTTGGGTTGGGTGTGCAGGGGGGGGGGGGGGCTTATGCAATCTGCGAAAAAAATTCACTTCAATTTGACCGTAAAGTTGCATTTTTATCGATGTTTGACAGTTTTAAGAGTGCATAGGGCATCAGTGCTCATTTAATTGGATTGGTCCAATGCCATTAATTGTAGAACAACCTTGAATACTTTAATTTATCAATTAATACAATTTAAAATATGGAAAACATAAAGGTCAAATGAACAATAGCTATACTTCACACGTGCTGTTCATGTGAGAAGCACAAAGGGTTTACGCTTTGTGGTGAGATTAGATTATAATTTGACTTTTAATATGATTTTTAAATACAGACATATAATACGTACAGAAATCTGGAGAAAAAA
Source organism: Typopeltis vanoorti (assembly GCF_054136105.1). NCBI lineage: Eukaryota > Metazoa > Arthropoda > Arachnida > Uropygi > Thelyphonidae > Typopeltis > Typopeltis vanoorti. Next base: position 62,487,525 of record NC_143571.1, on the reverse strand, counting down.
AATAATCACTTAGGAAATTATTATTGCAAGTTCCAAACTCCCCTTCGACTATGATCATACAATCCGCTAAAGCTCTGCAGAAAATTGGACATTCAGCAGATCGTCAACACTGTTCCCCATTGTAAATATGGACAAAAAATTTATAAATTATTTATAGAAAATTATTTGTCTATTTCGGTGTCCTAAACAAGTCAGTTCACACTTCACTCACGTAAAACAGATCAAATTCAGAAAACAAAAACAGCAACTCGTTAAAAATGACAACGTTTAATTGGATTGGTTGACACAATAACCAATCACTGCCATTGATTTCTGTATACTGCTGTCTCATCCTCCCTCGCCTTCTGGTTATTTAAAACCACTGGAACGCTAACAATTTGACCCACCCGCTGAGCGGTGTTGCAGAAGGCCAGATAGATATTATCTGAACTATATTTTTTTTCTCTCTGCATAGATTAAGATTATGTATTTGCTACTAGAAGAGTCTGAAGACTCGTTGTTATTTCCTTCATAGCATCACACAATTTCAGTTCCCTGCACTATCTTTTTCTTTGATGGCTTACTAACCAATCCTAGGACTGTTATCTTTTAGCATTCGCATGGAAGAAAGACGACGTAGCACATAATAAGCCATAAAACAACACCTTCCATTCTCTCCCAAAGCCGCAGATCAAGTTAGTGGGAACTCTTACAGTTATCAACGATCATAAAATAGGCGATCCTCCCCCACCCCCTCCCAGCTGAAAGGAGAGAGAAATGAATAATGATGGGACAGCACTTTCCGGTCTCTGTACTTCCTCTTATTCCACACACGCACACACATATATAGGAACAAGAGAGAGTGAGAGAGATTGTGTTAGTGCCCGCAATTTCTATAAATAGCTGAGTAGTTTGCAGCCTCCTCTGAAATGTTAGATAGCAAAGAAATAAGGATAAGTGGTAGGTGGAAGCTAAGTGTAATGAGACCAGGTATAGAAATAAATTGACGACAAAGTAGTATCTTAAGTGACCACTCATGCAGCTTTCAACAGTAAGGTTAGGGTGGAATACGCCAAGTTAAAGACCATTTATAGCATCAGAAAAAAATTTTTTGGATTCTTCGTATTTCTTCCAGACAGCTGTGCGTTGATCACATTAAGTTTTGAGTCTATTTTCATTTATTTGCCATCGGTGTTAGTAACTTTCACATACGAATTCGATGCAAAAAAAAAAACAACTCCCTAAACTTCTGTCTCTTTTTCAAGTTAGGGGATCGTTACATTGACTGGAATATTCTTCAGAGTAAACTTTGCTTGCATATATGTTAATGTGACGATGATTTAGATGAAATTAGCATGAAATCAAGTGCTGTATATTACATTCTTGTGAAATTATAACTTTTCGATTTTTTTTAAAATTTATTGATCGCAATAAAGTGGAGAACTATCGACTCATTAGTATTATTAGTGTTGGGGACAAACTAATTGAAAATTAATTAGGAATCGTGTTGAGCTATCATTTGATAATATGTTGAACAGGCTACTGCATAGTTTCGTAGAGGGGGATATCGATTATAAAAAACCGAGACTTGAGAAAAACAGATAGAGGTAATGGCTGTGATTGATTTCGATTGTAATAAAATCATTGAAAGTGTTTTCCACATTTGAATAAAATGCAGCAAATGAGTATTTACAATCACCTAGTAAATTACGTAAATAAAGAGATATATAGATAAGTAAATAGAGAGACAGTAAGAGTAGTTTTTTATATAATTATTTTATATTGTAAGCTCAGATTCTTATACAAAATTTTGACAATCGTATGTGTAACCAAAGAGCAACAGCTCGTCCAGGTTACGATATGCATAAAATTACAAAAATTTATGTAATCTTCTTCTACGCGTTATTCCCGCTTCCTATGCAGGGTCCGCGTGTTACTTTAGATGCGACTTCTTGTTAGTACTACTCCCAACCGACCCGTCGCCTGGTCTGCCGCTGGGGTGGATATATTTTTGACTGTAGAGGCGTATGTTCACGGGGCCGAATTGCCTGTTTGCGGGATGAAAAACGCCAGATAAACTGGCGGAAAAAACCCTACTGACCGCGCCCAAGACCGGCTAACTTGGCTATGGAAGATCTTCAAATTCCTCACGTCTACAACGGGAATCGAACCTGGGACACTCCTTCCCCAGGCATATGGTTGCGAAGCGCAAAGCCACTAGGCTAACCGCACGGTACAAAAATTTATGTAATGCATTATCATTATACATATTGTATATTTTTATAATATATTAACATAATGAAATCACAAGAAACACGCTAATATGTACAGAGAAATTTGCATAACATTAATCAGGAACAGAATAAAACAAAGTAGTTAAATGGCATTTAAATTATTTTTTACATTTTACACCTGAAACAGAATCTTTTTAATGCCAATACGCAAAATCCAATCATTTATATTATTATTCTGAACAGAGCTTCCTCATTTCTGTGTGAAAATAAATATATTATTTTATTCGAGTTTTGTATTTGTTTGGGTTAATTTCATTTCTTATTGTTCAAGGTAGTGGATTGAATATTTTTGACGCTAAATACTCGTAAGTACAATGTTTGTGTATTGCCTCTTTATTTGCTTTAGGAACTATATATTGTCGGCCCTTATGTCTACTAAGGAAAGCATCTTGTTTGATATTTAGTATTCGTTGTCGTTTTTTATGAATAATCCTTATAAGGACTGGCTTAGAGGAGCGAAGCAAGAATGCTTTTCATCTTCTCCGTTATCTGTAGAGGACAGTGTAGGGATAAGGTGTTATTGAGCTATTAAAGCTATGATCATGGCAGGAGGGTAACAGCAATAGCCGAGCCTCAGTTAGAACTTCATTGGCTAAAGCATTGCTATCCATTACCCTCCTTATAAGGACTCTTAAATGGGAGAAGCAAGAATGCTTTTCATCTTCCTCGTTATCTGTAGAGGACAGTGTAGGGATAAGGTGTTATTGAGCAATTAAAGCTCTGATCATGGCAGGAGGGTAATAGCAATAGCCGAGCCTCAGTTAGAACTTCATTGGCTACAGCATTGGCATCCATTATCCTCCAAGGGTATTAGGCGTATAAATATCTAAGGGGTAGTATGTTTAGTATGGTGTATTTATTACACATTGCAGTATCCCTGTATTTGTTTCTAGTTAAGATTTGAATTACTTTATTCTGAGTCGAAACTAAAGGTTTCAGTGTAGTGCAATAGATTCCTCCCCAACTTGATATACCATATTGTAGTGTGCTCTGAATCCAGGCAGAATATAATATTTTTAGCATATTTAAATTTAAGAATCCATTTAGTTATAGTAAAGTCTGTTTAACATAATCCTTACTTTATTTACGACATCGGTAATAGGTTCTTGAAGGTAAGCGCTTTGAGATCCAGGTAGTTAGGATCGGACAATTCCAGGAATTCTGTTAGTGTCTCGTTCTTTAATATTTCCACAAATTATTTAGATTGGTATATTTAGGATATTTTTTTCGCTTGGGCGATGACGTAAAAATGGATACATTTTTAGGAATCGGTTCTTCGGATAATTTCAATTATTTAAATTATTGGAAGAAAAGTCGTGGAAATTAGGTTTATATTCTGAATATAGAGAAATTTAAATTTAAATATATGCCGTTTGAGTTGATGAATTAAAGGATTTGGCATTTTGATTAACAGGAATTTAAGGTCTGGAATCATTTTTATAAGTAATAATCATCTACTTATGAAACTAGTAATCTGAAAAGATTATATTCATGAAAAGACATCCACTTGTAGGAAGTGATGATACTTATCTACTGCGTTTAGGCCAATATTTCATTACGTCTCACAACTTTACTCATCCGGATATTTAATGAATGTCAAAAGAAGTGAAGGTATTCAGAGAAGATTCACTAAATGCTGGAAGGTGGTAGGAACTGATTGATAGGTATGTGATCGGTTGGTGAATTGCATTTTGATTAATTTATCTAATACAAGGAGGTGGAAGGAGATTTATTTGTAGTTTATAAGTTAGTTCAGGGCATGATGTAGAATACACAGTCTGAGTATGTTGTACCTGGCGGAACCAAGCCCTACTGGGTGGCGTAGTGAAGAAGAGACTAGAACAAATATAAATTCGCTGTTTACTGGAAAAAAATGTAGAAAGGCCTTCTCAATTGGTATAGGGATATGAATTTGTACAGCGTTAAGAAAAAAATTACATAGTCGTTATCGCTGAAGGATAGGTTAATCAAAAAACGCTTGTAAGAGAAAAATCTTTCTATAAGCTTTTTCATTTGAAGATGAGTCAGCCGATCTGATATTCTCATATTCGTCTCCAAATTATACATTTATAGAATATAGAATTTATGACCGATATTTATTAAAATGTTAAATATTTATAGAATTTATTTGTATCAAAAATAGGATGCAGAAATATAAGAAATGTGAAAACAAAGTAAACGTCTATTGACAAAATAACACATGATGCATTAAAAGAATTATGGAAGTAGTAGAGTTTTTTCTCTCGAAAATTCGGTTTTTCCCACGTACAGGCCAATCTGCTTTCAGAAGATACGCAATTTACAGACAAAAAATACTGTCGTTGGTAGTGATGGGCGATAGATGGCGTTGATGGTAGTTGTGTGTAGTGGAGGTGAGTAGACTGCCCTCTCGCGATGAGTCCTTGGACTCCTTGAAGGTGTCACATGATGATGATGACGATGATGATGATGATGATGATGATAATAATAATAATAATAATCTATTATATTTACGGCGATTTTGTCTGCTTCAGTTTAGGAGTGCCCCTGTTTAAATGTCATTGGCTTTTTACTCACGGATTCTTAGGGCATTGTAGATGTATATTTATCAATAAATATATGTAGCATAAAGGAAGAGAAATTTTACACATACCTTTTTCTGGGTGTTGTATTTTTTCTTCTTTCTGCGATGCACAAACTACTGCAGTTAGGGTGTTTTGGAAGGATGTGTGTGTGTGTGTTAGGCAATGTGGGAGAATTAAAATAGAAAATGAAAAAAAACCGAGATTTTATATTATTATTGATGGGCAGAGCATTTTTTATATAGGGTGGAAAAGAGTGAAAACAGCAACTGATTTTCAGAAGGGGGTTGTGGGAAAAAGGGGGTTGACGGGGTGGGGTCCGTTTCGACTATGCTTGGTCGTCGTCTGAACACATGGAGGAATGGATGCTATGTCAGGTCGGTTAGGTGCTTCTGCTTTTGAAGTGTTTGTGTTATCGCCTATTGTAAGGGTTGTGACCTCAATTTTATGTTGTGAAGCTTCCAAACCTCGAAGATTACGTAGGGCCTGTGGACATTGATAGAGTTCGCGTCACATTTTATGGCTATTGTTTCCGATATTCTAAGCATTGTTTCATTTTCTTGTCTGTCCACTATGATGGCCTTGTTGATCTGCGGGGTATATTTTTGTTCAAGGGCATGAAGAGCTATTTCCGTTTTTCCTGTTTTGTATTCGATTTTTTCTTTTTGATGTTGCCTTTTTTAGTGTTTAAATGTTCTGGAATAGGGATGTTACAATGGCGGAAGTGTTCTTCTAGTCGAGCCCATAAAGACCTGATGGTGGAACCTGTGTAGGTTGGCAGGAAATCCCTATTCCAGAACATTTAAACATTAAAAAACGCAACATCAAAAAGAAAAATCGAATACAAAGCATAGGAAAAACGGAAAGAGCTGTTCACGCCCTTGAACAAAAACATACCCCGCAGATAAGACAAGGCCATCATAGTGGACAGACAAGAAAATGAAACAATGCTTAGAATATCGGAAACAATAGCCATAAAATGTGACGCGAACTCTATCAATGTCCACAGGCCCCGTAATCTTTGAGGTTTGGAAGCTTCACAACATAAAATTGAGGTCACAACCCCGACCAATAGGCGATAACACAAACACTTCAAAAGCAGAAGCACCTAACCGACCTGACATAGCATCCATTCCTCCATGTGTTCAGACGATAACCAAGCATAGTCGAAACGGACCCCACCCCGTCAACCCCCTTTTCCCACAACCCCCTCTAAAAATCAGTTGCTGTTTTCAACCCCTTTCACCCTTTTCCCACCCTGTATTAAAAACGCTCCGCCCATCCCTAATAATATAATATATATATATATATGTATATATATATTATACAAAAAATCCCTGTTTTTTCCATTTTCTATTTTAATTCTCCCACATTGCCTACCCCCCCCCACCACCACCACACATACACTTCATTCCAAAACACCCTAACTGCAGTAGTTTGCGCATCGCAGAAAGAAGAAAAGCCACAACGCCACAACACCCAGAAAAAAGGTATGTGTAAATTTCTCTTCCTTTATGCCACATATATTTATTGGTAAATATACATCTACAATGCCCTAAGAATCCGTGAGTAAAAAGCCAATGACATTTAAACAGGGGCACTCCTAAACTGAAGTAGGCAAAATCGCCGTAAATATAATAGTTTGTTAAAAAGAGTAACATGGGAGTTTTCCCAGAAATAATATCCATAATAATAATTTAATTTAGCAATGTAGGGACACGTCCCCAAATTATACATGGGGTGACTTAGTGAATGGCTTTTTTTTGTTGTGTTTTTATGCATAGCGTTTTAACCTTAATGCACTTCGCATATTGGTTACCTGATGTTCGAATTTTTCAGCCTCTGACTGTGCGCCATGTTCATTCCCTAGAGCGTCACCCAACTTCGAACTTATATAAACACACAGAATAAACGAGGAATTTAAGAAATTCCTGAGGCAGTTCATGATGAACTGCCTAATTAATAATAATAATTTCAAAACATATATTAACATTTTATTGTAATTAAATTTAATTAAATTTAATTAATTTTTTTTTATAAAAAAGAAATATATTTAGACACCTGTTTTTTTTTATAAATAATTTGATATTTATAAAAGTCATTTCCAAATTTTTAATACAAATTCTAATTTGTGGTCTTTTGGATTTAAAGATATGATGAATTAAAAGGTTATCAGATATTATTTTCTAAATACGTTGATGTTTATAGAATTTATCACCGATAATTGTTAAAATGTTTAATATTTATAGAATTTATTTGTATCAAAAATATGATGCAGAAATATAAGATATAAGAAATGTGAAAACAAAGTAAAGGTCTATTGACAAAGTAACATATGATGCATTAAAAGAATTAAAGGACTCTTTAGACACTCTTTCTTTGCAACTGCATACAGCCAACGATAAGAACCTCGAGTTAGTAAATGTTGTTAGTAGCACTAAATATGACGCATTCGACAAACAGCACAAATCGTATTTAGGAACAAAAGCTGACGTAATCTTTGAAAGAAATCCTATTACTGTGCCTGTGGATACAGATGTTCCCTTGGTAACAATACAGCAACAACTTCAGTAAGCTTGTTGTATTACTATGCAATAGGAATTAGGATTTCGTACAATTTCATATCATTTTGAATATAGTTTCGTATTTGTATACTAAAATTTTACCTTTTGAATTTTAATAAGTAAAATTTCAAACATAAAAATTTTATTTAATAAATATTCCATTTAAAATTTCAACTAGAAAATGCGACGCTTTCACTGGAAGAAACAGCCCCCTTAATTTGAATTTTTATATGCCTTTACTAACAATACTAAAATAAAATAATAGTTTTAAACAGTTTACAATCCACAACGAAACATCAAAATACAGAAATGTAGCAAGGCGTTGTAAACAAACCATTCACGAAAACTGCACCTTGCTAAAATCTTCGAATAAATGGGCTTTGTAGTAATTGAAAACTGTCGTATGAGCGAATAAAGCCTTGTATAAATGTGCACTTATCATAATTGAAAAGTGTCGTATGAGCGGATCGTCGTAATGCGAATCTTCATAAGGATGCGTATTACTCTATACATCTTGATTATGCATCTCTATCAGGAATTTGCTGCTGCTGCTGCTGCTAGAGCATGGTAGTGGTGAAATGCTAGTAATGCGAATTCTGATCAAGAGAGTAATTAAATTAAATGAACGAAGCGAAATCAGCATTTTCTAGAGTAAGGTATACAGTCCATTTCTCGTTTGCATGTGTCTTCACATACAAACTAGAAATGGACTTCTCGTTTTAAAATGAATTTCAAAACAAGAAGTCCATTTCATTCGCTGTCAATACAGAATGGTACACTTTCAAAATAAAGACATTTTAATTCTGAAAATCAAAATATTCACTTTAGAAAGAAACAAAAAAACGAAATGGGCAATTCCAACGTTTTGGAACACAATTATATCCTAAAAATTCCTAACTTATATTCAATTTCCCTATTTTAATGATCATATATAAAATTCTACTAATGCTCTCTATTCATATAACAATTAATAACTATTTTCCCCTTTCAGTCGTTTCGTACCGTAGGTGACTTTGTAGGCATTGCCCACAAAGTGTTCCTGGTGAGATTTTTACAGGGTATTTTAATATTGCTTTCCACAATTCCCCCCCCCCCCCCAATTTTATCCGGGCTCGGGACCGGTATATGGCTGGGACGTATTCACGACCGCAATCCATGTGTGTTCACGGGGCCGGTTTGCCTGTTCTGGAGGACGAAAAACCTGAAGGTTTTTGGGGTTTTTTCACCCGGAAAACCTTCTACCTCCGTAGGAGACCGGCTAACTCACCTTTCATCGAAAGAGACCAGATAAAGATTCCTCACGTCACCGACAAGAATCGAATCCAGGTCTTTCCGACCAAAGGGCTTTGTCTATACCGACTGAGCTACTGAGATTTAATCATAATACTTAGAATTTAATTTCTGTCTATGCAAAATGCCTCGTGACCTCAACACCAAAGGTTTAGCACTACGGCCAACCTGGCAAGAATAACACCATTCACTTATCCATTTAGACATTCCAAGACAAACTGCTGAAGCTATCACGCCAGGTTTTACTGTGAATGGACCAAGTATTACGTATTCCGAATGAATCGACAGACCAAGGGTGGTATTTTTAAAGCCACTTCAGACCTCCAGAAAGCAGGGTGGTCTCAGTGAAATGCATCTTCTCCTAAAGAGTTTCATAATATTCATACCACTCTATTGAATTCAAAATCCAAAGTTTCTTGGGTGGAGAGCAGAGCCACTATCTAATCGGTTAGCCACTGTGTGTGTGTGTGTGTGTGTGTGTGTGTGTGTGTGTGTGTGTGTGTGTGTGTGTGTGTGTGTGTGTGTGTGTGTGTGTGTGTGTGTGTGTGTGTGTGTGTGTGTGTGTTTGTGCGTGCCTGCTCTCAGGTAGATCAATTCCTCTTCAGTTGTAGAAGAAATGATGAGTCCCTAGTCTTTTCAGCCAACAAACTTTCAATTGTATACTAATTGTCTAAAAGATGTGAGACGATGTGTAGCATATACTACAATATCTTTTTTTTTCTAACAATTTAGGTCATAATATAGTTCATTTTAAAACAGAAATGAAATCAATGCACATAAGATAATATGAAAACATACAGATTCAAAAGGACTCTAATTCGTGTTTAAATTCGTCCTGTTGCAAATCCCAACAAGTGTTAAGACGAATTGGCGCACACGAACTGTAGGAAGTACGATTAGCGAATTTTAATACAAAATATAAACAGAAATACCCGACGCTATTAATATTTATCAGTTATTGATGTTTTATCTCAAGTATATATTTTTTCTCCAACTATAGCTTTCGAACTATGCGCGTATCGTCAATATCCGTTAATAATTACAATGATATGTGGATTGTTAAGGAATAAAACTGCATAAAAATAAATCCCATGGTAGAATAAGATTTACGGCATGCTCGTCTTGATAAAGGATACTTGTCAACGACCTGTAATGTTTCATGTCCAAATCCCATTTCCAGAATCGATTCTGTGTTGTATGTGCAACATATCGCAGCAAATCACAAAGAATCTAGATATATGAGGTTATATTTTAGCTTGTTCGAATATAAGATACTATGCTGGCCGAAGACTGCCAAGTATGGGTGGGAACATTTGTTTTGTATAAGCGTCTGATCCTCCCTTATCTGCAGAAAACATGCTGAATTCATCTCTGCTAACTGTGCGGAGAAAGCCACCTGCCATGGCATTTGAATTTCAAAGAAAGAAATAGAAAAGAGCCTAAGAAATGATTTTTCAAATTGCGACGGCTCGCGATAAAGCTTATTCGACCATAAGCAAACAATCGTAAAATATCAAAATACGCAGAAAATGTAAGACATATTTTCTAAACTCACGATTTCTTGATGCTATGCGACGAATTCATAATTTATAAGTCATTGCACAGAGTGTCATCAGTTAAAAGTCATTTTAAGGTCGTATGTTGCTCGTATTTGGAAGGTCATATATAAAGATTATACAATGCATTCATAATTTGAGGATTACATAAATAGTATATACATTATATAAAAAGGATTAAGTTGAAGGTCATATCAAGGATATAACTCGGGACTCCTCAGTTTAAAAGTCATTTCATTGTCATATCCCGGGACTCAGAGTTTGAAAGTTATTTAAAGGATATATATATAAAGGCTATACAAACTTATAATTTTAAACTCACACAAAATGTATACATAACTCATATTTTTAAGGTTATATAAAGGACAAACTTACGAGGTTCATATATATTCGGATCATAATATAAAACGCATTATTATTCTATTATTAACAAGAAATATTAACATGAAATATGCTTTCAGCTTCCGGATCTCTTCCTACTCCCCCCCCCCCCCTTTACGTGTCAATCTTGAAATTGCTGGAACGAAGAAGACTTGAAGGACTAAGAACTATTCATAAAGAAAACTTTTTACCGAACAGAAATCTGTGTTTATTCGGCATGTCCTTCCCGTGTTATTTTCTTTTTCTCAAGTTGAGCATATTATAAATGATACCGTGTATATAAATGGACCGTTCGCAACTAGCTGGCGAAAGACATGCAGGTAGAAAAGTGCAGTTTCTGTAATTTACACAAATGAGTGTTCTTGTTTGGTGTGGCGTCCCGAAAGGAAGGAAGGAAGATGAAAGAAGAAAAAGTACGATAGGAGGTAATGACTGCAAGCGGAATTTCTCAGATGAAAGAAGGAAAGATAAAAGAGAGAGATTGGCCATAACGGAATCGATGCATGAAATGATAGAGTGTGCAGAATTCAAGTTCTTCGTCTTGTTGTACTGCAACTAAAACCGGTAGATGGCAAAAATATAATGAAGTAATATTTTGGGATTTTCTATGCACTAAAATGTGGTTTAGAAAGGATATACTGAAATAAACATTAATAATAATGTGGCAAATATTTATATCTTACTATATTAAAGAGAATATTTAAATTTTTTCAATAACAAATTGTTACCTTGTAATCAAACATAGATGCCAATTTGTTTTTTAAATATATCACTTTGAATTACTCTGGTATCAGAGAAAAATTCTGAAATTTTTATTCCTAGAATAGTAAGTTTTTTTTGTGAACATTAAAAACATGGAAATGTGTTGTTCTCTTTTGTTATGAATAATTTGAAAATAATAATAATAAAAAAAAAACATTTTGAATTTTAAGGATGTAAAAAGTGAATTCTGTATTTTCCTTTATTATGAAGTATATGTAGGTGTTAAAAAAAGTATTTTATATTTTCTTTCGTCATGCAGAATTTCTTCCATGATTTTTTCAAGAAATTATTTATATACAAAGAGTTCCTTGCTGTTTATTAAAAAAAATTACGTTATATATATGTGTGTGTGTGTGTGTGTGTGTGTGTGTGTGTGTGTGTGTGTGTGTGTGTGTGTGTGTGTGTGTGTGTGTGTGTGTGTGTGTGTGTGTGTGTGTAACTCCACTAATCAGTGGACTTAATAAGTCTTGGACGGATGAGAAATAATGCGAACATAAATGCAAATTAGAAATGGCTGGGTGGATATATATATATATATATACCTCCTATCGTGTATATATATCGTATATATATACACGATAGGAGGTAATGACTGCAAGTGGAATTTCTCACATGAAAGAGGGAAAGATATAAATGGAGAGTTTGGCCATAACGGAATCGATGCATGCAATGATAGAGAGTGCAGAATCGTACACCTCTGAATTAAAAAAATTAGAATAATCAAAGAAAATGTGTTTAATGATTTGCAATGTTGACGATTTTCAATCGAAGGTGAGTTAGTCGATCTCATACGGAGGTAGCAGGGTTTTTCATCCCGCATACAGACAAATTGGCCCTTCAGAACACACGCAATTTACAGACATAGAATACAGTTGTGGTGGTGGTGGTGGAGGTGGGCGGTAGATGGCGCTGGTGGAGATGATTCGTGGTAGAGGTTCGGTGTAGTGGTTGAGACAGTTGTAGGTGTCCTCCCGCGATGAATCTTCGGACTCCTTGGAGGTGTCAGGAATAATAATAATAATAACGTGTTGAATGATTTGCAATTCTAATTTATTGAATAGAAAATAATTATTACCAAATACGGATTAGCATCATCTAAATCTACGTACTTTGTAGATTATACAACCATGTAAACAAATAAAAATGTAACATTATTTAAATTAAGGGAATATTAAATCCCACATTATTTCAAAGCCGAATAAGAAACTCAAAGATCGGAATCAAAGCGTTTCATGCCGAATATAGTAAACTATAAAAGTTTCGGCGGATTATAGCGTAAGCTAAAGCGCGTGTTCAACACTAGGGCAACTCTAGGGTCGAGTTCTGATCACTAAGAATAGTGATCAGAACTTTTGTTTTTTTGTCTCCTTGAGACAACGTTTTGTAGACGTTTCTTCATAATTCCCCAAAACTTCTCAATGAGGATTAAATCTGGTGAGTTTGCCGGCCAATGAAATACATGGGTTTGCCTTTCTTTGAGCCGTCTAGTAGTGGTCTTGGAAATGTGACAAGACTTTTTTTTTTGCTAAAAAAGGAAATCGCCATCACATTAAACTTCCGATGCCGATAACATAAAACGCTCAAGAATTTCTTGGTACGCTTTAGAATTGACTCTGTCCTACACAATACACAGCCTACCTGGACCCTCTGCGGTCATACAAGTTCATACCATGACAGAAGCTGCAAATTTCACCGAACGTTTCATGCATTCTTTATCAAATGCTTATTGCTTAAGATGTCGAACGCATATCCCTTGATGACCATGGGGCACAGGAAATATACTTTCGTCACTAAAAAAAAGTACTTTTTTCCAGTCGTTTTGACCCCACAACAGTCTTTGCTTACACCATCGCAATCGGCAGCGGTTTTTCTTCACGATATTCTTCAATCTCCTCTCATCTCTTGATGTAGTTATTACCTTTCGACCGCTATTGCAGCGATTATTTTGAAAACCCCAGTTATTAGAATACTGTCTCAATACTCTACTCACGCTTGCTTGCGAACATGCCACTTCGTTAGCTATCAACTGTTGAGTTTGGCCTTCTTTGTGTAGAGACATCATAGACACCGCTCGTTCGACCCATGTTTAGCAAATGATTAACTGAAATTCACATGCAAACAATTCTTCACACATGAGTCAGCCCCGCAGCTACTGTAATATATGATATTTCTATGCTCTCCTTAAAACTAATTGGAAACATTTGAAATATTCTAATATTTTGAACGACGTTAAAAATTATTCTAATTTTGTGAATGGTTCAAATAACAGTTTTCTTATAATTTGCTTACATGATTATATAATCTGCAAAGTACACAGATTTAGATGATGCTAATTCATATTTAGTAATAATTATTTTAATTTTAATTTTTTTATTAAATTATTTTTTTTTTATTTTAATTTGTTGATGAAAATTTAGAATAGAAAGGGATGCTTAATTTATTTTGTTATAGAGCAAGCTGTGGATGTGATGTGCTTATGCCAGTAGAGGATGGATATACAAACGACAGTCCGCGGAGATATATCTGTGTGTGCGTGTGTGTGTGTGTGTGTGTGTGTGTGTGTGTGTGTGTGTGTGTGTGTGTGTGTGTGTGTGTGTGTGTGTGTGTGTGTGTGTGTGTGTGTGTGTGTGTAGGGGGGGGAGATGAATCAAGTGTGATCTTTCTTGCTTGAAATAAGATACAATAGGATACTAAAACTAAAATACAATAGGATATCAGTGCTGTAAAGAGTGATTATGGAAGACGGTCATGTGATTTGGAATATGTGGACTAGTTTAAAGTTCGTCAAAAAAAAAGGACAAATAGAATGTACTGTCATCAGTAAAACTGCGGATAGGAAATTGACGTTAGTGATAGAAGATTATTTATGAATAGGAGAAGGAGTGTATACGAAAGTATAAAATCCCTGTATACTTCAGCATTGGTAGAGAACACTGAAGAAAGTAAGCCATTCCCTTTAATACACAATGAAAGACAATATATCAAATTGGCGTTTCCAGTTTGGTAATTTGGTAAGTAGGCCTTTGTATCAGACCCGATCAAAAGTCTTGGAAACACCTATAGCGACCACACGGTTTCATCAAACCTTTCCCAAGCAAAGCTTTCTAGATGGGTAATATTTGCAAGTAAATCTACTGTGAAATGAGAGTAGTGGATTCCATACTTGTGTCACCCATTAACTGTTGGGATTCTAGGTGGTGAAGAGGTTGGTTGACTTTCTTCATTATTTTCGATAGAACAGAGGTGAGTGGACGGAGCGATAGTAAGCGATTGAAAAAGTGTGGCAAAAAAACGAGTCGAACTGATAATAATTCCTTAAAGGTGGGAATTAAACGAACTCTCCTATTTAGGATGTCAATTAAAATTATTAAAATATTCCGCTCTGTTAAATGTGAATCTGTAAAAAATACTCTAGAAGATCAATCAATTACTATTGTTATTGTTACCAATGTTATTATACAAAACGGTTTTGGTAGTAGTAGTAGTAGTAGTAGTATACGGAGAACTTTTCGGTAGTGAATACACATATAAAATACACACGAATAATTAGATACATAATAGACTGCTAGACAAGTTGTCCTTTTAATGGTATTGATTAGAATAATGGAGCCTCCGTAGCTGAGCTGATTTCAAAGAAGCCTTTAGTTGGAAAGACCTGAATTCGAATCGCGTCTATCGACACGAAAGACCTTTATCAGGGCTTTTTACTCAAAGGTGAGTTGATCGGTCTCATACGAAGGTGAAAGGCTTTTCTACAGGAAACTCGAGTTTTTCATCCCTCAAAACATCTAAATGACCCCATTAACACATATCATAGTACATACATAGAATACTACTGCACAATAACAAGAAACCACTTGTTCCCTAGTAAACGTAATTCCCTAGTAAAGTAGCATTGCTATCCTCGCAACGACTAGATTGAGGAATAAGCATAGAATTATTAAAAAAAATAAGTTAGTCGTTCGAGCAGACCATTGAGTCTAACACAAAGGGATGATGAGATTAAAACACAATGTCATTTTCTAAAAATTAGTTCTTGCTCGATCTCTGTATTAAATAAACGTAATAAATAAGTCCTTGCATCAAAAAACGATTACCTTACAGCGAATTATTTTTCAGCCTTTGTGAAGGATTTCTAAAACGCAAATAGTTCATTTAGAAACCAGTTAGATAAATGTACTTCTTCAACGAGTTCCTATCAGACAACCTAACTGATGCAAATGCAAACACAATTTCTATTTGCCGATTTCAATTACGGGGCTGTAAAATTGTAGGTAAATAGATCTCGACGTAATGGTCAAATAATTTCATTAACAGACGGATACCTGAACTTAATCTTTAACGAAGGCTATTAACCAACTATTTAGAGAAGGAAAGAGAACAATCAATGAGAATTGCCTTCAGATCAATGGATACAAACGTCTTAATAGTTGAGCTTTACTAGAAATTTAATGATTATCTTTGGTACTGGATGAATGTCACAGATTAACTAAAGTACAACCATCTATCCATCCGAGTAATAATCATTTATTCTAACTTATTCAAATTTCAAGTTACACTTCATTGATATTATTTCGAAAAGGCGTTTGAAGTTTCTTATGATTCTTTAAAAAGCAAATCTTTCAAATAACGGTAGATACCCTAGCCGTAACTATAGCAACAGAGGATCGATAGATAGATATTTCTAGAGAAAGGTGTATATTTAATCTTGGTGACTCTTAAATAATCTCCTTCTCCATCCTTAGGGAAAAACACTCGCAATATTGGACTGGTAAAGTGCTGATGCCTAAAGTGTAGACTAATACTGTCGTAGCGCAGACTTAGAGAATCTCATATTTTAGACTTAAGATCAGATTTTTTTGGAGCGAGATATGTTCCGAAATATCACAGTTGAAAGGAAATGCAATGGTAGCTTCGGAAATGGATTTATAACACCCCCGCTACTACTGCAGAGATGTACGTATCCCAAATATCTGAACATTGTCTGTTTGAATAGATTTCTTCTTCTTCTATAGTTTTCAAAATAAAACGCATCAAAATCTTCCATACAAAACCACATTGCATGAAAACTTTTTTGGCCTGTGGACACCAATCGGGTGTCCATACTTTTAGTTATAAAATATCGTACCAATCGTACGACAGCTCACTTTGAGACCTTCTTTTTTCAATGTTATTTTTCCTGATAACAGGAAACGTGACTGGAGAAGTGGACAATATTCTTCAATTACGTTCATGTTTATTGTCAACTTTTTATTCTAATTTTAATTATATATTATTTCTGTAATATGATTACGTATTATATCAAAGCTGACAGAGATGGATCACCACTTGTCCACAGTAAAACAACATTTCCCCTGTTTTCATTAATACATTCGTTAATTTTATATGGAAAACTATTTCATCCTCAATGCACAGTTTTGAATAAAATTAGGATTTGCAATATAATTACATGCACAAATCGCGTCTTGTGTTTCTGTGTGATTCTTGAAGGGAAGCAAATTTCTTGACGTGATGCTAATGGCTTTGTAATGCATCAATGAAATAAGGAAAAAAAAAACATAAATAATAAATATTGCGTTTCTAATATCAACGCAAATTAGTTCAATTGATTGATAAATATTCGTCTTTTTTAGTTTCATTTGGTGAAAATGTCCCATGAGACATCGTTGATGCAAGGTAAAGAGGAGTATAAGCAATAATCGATTGAAACTCGTAACATAGCATTCCCTTTCATTAATGTGTCATTTATCATTAAATCAAATGTGCTGCCTTTTTCATTCTTCCCTGTTTTCCTTTACCATTTCATGAATTTCATTTTAAAATTAATCAAATGGGGAGAAAAATAAAAGTACGTCCTATCTTATTAGAATAATTGTCAAGGCATATACAATACTTTTAAGTTATCGATGATTGTAATTTTGCTGTAGAGTCACCGCGTATTCGCATATGCATTACGTCATGTGCTTTTATATATATGAAGATCTGTGTAATGCATTGGCTTTCACTTTAGGTAATTGCCCTGAAGAATAGATTTAAGGGAGAATAAAAAAGTAAAGCTTTCTATTTCATTTCAAATCGATTAACATCATCTACCTGGATTGCTTGTTTTCTTTCCTCAATACAGAACCAGTTTCAACACCTGTTTGTGCCTTCTATTATAATGGATGGGATTTGTATGTATCTGTACCTCAGTTTCCTTGCTCGATAACCGTAAAATTAAATTTAGCACGCCACAAACAACATACTGCACTTTAAAACAGCTGTGTTTGCTACACGTTTTGACATTTAGCACGCGCATGCGTAATGCACTAAAAGGATTACTTAATTCACTGCATGCTAACCCCCCCCCTTCATCACATCATGACACACACAGAAAATAATAGTATTCGTACGTTAGGCTAGAGTAGGGTAAATAAAGGGATCTTATTATTTTTATTAGAGCAATATTATTCTTAAGGATCAAAGCATTGAATCTTTATCAGCCATCGAGAGATTCTTCTACTCTGGCGGTGGTTGATGAGTAGAATCCAACCCGGCTATGTAAAAGTCATACCTACTTTTCGGCTTTCCATTGGTCAGCAGCTGCCTGTTCTCAGATTCTATTTTCCTGATAATAGCCTCGCGTCTCCTTGATATTCCATCCTTTCTCAGATAATAAATCTTCGTAATATCTCTTAACATCTTAAAGGGAAATGATATTAAGTCCTTCTCGAGATCTATCAGGAAACTCTTACCTGTCAGTAGCGTTAGAAGAGCGACTACATCCCACTAGGTGTTCAGTTTCGCTGCACCTTAATCAGTATTTTTTCACTTTGTCTCTTCAGCATTCAAATTCCCGAGAGATTTTAATGCACCATCTCCTATACGCATTCTTCTTCATTCGCTTATTGACTCATCCACTTTATATTTCCTCGCTTCTTATCTTCTCTTACAAGGGGCCTCCTCAGCAGCCTCATGTACACATTTCTTTTAATGAACTATGCAGTTCTCTCCCTGGTTGAATCCAATTTCTTTTCTAGACGTCGTCAATATAGATGCTGTAAACTATCCTCTTGTAGCAATCCTATTTAATAAATCTGCCATCATCGTTTGAGGCATATTGTCTCCTAGATCTTTCATATTATCATCTAATGATCTATCCTACATTCAGATCAAGGAACATATCTTTGCAATGTTGTCATTCTTTCTCTCATCTACACATCACTATATCAATTATTGATTTCAGAGCTATTCACTGGGGTCATGGAATGTATGTCTGTTTATGAATAATATATGTATAACTGTATATACAGTATATATATTATATAAAAAGATATAACTTCGTATATCTTTGTGTTGATAACAGCCATTTAGCACTGGATACCTCTCATTTTCACACACTCAAATCAACCTGCTTCCATTGTCAGTAACATGATATGCTCCATGATGTCCCACCAGAGAACGATTATCACTCCACTCAACTCGCCTATAAAGTCTCCTAAAACTAATAACGCCATATGTCCACCTACTGATTCAATCACGTCCTTTAGAGATCTTCAAAATATTCTTCCTTTTCATCGAGTGAAACATCTTCACATGGAGCATATGTTCAATAATTAAAAATTCTAACCATGTACTTCATGAATTACTTTTATAAACCTTTCATTTACTTCTTCCCAACTTTTTCCTTGATTCTTTCATCTGATTTGCACATGAGGATAGACATTCTGACTTTATCCCCTTCTGCTTTTATCCACTCCTTATATGTAGATATTTACTCAACATTCCATAACTCTTACCTTTCTTTTTTTTTGTTAGGACCATAAAGCTTAAATTTCGTTTTCCTACTTTCTGTATTTATTTCATACATTCCATGTTGCAAACATCATTGTCCATTTCTCTCAAATTCGTTGCCAAGAAGATGCACCAATATTTCCTTTTTTCCCTAAAATTTAGAACAACATTATTTTTACCTAGACAAGGAGCTGACCTCTGGTGGAACCACGAAGGCTTAATTTCAGCGTTATTACCTTCTCTCAGGTATTTCGATGGCTAAGGCAAAGCCAGTCATTTATCTAGGAATTAATCGAGAATAGAATGATCCCGAATACTCTAAGAGCATCATGGACTGAAGAAAACAACAGCTAAAAGAAAAGAGTCTGACTGAATGTAAGCGGATGAGATGAGACTCAGCTAGGGGACCATGGCAGACCACTTTCCTTGTTATTCAGTCGATAGCCCTCTATAGCCTTGTTGGTCCACGGATTCTTATTCCATATATTCAGACCACCCACCATATCTGATGTGATCCCCCATCCATCATCACTCAGGGAATGCACCCTTTTGGGTCCATAGGACCCTCCCCCTGAGATAACAAGCTGTAAATTTTTGAATAGTTATCAAAATGGTTATATATATTTGTGTGCGTGCGTGCGTGCGTGCGTGCGTGTGTGTGTGTGTTTTAATTTACAACCATCAGTGCATCTCGGCACATCTATGTGGAGTTTTGGAATTAATCTAAGGTTCACTTACCGATTTAGAAATGCAATATCAGTGTTAGATTTTACAATATATTTTTATGTTATTTATATTAATTCTGTCAGATATGCGGTAAAGTAAACTGTTAAACCGGAGCTATAATTCAAATCAATATTCTGTGCATGAAGTGTTGATTTTTTCGTATGGGTTGATAGTAATAATTCAAATAACGCTCAGATAAAATCATTATCGACTTTAGGAATAAAGAAAATTTAATTGTCTTTATTCTATTTATGGATTTCGATTTGGACTAAGAAATAATGGATTTTAACATCTTTTCTCTGAATGTCCCAATGAGGAACATAAAATTTTGGCAACAAAGGTGTAGGATGGAGATAAATGCAATTTTAATAACTTCACTCTTTAGTCAGAGAGTACGTCCAATGTTCGCGGCTTACTGAGTTGCTTTGTTAGACTATAAAGAATGATTAATGTGGTATAAATTCCTTTGTTCTAATTCCATAAAACATTTCTTTGGTGGGTTTTCACGCGTTATTCTCACAAAGGAAGTATTTTCTATGATGGTGGCGTTGCCATGGTTACGCTACATTAATAATGGCTGAAAGGAAGGTGTTGTCATTTGTTCCCCACATAAACTACTGTCTCAATGTTGTTTCTGCGTGTGTACGTGTGCGCGTGCACACACACAAATGCATTCCTCTTTTGCAGTTTATTTGTTTTCCGTGCTTGATGGATATCATGTATGAAATGTGTTTTGTTTTGTTTATATAAGTACTGCCATAAAACTAGTTATCCTATCGTACTGAAGCGTCCACTTATGTTTTTTTTTTTCTGTTTTGAAGATTTTTTTTGAATGAAAAGATGTTGGAAGTTGCAAAAACCTGAACAAAATTTTAAAAGTTTTTTTTTTCTGTCTCTGGATAAATTATGTGTTTGATAATAGTAGGACAACTGTTATCTTACAAAGATAAAAAGAGAGGGAGGGGTCTGTAAGGTTTGTAAGGCTTTTGATTGCGTGCTATTGGTTTCCAATGATGCTAAAGTTTCGCAGAAGTGTACGTAATGAAAGAGAACATCATCTGAAAAAAATTGATAGAGAAAAAAAAGCTGAAAGAAAAAAAAAACCTTAATTAGCTTTGGCTCCACTAAAAGTGTCATAGCTTCCAAGATTCTCTGCTTCTTTGCCATTCGTTTGGTAAACACTTAAACTTTCTCCATTCATAAAGTCTATAATTCAGATTTTTGAATTACCACTATCGATTATTCAGCTCTTTGAGTACAGGCACAAAAAAACCTACTTTCTACCAAGAAGGTGAAATTTCAAGGCAGTTATCAAATATAGGCGGGGACAGGAATATTTAGGAGGAGGAGAAGAAGAATTTAGAAATATTGACTACGTTTGGTTAATATTTCTTGTTTTTAATTCACTTCAATTCTTCGACTGTTCCGTTTCGATAGATTTTGCTTTCATTACTAAAGGGTAGGAGGGATCTCCTCTATTGTCCCTTCTGGATCAGAGAGTAGTATGAAGAAAGAAGAAAAGAAAACATTATTTTTTCCCCTTTAACTTTGACGAAGTGCAAATTAGTGTAACATTTGACATCAGTCCCCGCTATTTTCCAACATGAACACTTACACTTCGTAAATCCTAAGATTAAACGAAAGCAAATCTAGAAATCACAAATTAAAAAAAATCAATCCATAATATGGCTATCAGAGTGTCGGAAACCAAACAGCTACTCCTCCCAGGATACCGTTATCCTGTAACAAGAGTTTAGATTACATCTTGAAATGCAGCACTTAATAAGGTATACGGGTGACCAAACCTGGTAATTAAATGTCAGACTATAAGATCTTATTTCTATTGGTATGCAATTAGCTATTTCCAAATAGAGCAGGAGTGCACAACTTAAATACTACCACGGTCCAAATCAAGTAATTGCTATACTTAAGACAGTCGCATTTTTTTTTAAAACGTGAATATTTAGGAAAAACAATAAAATGTATATAAAGTTAAATATATTTGTTTATTGAAATTTTACATTACATTTTTTTTTGAATCAACAGTTTTTCGAATATTATTTGGAAACTGCTGTTATTAATATGTATCTCAAATTTGCATCCGTAATATCATCCGTAATCAATACGAGTTGTTTATTTTCATCGCTTCTCTTCTTAAACATTTGTAGTTCGAGTTGCAAGTTCAGTTCATAATTTTCCGCGTTCACGGACAAAGGATTTACATCAAAATTTAACTTGTCTTTTCCATTTCTAAGTCAAAACGTCGAACTTGAAATTCTGTGTACAATTTTTCTAAACAACGCAAAAATTTTATAATATTAGTTTTCTTATTCTAATTCAGTATTGTATTTGGAAACAACGCCCAACAATGCGGTGGCCTCTGGTAACAAGTTCGGAAACTCACCAATCAAATTTTAGTATTTGTTTAGCGCAGGCGCTGTAGTTGGTTTCTGTTAATGCGTAGAGAATGCAACTCTCTACGCATTAACTCTCCTCTTTAATAAAAATATTTATTAATGTCAACAATAAGTATATATGAATCTTCTGATTTTTTTAAATCATTTAATATTATATATATATTTTCTTCGATTCAATTTAAGCCCAGGGCCGCATTAAATCATTGAACGGGACTCATCCTGACTGTATGTTATGTTGTGCATCCCTGGAAGAGAGTAATACAGAGTATTATAAAAATTTATATGAACTCATTTATATAGTCCCTCGTGTATTATATTTCCAAATTGGCATTTTTATATTAATATTATATAAATTAGAAAAAAGAATATAAAATCTAATTAAAAGTTTTATGTTTTATACATATTCATGCAATAATTTAACTAAATTCTTATAAAAATTCATTTTAGTCCTTATACACCAATAATTGTTTGCAATCATCTCAGCTTATCAAATGTTGACCATGAGATGCGGTGATTGATTTATTCAATCCAATACCCTTGGAGGGTAATGGATGGCAATGATGTAGCCAATGAAGTTCTAACTGAGGCTCGGTATTGCTGTTACCCTCTTGCCATGTTCAGAGCTTTAATTGCTCAATAACACCTTATCCCTACACTGTCCTCTACAGATAACGGGGAATAACGGGGAATATGAAAAGCATTATTGCTTTGCCCCTTTAAGCCAGTCCTTATCCTTATAAGGATATATATATAAGGATATATATATATATATATATATATATAAGGTAGCTAATCTGAATCTGAAATGAGTGAAATAAGACTTCGTTAACAGTCTGATAAACTCAGACTAACAGCAAATATTTTGAGTCCTAACAGCAAACAAAACCATTATTAGCTACCTTATAAGGACTATAAGGTAGCTAATAGTCCTCAGACTAACAGCAAACATTTTGAGTCCTAACAGCAAACAAAACCATTATTAGCTACCTTATAAGGACTATTAGCTACCTTATAGGACTATTAGCTACCTTGTAGGACTATTAGCTACCTTATAGTCCTTATAAGGACGACTATAAGGTAGCTAATAATGGTTTTGTTTGCTGTTAGGACTCAAAATGTTTGCTGTTAGTCTGAGTTTATCAGACTGTCAACGAAGTCTCATTTCAGATACAGACATCCTTCCAATCCAGCAAAGTAGTATTAAACGCCTACATAGATGAACACATTTAATCGTTCCAAAGTTACCAGTCTGTTGGTGTATAGTTATATGGTTATATACATCTCTGGTTGAAAATTAACTGCTGGGAAATTTAAGATATTTTTATATGTTCGTATTGAAGTAATCCTAGTGTTCGGATCGTAGTTCTGTTTGCTTTGTAAAATACTTTGCATATAATTATTGGTTTTCTTATTTCTCACGGAGAAATAAGGGAGTATTTTTTAAAGAACGGTCTTACATCTATAATTATCCGTTAACAAAGCTATTTCCTTGAAGATTATTGGCTTAAGGATTAAAAATAGTTGAATATACTAATCTTCTCCTCTTTCTTTCTAGGCACGGACCAGTACAAATGATCTATCACCAGGTCAACTCTGAGTGGCGCGAAGGGCCGTTGGAGGATTGGTTAAGGTCTTCAATGCCTGACGGGGTGTGCAGGAGGCAATATGATTAATTATTTGCTTCTACCCAAGGATATGAAATGGCGCTGACGTTTTCAAGCACTCTTTTGAAGGTCTTAAGTGGGCTCGGCTAATTTAAACCTCTATTGTTGAGATGCTATAAGCTACTTACTGTCTTTGCTGAACCGGTAATGAGAGATATGGAAGACGGAACAGTTAAAGAGACTGCATTTTAATACAAGAACTATTCTGATATATGTTAGGATTTTTACTGGAGAAACAAAAATCGAAGTACCGTATCACAATGAATGCAAGATGTCGAATTCTCCATTAGTCACAATTCCAAAAGATTAAATTTTAAATAGTTTAATATTGTTATTACTCAGCAGTATTGACTAGTTACAATTTTACATGTTATTTAAGATGCCATTAACATCTGAAGTTATTCAAACAAAATGAGAGACTTAGTAGCAATTAGCATCAAAATCAAAAACGAAAATTGTCTGTCCTGACATTTTAAACTAGTAAGTCATTATCTTGAGTAAAATAAATCATATATAGTACCTTTTTGTTTATTTTTATTTGTATCCATCGTATATGAAATAGAGAAGCGTCATGCAACTTTCAAACATCCATTTGATAACATAATTAATAGTTTATCACATGATGGTTTGCATTATTGAGAAAGTCATCTACGATATTAAACATGAAAACATAATACAGGAATTGTATTTCAGCAACAGGCTGACAGACCATAGACTCCACTACGTGTTTGCACATTACTCTGAAATAACATACTCTCCGTGTTCCATTAAACTCAATGGAATAAACAGACTGGAATTGTTAAGATGAAAATTGTAAGAAAGTGGTCAGATTCAAGTATAATCATTGCCGCTAGATTGCAAATGATACAGCATGCCAGTAAGGGGATACATTGTCAGCAACAGCTCATCCGACTGTCGTAAACGTGTGAAATTCTTAAACTATGATTTGTATGAGAATACCACCACAGAAGTCACCATTTCCGAAGTACTTCATCTTTTCATTATACTTAATACTTAAATAAATACTTAATATATAATAAAGTGTTATTGTTTTATGCATTCAAAGTAATAAATATTTTATATAATAATAAAGTATTAAATCAAATATATAGATAGATACTTTTAGAGGAAAATGTAACCTTTTAAATATATATATATAACAAACTAAATCCAATTAATTTTATTTGTTATATAAAACTGTAACTTGTTTCTTAGCTATGCATATTGCCTTCAATATGCCATCTTAAAAAAAAGTATTAGCAGCACATATTTTAATGCTTGCTTAGGTTGAAATCAAATCACATTAAATAATGGATTTTTAATGGACCCTATAATACGTTTATTTCTTTGAAGTCGTATTTAGGGCATTGTGTGTGTGTGTGTGTGTGTGTGTGTGTGTGTGTGTGTGTGTGTGTGTGTGTGTGTGTGTGTGTGTGTGTGTGTGTGTGTGTGTGTGTGTGTGTGTGTGTGTGTGTGTGTGTGTGTGTGTGTGTGTGTGTGTGTGTGTGTGTGTGTGTGTGTGTGTGTGTGTGTGTGTGTGTGTGTGTGTGTGTGTGTGTGTGTGTGTGTGTGTGTGTGTGTGTGTGTGTGTGTGTGTGTGTGTGTGTGTGTGTGTGTGTGTGTGTGTCCATTGAATTGCGTATAAACATTGAACTGATGGATGATCTCGACAATGAATGAGTAGGAATAACTAAACAATAAAAACGATAAAAGCATGCCAGCTAAGCTAAGGAAATTCTAGCTGTAGCTAAGTCTTGATTATGGTGTTGTGTGAACGGTAATGGTGATTCGTTTTCATCTCTGACAGATTTTTGATGTATATAGCAACCTAGCAGGTATACCTCACGTCCGTTGCAAGGTTGCTGAGAAAATTGTCATAGATTGAAGAAAAAAAGGAAAGGATTGAAGAAGAAGAACACGTCAGGAAAACAACGGGCAAAAACTGGGTAAATAAGTTGCATATTGGTTGATTTAGCGAGGAGGAAAATTCATATGGCTTTATTGTTTTGTTTCGTCAGTTTTGTATGATTTATCGGATAAGACGTAGGACTATTATCACGACTGTCTTAGAATGCCTAACTGGTTTTATTTTAAACAGACCGCATTTCCTCGTCATTTAAAAGATTTGAATTCAGGCTTCTCCAAATAAACAAGATCTATCGAAAGAACGACATACCGTATTTACTCGAATATAACTCACACTTTTTTGGCCCAAAATTAAAACTCAAAAATTGTGGTGAGATATATGTGGGGATTTTCGGAAACTAAAGTTTTCATGAAAAAAAATTTTAAATGGGTACGACTTACCAAGAATTTCCTATACGCTATTGCTATTTCCGGTCTAGAGAGCAGTTTCGTTGTGTGCATCCTACTCAAATAGCGTCATCTTCTTCCCCATTCTTTCAAGCAAAAATTATCAGTCGTTTATAAGACTTGAGATACGTAATGAACAATCCTTCATGAATGAATAATGAGAAGTGAAAGCAGAGCGCGAAACAGACAAGAATGGTAGACCCGTAGAGACAGAGCAGCTATGAAGACGTGCATATGATTGGTGCGGTATTAACAAATGATCGCGCGATCCAAAGATAAACGCAAGCCAAGAAATTTCTGAGTTGAAATGATAATTCTCTTCGGTCGAATTCCATAATATCTGAAACTGCCATAACAACATTCACTATATATTTCTTAATTTTAACACGTTCGGTTGAATTATTGGTGCTTTGCGTTTGAACTGGTGGGCGAACTCACACACACGTCTAACTAAAAACAATAGTTTTTAGTTAGATGTGTGTGAGTACAAATATGGTTTTTCCTGAGTCTATACAGCATATCCCCCTCCCATAAAGCCTTGCATAGTTTTTTTGGGAGGGGACATGTGATTCATTAATTAATGCCGTTTATCCCAGTTGTCTCTAATTGCATTATTTATTGAGAAATATATTACGCAGATTGCAAATGTCTCTGTACTTTATTCAGTGATACAATAAGACTACTTGCTTTCTTGCGTCTGCAATATAGCAGCTGTTGGGGAAGGCGTGTTGTTTAGTGCGGGGAGTGAGTTACTATCGCCCTGACGTGAACGTGTTTAAACTTTTTATTTCGTGTGTGAGGTATATGCGAAACTATTTAATTTCTTTTTTTATAAAGTAAAATCAGGAGTGCGTTATAGACGGGAGTGAGTTATATTCGAATAAATACGGTAATTACATCAAACGAATAAGGTGAAGAAACAGACATTATTAATAAAGAGCAAACTAAAAATATAAATTAATAAGGAACCCATCTTAGGAAAACAAACACAGCTAATATAAACAAACAAGAAAAACAAATTGGTGAACTAATAGTCAAAATAAACGAATTCCAGAGAAATAGAAATTGATAAGGACTGAATGGTAGAAATTGAAGTGAAACACTAACGGAAGACACACACACACACACACACACACACACACACACACACACACACACACACACACACACACACACACACACACACAGAGAGAGAAACTTGAATATTAAGATAGGGAAAATAGGGAAAATAAAGTACAAAGGAAAATAACTCACAGAGAAAGAAAAATGAAAAGAAAAAATAAAGACAGTAAAGTAAAAAAGGGAAAAACTCAAAGAAAGAAAAGCTACAATAAATAGAGAATGAATTCTGGAAAAAAATTTGTCCTGCATCAATGTTGACTCTTACTCTCACTTGATGACTTTTACTCGCGAAGACAGAATGAAGAGAATTTCTTTCGCCAAAACAACTTTTGGGAGTTCCCGACAATTTAACAATGCTAACTAATCAAGAAAGTTAACAACTATCCGATGAATATTTTTATCGTGACTTTTTTTCCGTGTCTTGATGCTTACACCCACCCACAAATCCACATTTGTTTGGCAATGTGCCAATAGCTCGAACCAAATATCTTCACGTGCATTCCATATACCTGCCCTGAGCTAATTAAGTAACACACACACACAATTAAGTGCTAGATGAATAAAGGTGTTTACAAAGAATTCTTTCGCTGAATCATCGTATAAGGCAATTGAGTTTACCAAACTGGCGAAAAGTTGTTTGTTAATGGAATTCGCGTACCTCTGAAGGGTTAAAATATTTTAATGACTTGAAGTCATTAAACGTATTTAGAACAAATAGAAAAGGGACTTGACGATTGAATGAATTGAAAAAATTTTTAAAAATTCAAATAAAAATCGTAAATTTTGAAAATTCAAACGTAAAAGAAAAAATTCGAAAAACATCATTTTCGAAAAATATAAACATTTATTTTTTGCTTAAAAACTTGTTACAATTTTAGTTCTACATGTATTTCTACATATGTTATTTTAATTAGTAATTTGTTTGAAAGTTAAATTAATTTAAATGATTACATTTAATAATTTAACTTAGTATCAATGTATTCGAAGATGAATGCCTCATGAATTAAACATGAAAAAAATGTGGAAATTTTTGAAAAATCAAGACAATCAAATTTGTCAGTTACAAATGTTTCTCTTACCTTTGAACCTCTTTAAGCAGTTGACACGCCAATATTTATGGCTTTTCCTTGCAACACAGCCGAGACAGAATGATGTATCTTACACCCGAAAGCATCAGCCTGTCTACATGGGCTTTGGCAGCCAAGGAGCACAGTGAGGGATCGAAATATGAAACGCAGACATCCAGATGATCTTCAATGCAAAAGATAAATTGTCACTGTTGTTGATCTCGCAGCAGCAGCTACAAATCAACGAACTGTTGCCAGTTGCTTATTTCCAGAAGAGTTTGAAGAACTTTCTCAAAATCTGTGTAGAACACTCGAATTATAGTTTTTGCCTATTTTTTCAATTCTTGTCACAGAAAATATGTGCAATTAAATAATAATAATAATAAAACCAGATTATAAGTTGATATAATGTTAGGCTTCTCCTAATAACTTTAGTGCAATGCAAAGAGGCTACATGTACAGGGGTTTTTAAAACAAATGCTATGGTTGGAATGATAATTAATACAATTCATTATTACAACTGGAGAAAAGGCTTATGTTCATGAATAATTCAACTCATCAAAGGATCGATAACTTGCAGAAAACCTTCCTGCTTTATATCGAAACAGGTCCCCCTTCATAAATGCGACAGTTCACGGATATGAAAGGTCAAGAGTTAGATTGAATAATCCAAGCTTTTATATTTGCTTATGCTAGACGCAGAAAAATGGTGAAAGAATTACAGGAAATCAATAACTGCAGTCAAAAATAACTTCCAAGCAATAGATGAGATGCAGCAGCAATTCACATTAGATTTGTTCGTAGTTCATTTGAAGTTTTCGCGTTACTCGAAATAAATTGATCATGTCGAAAGTACCAAAACAAGAGGTATATCTAAATGTCAGAACGGCATGTTGATGTCATAACAACAGTCAATATACGACTCACGATAATTTGCTATTTGAAACGACTTATTCCAGTATGTCATATAGATACATTTGCAATAACGTCAAGCCACTGGAAATGGGTTTACTAAATTTTATTCAGAAACTATCTTCAATATGACATTGAGTACATTTACAGAGATAAATTTGTAATGGAAATGTGCTTAAAAAAAGAACACATCACTGGTCGTGCAAAAACATATTTCGTTGGCTTTAATGATCATCTGAGCGAAATGCATCGATTTAATCATTTCTACTGAAATAAATGTTTGGAATATTCACTAACTCACTTGACATCTTATCTATATTAAACCATTATGTTTAAGCAATCCAGAGTTTGGTCATTTTTTAACTTTTTTTTCATGCTAATTCAAGAAGTGCAGAGATATCTCCCACCCAACTCCGCAAAAATAATTCTTATAAAATAATAATTTTCTTCTAGCGCAAAATACTATTAATATTTCATTTCTCTTCTTCTTCTTCTTCTTCTTCTTCTTCTTCTTATTATTATTATTATTATTATTATTATTATTATTATTATTATTATTATTATTATTATTATTTGAGCCCCCGCTCAGTGCATAGACAAGCCCTTTGGTCGGAAAGACCTAGGCTAGATTTCCGTCCATGACGTAAGGAACCTTTATTTGGTATCTTTCGACTAGAGGTGAGTTAGCTGGTCTCATACACTTGCCTGTTTTATAAATAAAACAGGCAAATCGACCCCGTAAACACAGACATAAAATATCTTTCCCTCCTCTCCCACCCGCAACGTCAGGCTCTGAGACAAGTCGGTTGGGATCGCGCACCTAAAGTCGCATCATGCAAAAGTCCGACCCCAAATAGATGGGATAAGGCACAAGAGGAAGAAGAAGATCATTATTATTTAGCTGTAATTAACCAAGTAATGAAATTTAATAACTACAAATTAATGCTGTCATTGTGCGTTATTTGAGCAATATGTCCTTTGCTTTCACTCACTTGAATGAATAATAAGTGATACATGCTCAAAGATTATTGTATTATGTATGCAATATTAAAAATAATTTAAAATAATTAACAAGAGACAGAAATGTATAACCAAATTATCTACTAATTACAATAATAATTACTAATACGAAAGAAGAATTACAATTAATGCTTTTAATTCTCCTCAGAAATGTTTTAAACATATAGCACAATAGCATCCTGGCGGGGGAAGCTTAGACTAACGAATTTTTATATTTATTTATTAAGTTCCAAACATGGAATTTTTAAGGCTCTCCGAGCCTATAATAAGTGAAAGTGATCGCACATTGAACTGTGAAATCCGTTCCCCCTCTACACTTAAATACATTTACTAACCTCGATACTCATCGCAGGATTCCAACTCCGGATATACTCACTGTACAACCAGGTCAGGCCAGTAATTTTACAACCTCGACAAGATTACTAAATATAGTATGATATTATCTTCTGCTAAAACGAAAGTTATGGTAGTTAAAGTAAGATAAGTAACATAAACTTATATTAAAGCAACATAAACAATAAACCAACAGAAAAAGTTGATAATATCAATTCTCGTGGCTGCAATGTAAATTACATCAAAGAAACAGATCTCAGGCACAAAATTAAGAAATGTAAAATAAATTAATATTGGATGACTGGTGATATTTTAAACCTAACTTAATGAAAATACATACAAGGATATTTAGATAAATATTATACGAAAGTGAAATATGCACAATGGGAAAAACATTGCTATAGAATAAGACAGAAATCAAAATTTTGAGATAAGTAGTAGGGGTAACAGAACTATACAAGAAATAAAATAGAGAGAAATTTTATGGATAACTTTCCAAAGAACAGATATCTACAGAAATAAATGGATTTAACATCTACATAGATTACTCCATGTTGGTAGATGAAAAAATAAAAATAAAAAATATATATATATATTCTTCTTGTTCGACCTAGGACGGGCTGAATCCCTTTCTGATTCATTAATGTATTAATGCAGCCGGTTTGCCACTCCTCTACTGCATCCCTTAAGGGCAATATTCATGACTGTATCCGTTTGTGTGTTCACTGGGCCGGTTTGCCTACTTGAGGATGAAAAATTCCAGATAAAGTGTGTGTGTGGGGGGGGGGGGGGGGAACCTGCTGTCCACGCCCAAGACCGGCTAACTTGGCTATAGCTGAGGAAGATCCTTAAGCTTCTCACGTCGTCAACGGGAATCGAACCCAGAACACTCCTTCCCAAGGCATCTGGTTGCAAAGCGCATAGCCATTAGGCTAACCGCGCGGATTAAGGCCGCCTGTGGGTTTTGATTTGCACGAGCGTAAAAATAAAATAACACTTTGAACCGAATGCGTATTATATATTTTAATTCTATCAGTAATCGATAATCTCGATGTTAGTTATTTTATTTGGTGTTTTTTACGTCACTGTATATACCCACGTATTTTTCAAATATTACATGCGTCAAAGAAGTGTTATTACACTGTTTTGTTCTAACGCGCATGCTACGGGAAACGTGAGCGCGCAATTAGTGTTATTCATTTGTTCAGCAATCGAGGTTGTGTCGCTGCTGTTCACTAAATTACTAGATACGCATTGGATGCGGCCCTCGGATAAATCTGTTTCGACCCTCGAATTACTTAAGGTTGGAGAGCCCTGACATAAATTATCGGATTAGGTTACACTTTTCAAAACCAAATAACATTATAATGTTATAAAGCAGGTTCAATATATTGCACCACTTAAATTCTTAAAAGAACTGGGCGATGGACTGAGTCCTTGACTCTTCATCCCGTCATCTGAATGAAGAAAATCTGTGTGGATGGGGTGTTATTGAGCTAAAAGCTCTAGTCATGGCTAGGTAACGGTAATAGCCGAGCCTCAGTTAAAACTTCATTGGCTACAGCATTGCCATTTGTTACCCTGGAAGGCTTCTCACTTGTATGTTAAATTCGGATGAAATTTCAACTTTTAATTACAAAATTTAAAACTGGTGTATTTTAGCATTGCAGCTAAACTCTAAAAGTATGCCAACAAATCTTAAATATTTTATACAGTTTTGAAATATTTTATATTTTACATGAAATATTATTCAAAACTTTATGTATATTTTTAAGATAAGATCTTAATGTCAATTAAAACACGTTTAATAATAATTTAATGCATAGAAATGATATTGCATTAAATCCCAAAGACGTGATGTTTGAGATCATTTTTACCTTTTGTATCGTATTTATGAATAGTATTCATATTGATTTTCCTATAAAATAAAATTGTATTATAAAAAATGCAATCTATTTTTATTATTGTTTTAAACCATTTTATATTAAATAAAATCGTACACTTTATCTTCCGTTGGTGATGGATAACTTTCATCATCAAATATGAAACCCTACATATTTAAACATGCTTGAAAGAGTTCTATGTTTAACCACTAGAGAGCGGGAGTGGCTAAACATAGAAAATCACGATACTGAAAGTTGACTATTTTTTGTGAGAGACGTTTATTAAAAATAAATAAATAAAATAAAATAGAATTCAAATCGAGTAGTGTTTGAACGCATATAAGTTCTACAAAGCATGTGAAAATGACTTGCTCGCCATTTTTATTATGAAGTACTGCTCTTGTTGGAACGACAGCCGAAGCAACCAGGGCTATTGAGGCAAGAGTATTATGATAGTTACGTGAGTGTTCTATATGGATTGTTGCGTGATGTTACAGAGTAAAAAACCCATCACCTCCGCATGTGACAACTAGCTTGCCTTAAATCAAAAACTTTTTATAAAGGTTCTTTAACGTTCTAAACGAAATTCGAATTTGAGTCCCTTCAACCAAGGGGCATCGTCCATATAGACTCAGATGTAGTGGATTATGAAGTATTGTGAAACGCATAATAATAATATGAAGACTTTGAGATATGACAACTAAAAATTAATATTTATAATGAAGAAACACTGGAATGGCATTTCTTGCCGTTCGGAGTTCTTTCAAAAAAAAAAAAAGGGCGAAGATTCTGAAGAGGTTTTTCGGTCTTTTGATGTGCAAAGTGGTTTGTCTCCGATTACTGATCAGCGGTAGATTGAAGAATTCTTCTTCAATCCAGTATACAAAAAAACAACTCACTTCAGATGGCTTATTGCTTCCTCTCGAACATGTAGAGATCAACAATAAAATGAATGTTTGATCTTCACGTTCTTCAAAACAACTGCGTAGTTTTAATTTTATATGAAAAATATTGTTTATACACAAAGTTTTGTAATTTTCCACTCCTTTTAACAAAAAATAAAGTAAAAAAACAACTGAGCTGTTATCATGACTGTTCTTAGAAACTCGAGTATTCAATTAGCCAGTATGGTATTGAATGTATGTATTTGTATGCCATGTTTCAGCTTTTGACAACTGCTTCCAGGCAATTATAAACTTCGTTTAGTTGAGCTGTCATGGTTAATAAGACTCATATTTCCTTTATTCATAAAGTAAATTATCCTAAGTCGTTGCAGGAGGATAAGAAGAGAAAAATTAATGGAAAGTTTAATAATTTAATACGAGCTTTTGTTTGAGTACTCGTACTTTCTTTTCTTCTGGTAATTATTTCAGTTCGAATTTTAGTTCTTCATCATGGTAAATTAATTCTTTCATTTACATTTGTCTTTTTTGTTAGTTTTAATTGTTTGATGGTAATTACCCAATTTAGCATCAAAGAAAGTCAGCTCTTAAAATTAAGCAGTTGCGCACTCGCTTGGCGTATCTTTTTTTTTCCTATTAAGATTTTATAAACCTGAGTCAATATGTTTTCTTTTCGAATTAATTATGATTTCAAAACCCTAGAGAATTGATTTGGGACTTTAATATGATGAAATGCGTTGTTCCTGTTTGCTCGTATTTCGCTCTTTAGATGGATCGTTCTTCTTCTTCAACCTTTAGAAAACACACCTGCGCTCACACAAATAGACATGTATACGCCGAAAACTACACTACAACTACTGATCTCCCAGTGTGATATTTTCTCAGCTTACATGCCAACGAAAAAGAGATTGCCAACCTCTCTTGTTTAATCTCTTCTCTTCTTTCATGACACCTTATACGAGGATTTGGCGAAACGGTTGAGAAATTTTCAAACATCCCTTGGGTCACGAAGTTATATTACCCTTGTGATGCAGTGGAGGAGAAAGTACATATCTCGGATTGAATTGCTTCGTGGGTCTTCTCTATTTCTTTAATATAGTTCTTTCTAAAATATTCGATGTTTGCTAAATGAAAAACCGTTGCTTGTATTTTCATACTTTGATCCGTAAAATTGATCTGAGGTGGAATGTTAGCGCTTTTGTGTGTTTAGACACGGCAGAAATATTTTTGTTGATTGAAAAAATATTACTAAATAGATACTTAAACTTCTAAAATATTATTAGGTTCATAGATAGTCGAGTTTTAGTTGGAAAAATATGCTAATCCTTTCTATAATTTTGACCAAAATATGTAATATAAAGAGTTATATTAGTTTGACAGATATGCTCTATATATTTAAACATAAATTTGGAGGATGATAATGAAATAATCATGTGTTCATGCATCACTTGCATATTCAAATTCATATAATTTAAAGATATCGAAATTTTAAATTGCCTTTTCTTTTTTGTTGATATTATAGGCTGGATATAATCGTACCCTTTTATCCCTTACAGTTACGATCTACTTGCAATTTCTTGCCATTTTAAATCATTGGTAATTCCTCTGCCATAAAGAAAACGAGAAGCGATTCAGATGATGCCGTTTCAAACATTATGAGTACAATAGTATTTTTTAATAAAAATGCACTAGTGGTTTATATTTCCGACTAATCGATAAAATGATACAGTTTTCATTTTCAGATCCGACAAGCTATGTGATCAAATCCCACTCTAATATGGATGTTGCGAAAGTATTTAAATAGTCGATGATTATCCCTCAAGACAATTAATTTTCTTTCAATAACTTAATATTCTTATTATAACTAACAGCACGATATGTAGAAAAAGATTTAACCTTATTTTTATTCTGGCAGTTTTATCCATTCACTTCTTAAATCTACAGCCTGGACGATTTCTCTTTCCTTTCCTCTGTTTTCAATATCCTTTCCCATCTTTGTAATAGAAAAAAAATCGACAGACACTGCCATCCATCATTTTAGCATTTCTCAATATTTCCTGACCTCACTAACTCGTTACGAAGAGGAGAATCTGGTCAACAAGTTAAGGTTCATTAGTCTGAAAAGTAACTTTTAACAATACCTTTTGCAACGAACTTTGAGTAGAACGCCCTCTGAGTTTAGATTGAGAATTTCTGTTTTGTTCTTTTACGTAGTTTTCATGTTTATATTACTTCTTTTACTGTATTTACATAGTAGCCAGATGCGGAGTGTAACCACTTCGTTATGTCCACCGCTCGCTAACTGAGCTTCACAGAACTGTCTTAATACTCGGAACTGGAGCGAGCTTTTTTTTTTTAAATTTTTAAAATTAAATATATATATATATATATATATATACGATGTTCTAGCCTCTTACACAGCAAATATGGAATCCACTTTGCTACTAAGAGGCTGGCTGTGAATTGACGTCCTATTCTGACATGGATGTTTACGCAAACCTTTGAATAGCAGCTGATTTTTCACTTCATCAACGTCATCATGTTTTGTTTCCAAAGCAAGATTCATGGTACATTAGTGGCGTGTTCACCAGCGGTAAGAGGAGCATAATAGTTTACTTAAAATACTTTATCTAAACCTAATCTCGGTGGATGAGATTGTCATAGAAATATCCGTAATAATTTGAGTGATACGTTTAATGTAAAAATATAATTCTAAAAATATTTTATGGTTAAATAAAATTAAAGGAAATTTTATTTTAATATTAATTCGATCATTACTTTTAAATATGAATTTATTTCTTAAAATTTCATTACAAATTACAAATTCGTCATTTAAAACGGTGAATTCATTTTTAAATGGAGAAGGAAGGGAATATTGACAATGAACCTAGAGGAAGGAGAAATATCATTGAACAAGTTAGGGAACATCTGTTATAGCATTAATCTCATGAAAAGAAAAAAACACATATTAAAGTATATAAAATAAATTTTAAAGTATAAAAAGTTATAGGAAAATGCTAAATTTAAGAAAAAAACTTAAAATATTTTATCACAAATTTTATTTTAAAAGCTACAGCTTTTATTTTCTAACATAAAATTCCTGAAAAATGGTTCTTAACAAAATGCTGTTGGCAGCTGTTGAATCTGTCTGCAAGTTGAATTTATATGTCAGGTGACACAACTATTCTGCAATGATACTAATCGGTAATAAGGGACAATACGTTTTGATAGTATTTTAAAAATCGCAAGTTTAAAGAAGACAATACGTTATTTTGCTAAAATAAAATAGTTTGAGTGCAGTGCATGAAAGGATTTCATAAACCATGAAAAGAAAATTTCAGAATAATACCAGTAAAAGTTTTCATTAAATTATATCCTCTCCTGTCTTTGATACGTCACAACTGTGCAAGTATTCTTATAATTAGGAATTATTTGCATAAATATTCTCTCTCTTTTTATCTATCAAATCATACTTATAAAGACCATTTCTACAATAATAAATACAGATTACTCGTTATCGTATCAAGTAATCTGTATGGATGTCTATAGAGATATATTTTGCAATTATAAAAATTTAATTATCATTATACATTTCTATTAACTGGCTGATTTTAAAAAAATAGAAATAGGAGGTAGAAACATACACAAAGAATATGATCCACATGAAGAATTACAGTTAAAATTATTCTATGGATATTAGAGAAAAGTTAATATACTTTACCAATAACTTCTTGAAAGATCGATGAGATGATGCATAGTAGTGCACTTGTTTTTATTGTAAATATTTATCAGTTTTGTAGAAGTCTAACCATACATCGGCTGATTCTACCCCAGCTATTTACAATAAGTCTTTTGACTTATAACAAACATATTGGTACAAGTGGTAGAAAACTTTTGGGAGAACTCAGTGTGTTGCAAATTGCATCTTCAAAGTACTTGATCGGATCTTTTACAATAGCTTTCAATCATGACAGATTGTCTGCTGTATTGCTTGTTTTTCTTCTGTAGTGTCCGTTGGCTGGAAATACATAGATTTGAATCCCGACTCGAAGAACTATTATCAGGACTTTGCAATTTAAGGTTAGCTTGGTCTCATATGGAGGTAGCAAGTTTTTCCTTCATGTACCCCGGTGTTTTTCATACCATAAAACAAGCAAATCGGCCAAATGAAGACGCAATTTACCGAAATAATACACTGGCCTCACAGGTCTTTAGTCGCTTCGGCCGTAAATCCAAATAATAATAATAATAACAACAACAAGAAGAAGAAACTAACCTTCTACAGTTAAACGTCGTGATCATTTTTATAAACCACTAACTTCTCTACAAATGTAGGGTATCCCAGAGTACAGGTCATTTATAAATAGTCTTTTCCCATCTCGATTTCGTGACTCAGATCACGAAAAATTC
The DNA here is from genome assembly GCF_054136105.1 of Typopeltis vanoorti. NCBI lineage: Eukaryota > Metazoa > Arthropoda > Arachnida > Uropygi > Thelyphonidae > Typopeltis > Typopeltis vanoorti. The sequence goes on along the minus strand of NC_143571.1, from coordinate 62,449,596 downwards.
AAATCCAGAACTTTTGATGTTAAGTTCTGGATTTGAATTGTCCAACGAAGACTTGAGAAATATTTAAAAAATCATTCTCACTGAATTAGCTTCAGCAGAACTGCAGCTTCTGAATCTGAATGAGTTCTTAATTTCCAGCGTTTTTACTCTCATAAAATAAACAAACCAGATAGACACCCTCGTTAAATAATTGACATACTGGCTTTGCCTTGGTTGCCGTTGTCATATCTTAGAACAACCACCAACCTTTATTGATCAATTTGTTAAACTTAATAATACGTGAACAACGTAAATTGTTTTGTAACTGAAATTAATCTAGATGATTCTACTGTTCTTCCAAATGTTCAATTCAAAGAATTCAAATCTGATTTTAAAAAAAAAAGAAGATTTTCAGATGCTTTGAAATCTTTGATCATGAGTTTGTCAGTAACTATATTAAAGATTTAAATTATTGTCATTTGTCCACTATGGTCTTGTAACTTGTAACTTGTGGGATAGAAACACGTAACGGTAGTTTTAAAATTAATGGAGGCATTGTTTGAACATGTTTGAATCCGTTTTACTTCAAATAATAGGGTAACAAAAACAACAGCCTGTTAGAATTCTTACTTAGAATTCTTTGAATTTTTATTTTCTTTCATTTATTATTATGTCACATTTAAAAGTTATAAGCTGAAAAGGGAGAGTAGACTGTGTGTGTGTGTTTGTGTGTGTGTGTGTGTGTGTGTGTGTGTGTGTGTGTGTGTGTGTGTGTGTGTGTGTGTGTGTGTGTGTGTGTGTGTGTGTGTGTGTGTGTGTGTGTGTGTGTGTGTGTGTGTGTGTGTGTGTGTGTGTGTGTGTGTGTGTGTGTGTGTGTGTGTGTGTGTGTGTGTGTGTGTTAAACAGCGACGCATCACTTGTGTTTTAAGGACTGCATACTTCTCATTGCTTTGTGTTTGCAAGATAAATGGGAGAGACAGAAAGTGCTTTTTTTTTCTGTTGCTACACGTCTTGTAAATCTAATGTGACTAAATGGATTCTGAAGAATGCTACTTTACGACTTTTTTTCGGTACAAATGAAATGATTTGAAGAGAACCAAAAGAGCTACTATTACTCGGTTTAATTAATGTATACGGTTCTGCCATAACTACAAAACATTGCTACTGATGGATGATGAACCAGTTTCTCTCATCATGGATAGGAAACCCATTCCAGGCTATCATTTATAAAGCACTTTTCTATGGATTTGAATTTCTCTAGAAACTGATCTTAACTGGGTGGATTTTATCTTTATTAATCCCAATGGAACATACTGCATCAGTTCTAAGAACGATCAGAAAAAAAACCTAACTGTTTCTATATCAATTCCACTCACTAGAGATCTCAAGACCTGAAAACATGCCGTGTGTATACAAGTAGTTAAGAGAAGAAAATAATCGGTTAAAGTGTTTTTTGAAGATCTGGGAGATATTCATTGAGGAAATTGGTATGAGGGAAAAAATGAAAAGTTCGATTAATAATTTTTGAATCGAAGCGTATTTGGCTGTTAACCTGCAGATGCACGTGTTTGTACCTGATTATAGGAAAGAGTACGAAAGGGGATGACCCGTTTATTCTGGTAGCGTCCTTGGCAATATGTATAGAAAAGATAAAACTCAGAAATAGAGCGCCTATGGGAAAGGGATTCCCTGACAGAGGAGGGGATCATCTGGTACACTAATGGCTTTGGTCCGTCATTGTAAATGTGAGAACATTATTCTAAGGTTGGACTGATTTAGGATTTATTAAGAAGAGACTATGGACGTGATTTGTTTGTGCCAAGATAGGATAAATGTGGAAGTCATTGCAATAAGAGGAAAACTGATCTTGGTTGGAAGGTCAAAAAGGGGGAAAGATAGTGAAGTATGATCTTTCTTCCGGGAAATAAGACTGAATTATGTTCTCGCATTAAGAATGATAAGAAGATCGGTGTTTGATTATAGAAAATCTTCACTCGAATATCAAGTTCTTCTCTAACCAAAACCAAGATCTACATTCACGGAACCTGAGTACTACAACGTTTTTTTGAATAAAGAAGAAGAACCGAGTGTACTGTCATCAGTAGGAGAAAGAACATAGCACTGGGATACTCCTCCACTGATGGAAAAATTCATAAAATGAAAACACCCAAAATGACACACAGTACAAAACCAGAGAGAATGCTGACAATCCACACACAAATAGAAGACCATAAAATGGGCTTGATGAGAAGACAGCGATATCAGATCCGCTCATATTTCTTGGAAATAACAAGAGAGAGAGAGAGAGAGACCACTGGAGTTTCTTCAAACTTTTCCATGGCTTGTATCCAAAGGGGTTAGCTAGATTATCTGATGTAGAATGAAAGTAGCAGAATTTATATTAGTGATCACTAATTAATTGGATAATTCTCCACGTATTAATGACATTTCCTATTATTTTAGCGAACATATGAGGCAGATAGATGGCTAACATTAATATTTCTCTTTAGGAAAAGACTGCATAAAAGCATGCTTCAATCTGCAGAGAAAACGTGCTTGTAGATACGACTTCCATGAATGCGCAGATTTCAATTCAAGCGTAGCGTTGACAGTGTTTCTGCAAGCTAATATAGGCGAACTCCCTCCAGATATGATCTGGCAAAGTAAGGCAACACCAAGCTGATGGGAAAGCCTACTGAGATGTTACCAACATAAATTAAAGATGTCAAGAAATTATATTCTTGGTTTCATCCTTTATCCAAGTGTAAGCAAACAAAGTTTGGGCGTGAAGTATCTTCACGACTGAGCAACTCCTATATAGAGGCTAATAACCTCACATCACTTGTCTTAGTATCCCATGATGCAAAGCACACATCCTTAGGGACACGTATAATGCTACGCATTATGCGAAGGGTCATGACCTAGACTGGTTTCACTATATAAGTGTAGGAAAGTCTCCAAAAACTCAGGCGATCCCCCAAGATGACTCTAAACTCAGCGAGTGCTAGTGACCCAAAGGATCATTTTACTGGTCCCACTCATCGACTGCCTCCCCGTGAGCCACTGTAAAGAATCCTCAGCGGTGGCTCTGCCCAATGGCGGGCACACTTCCACCACCGAGCAAAGCCACAGGCTCAGCAGTGGTCCCACCCAATAACAGACAAAACCCGTCCCCGAGTTTTTTTTAAATGAATTTGTTTAAAAAAAATCATTAAATTCTATGTATTTTATTATACAGAATTTTGTACAGGACAATTAATTAATACACGAGCATGTAATTAATTTACTTTTGTAAGTTAATTATTACGTAATTATAAATTAATCGCATAAATTACTACGTAAAATAGGATTAATGGTCAATTAATCTTAATTAAGCTTAATCCCAGTAATTTCAAAAAAGGCCAAAATACAAATAAATAAATCTAAATATAATCGATTATTGGCTGAAACCTTTACTTATGTGGAGAAAATAAAGGCAACATTTTAGACCAAACCGCTTTCTAGGTATTTACAAACTAAAACACTAACTCATCCATGTGGATGAATTATATCTGTAATAATTTGATGTTGATTTTGCACGCAACCCTTAGGTCAAGTATCCTGCCTTGAAGGAAGTTTATTGCACGCGCAATGAGAGTTTATGGAGTCATTTAGATTTCACTGTAAATGGCATGTTTTATCTCTTCGGATATATTACATTGAAGCTCTGTAATAATTCATACTTTAACTCGAGAAATGGGCAAATAATGTAATGAGTAGCTTTATGCTTGCATTTGCTAAATTAGATTTATTATTATCGCTTCGAATGGTAGTTCATAGAATTCTGTCCGCCTATTTGTTTGTTTTCTACATCATCGTTATACAATTCAAATGTAATTAGCAGTAATTCACGTAATAATCTAATAAAAGTACAAAACTGTATCTGGCAATCCCTTAGTTTTTCTCAAGTATTATCAAATAATCAGCTGCCTGTACGACGAAAAAAAATTACTGTATGAAAGTTTGTTATGATGAAAAAAACAGTCTTCACACTTGCTTCCCATTATGTCATTTAATGTGACTAAAATATCTACGTTCAACGAAGGAGAATAAAACTGTGTCATAGTGTTTCTGTTAGTACACTAAAAGTTGCTCTAATACACAGTTCTTTTGGAGTAATTTGAAGGATGCTTAATCCTCCGAGGATATTTCTCAAAGTCCCTGAAAACTTGCTTAGGTGAAGGAGCTCAGAGGGTATTTAGAGTACTGAAATGAACTTAATCCCGGATGAGGATGCTCATTCTACGTTACAAGGAGCCTAAGTAATGTTGTACGCTTCGAAAAAAGCGTCTCCGGATGAGATCCAAGAAGATAAAAGAATGTAACTTAAAAAAAAAAGTGGCACAAAGACATTTCGGAGTTCTTCATTAATCCCTGCTGAGTTCACACACACACACACACACACACACACACACACACACACACACACACACACACACACACACACACACACACACACACACACACACACACACACACAAAATGTTCTTGACTATGAGTGTCGGCAGATACGATCGTAGTAGAGTACTTCAAAGAGTTGGTAATACTAGAACAATGTTGAAACCATGAATATTTAATTTTCAATCTAAAACGAGCTTTTTTATATATGATTCGTTATTTATCAAAAGCTAGCTTTTCATGATGATGAAACAGAAACTAATAAAGTGAAAAGCTCTTGTTTGTGCTTTGTGTATTGACATAAGGTAATCCAGTCATCTTCGTGGTTCATATAATCACAGTGAAGCTTAATTTTAAAATCGACTTCAATAACTCTAAAAAGAGATTTTTTTTTCTTTTAACAATAAGAAATTCTGTATCACAAAGAAGGTAATCTCGCGACTTTTCATTCATGAAGCACTGGAAGAGATTATTGCAGTGAGTTGGTAATATCGGATAATGAAAAGGTTTCAAAAAGGCGAATTTCTAATTTTATTCTCTCTCTCTCTCTCTCTCTTTCTCTCTCTATTTGTTGGCAATACAATTAGTTCTCATTCACAGTAGCATGGTGGCCACTCTTAGGTGATTGGAGTTTTGTTTTCAAGGTAATAATAATAATAATAATAATAATAATAATAATAATAATAATAATAATAATAATAATAATAATAAATGGCTGCAATGCTCCATATTTGGGAAGAGTATAACGCCGATGGAGAGAAGATTGAAACAATAAATGAAAATATGAAGAATTCATATTTAAATCAATCACAAATTTATCACGAAATTTATTTTAATATAAATGCTAGATTATGATAAAAAATATTGAAACATTTGTTCTTAATGTGTTTTGGAAATGAGAAACATGGAACAACACCAATAAGCAGCGCCACCAATCACCTTTGTATAAGCTGAAAATAAAGATAAAATGTTTAGTGTTGTTGTCTATATGTGTCGCTTCCTTGTTTTCCCGGTTATGGGTTAAGTTTACCAATTTTAGTTACATTTTAGTGATGATTCCTGATTGTAATCGGAGATGTATGCATTTCGTATATTTAAAAAAGTAACGTTTATAAAAAAATTAATATAATTTTTAAGATATTTAATTAAACATTTTTAAATGATACTTAAACAATTGTAAGTCTATTTAAACACAACTTAAAAATTGTAATAATTTTAAATTATTTCAATAAAATTTTTATAAGCAGAATTTTTAATTACTATTTTTAAATTTTAAAGAGATTTTTAAAGCATTTCAAAAAAAATAATTTTCAAAACATCGAAATACCTTTGTCATCTTCACATTTTTATTTTTTCATTTTTCCATTCCCAGAAATTTTGAAAGGTGCTTTGCAAAAGTACTTGTTTTCATTCTCTTCCATTCTCTTCTCGCTGCATTCCTTTAACCTTTTCTGGTAAAATTCAGCAACTTCTGAGGTGAGATATCATCCCTGAAATGAAGCACAAACCACAAAGGAGAAAGCTTATTGGATAAATCATTAGAAACAGATGCTTTGTTTGCGGTAACATTTCTATTGGCAATATACGCACCATAAAGATTGTGAAGAAGATAATACCGACACCATTATCAACTAATAAAGCTCACAATATGTGTGGAGTGTAGATGGTAGCAGCAGCATGACTTGCATCATATGAAATCAAACATGGTGCATCATGTTACATCTCAATATGAAAATAAAAAAGAAGTATTATCCTAATATTTTCGAGAAAAAGACACATTGATCTATGAATTCTTTTATATGCTTTTCATAATACTTAAATCTCCACCCCCCCCCCACACACACACTTAGTGGATCGGTTTACGCTCTCTCACCTGCTGGCTGGATATTCGAATATCTTTTGGTCTATATGGCAAGATTTCCGTATTTAAAAAACAAATTACACAATTAATTAAAAAAAACACGTGTGTATGTGTGTGTGTGTGTGTGTGTGTGTGTGTGATCCTCTTAGACTACTTATGGTGCTAATGTATACAACAACCTTAGGTGTGCGTGAATCACATAAAAGCAATATGTAATCTACCCTTGCTTTGATCACAGATGTGATCTGCATTTAGCTCCAGTATCGCAGTATCATTTGTTCGTAAAATGCCATCTGGGACAATTAACGTGTTGCGTTCTTTAAGAAATCTCTGCTTAAAAGCAAATATATTGCAATTATATGCGAAGCCAATGCGTTCTATTCGCTCTAAATATAAGATGAGATATATCCCAGGAATGTTTTATGAAGAACGAAAAAAAAAAAGTCAGCTGAGAATAAACATTTAGCGAGTGCTTGTCACATCTCACATCCTTAGGCAAAGAAAGGGACATAAGATAAGCGAAAGAAAATCTCGATTCGCTGCATGCCATCGAAATGTAAACACTGTATCTCGGTCCCTCATATTCCCAGGGAGTTTGGAGGAATGCGCTTCTAAGAAACCAGAGATGCTACATTTACTTAGAAAGCCCAGAAAACAAAATAAATAACCACCAAGACTTTGCATATTTCTTAGACTTGCAGTTTGCATTTCGATTTTTTTTGAATTGTTTATTTGGCTGACTTTTCTACTGGATACAATGCAACGTTTGGATTAATTTTATTTGAAACTAATGATTGAAATTGTCACGAAGCAAATACAGTCTACAGAATAATAAGTGCAAAATTAAATAGTGTTTCCTCGAAAATCATTCTTCCGTAAATAATAGCTAGAAGTAGTCGAAAAAAAGAATTATAAAAATGCACATTTGGAACTACGTATTAGTTCCACTTCACTTCTGCTGCAGGTACATCACCGGAAATGAAAAATGTGTAGCCGTTTTATACTGCGCATGCGTATAGTGGGCAGAATGTTCGTAGTGTTAGCAATTTTTCAATGATAATAGTAAACGCACAGATGGCAAATTTTTTTTTTTTTTCGTTTTTGCAATAGTGCAAAATTTTAAAAAGTGTTTTAATAGTGAAAAATATTATCGGGACAAATAAAAGATCGATTAAAGTAGCTTGAATTGCAGCTGCTATGAATTTCAGTTTAACTAAAGTTGTAATATATAAACTGATAGCCATAAAAGGGAAAAATGTGTCTTTAATTGGTATCTTTCAAAGTCCAGCTATATAAATGAAACTCGTAGCAAAGGTGGAGTAAGCTACGTACCTTCACTCTCTTAGCTAGACGTCAATTTGCGTTGCTTGATTAAGAAATATAGACATTATAGCCATTGCTAAATATTTAGAAAAGTATAAGCATAAATCTCCCTATGGCTCGTTTTTAAAAAGAATAGTTTATATTTTTTTTGTTATGTTTTCATCCCTTTTAACCAAGAGGCCTTTTTAATATGGATTTTTTTGTTGTTGTTTCTTTGCTACATCTCTTTGTTTCCAATTTCCTGTGCACCCCATCTTTTGTTTTCTTTTCGTTCCTTCTTCGCTAGTTCCGATGTTGACCAACTTATTATGTTTCAAATATCGATCACTGGCTCTCTGGAAAAATTGTCAAATAAATCAAACTCGAGATAAAGGGAAGGTAGAATTTAGTCTTAAAATTGTGTTCATTTTAAAACCCGAATTGCTTTAGTTGAAAAGGTCAAACGTCAGATTGATAGGAAACGATTGAAAGCAAATAAATTACATATTAAATGGTTTTATTTCCATCGCGTTATGAAAACGTCTCTGATATACGATCTGTGTGGTTTGCCTCAAGTGACGACCTTTCAGCGCTGGTTCTATAAAACCTAAACCTATTAAAAACTCATCAGGAAAACAGTCAAGGTCTCTTTGTTACGGAGCATCGGAGGACGCCGTATAATGCTGGAGACATGATGCGACCTTTTCAAATAGTTGTCTGTTAGTGTGCACTTCGTTTGCTATCAGAATATCTCTTCCTCTATCACTCACTTCATGCTTCGACACAATACTAATCGCATTGAAACCATTGCTTATTATTATTATTATTGTTGTTGTTCTTATACCAAAATACGAAGCGATATTCCTATAAACAGTAATATTGCATTTTGCAATTATTCCTTAATTTTCTGGTATAAGAAGACTTGGGAAATGGAAATGGAGCGTAAATTAATTCCCATCAAGTGACTAAATCGATAGATTTTTTTATATCTGATTCACACACAAGACCTAAGGCATATTAGTGCTGTGTGTGGGGCAAGAGAAATAGAAGAAAGGAGGAATCAGTTAATATTTTGCTTGAACAGCTGAGAGTTGTAATCTTTGGGGAAGTCAGAGTGGGGAATACTGTTCCAAAGCACAAGAAGTAGATGGAATAAAAAGAGGTGGTAGTGAAGTTGGTTCAGTGAGTTTCAAGATAGACTTTAAAAGGATGTTGGTTAGCAGTTGCTCTTGTTTTATGATTTTGGAGGAGAGTGGAGGAATCATAGTTACTAATTCTATAGTGATGAAATTGTCTATAAAAGAGGCACAAGGAAAAAACTGAACGTCTGTGAGAGAGGGATTGAAGTGGGTTTTTTGAGAGAGGGGTCATTAATTAGCCCGATTGCCCTCTTCTGAAGTTCTCTCATTTCTTTCTCAGTTCTGTAATTTCTACATTCCTTCAGTTTCTCCGATCAAGATGTTATTGTTAAGTGAAAACGCCTAGGAAGAACAACAGCACAGTCGCGACTTGGTAGGCCATATAAAATTACAGAACTGGACCACCAGATGCTGAAGCGCGTGGCACGAAAAAATCGCCTGTTTTCGGTTGAAATACACCCTACCCTGTTGCTAACTGCCTCTGAAAGCAATGCCAGCACCACAACTGGCCATCGAATGCCGAAGAATAAGGGTTTCCATAGCTGTGTATACCAGAAGTAATAAATCACGCTTTACCATCTGGAAATACGACGAGTCGGTGTGGATTTGACGGATGTCAGGAGAACACTATCTGCTCGAATGTGTATGCCAACTGTGAAGTTTGGCATTGAGTCTGCGGTTTATAAAATAAGCCGTAGTGGCAACACTTCGGTGGTTGTACACTTGGTTATGCCATGGAAAGCATAAGACCTGGTTGACACTAAGTTCGAAAGACATCACGTCAAACTTTGGTAGGTTATATTCTTAGACAATAACAAGAAAGATAATAATAACTGAAAACATCATGTAGCCCTTTCTTTTCATGTTCGAAAACCATTTTATTCAGCTATGGTTAAAATCTAAACTCAATAATAGTAAATAATTTTATCTATTACCTAGTTCTGAAACCGCACTCTAGAGATTAACATGGACCTCTTTGACCACTTCAGTTCTACAATAATCTGTGCAACGGTCTCAAAATTGCAAACAATCGTCTACGACTATGTAAGAATTCTCAAAATATGTCACTTTGAAATAAAAATTAGAACACACTTTGCTACTGATAAGATTCAATTTATAAAAAGTAATGAATAAAAATAAAGAGTGTATTAATAAATTCAATATAAAATCTAAATTTTTTAAACAACTTAAAAAATTATTTTTATTTAACTAACATATTATAATTTAAATAATATTATATATAATATTTATGAAATATTTATAAGAATAAATTTCATTAAATCTCAAAGGTAATGCATTTAATTATGAAAGGCAAAGAGGGCAAATTATTTACTCATTCAGATGATTTCTGCATGCAAAGCACTGATATATTATTTATTAAATAAGTTAAATATTTAAAAAAAGACAAAAATTAAATGAAAAATACGTATAGTTATAAATTATCGATTCATTTTCCTGAACTTCTACAAGGGATATACCCTTAAAGGTTGGAGCTTGTCCTCTGAGCTAAACGAACGTTTTACACAAAGTCAGGTCTGATTTCATCTTCAGCTTTTAGTGTATCACTGCGCCTGCGCTATCTTATAACGATTTTGCAAAGGCAGACGATGAATTGTGAATACAATATTTTCTCTTAAACTTAAAAATTCTATTTAAATAATAATAATAATAATAATAATAACAAACTGTTTGTTAATTATTATTATTATTATTATTATTATTATTATAAGATGTTTGTTAATTATTATTACAATAAGACGCTGACCGACAATAAAATTTTAAAAAATTAGTCTACGAATTTTTCGACAGGCATTTCTAAATGAAAAGCAATAGATCTAAATGTGATAAAGTTACCATAATGCCGACACACACGCACACACACACACACACACACACACACACACACTCTCTCTCTCTCTCTCTCTCTCTCTCTCTCTCTCTCTCTCTCTCTCTATTTGCTTCTTATGTATATCTTCAACACTGGAAAACGATGGTTATCGAGATTTCTTTAGTAGCATAATCTACAACCAAAATTTTAATATCATAACTAAAATGATATTTTCATTTAGTCATTTCTTCTGTCTCTCCATCTTTCTATCAGTCTTTTCCACGGCATTTTATTCTGTCCATATAAGAGAAAACAAAGTCTGTACTTGGCCAAGGTCGCTCCTACTGCGCTAAACACCCAATCACACGCCAAAGTTACGGACTCCTTGAAGCGCATGCGTAGAAACAGAAGCTCTAAGGTCCCTGTCACCAGTAGTACGGCCACTCTCCGTCTGGCATAGTTCGGTAAGGATTACAAATACTCAAGTATCATTCTCTTTCCATCCCGTGGCAGCCAGAGACCTGGGGATGAGTGGATGTCGCCACTTGTTAGAGACTCTGTGGAAGGGTTGCTCGTGTCGGATCGGACTTGGACGGACTAATGATGGAGGAATGCGGAACTGCCACATTGAACAAGAAAGCGACCGAGAGCTCTTTCTAATATGTCGTCATTAGAACAGTAATCAATGACAAACATTGGGGAATGTCCCTATTTGTAAAGCGAGTATTTATGCTGTTTTTTTTGTTGTTGTTGTTTATATCTGAAACTGGCTTTTAACAGTACACAAATGACGCTGTTCTTCGGGGGTCAAGCATCTGACAAGTATAGCATCGGATCTGCTAGATAAACATGGCAATCAAGGTAAGAATAATAACATTAAACACATTGTATAGGAAATAGCAAACATATTCCTGTACCCTGAGCTTCTGTATTTAAATTATAGATGTATATTTCATCACGTGGATGAAATATACAATTTATACTTGTCACGTGTTAGCTAACAGCTGCATTGTTGGACGCTATTATTTAGCTTAAATACGAACGTTGAATAATTCATGATTTGTAATGCATTCTGACAACATCATTTATTTCTTTCAAGTACTGAAGTATGAAAACAAATGAGGCATTCTCAAATTGTTGCGTTTGACAAATACCACATGATCTATTTTCTGGCGGGAATTGTTAATCTTTTTTTAACATCGCAAGCATGTAATTATTTAAAGTTTTCTGCATTAGCTCCGCACATTGCTAAGATTTCATTCATTTAATGGTCATATACACTGAAGATCAAAAAGTTATGTTGCATTTTCCTGGAAGAAATGTAATTCAAATGATAAATTCGCGTTCTTTGTTTTAATTCACAACTGATAGTGAATGCGTAGTGAATATAAAGATAGCTTTTCGTTCGTTTTAATACCAACAGAGATTAGATTGGGAATTTAAGTTTCCGAAATACTTTGGCAAATGAAAAGACATCATTTAAATAAGTGACAATTGCACTAAGTCCTCATCTATTCATCTTAATGTCGAATTCGAGCTAAAGAAAGCATTAGACCTAAATGAGCACCATTTGCATTCATGTTTGTTAACAGTAATAGGCTATAAATTAACTTTGACTCAGTAGACAGAAATTGCTAGGATAGTAAAGAGTACCGTTAAATCCCTTTCTCTAACGATGGCTAGAAATTGGAAGATGTCGGTATGGTAAATGTGGCTTAGCACGAACAATAAACCCTTTATGGAGTTTGGAATGTAATGGGTACAACGCATTTCTATGACGTTACACAGGGATGGCGAGATTTAGAAACATGTAAAAGGATGCTAGATCGATACACAATACCTCTATTACGTGGTTATTATTATACGAGGAAGTCTATTTGAATAAAGAATGCAAATAATGGATGTATAGATGTATGATGACATTTATGACTTTTTCTATGTGAGTTATTAGGTTCTTTCTTGGATATAATTTAATTATTTTTAAGATAGACATCACTAGATTGTAAAGATGTATTTCTCCTTCACGTTTACAAAAAATAGAAACTTTACGTGGATGTTGCGTCCCTTTTATCTAATACATCTTGCATGAAGTAACGAAATGTTTTGAATGGTAGTTATGAGTCCAATTTCAGCTTCTGCAAGAATGTGTTTTAATATAGCAAATCCCCAAAACTAAAAACACATACTGTTGTTTTATTACTCATCGCTTTCTTCCTTAAAATTGGATTGTCGTGTAGAAAAATTGAGATTTTTTTTTTTTTACTTTTTCCTACCAAAGCAATATTTGACCGAGCGGTGAAAGAATACGAACAATCGCTTAACTGAAAAACCAACATCATCAAATTTCATTATATAATATAGTCATCCATTTAATATATGTGTCTGAAAGGTTTTATGTCTGTTTGTAGAGATCCACTAGACAGTTTTTTGCGTTTTGTTTTGAACCGAGCTCAGATGGTGCAGATGTCTCCAAAATGATGAAAGTTTCCAAAGGTTTTATCCAAAATTGGAAGAGGATCTCCTATTTTAATATATTGCATTTGCCGCACAAAAAAGACGAATGTTGTAAGTAAACTGTATACATTCCCAATGGTCTACGCAATATTTTTTATTTATTTATTTTATTTTTGCTTTAAGAGAAAGCTGAAATGGATTTGCAGCATGCAACGTTTCTAAGTTGTTTTTATTTTTATTCCACTACCATTGAATAGGTGAGAGTGGTTGTTTCTCACTAAACAAGGAAATTCATCTGCAACCAATCATGTTCGTAGTTGCATTCGAACCTTTAGCTGGTTGGTTGCACTTGGTTTTAGGTGGTCTACTGCGATATGCTACGCTAATATTAGATTCATTTTGTTCGTTCGTAAACGTAAAATGCTTCGTTCTTACGTGGGTTTTATCGAATCCTATTTGGAATCGTTTGCTAAAATTTGTCGGGTTTTTCTCAATTTTTGATTTAAATCGGACTATTCTACGTATATATTTTAATGACATTTAAGAGGAAACTTTATAATAGCAAAACTTTCTTCTCTTGCTATTATAGCCGTTGCACTGTTCGAATTCGTACGCATAATTTTTTTTTTAAACGTTACCTTCCTTAGAAAGAATTTACATACTAATGATGGCAACTCAAATAAAAATGCATTTAACGGTAGCTCAACAAAAACATGAAATCAAAGCATAGTTGTATAATAACTTTCCCCTACAGAATCAAATGCGCATCAATACGTGAAGCTTATTTATAATCGACAACACTCTCGTGACAACAGATATCAGAAGAGCCACTTGCTATTTGTTATAGTAGTTGTTGTTTTGAATTACTGATGTTTCAACTAAAGCTATGAGGCCAATATATTTTGTGTATAAATTGCGTATGTTCTTCTGGTCAATATGCCTGTTTTGTATGAAAACATTCAGTTTCTGAGAGTTAAACCTTGCGATTTCCGTGTGTAACGGGCTAACTCAAATTAATCTGAGAAACTTTATAAAGGTTTTTCGTATCTAGATCCTTCAAATCAAAGGGTATTCATCGATACCGACTAATCCATGGAGATTCTTCCGATAGAATTGGTGGTTACCTCTCAGGAGCTTTTGGAAGTCTTGGAGTGAGCAAGTATTCTAGTCAATACAAGTACTACACGTCTTATAATTTCATAAATAAATACTTTTGTCACTTTCGCAGAACGCAATGGGAAATGAATTTTCCCAAAGCAGTAGGATTGCATTTAATATATTTTGAAGTCAAAGGTCATGTCATCCAGTATATTATCGTAGTGGTGCTATTGCAGAAGAACGTTGTTAATGGTCACATGGAGTTCACCACTACTTGCATGCCTCCGAACTCCCTTTACTAATGGTTCATCAAAGTGAACAACCATGATCATGATCATGGTTCATGCGAATAATTATGTCAAAAATCATGATCATCTGACAAGGTTATTCATGATCCTATTATCACCATTATCTCCAACAATGGAATTTAAAGAGGCTTGTTGCGTGTGGAGTTTGCTGATATCACATAACGCATTTGTTTATGTTCCGGTATTGAGTGAAAGAGTTGATTTTTTCCTTTTGGATGAATGAGCAAACTACGTTTAGTCAATATCGGGTCATAAAGGCCAGATGCAGCCGAGCCACTGTAAAAATAAATAAATAAATAAAAACTGATTTACTACTTAAAACTAGACCAATTTCCTATTCCTTGGGATATATATATATATATCTATCCCAAGGAATTAATAAAAAATTATAAAATCTCTTTATATATATATATATATATATACATAAAGAGATTTTATAACATACAATTCAATGGTAAAGGAATTAAAATGAACTAAACAACTGAAGGGGTTAGTGGATGAGGGTACTACGTCACATTTTGAGGTCTGAGGTGGATAAAAGGAATGGATACATGATGATACTGCTGGATTTTGGAAAGGCCTAGAACCGGTCTAGGGTTCTAGACCGGTAGAAATTCATTTCCGGTTAGAAGACATATCACGAAAATATGCGTGGGTATGGTGTAATTGTCTTTGTAATTCTGTGCGACATACCGCCAACTGAACACGTAATTATGGAATTACAACCTAGAGGTTGACAGATCATACGTCGCACAGTTCTTGGCCAGTGAAGGGGTACTTGGCTGGCACAGGACAAGTCATTTGAAACTGGTGACTATGTAAAGCACCTTTGGCACGTGGCATTGATAACTTGGGATAGTTTTGTCCTAACACCCTGGTACTGAAGCCACGGTTGGGAAAAATACATAAATATATTTACTGAATTCTACTTATAAAGTTCTTTACATATCAGTGTCTTGTTACTTAATTTTTGAAACACACTCGTAACTCGAGTTGCATCTTTATACTTTCAACTGACCTCCAATATTGAGAGGTCAATTAAAAAAAAAAGTGTGTGTGCGTGGGGGTGGGGGGTCTTAGCTTCAAAACCCATCTTTAAAACACTGAATGTTTTACTTAACGAATAACAACTTCTCTCACAACATCTCAGTAAATGAATCATTCCCGATAAGTGAACGCTAACAGTGCATCTTCACTCTTACATAGAATTCAAGCACGTGAATATATTTCCATCTCTGTTGCCACGTGCTTCATAATAAAATCAGTCTTATTACTTTATTGTCGTACGTTTATATGCACGTAAGTAATTCTATACCACAACCGATTTTCTTTTTAATTTATTTGTTTTTATTTAAAGAGAAGATAATGCACATGTACATCCATTATTATCTTATTACAAGCTATGTTGCACATTAAAATTTTAAGTGACCTGACGAAATGACAAATCTTTGGTATGAGTAGCCTTGATGGTGCACTCATTTAAAGACTGTCTTCCCCGTTCTTTGTTTTTATCAATGCTTTTGATATTGGATCTCGCTAGCCTGACAACTGATCAGGAAATGATGATAATAACATTTGGTTTGATTTTTGAAATAAAATTAAAAATTCAATTATGATCTCATTGAAGACCAGTCTTAGTAATTTTAAAATTCAATGAAGAATCAATTATGCAATTTACCAAGATGTACTATATATACAGTGGAGCTTCAGAAGTACATAGTTGCCCTTCCCAACCAAAGGCGTCAATAATATCAATGATTTCCTTTGGTTGGAAAAATTTGGGATGCATGATACTTTATAAGTTTTTTTTTTTTTCATCTGAAGGTCAATTAGCTTGCCTCACGGAAGCTGGAGAGTTTCCGCTTCCGTGTGAGGCCGGAAGCGGCAGCAGCCAGAAGAAGACAATTTACGGACATAACACACTGGCCGCTTAGCCTTCACCGCTTTGGTCATAATTCCGAACCACCATGAACACGAACACTACGTGACATGCACCCTTTCGGGAAAACACGTCAGTCACATCATGAACTCAGACACTTTCATAACGACTTTTGCAACTGATGGCGAGTAGACCGTTCGCGTTCATCAGTAATAAACTGTTAAACTAACTTCATGAATATGAACTATTCCTAGACATGGGATAAAACTGCCTTTATTCGTGTAGTTTTTCTATTCTCCGGTAGTTAGCTTCAAATGATCACATTGCTGTTTGCTATGTAATACAACGTAAAAGCTAATGAAACATAATTACAGTTTTAATTAATTGTGATTTATTTATTTTTTTTATGTCAAACCTACGTGTGAAACACCGAAAAACCTGTATATGTAGGGAAGATTTCAAGAGGAACGATAGAATATATGAACATGTGTTTTTCAACAGCCTTCCCCTTTGGCGAAGACTGAAAGAGGAAGGCTCCTCTGTTCTAAAGGATAGAAGTGGATGGAATGAAAAATGAGGAAAATAAGTTGGTACGATAGGTTCACAACTGAACTGTAAATGGATGTTGACTACCAGCTACATTTTCTTAGTTTGTAACAAAGTGGAGTAATGAAGGCCATCAGTTTATCCGATTGTCTATAAAAATTAAAAAAGAAAAAGATTTTTCAAATGACGAAGAGAAAATGGATGATATTGTTCATCAGCAAGGTAAGAATAGCATTTGAAGTCAGTGAAAGCAAGTCGTTGAACGTAACGGAGGAATAGAGTGGAGAACAGCGGCACAGAACCTTGAGGTACTCCAGCGTTAGTGGTGAAATCTGACTAGACGAGACCATCTACTATGATAAGTACTGAGCAACCAGAGGAGAAACTGGTGATCAAAAGAAAGGAGTAGATGGTAGACCATTAGATGGCAGTTTTCTGATCAGACCTCAGTACTGGACTCCATTAAATGCCAAGACCGATTATGTGCGTTCTTCCCAAACTTTGTGTCCAAAAATGCGTTGAATAAGGGATCTGCAGTGAACCGAATAGATAGATAAATCTACATCTAAATTGGTTAGCTATTAGCTTCCTCCCTCCCTCACGTATGCTTTCCGTTACTTCATTTCTTACTCTGATATGCTTTCCGTTCCTTGAAGATATCAGGATCAGGAATCAGTGAAATATTGCTTCACACGTCTACTGCCGAAACTAAAATAAATTCTCATATTTTCTAAATATGGAAAATTTATAATGGTGTCATACTAAATTTTAAATAATTTAGTAATTTAAAAATAAGTTTAGATATATTTTATTTATTTTAATATTATATTATAGTTTACAAAGTATTACTTTAAATTTTTTATTTTAAGAAATATTCGCATAAAAATTGATAAAAATTAACATTTATTCTAGTAAGTTACATTATGAAGTTAAATATTAAACTTCAGGTTAGGAAACACTCTTGTACAATGCAAAACGTCCTAGCGAGGGTTAGCATGTATCAATAAATATCTTACTTACTGAATCCTTCCTCTTCTATCTTTTACGGTGTCGAGGTTATTCTTGAATATCGCAATCGCAACCGTAACTCGAGGATAAGGTGGTTAGCTCTATGGAGGCTCTCAATAAATATCTAACAAATATTTAACAGGAAAGGCAAGGTTTGAAAAACTGGACAAAATGATAAAATTCAGTTTTTTTTCTTGATGTCAGATCCATGATACTCATTCTCGTTTGCGATTTAGTGAACATCTTTCTAAAAAAAAGTATTGCGTGCTACCGTAAGTGCTTTCAAAAGATATTTTCTTCTTCTTAAAAGCGGTAAAGGTTAGTAAGTTTACGATGTAGGAAAGATTTCTTACAAAAGTCAGACGGCAAAATGCTTTTTATTTGACTTCAGTTCTTAGTTCCTTTTGCAGTACGTTAAACTCCATCTGTAAACATGAAGGGCTTCTTCCATGTTAGCATCAATGGAAGATACAGAAGATTTTTAAAGTAATTTTTTGTTTTCAAAAATGAGTACACAGAACTAATAGCAACGTGTATAATAGCTAAGAGTTGGCGAGATCCACATCATTTGCTTGCAGATATTATTCAGCTTCATGCCTGTCTGCAATAAACAACCGAACAACGAACAAACCGATTTCGAAGACTTTTAATATTGAAGATTGTGAGCAAACTGTCGAGCAACAATTTACTCAACAAAAGTACGATGTTACAAGCAGAGTTGTTTTTGGGTGTTACTAAGATTCATATTGCTTTCTTGAAATGACAGTTGTACCCAGCTTGAACGTAAAACCGTGTCAAACGTCTTTCGTTTTTGTTTATTAACATTTTAAGTGAAACATCTTAATATCGCAAACGCACCTATAAGGTTACATTGTACATACGGGTCCCTAACTGTTTAGAAAAATCGAACACTGAAAAAAAATGAAGATGATAAAAGGTAACGTATGATGTTAACAGTGTTTTTTTTTACTTATTAGAGATGTATTTCGATGGCGACGCACTCTGCGCATAAAGAATAAATTATTTTTATTCCAAAAAATATTATATCATCGCTACATATATATTTAATTTTTTGTGAAAAACGATACCCATCCAGCTGAGCTCTGCACAAACAAAAAAATCTGGTCTTTATATTGGAATGTCTTTCCAAACTCCTGGAAAGTAAAGATATCCCACTGTTCTCGATTTACCCTCATTTAGAAGATAAACTGCTGGATAAAATGCAATGTACGCTTTCTTTGAGCAGGAAAAGCTAGAACATTCATTATCTTAGGAATGTTTGTCAGTCTCACACACACAAGAGAAGCCTTGAAACGAATAGCAGATCACTTTCCTGTGTTTACACTAGATTAACGTTGAGGATATGATGGATAAGAGCATATTATCCATATTACCAAACTATCCATATGTTCTGAAGTTTTAGTTTGATACTCCAAAAGTTTCTGGAGCACGAATTAAACTTCTCGCAGAAGTGGTGCATCTCTGTTAAACTTTTTTAAAAGTAAATCCTTAGAGCTTTTTGAACTGACGCATGTGGCAGTTTTGATTCCATAGAGATCACAAAGATTATCTACAATGCACGTAACACACAGTTTTCCCTTGTGATATTCATTCTATAAGAAATATCTTAGTGTATTCTTGGTATCTTGTGTAGCTGTTGTTCCCTGGAACCACTTTTTCCTTCAAAATGATAAAAAAATAATAAATCAGAGGGAGGAACAAATACACTGCACTGACAATAAACCTTATTTCAATATATTTTAATTTTCTTGTAATACTGAAAAGCGTAGACAAGATCCCAGATAATGAGTATTCTTGGGAATCCAGAATGTTCAAAGGCGTGTTTGGTATTGTTTGGTTTGGTATTGCTGTTGGGAGCAAAGACAAAGGCATCGATTTCAGAGAATCAAGAAGAAAATTACCTGGATGTATTATGTATTATTATAAACATAACTATTTTAATCTAATCTTAATTATTAATAATAGTTAAATAACCATTAAGTATTTAAAATTCATCAATATCTTCTGGTTGTTCAGAAGATATTTTCAGAAATTTTCAATTTCACCAATCTCTAATAGATTCGTATTTTTGTCACCGTTCTCATGTCATATAGTAATGCTCTTTACGATATGAAACTGATTTCTTCCTGCCTGCTAATTAATGTCACGCAGTTTGAGTTATAGCAGCCCCTCGGCACACTAATGTCAATCCTCTATCGTACTTGCCTCTCTCTCATCTAAGCGCTTTTAATCTCGCGTCGACCACACAAACTAAATAACGTGCTACAAAACTGGTGACTTGAGTCGCGTGTATTCTGATACTGTTCCCCAAACGAAGATGAAATTATCAGACTGCACCAATCTGTTTTGGTACCAGAGGCTGAAGGAAATTGGGAGGTTTTCAAAGGTTGTAAATAACAGACAAGGGGGGGGAGGGTATGCGAGTGTAGTTGGTATTAGGTGAATAAATTTAATCTCATTGGATCGTCGTTTATTCTCTTCTTTATTTCTGCATCTTTCTTTTTTCCTCTAATGCAAATCTCAAAGCAGATTGAGTTGCAAGAAACAGTGTAGTGACAATGTCGACTACCAATCAACTTACTACGCACACGGAGATAAACCTCGAAGTAAATTACGATGTCCTTTTCAGTAACCCACGCTTCGATGAATTCGTTTCAGTTAACATACGTGTGAAGAAGCTAAATGGGATTTTCAGAAGTTCATTTCGAACTCGAGTATCTCCACTTTAAATAAAACAACCAGTGCAATCTACTTTCTCTTAAGAATGTACTTTATACAGACGTGGTAAGTGAATAGTCAGTTCGAACATATAGTAAAAATAAAGGAAAGCCTCTGTTGTAATGAATACCATGTTCATGTGATTCTTAACCGAAATTATAATTATTTCTTACGCAATATTTACCCGAGATGTTTATTATGAAAATGATAAAGTAAAATACATAACTCAAAGTCAGGATGAATCAGATGCAGTAATTCATCAAATAATATAATGAATAATTATATATCAACTATGTAATAAATACAAATAAATTTACATAGTGAATAGAAAGAGCAGTCCACAGGCTACAGTTCAAAACCCACTGCGACGATAGAGATTTGGGATGCCAGAGTTAGCATTCACATTACATAGAAAATTATTTTGATCACCCAATATAGAACAATCACGACCATCCTGCTTATTGGAAGTGTGATGAAGCTTTAAAAAGATCCACCTTGGATCTCTAGAGTAGATTCCGAATTATCAACTCACCCAATGCACTAAAAGTACGATAGCTTAACAATTTTTCTGATTGAGAATCGCATTAAAATTATATATAAGCATCCATATATATAAATGTGTAAAATAAAAAACAAAAAATCCACTAACAAATTTATTCCCAACGAAATTCTTTTAGTCCTAACTAACTTATGGATATTGGAAGTCTTTACCCTTCGTTCTCAGCAGTTGAATTCACGGCTTCATATGATTTTGAATACTATAAGGGGTAAGAGTACAGTAGACAAGTACTACATTTTCTGATCGTACATCTTAATTGTGTTACTGTGTGAAAGAATATGAGTTATATATATGCGATAATTCTGGGTTTCGAGGTAAAAAACCTGCTCTGACTGGAGAAAAGCCACACTTAATCCCACTAAAGATATGTTAATACTAGAATCAACGCGACTAAACAGTTTCAATACTCAACGTATGATCTTTCGTCTTGCAGTATTTCAGGTAGCCAATAAGACACGTATAGGCTTACACCGAGCGATGAAATTAATTTCCCACCTGAAACATTCACATTGATGCTCGTTGCAGGTTTGGAACACGCAGTCGGTTACTTGGATAGCAAGCGAGCTATCCATTAAGCGTAAATAAACATCCGTCTATATAAATATGTTATTAATTCAATTAAATGAATACCTAACTTCAGAAAAAAAAAAAGAAAGAAAAATGATCTACAGTACGAGCAGTACAAACCGTACAAACTACGACATGGCTATTCGAGAATTCCAACACTCTTTGAGGAAGATTGGATTAAAAACGGCCTACGTTCATAAATATCAAAGGAAGTGATTGCAATGTAGTTAAAAAATCTCAGAATTATAATTATTCAAATCGTTTATTTCAATCAATATACTCTCCCTCAGCTTCGATACAGCGTTTGGAAGGTCAATTAATTCGTTAAATGAGTTTTTTATATCGGTTTTTTTGGGATACTGTTGAGGGTGGTGATTACTGTTTGAAGATTTTCAATGGTGTCGTATCGCTTTCCTTTCATCGGCAAATGAAGTCGGGGGAAGAGACAGAAGTCATAGGGTGCTAAATTATGTGCAGACGGAGAGTGATCCAACACGCAAACTTGGTTTTTGCTCAAAAACTGTCTCGCAATGTTGGAACGATAAATTGGTGCATTATCGTGCAAAAGTGACCAGCTGTCTGCATCACGATATTCAGGTCAAAATGCTGTGCACAGTTGATTTTGGAATCCCCAATTCATCTTCAATCAATCTCACGGACGATTTCGGGTTTTCTTTGGTGAAGTTAACATCCAAGAAGTGCATGATTTCATCACGCACTTCTTGGATGTTAACTTCGCTCATTCCAGTTTTTGGAGGGGCCCGGGTTTTCGTCGTCCACAAGCTTCTCACGACCACTTTGAAATCGCTTAAACCACTCGTAAACTTGAGTACGGGATAAGCATTCATCACCGTATAGTCAATCGCAGCTCTCTGTTCGAAACTCATTTTCCGACCGTTCGTCAAAACACACTGTCACTCTACTAACTCGGCTTGTAATGAAACAAATGTCATAAACGGTTGACACAACATTAATGAAGATAAAAGATACAACAGGTGGCGCTACTGGTTTCTTCTATTTTCCAAAAGTTCGGTTTCTTTTTACAGAGGGTGTATAATTTATCTTCGTGCTTTGGTGTTTTAAAGGATTATCTTGGATAATCCTTTAAAACACCAAAGCAATGGTTTGTACAAAGTACACAACATAGTTAATTTTTGCGAAATATTTTTCTTTTAAAATGCAATTTCTATTCAACTCACAAAAGCTTTACAAATTCATATAAAGAAAACTCTCTTCTTCCTAATGATATAAACACTTCTCATGTAAATAATGAATCAGGAATACAATAGAAGGCAGTTCGGTTTAATCCCTTTAGACAAGCTTTAGTCCTCTTTGTTCCTCAGATTAACTGCTGTGATCACATGTTGATATTACCATTAAGTTAATTGGATTATATTTATCTCAAGTTTCCCGATGTTTGTAACAAAGGCATTTTTCATATCGGATTAATTAGTCGTGGTTAATGGTGAAAAATGTAAAATACCTTCAGCATTTTTATGCTCCAATTTAAGAGGTCATTTATATTCTTAACAATTAAACCAAGTAATCGCTTCTAAATTGAGCTCAACCTCCTACTTCCCGACTACTTTAACTCGCATTTTTACAAGAGACGTTTTTATAAGAAACGCTTATTTTTTAGCTGAAAAATAAGGATGGAAATTACTGAAATGTTCGTGCCAGCGGTAGCCTCACATCCACATGTTTACAATTCATTCCTCCGAGTGTTCGAAGATTTTCAAGAGACCTTAAACAACATAAGGAACAATTGTATTTAGTAGAAATTACGAACAATAAGACTATCAGAGCGAATTTGCTTACAGTTGTCATTTCAGTTTAGTCCTATCGGAGATGATTTTTAGAGATCTTTGAACAATCAAAATTAGCATGAATCCAAAAAATTGTCAAACTTCTGAAGGATGAGACATGTTTAGATGAATGCGAAGACCATGTAACCTTTCCATTTTCCTCCGATATGGCTTAAATTCTCAGAAGAGCTAAACAGTGCAATAAAAACTCTGTTCAAATTTAGTCTGCGATCTTTTTCTTAATTGGATTCATAACTTCAAGCAAATTATTGTCACATTGACCCTCTTGGTCGAATAAAATTGGAAGACCATTAATATTCATCTTGGAAGTATACTTAGAGGAAGTCGAATTTTGGCTCTAATGATTCTACAGTAGTAATAAGAGTAATTCGACTCGTTCTGTTACTTGGTTTAAGAGTAACTATCATAACTCTTGAACACTATGCAAAACTTTTTGTTGATTACTCTTGATGACCATAAGACGGTACATTTAAAATTTGGTGGAAAGCATGAAAACTTCGTTAAAAACACATTCCACATGAATTATAGTTCATGGATTTTGTAGTTTGTCAACAACTTCCCAAGGTTTCGATTTTGTATTGAGATGTGGAAGATCGTTATAATTCAAGCTTTCTCAAACCGGTGGCGTTTGAGAAAGCTTGAATATTGAAGTT
The DNA here is from genome assembly GCF_054136105.1 of Typopeltis vanoorti. NCBI lineage: Eukaryota > Metazoa > Arthropoda > Arachnida > Uropygi > Thelyphonidae > Typopeltis > Typopeltis vanoorti. The sequence goes on along the minus strand of NC_143571.1, from coordinate 62,425,413 downwards.
TAAATTATCCAAAAAGCTATTCTGTTGACTTTGATGTCATTCTCATCATTACCAAATATTCTTTGTTGATTACATAAGTTCCACACAAACTTTTACATGCTATAAGATGTGAAAGAGTGTAATAAAAGCCTAACACAGAATCTGAACACTTAAGACAGAAGTTCATTGGTTTACTTATTGTTTAATAAGAAAAACAATCTTCACATCTCATATAGATATTTCCACATGTTTCAGTTATGGATTATTTGCTACAGATATCATTCACAACCTGATCACGTGAAGTTGATTATATTAATACGCAGATAATACCGTACTACGTACTATCAATCCATACAGGCATCAACATTGCCTTCTCTAATAATTCTACCAAATGAACTAAAATCCCACTACTACAACACGCATGCACACGCGAACGCACACACACACACACACACACACACACACACACACACACACACACACACACACACACACACACACACACACACACACACACACACACACACACACACACACACGTGTATTAGTAATAGTTATCATTGCCACCTTGACCTTTACTTAGATCGCCATCTTCAATTAACTCAGATTTAGAATATCTCCATACAGAACTCCTCATATGGCTATAAATATTCTTTCATCTTTCTTTTGTGTTAGTTAACTAACACAAAAAAATCGTATATAGGTCTTGAATCTCATATATTCCATACAAAGTCCTCTGCCAAATCCCATCATTATCTATCGATCTTTAAGAAGCTTAAAATGCAACATCCAATAACCAACCCTATTACGACTGTACATAAAACTCAGCTTTCAAAAAAAATCGGAGACACGCCGTGCTACTACTAAGAAACTGCTTCATTAACACTTGCAACAACAACAGAGACATATCGCATTGCACGAACTGTCGGACAATTAGTACAGCAGAGCACAACTATAGTTACAATCGTTTCAACATTCTGTCCACACAAAGCACCATCACAGCACACACACACACGATATGTTAATTACACTCTCTTCATTAGAAACGTTTTTAGCTTCGCAATATAGAATTACATCGCCTCAGTATTTGCTTTTCTCCTCATTTATTATCTGGGCACAGTACAATTGTTGCATGTTCTCAGCACAGGGTATTTAAATATGTAAAATGCAAAAAATACTCAGTATTTGTTAAAAACCCATATTTATTAGTGAAACTTGTAGGTTTTTTTCAGCAGTTCTCGAAATAACAAACTTGGTTTATTAACCCCCCCCCCCCAACTTAAAAAAATCGACCATAGAACCTTCAAACATCAACGTGAGTTAGGATATAAAATCGCGAGATGATGGTAGTTGAATGCCACAGTCTTGTCTCACTCCGTTTCTTTTAAATCATCATAACCATGAGGTCGGCTATCTCTGAACCTAAGAGTGGTGGTGAACGACTATCCAGCGATTTCCAAAAACAAAATTAGGGCTCAAGGAACTCGCCTGCTCCTTGTGAATAAAAAGGCATTTGAGTAGGAGTTATTTTTGTATATATATATATATATATATATACAACTAAATTATTTTATTCTTGGAATGATGTCAGAAATATGATGAAAAAGTCCTCCTTTCCTTGCTACCATACCCTTACACAATTTCCAGGGATAATTCCTTGTTCTCTCATGTTTCTGCCATGTATTGAAAATAGTTTATGTCAATTTGATAAACCCCTTCAATAACTTATATTTTTCTGTTATACCCTCTCTTTACAACTTATTAATTAATAATCCACCCACATGCTGCTCACTTTAGTCGAGCAGAACCAGTGTCGTTTGTGCAGAGAAAGGCCATTTTAATCTTTATCTAATTCAAAATTTATTGCTGTGCGAATTTAACATAAAACATTTTATTTTTTCCAAAAGTTTTCTTTAAAATATTAAATAGTTAATGAAGAGTATTATATATACAATCATATTTTATATTTAAATAAAAAAAAACATACAAGTTTCAAAAACTTATCAGAGAGCTTATGAGATTATAATCTTCGACATCGGAGTCGCCTTAGTTTGCACTACTTAAAAGATAAAAGCTCTGTCCTGGAGTCCGCATGTTTGTATTATATTATGATTTAATTAAATTTTATAAATATTCAATTTCATCCAAATGTATGAACGGATTTTACGAAGAATAGGTACCGTTCGCCTACTAATATGTGGCTAAAAAAATTGCAGTGAAAAAAATCACGTGAAGAGTGTAGGCGTGCACTTGCAGGAGAGAATAAAAAGATGCACTTTAAGCCATATGGCTTCGTAACAGTTCTGCTGCCATTTTCACCAGCACAGGAAAACTTATAGTTCCTTTTGATGATGAAAAGATGTCCTATCCTTTATTTTTCCTCGCTCTTTTCTTGGTTTTGAAAGGCCTCTTTTTTTCATCTGTGGTAGTAGATGTTGGGTAAGATACTACTATTTAGTTTCCTGTGCGAACTATGAAGTTCGGTTTTTGTTGTGAGTCGGTGATAAATAGTATATCTACCCTACTTCTTATGTGGCTCTGAGAAAGCTGTATATGATGGGCTTGGCAGTGATGAAAGGAAGTTGACTCTTCGTATTACGTGTTGGCAAAGGTAAAAATGATGATTGTAATCTTCAAAGAGCTCAGCGCGTGCTCGCTTCAAAGCTGAGACAATCTATTGAGATATAATGGAGTGACAGGACTGTGTGGATGTAAAAAAAAAAAAAAAAAAGCAAAGAATCTTCGAGTCATAGAAGAAAGGAATGTAGTTTATGCAAACGAGAGATAGTTCGAATTTTATGAGTTTCGGTTCTTTGCTATGCGAAGAACGCGTTAGTAATCATCCTTGGAATGTGCATGATTTCTAATCTAAGGAAAGAGAAATTAAACTCCGTTTATAAATTTACGCTGGGTCCTACGCGAATATTTGGTAAGTATGTTGTTCGATAGAAAACAATGCAAGAATCCTATCAACGTGTATGTTTGTAGTTAATTTTCATTCAGATATGAATAAATTTGAAGAAAGAGTGATAGAACACGGATATTATCGTGATGGATATGTAGATATTTGCTTTTAGCTTGACCTAGTTTATTTATTTTAAATCCTGTAAGTTTGTAATTGGAAATAATCCATTTTTCGAAGTTGCTGTTTTGTGTGTGATGTATGACCACATCTTTCATCCCATGAGTACTTGTGCGATCTCGTAAGGTAGATAAACGTATAAATGAATTCACAAACTCTTGTAACAAACTCTCTGAGTGTATTTTTGGATGAAGACTTCGTTGTATGCATATAATTATAAAACAATGAAACGTAATTTCTATCTAATATTTTCGCTTCATCTTTACCTTACGTGTTAAGTTCTATGACATGTCACGAAGTGATAATATAACTTCGTACAAACCTAATAATTGTTTTGAAAAAGCAGTTCAACTTACCTGCATAGCCCACTAAATTACATGCAGTTTCTGGACATTTTGTCTGTTGTTGGATGAAAACTATTTTCTGATTTAAAACTTCAAATTTATTTTTAAATATCGTTTCAACAGCTCGGTTCGATTCCCGTCGACGAGGGGAGGAGCTTAATGATCTGCCATAGCCAAGTTAGGCTTAGGCGTTTTTTCCAACAGTTTATATTAAATTAATTCTTTGAAATTTTTATAAACTATATGAAGCATATAAACAATGTTGAAAATATATAAAAATGAATTAAATAATTTAATTATTTAAAAAAATTTTTTTTTCGCGGAACAGTCTTCGTATACCGTTAAGAATTGATGATTTCTACGGTTGTTAACTGGTAAAATACTTCGGAACGATGAAATCATTACCATATATAGAAGTGGTTGTGGTTATGAGTCTTTCTAATACAACCTTTTAATGGGATGTGAGAATTTCTGAAGTTCAAAAGATGAGGAAGGAAGCACTGTCGATTTATGATTCGTTTTATCAGCGTTATCTGTAGACAAATGGTGCAAAAGATAACGATGCATGATATGCACCGCCGCTACATTTGCGATTGACAGACGCACAGTTTCGGCGAAGAATTAATTTGAAAACATGAGCTAGAATACAGAGAAATTGCTTGCACATCAGTATTCTTCTTCTTTGAGTGCCATCTCCTATCGGAGGTCGGCGACCACCTTGGCAAATTTTGAGCGATCCTCAGCCACTGTAAACAATCCCTCAGAGCTCATGCCAGTCCACTGTCTGATGTCTGCCAGCCAAGATTTTCTTCGTCTTCCTTGTCCTCTTCTTCCATTTATCTTCCCCTTTATAAGCAATTGAAATATTTTATATTTTTCATTACGAAGTAGGTGATCAAGATATGCAGTTTTCCTTCTTTTTATGGTATCTAAAAGTTCACGTGATTTCCCCATTTCTTCTAGTACTTCTTGATTGGACGTTTTTGCTGTCCATGGGATTTTTAACATTCGTCTGTATATCCACATTTCGAAGGCTTCAAGATTTTTTATTGATGTTTTCTTCAAGGTCCAAGTTTCTGCACCGAATACAGCAGTATAGACCATACATAGCATTTAACCATGCGTACTCTAAGCTCTAAGTTTAAGTTGCGATTACACAGTGTTGATTTCATCAGGAGAAAATGTTTTCTTGCCATTTCAATTCTAACTTTTATTTCCATTTCTGGATTGCATTCTTCATTTAACCAGCATCCGAAATACTTAAACTTTGTCACTCTTTCTATTCATTTCCCATTTAAAGAAAGTGATGAATTAAGAATTGGTTTCTTGCTTATTACCATGAATTTAGTTTTGGTGATATTTATTTTTAATCCCATTTTTTCACTCTCTTTATTCACTAGTTCCAGAAGATTTTGAAGATCCTGGATATTTTCAAGTTGGAGAGCTGTGGCATCAGCATATCGGATGTTACTGATGATTTCACCATTTACATTACACCCTTCCTCTCTTCCTTTTAAGATTTTTTGAAATATGGCTTCTGAGTATATGTTAAAAAGAGGTGACAGCACACATCCTTGCCTTACTCCTCGTTTGATGTTAATGGGGTCTGTGATAATGTCATCAACTTGAACAGATACCTTTTAGTTCCAATATAAGTTTTGAATGATCCTATTCTCTAATCCAATTCTCTTTAACAATGTAATCATTTTAGTATGTTGGACTTTATCAAATGCTTTCTCAAAGTCAATGATGCAAATGAATAATTCCTTGTTTTGATCAATACATTTTTGGAATAAGGTTTGACAGCAGAAAAGAGCGTCTTTTGTTTCCAAACCGTTTCTAAAGCCAAACTGGGTATCACTGATGGTGTCTTCACATTTTCTGTATATTATTTTTTGAATTATTTTCAGGAACATTTTGAGAACATGACTCATTAGGCTGATCATTCTATAGTCATTACAAGTTTTCACGTTTGTGTTTTTAGGTAGCATGATGAAGGGCGACTGTAACCAATCTTGTGGGAATATGCCTGTATCGTAGACCTTATTAAATAGCTTTACTAATATAGCAATGTTGTCACCTTCTAATAACTTTACTATTTCTGCTGGTATTCTATCAGGGCCTAAGGTGTTACCATTTTTAACTGAGTTCAGCGCACATTCTACCTCTGATCTTAGAATGCATGGACCGTCCATCTGTTCATAAGTATTTTCTGGGTTCTGTCTGTTATCAGAAAAGAGTTCTTCTACATATTTCACCCATTCTTGTATTTTGTTATCTTTTTCTGATATTATTTCTCCCATTTTGTTTCGAAGGACACATAGTTGTTTTTTTCTTAAATGTACCTGAGGTCTCTTTCAGCTTTTTGTGTAGATTAAAACTGTCATGCTTTTCTTGTAGAATTTCAATTTCTCTACATTTTTCATTCATCCAGATTTCTTTTGCTTCTTTGATCTTGCCTTTAATAATTTTCTGAACCTCTTTATATTTTGTTGAACTGTGATTTTTATATAATCTGCGTTGATCCATGAGAGAAAGAATTTCGTCAGTTATCCAATCTTTCTTTTTTATTGCTCTATCAGGACACAAGGTATTGGTGCATTTCTCTATGAAGACAGATTTTAATTTGTCCCATGATTAATCAACCCTCATGATGTCATCATTCTTAATAAGTGCTGTCTCTTGATTCAGATTTTGAGTCAATTTGTTTCTTATCTCTGGGTTTTTTAACTTTCCTAAATTAAACCTTTTTTATTGATGTTTCTGAAGTATAGCTTTCAGTCTAATTTTTAACACTGTCACCAGCAGATTATGATCAGAAGCAATATACGCACTAGGATAGGTTTTTGTACTCTTTATGGAACTTCGAAATCGCTGATTAATTAGCAAGTAATTAATTTGGTTTCTGACTATATTTGTATTATTATCTTGTGGTGATCGCCAAGTATATAGCCTTTGGGATGGCAGCTTAAACTATGTGTTTGTGACTATTAGCTCCTCTTCTTGGCAGAATTGAATAAGACGGTCTCCTCTCTCATTTCTTGTTCCCCGTTCATATTCGCCAACTATATCTCCACTTCTACCTTTCCCAACTTTAGCATTGAAATCACCCATGACGATGTTAATATCATGTTTTTTTTTGTGTTTTTCATTAGTTCTTTTAATTGGTCATAAAATTCTTCGATCTCGGTATCACTCTTGTCAGCAGTAGGGGCATAGACCCGTATAAGATTAATATCTATTTTTTGACCTTTTAGTTTTAATAGCATCATCCTATCTGAGTAGGGAATCTTTGTTTAATATTATTCCAACTCCATTTTGATGGTTGTTTTCACTACTTCCATAGTGGCATTGTCATGCCATTAACTTGAGTTTAGCCTGATCCTGGCCACCTAACGTCCTTCATTCCTAAAATTCCTAAAATAATTCCTAATATCAGTATTAGGCTTCAATAACTCCCTGACTCCCTGGACATCGAGGGAGTCAGGAACTCATCAAAGGAGACTGCATATCACCGACGCCAGCTGTCATATGTTTTCGAATCCGTTCACACTGCCTGCACTCACTGCCTCTAAAGGCAGCCTATTCCAATCACATACCACTCCATGTCAGAAAAATATGGCTTTCACCTCTTTTCTTGATTGCATTCATTCTCATCTTCAACAAATGCCCTCGGGCCCTCTTCACACCCTCCATAAAATGAAACCTTTGTAGGTCTCAATCATATTATTCCCTCTTTTTCCTGTTCTGGAGACACCAGAACAGGAAAATCTCCAGTCCATCAATTCTTAATGTATACTCATAATTCACTTTCCACAATCCCATTATCAATGATATCACTCTCTTGCATCCTATCAACTACATCTACATCACCACCATAACTAGCAGTTCAGATCTGTACACAATATTCCAAGTAAGATCGTATCAAGGCCTAGAAAATATACAAAATGACTTTCTTATTTCTACTTAATTTTAGCATTGCAATTATCCTCTGAGTACACCACTGGTCACCTTAAATATTGCATACACACATTTCATACACTCTTTTTGATATAACAGTTATCCATCCTCTAATAAAAGCTAATATTTTATATCCATTCCCATATCCTCCAACTTGTGACTTCCGTTCTATATCCCTCAAAAGCCTTTTCAAAGAAATCCAAAAGTATGATGGGATGTCCATTCCCCTAATCTAAATCAATCGTCACATTATTATACAATGTGAGCAAGTTGCTCATGACCTTCCCTTAGTCAAATCATGCTGTTCATTGGAAAATATAGATTATCTGTCATCCCAGAGTGGTATGCAAACTCTTACAACTTTTTCCAAAATCTTCACCACCATTCCAGAGATACTGATAGGGTGATGGTTAGATGCATATGCCTTTGCATTGTCCTTTTGTAATGGGATTATCACACATTCTTTCCGTTCTTGTACAATCTTACCTCTGCTGAAACTCAAATTATACAGTTGGGTCAAAGGTACAGCCAGTTCAGTGGGACATAGCATTCATGCTGATGGTCCATCGTCTTTATTGCCGACTTCTTATGTAGTTTGTGCAACAGCACTGGAACCTCCTCCTCTTGAAGAAAACACCAGTGTTTTATTCATCCAGTGTAAAGGTAGCATTGAGATCCATGTTGCATATACCATGTTGATGGCTCTTAGCAACATAGTTACTCATTAAATGAACAATTTCTTCTGCATCTGCTTCCTTCATACTATCTGCATTGATGAGGGTTATTTTTTCACATTCATTCATTCTTTTTTTTGTAGCGTAGTGATAGAATTCTTTTGGATTATCATTATCTTGAAAAGAAAATTTCTTTTCACCTTCCCTCTCAGTTTTCAGCTGATGGTCCATCGTTCAGCACAATAGTTGCAACTGTTTTGACCTTCCTCGTAATTTTCATAGTTAACGTTACCCTTACACTTACCGTATTCTTTCCAGAGCATGTGTTCTTAAGAATCTCTTGCTTAATAAGATTCCACATTCATCATCGTATTACATTCCACCTCACACGTGGAAACTTTTTATTAATATTGCAATCATATCTTACCACCATAATTGGACTCTATCCATTCGATATCATTAGCACCACACCCTCATCTCCCCCTCTTATTTTGTCTATCCTTCCTAAAAATACTGTATCCTTTACCCATGATACCACTTAGTATATCTGCCTCTGAGAGCCATGTCTCACTAATGCCTATAATTTGAGGCAATAAACTATACCCCCCTTTCTGATACTTCTGGCTTTTGTATAGATATAAGTTAACTCCAGGCTTTTTTTTACACTTACCTCTGTAGTTTGCACGATCCACTCGGACAATTGTAGATCTCGGTATCGAATGCGTCGGTTGTGCATTAGATACCAGTCTCTATCTAATGAGTATTATCATAATCGCCTCATGATTATGCATATTCATGACATTACCACAGTTGCATAACTTAGTGCAAATATAGCTAAGGAAGAAAACATGATACTATAACAGACAATAGACTATTACACAGTGATTAAACAATTCTCTGCTTTAATTCTCCTAAACATGACTTTAGACATTTGTCTATAGACGGATTATTCTTTCTATATTCATCCAAATATAGTTTCAGTGCAGATATGTTTTTGTCATTTGATTATGTATAATGTTATATAAAATATACATGTAATATTTAAGTATTTTAAACATTTATGAATTAACCCATTAATAAATATAAATAACTATGAATTTCATCCGACTGGTAAGAGTTTATAAACAATTCATGCTATACGAGGGGTGTTCAAAAAAAGATCGAACTTTTTAAATAGCGTGCCAACCGGCACAGAGAGCGCGCTGCTGCTGCTACTGAGCGCACTTAGCGACAGGTTTTGACAACAAACTGCCATCTTGCTCTAAGCATTAGTCGTCGAGTTATGTACGCTGAAGTGAGCACGTGCACAAGCTGTTTGTCGGATTAGTGACAAAGTGACATTGAAAGAGCTTGAAGAACCATAAACACACAAACATACACACGTGTGTGGGTTTGTGTGTGAAATTTTGCTGCAAACTTGGTAACAATTTTACAGAGACACTTCAGTTGCTTAACCAAGCATACGGGGAGGACTGTACGAGCCGAACACAGTGCTATGAGTGGCTTAAGCGTCGATGGATGAATCGCCCAAAGATCAAAGTGATCATTGTGTTTTTGGATTGGAAAGGCATTGTCCACTACGAATTTGTAACACATGGTCAGATGGTAAATAAACAGTTGTATACCAGGAAGTTTTGAGGAATGTTGTGCGCAGGAAGAGCCCTGAATTATGGGAAAATCAGACTTGAACGTTGCACCGGCTCACGCGTCGCTCCTCATCCTCAGTTAAATGGCAAAGCATCTGACATCCATTGTGCCCTATCCATCGTATTCTCCGGACTTAGCCCCATTAGACTTTTTCCTGTTTCTCAAACTTAAAACCACTTTGAAAGGACGTCATTTCCAAACCATAGAAGAGATTCAGGAAAATGCGATAAGAGAACTGCCGCCATCACAGAAAATGCGTTCCAGGAATCCAACAATGGAAGAACTTTGGGAATGGTGTATCACCAGTAGAGGGGACTACTTTGAAGGAGGACAATGCTTAAAATGTTGTAAAATGAGCAATAAAGTCTTTATAGCAAAAGTTCGGTCTTATTTTTTTAACGCCTTGTATATTCTTATTGATTTTGAGAGAGAGGTGAGCACTCACTAATCAGATAATAAATATGTGTTCGTCAAATGAGTGTCCCTGGATAGGTAAATAAACGAAAAGTAATATTTTCCATCTAGAGGAGCTGGTGATTGTTTTTAATTATTGCCGAATAGAGAAAGATCAGTATATTCTCTCTATAAATTGTATGTATTCCGCTGGGTGGTTTCGCTTTTGCGAGATGAAAATTTTGAATTTTTGGAGTGGGAGGAGGAACCCTGAAATCTTTAACTTATTCTACAGATGAAAAACGCCCCTTAATCATGGGGTCTTCGCGTCCTAGACCGCAATTAATTCGAACTTCATCAAATTTGGGGTTGTCTTTCGAAGAAGCTGACGGAAAATAGATTAAATGCCACTGACATTTAAATCCTAAAAGAATTCACTTCGGTTAGTAAGTGATTCTATTCTTCCTACTGATTATTTAATCTTTGAGTTCGACTCCAGAGACGAAATCAAGGCAGGTGGAGTCCATCAATAGTCAGCCAACATAATAGACTCAATCTGCCTTGATACGATGTCTTCACCGTGTGTAACTTAAATGAAACATTAGTCCACATTCATTAAAAATATACGCCAAAGTTGAAATAAAAAGGATTGTAAGCCCGTAAAATAAATTTTAATAACTTTTTTTCATTTTAAAAACTTTTATTTTTTTTTTCATTTTTTCATTTTAAAGTTCCCACAGAATATTGAAGAATGGAAAAACTCAGTTTTTCTGCCTTGAAGCTACTGATGAATTCTTTGGTCATTGAAATGCTTTTCATTTATTTCTTTCATAGAATTTTGTATGATCCAGTGTGATCAGTTTCCTATCTTCACAGATATGACAAAATATTTATATTTATTTCATTTAGAAAAATATATGTATTTTTGAGATTCCTTAAAATGAGAGATATTCGATATTGAAAAACAGAGCTAAATATGGAGTCGCATATGCGCTTTTGTTCATCAAAAGAAGTTGGGAAGTTGTGTTGTCACGTAATGGAATGAATTTTATTTTCATAATCGGTGTAAAAATGCGTGTAGATCTCATAGCATTCACAGTTCTTTTGTTCTTTCGATATGGACACAGAACAGACACTGCTTTTATTGCGAACACATTTCCCTGTATGGTTTTTTTCCCCTCAAGGACCACAACCTCATCTATTTAAGAAACATATCAACAACTTCCTTCTTTCTCCTTAATCGTTCGTACAAACATGGCACTGATGTATTATGTGTTTTGCAACTCTGTTGGTATGGAGGTAATATAAAAAATATTTATACACCGTTAACTCAAGATATGTGGAGTAATATTTCATCATTTATAACACCATAACTTTCTAGAGAACTAGTAATAAATGTGGTCCCTTCCCAATAAGTCACATAGATCGAAGTCGTTGTTATTTACTATTATTAACTTTAGATTACCTTTAAGCAAGAAAATAAACAAGTGCTGGAAAATTTCAGTGACGTATTCACAGTGCTTACGATTCTTTTATTTTGTAAGTCTACAAACTTACGAAAATTGGAAGGGATGTTTTTCGATTCAAATGAAATTAGCTACAGTTCGGGTAATTTGTATGGAATGTTAACTGCCTTATGATTTAAACAGTTTGGAAAGAAAGGGCTCAGAGCCATACGGAGGTTATGAACTCTAGTGTAAAATGTAAAATGAATGTTATAGTATAAGACAATCTCACTCTTTTCACAAGTGCGTTAATATTCATAATATTCACTTCTATTTAACTTTTCCTTTTTCAACAAAATATTAAATACCAAGTTTGTTTAATAAGTCAAAAATCTCTTAATTTAAAAGAAATCATTTTAATTCAATATTTTGATTAATAGATTTTAAATTATCCAGACACAATTGCGTGTACCCTCTCAAATAAATTGCCAGGCCAAATTATGTGTTTGAATTTAATCTATGCCCTAGTTGACCTTTAGATATATTTGCTTGCTCTTGGAATCTATATTAAGAAAACGCAATATTAAGTAGATAATAAGAAAAACATAAATCCAAATTAATAGAATGTGTTGCGCATGTATCAGTTCAGGTACAAAATATTTTTGTTCCAGAGATAAACATGGTTTCAATCCTCTCTCTCTCTCTCTCTCTCTCGCTCGCTTCTTTTTGTATCTGTGCGTATGTGGAGAGACAGCCAGAGCGAGCGAGAAAGAAAGAACGAGCAATGCTTTAGAATAAGTTCTTGCTGTGTTTTAGAAACATTTCTTTCTGATCGAGAAGAAAAATTGCTTGGAATCTTATCTATGCGGAAACTTCCCGCATTCTCAATTATGAAAGAAAGTTGGTTCGCATGCTTTCCGTATAAATCCTCTCCGTCACTCACAAAGTTCACCTCCAGGAAATTCTTCGACACATCATATTAGAAAACTTCACGTTGTTGGCCTTCTGCTAAGGTACCGTGAAAACTAAAACGCTGTGGGAAATAAATGCTATTACACAGCATATATTTATGGAAGGTGCAATATTTGGTGGAAATTCTTCGGCTTTATATCCGGAGATGTTTGCATTGACTGCAGATCTTCTACAGTGATATGCACCAGGGGAAAAAAGTGCTAACTTCATCATTTGTGATGTGTGGAAGTAAGCTCTTCATCTCTCTCTTCGTATCAACAGATTATGATTAATTCTCTTACAATGACGTATATATATTGTTACTTACTGGGTTATCTAATATAGAGAACGATAGAATTCTGCTAATATCTTCAAAATGCGTTTATGGTGTTAAATCGAATTCATCAACTGCATCATATAACTGTATCTGAATCAAGATGTGGATAGATTTGCTGCATCCTATTAAGATGCTTGTGCGAAAAGATTATCAAAATAATTCTCTAACCATTCTTTTCCACAGCGAGAGTTAAGATATACAAAGATCTATTTTTAAAACAGATTGCCGGGGAAACTTTTAACTTATGTACAGCCCTTGAAAAACGAAGTAAAATGCAATAATCCAATATCACATTCTTTAAATTCCAGTGAATCTAAGATTGGTTAGAACTCATTATGCAACAAGCAAATGAAAGAACATTAGTAAGATAAGAAAACATTCATAAAAAAATAAAAGATATATTTTAACATTTACGTATTTACGTATTTTTTCTGTGATAATGCACCAGGACACTTATTGTCCTTCTTCTGTTAACAAATTCTTTATAAGTTAAGCGTACTTGAAATGATTTCGACACTCAATTGTCATCTTACGTTTTTGTTATTACGCAGCTCGTTTTAATTATTTGAAATCAATCCGGGTCACGGGCGTGAAATGTACCACCTGACAGTGTTTTAAAACATTTACACATTAAACATTTAGAATTACTTCTATATTAGTTCTAATTTGAGCCATGCATTTACAAGCAATATTTTTCTCTTATGTAATTGAAGAAATCTAAGCCTAGAAATAGGATGGCAGATGATCATGTTTACTTTTTATTCTAAATTGGTGGTTTGAAACTTCTCATTTAAAAATAAAATCACGGATACACAACCTTTCTCCAACCCAACCTTTCCATTAATATGTGTATTGTGTTATAACAAAATATCAGTCTTTTTAATAGGTTTTTATGTGGAATGCAAATAACTTTCTAAATATTGGATTTTAACTCATAATGAAGATACGTAATATTCATATTTTTAATTAACGAATACGCAAATTAATTTTTACTGAAAAAATTAGAATTTATAGTGTTCATGATGCTATATACTTAACTTGATCCAGCTTCCTTTATTGTGATTTTTTAAATCCTCCTAAGTTCTTAATTTAAAAATTAAATTGAGAATGAAGAATAACTAGAATAAAGAATAGTCTGAAAGAGAGTACTTTGCATATATCCCCATACTTCCTAGAAAATCGAAATCATGACATCCAGATGGATATCATGCAATGATATTCAAAGCATGATATCATTCTCTGAATATCATAAACACGCAATTTCACTTGTTTATTAAGTTAATTTTTTTTTAAATTGAAATTGAAATGGAGGAATTTACACTTCACTTACATAAGGATAAAAAAAAACAAAAAAATGTTTCAATTTATACACTCGTCAACACTACAGGGAAAAATATGGTGCTTCTTATCCCTAATTAAAAGCGCTATATGTCTTGCTAAAATATGATATAATTAAGGAAAAAGACAACACCATAATGTTCGTTTACCAAGCTTCCTTTAGCATTGTATTTCCCCTAACTCGGTTTAGCTTATTTTCCAAAACTTACCTCTTTCAATATAAAAAAGGCTGGAGTGAAATACATCAAGAGCCTTTTGTTCTGCTTTCCTAACTTTTCATCACTTTATGACCTTCTTTATTTTTATGTCGCCATTTCTTTGTGACTCAAAAAAGGGGGGATCCATTGTTCTGTAATAACCATTGCCATTTTAGCATTCCCCTTTTTAATGTTCTTTATAAAAGTTTGAAATGACTTTACTCATTTGGCAACACTCCAACGGTTATGTTAAGGAACAAATAATGAGGCCTTTTATGACGAGGACCCTACATAAACTCATTAGATTATGAATAATCCCTTGCGGTTGATCATAATGACTTACCTCACCTGTTAGTCCAATTAGGGCTCATTATTTTAACTCTGTTGTTACTAAAGTTCGTCTTTACTAATGCCTTTTTACTAACCTTTTCACTAGGGAGACAAGCGAATACGTATGGACTCAATTTCAAACCAAAAATTTTTGTTCGTGAGAAAATGAGCTGTTTGGATCCCACAAAAAATGAAAACAAAGTTATAAAGTTCTTTAAAAGTAGATAGTAATATAAATAATTAAGGTAATTAATAGTTAAAGCATTTTATCTCTAATCTGAATTAGTTTGAATAGGTAATAATTTGAATTATCTATTCGAAGAAGGATGTAAATAAAATGAAATAAAAATAAAAAGCTATTTGCGAAAAAAAAATGGAAAAGAGCGAAAACTTTCATGTTTATTCAGAGGCAAATAGAGAGAAGAAAATAAATAATGCAACAGATTAAAACAAAAGGAAAGAAAGAAACAGAAATAGAAGGAAAAAATAAAATGTAATTGATAAGGAGAAGAACAGAAAGAAAAAACGGACAAGCAAAAATATAGAAAGGGAAAAGATTAAAGACACGAATAGGAAATAAAAGAGTGGTTGTGTGGAAAACTGAAAAAAAAAGTTAATTTAGAGAAAAAAGGAAAAAAAGAAATGGGGACAAAATAGAAAGCAATGATGCAAACAGGAATGGAGAAAGAGAGAACAAGAAAGTGGAAATTAACGACATATAAAGGTAAAAAGAGAGAGAGAGAGAGAGAGAGAGCATTAGAAAATGCAATATTAGACAATTTTCATGATTCTGAATTTTTTTTTAATTCAGAAAGAAATGATAAAAAATAAAAATAAACCTTAAACAAAACACATTGGAAAGAATAAACAGAATTTTGGGAGAAATTAAACATGAAAGAAAGTTATATTGATGGATGGACCTGTTCTGCATTTATTTCTCTATTTGTTTATCTTTTATCAAGGTGCTGATCCATCATTAGCGTGCCAAACCCAAAAGATGTTACACAATCCAATGAGACTCACGCGGAAATCCGACAAGGAGAGCGATGATTAATGTCCAGTTGGTACAGCAACTTAATCCACAATGGAGATTCACAACGGAAGCGGTCAATGAAGATAAAGGAAGGAAGCCCAGTCACATGATCTCAAAATCAGAGCAAGGAAAAACTCCAATCGACATTTCACAAGGAACTCGGAAAAAGAACTCTCTTCTTTTCAAATCGTTTACTTATTCAACTTCTTCCATTGTCACGTATTCTGTGAAACTCTTTGAACCTTAAAAATAACTTTGAAGAAAAGCGAAGCGGTTTACTTGCAGTTTGAGAAAGAAATCTGAAGAAAAAAAATTCGTATTCTTAAAGAGAAGAAAAGTTGAGTAAGCAACTCCACAAGACATCGTGAGATATTTATTTAATCGAATTGAAAGTAAAACGTTAAAATTTCAAAAGACGAGAAAAACGAATAAGAAAGAAGACAAGAAACACAGAATATCTTGAAGAAGAGATTATTTCAGTCTGAATTAATAAGACACATTTGCTAATGGAATAGACCAGCACACCATTTTCCTTTCTTTAAGAGAGGAACAGAAGCGGTTATTCGTCTACAGGGAGAAGACGATGAGGTTAGGAGCTACATAGCAGAGGCCATGAAGACTGTTATTTCCTCTTTACTGTTCGTTGCATTTTAAGTATGACAGAGCAACCAGAAGTCAAGCCAGGAAGGTTTCTGTTGATTTAGAACACCAAACTATCAGAGGATGTTGTAAAAAAGTTAAGCAGTTTGGAAGGTAAATTGTACATAAAGATTTATGTTTTATGGTGCATCACGTTATATTATTGTATGGTTTATAGAGAACATTCGGTTTATAAACAGATCTCATTTTAATTAATCCTTTTTTAAATTTATTATAGAGTTTATTTCTCTGAAAGAATAACAGAAACACAAAGATTTTCAAAGAACAAATCACCATCGTTTGACAGACGAAACATTTCCAACTAACTCCGATTTCAATCTCACCGTATCAGTAAGGTTAATTGTAACAGCTTCAGATGAAAATTGCCTCAGTTCTAAAGTGGTATTAACATTGCTGTTATCGCTTTAATTTGCCTGTGTGCAATTATCAAAATCAGTTTTCTCGTCCAATTCATCCAAAATATTCGGAAAATTAAATAACATCTGTTAGCTAGAATAAAATAAATTGTTTACTGTAATTTATTAAGGAACGGAAACCTATGTTGGGTTTATATTAAGATGCATTCAGCATTGAGCACTCTGCTAATAAGATATAATTTTACCCGAAATGATGCTGATTGAAATATTTCCTTCCCGCAATTCTTTTTTCAAAATAATGTGTACTCTACATCTTTCTTTTTCCATTAAATTGATAATGAATTTAAATAAATTGATAATGAATTTATATTATAATAAACAGAAAATTAATTCGGATAATTAACATGTAGAAAATGCATTTCGTCATGGAATCAAATCAAATTTAGAATTTGATTTGAATCAAATAAAATTCTAAATTTCTTA
Source organism: Typopeltis vanoorti (assembly GCF_054136105.1). NCBI lineage: Eukaryota > Metazoa > Arthropoda > Arachnida > Uropygi > Thelyphonidae > Typopeltis > Typopeltis vanoorti. The sequence goes on along the minus strand of NC_143571.1, from coordinate 62,408,204 downwards.
CAGTCCTTATAAGGACTGGCTTAAAGGGGCGAAGCAAGAATGCTTTTCATCTTCCCCGTTATCTGTAGAGGACAGTGTAGGAAAAAGATGTTATTGAGCTATTAAAGCTCTGATCATGACAGGAGGGTACCAGCAATAGAAAGAGTTACGGATTTGGTTTACGGAATGGGACTTCAGGATTATCTAACGCCTTAGCCCTATTAAAGTATTAATGTGTATATCTTTATTAATCAAAAACATTGTATACTGTCCCTTTAGACTTAGTTGCTTTGGTTGTATTTCAACCAAACCGAACCCAATCAAAGAAAGAAGATGACCTTCAAATTATGACCCAGTCTTTGATTTCATTTAGTGAAGAATGGGTATGACATTTTCTTCATAATAAATGAACCACGCGTATATAAATAATTCGTGGCATTGTTCAAATATTAATTCTTCCATGATGGCATTTATGGCTAAGCAAAGAAGAAAAGTAATATTGCATATAACAGTATACGGCTTTTCGCTTTTGTTATCTTTCTAAATACGAATTTCTCCGTATCCTTCCCAGCAAATTGCATTCTTACAGCCTGGATCCATAAAGCAGTGCAATGTTACTTTGACTGATTATAAGAATATAACTTACATTGGTAGACAGCGATGCAGCGATCATCCATGCAGTGCAGTGCATGTCGTTTTCTTTGTTTTTGGGAATCGTAACTCCTCAATGAGGTAACAGAATAGAGAAGTATGAAGATGTTCTCCATGTGCAACTGGCTTCAGTGTAGTTTTCAAAATGACTGGTTAGTTCACCTATGATTATTGTAATCACAAAAACATGTTCTTTTCTTACATCCATTTCATTAAATTTACATAGCAAATTGCAAAGCATACTTGAGGTGCCAAACTTTTATCCTAATCGCTCGATCAAAATGTAAATAACAGACTTGTGATTATAGACAGACTTGTTTTCCTGTAAACTCTCCACATCCATAAAGATTGCCTAGCTGAATTTATATAGCTACTAGAGAGCTGTTCTGTCTCAGTGCAATTTATATATTACGCACATCAGCTATTAATATGCGTAATATATAAAGTTAGAGAATGATTTTGTAGGAATTTGTAAGACATGATCACAGTTATCTTTCTCTAAACAGTGGCGTTATGATTAAGTCGAACTCTCCGATGAGAGCATCAAAATTAATGCACGTAGTTCCCTTTCTATCATGTTACTAAAATCTGGTAGAATAATGTTATTAGTATGCTCTTCAAAAATTACCCAGCGAGCTTTGTATGGTCCATTAAACTCTAGAGCACGCGCGCACACTCGCACACAATCAAGTCACACAATGCAGGTCACAGTGAAGAGTATTCCTACATCCTTCATTGCTTCATCCTTTAGTATTCCTACAACCTCTATAGGTGCTAATTCAGCACCTACAGAGGTTGTATCGTCTAATTCAGCACCTGGTTATAACAGCAAACCACAACTTATAATTATTATGTGGTTTGTGAATATGTTTATCGACTGCATTTTAGAGTGGATTTTAATTGGATTGAAAAAAGGATATAAACGAAAACTCAGAAGAAAAAAAAAATCTGATATTCTTTTATCTTTTTCAGTTTAATAATAAATTCATTTTACGTTTTTCAAATTGGTTACTCTTAAAGGTCAAATTTAAAATTTTGCTGTTGCCTGATCCTATTTTTATCCAAGCTATTTCATATTTCACTTAGAAAACTCTCTCTCTCTCTCTCTGTCTCTCGCTCGTTCGCTCTTTCCCTTCCTCTTTCTTTTTGTATCCCGTCAATCGAGACTTCCATTAAAGTTGGTATATACTGTGACAGTGCGGCTCCATAATGTAATTTTAACTCCATGGGATGCCTTCATCGTCACACACATACACACAGACCATATGTCTCGAAATATTCTATTTCCTGTAGTGTGTACACACACACACACACACAGTAACTTTGAGAGGCGTGCTCTGTTGACGTTTGTCACAGTTCTGAGCCATGCTGCTTTCTACCTTGAAGGCGTGCAGTGAATATAAAGCTAAGAATCTATGTTGACTAACGAAGTGCAAGAGATGTTGCAAGACCAGGTGTGGTAAAGAAAACAGCACTGACGTATTTCTTTAGCTCTACAGATTCAACCCTTAGCTGAAAACATAGTACTTTTTTTCATTCTTCCATCCTTTAGCATAGACGTAACTTACTTTGGTAAATATGATGGCAAATGGACACCATTAAAAGCCCTCTCTAAGGAATATGGCCGTGGAATACGAAACACAGCGAAGAAAAGCACTTCAAACATTATTTGATTAGGAAGTCTTTTATACCTCTTCTGCCCATAACATCAAAAAAAAGTTAAATGTAGGGATTGAAGGGAAATAAATGTAAATGAGCAACATAGTTCATAAAATACTTATTGGGATATTATGTAAGATGTAGATGTTTTTTTAGAAAGGTGCAATGTGCGCAGAATATTAAGTATTTTAAAAGGGATATTCTTGTTTAAGAACACTCTCTTTTGCAAAAGATGATGCAAGTTCATCTGGTACGATTTTTATTAGTTGTGGATTTTCTAAGTCATTCACTGCCTATATTATCAATACCTGTGGCCAAAGGATTAGAAATATTTTCATTCTAAATGAAATACACTTGTATATCACGTGGGAAGTCAAAGATAAGTGGTAGTTAATGGTCAAAGTGACTTGGAAAAAGAGAGAGCATGAGAGAGATGATAATTGGAGTCAAACAGGACAGTAAGAGTATCTCAGTCACCGTTATGGCCTCGTGCAAGGGTGTATCAAGAATGTATCAATATAAACAGAATATAAGTCGACATCTGATATACGAGAAAGCAGCTAAACAATGGAAAACCATAGATCGATGCCATAAAGTCCAAGTGATATATCTGACCGAGCAGTACAATCATAGATTACGAGGAAGTGTTACGAAGAAGATGGCGACATGGATACCAATAGCCTTTAACATTGTATAAGATCGTATTGTTCCACAGAAAATCTTTTTTTTCTTCAAAATATCCACTCATACCAAAAACATAAGGAATTTCCCAATTTAAATACCTTAAATCCCACTAATATATATAGTGGATGTTAATGATTCGCTGATCTGTTATTTTGTCACTACATTGTCTACGCACGTTACGCTTCAGTGAAACAGATTCATACATAAAGAATTCAAGAATCTTTACTAAAAATCAGTGGTGGTTCATGCATAGGCACTGCGGAACTGCAGCACCCCCAATTTTTCTCGATATATAAATATATTTATTAATTTATTTATATTTGCTTGTAATATTTAATTTTATAATCAACAATCTTATACAATTCTCTTATTTTGTATACAAAATAATAAAAATCCATCTTGTAGCACTTAGGAGGGCGAAGGACGCTAGCAGCACTCTGTTTACCACAGTGTCATATTGCTACGCGTTCAAGCATATGCACGTCATAGTGAGATGCGAGCTATTAGCGTAATGCGGCACTGTTCGTCGCGCAGTTCCACTGTTGTTTATATGCAGTTTGCGCCAGTAGTAGAGTGTTCATAGTGCTTATCATGTTTACTCCCTCTCTTTAAATATTTGGTCATTACAATTAAAGACATAACATTTGTTATAGTTTTTATTTTAGAACATTATTGGGGTTATGATAATGGATTTTATTTTAAGTAATTTTGAATTCTACTAAACTGTATAATTTTTATCGATAATGAACAATATTTTTTCATGAAACAAAACAAGAAGAATATATTTTATTTTTAAGTAATTTTCAATAATAACAAACTGTATAAATTTATCGATAATAAACAATATTATTCCATGTTTAATTTTTTTTTAATTTTTAACGATAATTTTGATATTTTATCCAAACACGTACACACTGTACTTACAGTGTGTATGTATATTTCGAAAGTTGCAGCACCTCCACGATATCAAGCGACGAGCCGCCACTGCTAAAAATATAAAGATCTGAATTTGATCGCTAGTCCTTAATGAGGTAAGTTTATTCAGAAATGTTCTCAAAGATCAGGTTATTCTAACACACTCACGCTATTCGAGCCATCATCATAAGTTGTAAGTCTATTTGGCAGACAATACAGCATGCATTTTCTCCAACCAACAGGCGGGAGGGGGGAGATTGAATTCCACTGTAGGCTTGGATATTTTCGAATGTCTTTAGATCGTAGGTGAATTTCACTGTCCAGTTCGAAACCATCGCCTGCTCATTGGAAGACTCAGCTATTTGGAGTTCCTCCAAAACAAGAATGTTTATGTCTGTTAATTGCATATGTTTTTCTGGCTAGTTTATCTGTTTTGTAGAATGAAACTGAATGCCAGAAATGATTTGAAAGTATTCCCTATTTAGTCTCTAGCTAACCTAGACTGCTAATATGAATGAACAATAGACCTACAACCTTTCAATTTGGATTAACATAACCGGAAGATGAAACTTATCTTCCACTAATAGACATCACCAAATGCTCATGCCACACCCAGTTAAGTAGAGATACTATTTACTCGACCAATCAGGCGAGCAGAGGACATATCTAACAACAGGCCTAACAAGAAAATATATGAGAATAATATCATCGTTTCACCTGTTACAATAGAATTATATAAATTCGTCAACCATTCAATGCTATTTTATGTAATCCTACACACGACACAACTTTTCCACCTATAATACATTAGCACTGGATGGGACGAAAATTGTTTGAAGATCTATAGGGGTAGACGGTGTTTGAAGATCTAGAGGGGGAGACGGTGTTTTTCTAAGGAGAAGTAGACAGAATAAGCTAAGAGCAAGAGAAATTTCTTCTGTGAGTTTGAACACGGTAAAGATGTTGAGTAGCTGCTAAATGCTTTAACATATTTAGAAAAAGTTTTGATCCTGATCCTGATTTACGCTTACTCGTACACCCACACTTCACCGTGCAGGTATTCGAAACCAAAGCGGGTGGAATTTGGTTAATCCTTTTCCCCCCTAGAAGAATTACAAATAGAAATTCTAATCGACACTCACCATAGAAAATCTCGTTACAATGGAAGCAGTAACAAATAAACATCTGTTTAGAACAGAGTGCGGTGACTTGGTGAGAAACAGGTCATTAATGAATCTAATTGTTCTCTTCCGTACAGAAGCAAGGATTTTAGAGTTCTTAGAACAACCATTAGAAACGTGAGAACATCATTCAATGCATGGAGGCATTTTTTGATCTGTAATAAAATGGCTGTTCGGACGTAAAGAACTGTTAAAAGATTGGAACTTCAAAATATTTGAAGAAATCTCAATTTTTCACAGAGATGCGATTTTTCTTTGCAATAAATAAGACAAGTTTGAATTCTTCAAGTGTCGAATATGGATAGGATGTCAGAACTCCGCCTAAAAATTGTTTTCTGATCAGAATTTAGAGCTCCAGATATTCTAGAAATTTTGGTGAATCTATAATCAATAATTTGACTCGTAACCATTATTCTGTCTATTGGAATAAAGTGATGGGCTCATATTAAAGTACTTATAATTGTAATAAACTGCGGTTAATTTTCTTAGTTTATTCCTGAATAAGCTGAATTATAAAATCCGCGAAGTTAGTAAATTAGTCACAAAATCAATGTGAGCAGGTACTTGGTCATTTCTTTTACAAACAATGTTTAGCCACTACAATTGTGTCCGCTATCCAAAGTTTATCAAGTACACCTAATCATTTTAACTGCCTATCACGTCGTGAACGCTTCCAACAGCTTCCTCACCAACATACAGCACCTGCGTCCAGAATTACAGGAACATGATAATGACCTTATGTTAATGGATTATCCTTTATCTCTCCTCTCAGGCCTAAAATTTCATGCTCCTTGAGAAACTTTAGGATGTAGTAGCGAAACTAGATTTCAAGGCGAACACCCAGAAAATATGACAGAATTCTTCAAGTCTTTCCCAGGATACAACCTGTGTAGAGTTTCCAAAACTCAAGTCAATGTCTCATCGTATTCATGTTGAATGGTCACAATGGGCAAACTATTAAATCAGTACAAGGTACCCAACTAAAGATAAAATAATTCAGCTAATCCTTGTATGCAGAAATAAAGGCAGTTTCGAGGAATTGAGATGGTCTGGCAGGTGCCAAAAAATCACCAATCCGTAACTGTCTTTGTGATACGTAAGTGACAGCAATTTGCGTCAGTTCTATTGAACAAGGAATTCGTTTGTCAATATTTGCCTGTGGATATTTGGTACGAAACTGGAGCCTCATTCTATATGAATAATGTGGAATTTGGTGAGTGATAATTATGTTGGAATAATGCGTCCTGTAAGTATCGAGTCATTCAATACAGCCCTTGATTTGGTTTCATTGAAGTTGTGGCTGACTCCAGTAAGACTATGAAGCTCTTGTATTATCCACGATAATCACGCCTGCCTCACCGATGAAAAACCTCAAGTTTCTCGGAGGAAAACTCTACCTTTGTATGAGATCGGTTAATGCACCTTCAGCTGAAAAGTCCTTTTAGAAGTTCCTCGCGTTGTAGATAGTATACTGTACAACAGGCAAATATTGCATCTTCCTCGAGACTGCACTATGGAGGTTCTCATATTCATTATCCTTAAAGACAATCCATTTGGTTATCCAAATAGTTTATCTATGTTTAAAAGTCACACGCACCTGCCGAAAAGTGCTTCTGTATTTTGAACTCGTGAAAAGGAATGCAACGAGGGGTTATCGTAAGATGTGGTCTAATAGTCACATTAGTGTTTTCAACTCTCTCTTGATTCGTTTTGACAAATTGTTCTGTCTAATCGCTTCTAACCCATTTCCGACAAGATTATTCAGCCGTTTCTTGGCTGAGAGCCAAAATGATTACAGGAAATAGTCGAGTGAATTTCCTGCAGTTGGTTTTTAATCCTTTGATTTTGCCGCTGAACCTTTCATCAATTTCACTTGTCATCAAAACTACGAAGCTTAAAAGTAAAGCGAAACTTGCCAATAAATTGCGACTCATATTTGGTAGCAGAGGACCAAACGAAGAAAAATGGTATTCAAAAAGTGCAATGTAGAAAAAACTAACCCGTAGTCCTAAAAAGCAGGATTTTTTTTTCGTATTATTGCTTTTAGTTGGAAGTTATTAAGGGATTTTAGGCAAATCGTTTCCAAGTTGGTTAACTTCTCTTTCTAGCGATTCTTCATTGCTCCTAAATTATGGATTTGTTTCGTATAATGTACAACGCGTGAGACTACACCACCTGTTTCTCTTAAAGAGAAAGTTCACCGCAAATATTCCAAATTGCTTTCAGAGACTTGCTACACGAACATAAATGATTGGATCACATTACGCTTTCTGAAATGATTAACTCTATAAATATTTAACGATATAGCTTAAAGTGCTGGTGTGGTCTTTAGCTCATATCGAAGATAGATGGAATATTAATTACATTAGTCACGGGAAATACGTCGTGAATACATACGAAAAAAGGCAGTGGGAAATCGAAACTAATTAATTGAGAATAGCGTTACAACTGTCCTGGTGGTATCTTCATCAGAAACAAAATTTACATCTGATAATTCACCTCCTGAGAAGACATTTAAAAAAAAAAAAATAGTTTGCACGAATTTGGACTAGCTGGAATTACGCGGTCATATAATTAGGTATTCTCTGTGTGTGTGTGTGTGTGTGTGTGTGTGTGTGTGTGTGTGTGTGAAACGCAACAAATTAAAGTTTTGAAAAGTTTATTAAATAATTATATATAAGAAAAGATATAAAATAGGATGGCAATATTAAAGAAATAATTAAATTAAAAACGAAACTTTTAATATTTTTAAAATAATTAAAATATTAGAAGATAAATTAATATACTTAACAGAATAATAAAAAAGCTATATTCAAGTAAGAATTGATAAAAAGATTGCTAAAAAGGTCCAACAATCACATCGCACTGGTGAATCCACCGTGCGATGTGATTAATCTAAGCCCATTCACCGGTGAAGGGGGGGGCTTAGATTAGATTTCGGGAGGTTTGCCTGGGAGTGCATACATATATTTTGTGTCTCCGGGAAGGGTGTCCTCTGGTGAGGGGCTTTGTCGGTGGGTGCTTTTCCCTGGAATATGAGCGGTTCTGCTCTGTGGTGGGGGAGTCAGTCACTGAGTGGAGCCAACGCTGAGTTGGACGGTCTTTCGGCCACTATGGAGTGGTCTAGGGATCGTCCTAATTTTTAGAGTTAGCTTTACTTAAACATCACCAATGCAAACCCAAGCATGCCGTAAGAGGCGACTAAATGGGCGCTGAGTTTCGAGAGTTTTGCTCTCTCAGGTTTCTTCCGGAATTTCGCTCTCGGTGAGGGGGGGGGGGCTTAGATTTCGGGAGGTTTGCCTGGGAGTGTATATTTTGAGTCTCCGGGGAGGATGCCCTCCGGCACGGCTTAGTGAGGGGCTTTGTCGATGGATGCTTTTCCCTGGAATATGAGCGGTTCCACTCGGTAGATGGGTGGGTTCCCCATCACCGAGTGGAAGCAACACTGAGTTGGACGGTCTTTCGGCCACTATGGAGTGGTGTAGGGATGTCCTAATTTTTAGAGTCGGCTTTACTTAAAAAAAGCACCGATGTAGCTCATGCATGTCGTGCGAGGCGACTAAAATGGGTACCCAGGGAGGATAATGGATGGCAATGCCGTAGCCAATGAAGTTCTAACTGAGTCTCGGCTATTGCTGTTACCCTCCTGCCATGATCAGAACTTTATAGCTCAATAACACTGGAATATGAAAAGCATTCTTGCTTCGCCCCTTTAAGCCAGTCCTTATAAGGACTATAAGTTTACAGGAAAAATGTGTTCTAATTATTTCTTGCAGTTTAATGTTTATTTTATTGTGAATTATTGATTATGAAAAATAATTTGATGCCTCTAACAAAATTGGAAATTAATTTGAAAGAGGGAAAATAGCTCTGATTACAACGGCAAATGATTAGGTGTTAGGTGCTTTGGCCCTCACAGGCGGTTGTTGCAGGCTCTCTCTCTCTCTCTCGTATGGGGTTGTTATGAAAATAATCAAGAAAGATAAACTCTCGGAATTATATAAATTTACAAGAATAAGATGTGAAAGGGCTCTAATTATTTTTGAATAATATACATTCAGTGGGATATATATATATATATATATATATATATATAATAGGCGTGGTTCCATATCAAGGTGAAAAGAACACAAGTATTAAAGTGCATAATATCAATAAATATAAAAAGTATTGAAGTCTATAGAGGAAAGCTACCTTAAACGTTTTCAATGCATTTAGTTACAGTAATCCTATTTTTTTAAATGAAACTTACGTAATAAAATAAAAGGATATAAACACTGATAGTAGTCAAAATGAATATGAAAAGCAAAAACAGCAAAATATACCCTATTTGATCATAAAAAGATATAAAATATAACCAAAAATTTTAAGACAATTGCTAGTAATCGAGTAATAAAGAAATATAATTACAGTTGGACGGATCATATAAAAAAATGCACGCAAAAAGATGTCCACGGTCTTCCTGTTTGCATTCCTCATAAACTAATATGAAATATAAGATAGAATAATCTTTACAAAAATGTACTGATAGCTTCGGAAGAAAGATTAGACCATGATAATCGATGGATGATGATGAGGGATAATTTGCTTCATTGTCTTTGTGAATGAAGAATATATATATTCATTTTTCAGACGGATTTTAATCAGTATAACGGACATTATCTTCTGTATATTGAGAAAAAAGAATGTTGATATTGAGATTGTTTATAATCGAAGACTTTTGAACAGTAGAGTAAAGAATATAGGAAAACCAAGGCTTCGCTAAAATAGGCGACATTTTTCTTGGAAGCAATTTTCTCTTAATCCTTTCATCAGCATCAGAATCTTCGCTATTAGTTGGCAACTGAAAATTGTCTCTCGGGTCTCGAGATGGGAGACTAATTTAAAATTCAAAGTGTCTTGTAAATATGATCGCATGTGCGGGACATGCAATCTTTGTTATTTACAACGCATAAAGAAGAAGATTATAAAAATGTAAACAGAAGACAAGATGTGTTTGCCTATAAATTTAAACCTAGCCTTGGTTGGAGATCTCTATCGTAGTTTCTTCTTAACTAAACAAGCATTTATCCGAAGAATTTTCTGTCAACCATTCTTATCCAGGCACCTTATCCTTGGATTTAATAACCGCATTTTTCATTATACTACTAATACCTGATCACATTTTAATCCTCCACCAAAATTCCGTCGGTTATAAATAATGATAAACAGAAAACGTCACACTCGATGCTGGTCTGCTAATACCTTCGTAGTATAGACTACAGAACCCAACCCTTGTGTTTTCTCGATTTATTTACCGGGGACATCCGAAACATTAGAACTTACAAATTGCTATCCTGTTACGTGCGTTGCCTTAGTAATTATGACGAGGGAGAGCATGAGATAACGACACAGTACTAGCTGCGCACAGCTTTGCTAGTGCTAATGAGAAGAGGTCCAAATGGTCTACAAGTCCGCCAGAATTTAGAAGGTCGTGAAACGTGCAAACGAGGCTGTTAGCTGAAGGCAAATCGGATGTTCTGAGAGGTGAACGCATTTGGTACGCAACTTGTGTCATAAAATCCGAACCGTAGGTAGCTTTGCATTTGTTTATCGCTAACGTAAGATGTTTTATTGAACGGATCTCTTACCTTTTCTTAAGGTGTTTAGGAAATCGAAAAACAAAGAGATGTGTAAAACAAATAGGAAATTCTCTTTGGAGATTTAATGGCACAATTGTTGTATTTTCTCTTCTAAGACAAGTGATTTTCTTTCGATGCTGATCCTTTACTACAACAATTCTTGAGGAAGATAAAATACAAACCATTATTAGTTTGCATTTTATTTGTTGTAGAATTGTTGTAGAGCTGGATTAAATGTTTGGCGACCATAAGTACTATTTCATAATGCACATTCTTCTCACAGATGTGATAATTACAATTTTATGGCAAAGTTCTAAATCAGAAACATGTTAATAAGGGTGGTTAATTGACCGGTTTTTACTGAGATGAAGGCTCTGAAAGAATTCTTGGGTGGGATTCATGATCGATTATTTATGTATCTTCTTATTTCATATTCTTATTCTAACGGTGGTCGAAAATATTCTTTCAATAATATTCCTAATATTCTTCTGTAGGACCTTCGTATATTCTCAGTTCGGTATTGACGGTTATCCGTCAGGCAAACGAATCCCTTGCCATCTCCGTATTGGACAGGCTAAGTTATCGAGTCCTGAAAATAGTTCAGGCGCAAACTTGTTTACTTATACTTGGATAAAAGATTAAACCAAGTATATAATTTCTTGGTATCTTTGTATTTATAGTATAGTAAAAAAAACTTCCAACAGCTTTTTCTAATCTACAGTATTTTGATAATAAGGTTATAACATATTTTAGCAACTAGTATATGAAATTATGACTGCTGCATTAAGCCAGTCAACAAATGGAACTATCGCTGAGTTAAATGATCCTTCGGGTCACTCAATTGTTGGGTGATCTGATGGATCGCACGAGTTTTTGGAGAGGTATCCCTGCACTTAAACATACCTCAACGTATTTGGAACAGATTATGTAATGTATAAAGAAATGTGTTATGTAAAGTAATACCATTACTTACAACAGAACAAGTTATTTTTTACAATACAAGTTATTTTCTACCACCTGTGAGCAATGGAAAAGAGAATTTTTTTAAAAAAAGAGAATTTTGATTTTTATAATTAATGAATTAAAATGCATTTATAGAAGGTTAGAAAAAAACATGGATTTGAAAACCAGCAATATGACATCCAAATGCTTTATAATATTGTATTGTGGAAATTTTCTTGTTTAGTCAGACGTTTTTTGTATTTAGAAAGAAGCATTCGAGGAGATATTAAATTTATCACTAGATGGTGTAGACCATCCGCATTATGCAATATTCACCAGGGGGAAATAAAATTCTGTCCATTCTTACTATGAGAGGTTTTTTTAAATAGTTCCATCCTCTTAATTCAATAAAGTCTTATAGTCAATTTCAGGGATGTCTGGAGAGCAATCTCTGGCAGAGAAGGCCAACTCAAGGCGGTTAACCAAGATGGGGCTAAGTATCAGTCATCTTTGCGCTTTAGTTTCAATTGGTTTTTTTGGTTGTTCATCTATATGAGATTGGTAAAAAAGGAAAACTGATAGCCTTCGGCTATATACTGATATAAAAGAGCTGAGACCTTTTCTCTCTCTCTCTCTCTCTCATGTTATCTATCCATCTTTCTTTCTCCTAATACTATCAGACTCTCTTGCACCCCTATATTAACTACTCTAGGCCTATGATGAGCAGTCCTTTACTTTTTCACCTCACTAAAGGTCGAAACTGGTCTGGGTAGTGACCCTTCCCATAATGCATAGCATTATACATGTCCGCAAGGAGATGTGCTTTGGATTATGGGATACTAAGGCAATTGATGTGAAGTCTTAGCTTCCTTATATGAGTTGCCCTGCTCTGAAACTACTTCAGGCGCAAACTTGTTTGCTTGCATTTGGATAAAGGATTAAACCAAGAATATAATTTCTTGGCATCTTTAATTTATGTTCTCTTCAACAAGTCTTCTCATTTCAAAGAAATGCTTTTCACGTCAGCGAGAAGGATAGAACTCAGATCTTTTCCAACTAGATGACTCCAGACGTCATCCACTCGACGGTGATACAGAGGCACAGTACCTTAGGTTTAGATAATAATGAAGAAGAGTAATAATAAACAATTTGGATAAAATAAACACGCAACAGAAATCTTTCAGAGTTTAATAGAATGTTTAGTGGTTTGTAGCAAACATTTAACGTAATGGAATCAATGATTACTTCAAACGCAAAAGAGTAAAGTAAGCAGATTATTTTTCAGTGTCTTCAATAACAATAAAACCTCCAAAATACGTAGATATTTACTATTAGAAATAATTTATTGGATATGTTGAAAGATCGAAATGGTAATTAAATACTACAGTTCCCACTCAACACTTCATTGAATTATTCCATATATTAATTAAAATGAAACATAGAAGTCGAGTAGCAAGAATACTGCGAATTAACAGGTTTAGACCGAGATACATTAATCAACAAAACTGAAGATGGATAAAATGCATTCGTAAATAATTTGCAGTTCATATCGGACTGCAAATAACATCAATAATAATAGCTCATATAAATAAATCCATTCGCACAGTCACAGGAATTGGTGCATAAGTTTACTGCATCAAAGCAAACTTTACGTAAACAAATTCAAGAACATCACTTACTGATTTCGGCTCACACAAGATCACTTTCGGAGGTCTTTTTCTTCTACGTTCATTTACTGTTCTTGTTGTTTCTAAGCTGGTCCGAATTTCATTATCCCCTACGATTTTTCTATCTTCAATTTCTTTCCTTCAAATCTTTCGCTTCTAATTTGATCATTAACGCTGTCCGCCCTTCGGAGGGCTTGTTAGCGTGACTACAAAAACATCGATACTCCCTCTGTATTCGATTACCTTAACTGCTTTGATGTGCTTGAGACTCCCTCGTGCAAAACCTTCGCGAGATGTGGCGATGAATTCTTAATGCTATGAATCACTTTGAAGAACTGAGATAGGAGAAAGAAATGCTTACTAAAATGTCTCCTTTAGGCTGAATAAAAATATAGCGGATGTTAGACGTAGGTTATCAACAACTATCATTGATGAACATAAATAATTTTAACAAAAGCACACAATATGTATTTCCAACCTTGCTTTAATTATGATTTACTGTTCCGTAGTACCATTCATAGGATCTACGCCTATCGGATGGGAAAACCTGGATTAAAATGCAGGGAAGTTCGATTTAGTTTTCTTTTTGTAATGCATTAATTGGCTTTCTAAGTTTAATTATATATAATGTAATATAATCATGTAGATATTTCTTGAAACTTTGTTCCATATTACTCTAATCAGGCAGTTAGGCCTTCTTGACTAATAAGCAAAATAAATTATTTCCCATTAATCTCGAACCACTCGAACTCCCATTTACTCTCGGACAAACCAAACTGTTCTTAATACACAATCTTAGAAAATGAGATATGTTCATGTTCAGTTTTGCGCTGTTTGTCATCTGACGACAAAAACTCACGAAACTGCCAGCACACCGTCGTTTCTGGCCTTGTATATACTTAACTAGTATTTGTTCCTTATATGTTTTTAAAATTTGTTAGTTTTCAAAATTTAGCTATTAATCCTTCAAAATACATCGTCCATTTGATTCATCTTCTCCTTTGGTTACCAATGTAATTCATCTTTTATTTTCGTCTATTGAGTGTACATATTTGATGTTACATAATAGAGCTTCTTTTCCAACGTTCTCTTAAATACTCCGAACCAGTCTTCTTAAGATACACAACCAGGTATGTATTTTTCCCCTTATGAAGTTTTGCTGTTATTAACGGAAAGAATGTCGATGTCAGAATGCTGTATAAGTTTTAGAGTTGAGCACAGAATTCTGTGGTATTCAGGAATACTCTTAGCTATTGGGCCATTGTAATCATTTATTGCAAATAGCAAGAGATAAAAACCCAAGTAGTAAAGTAGTACCGGAGACGGTCTGTACATGTGTGCAGATATTTCATATGATCTGCAATGTTTCACGGATTTTTGAAGAAGCCTTGCTTAAATATCTGAGCGTGAAACCTGTAAAGAGCCTCCATGTATCTTCGATAGTTGAAGATATTCCTTTTTAACTTTCTTGGTATTAGCTTGGTACAAGGCCAAAAAAAAGTTGCACTTGTTCACTATATAATTGCTTTCATTATTATTATTATTATTATTATTATTATTATTATTATTATTATTATTAGAGAGATCTCCAAGGAGTCAGGGACTCATCAAGAGAGGCCATATACCGCACGCTCCAGCTATCATACTTATTATTAAATTCATTCACGCTGCTTGCACTCACAACATCCAATGGCAATCAACTCCAATCACGCACCACACTATGATATCAAAATCTAGCTCTTGCCCCCTTTTAGCGGCATTCATTCTCAGCTTCCAAGGATGATTTCTTGTCCTTTCCCCACCCTCCATAAATTGAAAAATTCCATCTTTTGAAATCTTGTGTGACCCTTTCAGAAGTTTGTAAATCTCAATCATATCTTTCCTCTTTCTCCTGTTTGCTAGTGTCTGCAGTCTACAAATTTTCAATCTGACTTCATAATCAGCATTCCACAATCCTGATATCATTTTTAACACTCTCCTTTGCACACACTCTCTCCAATATATCAGAATCACAAAGGAAACTAGGAGACCAGATATGAGAACAATAGTCCAAGTGAGGTCTTATCAAGGCCTTGTAAAGAGGCAAAATGACATCCTTATCTTTACATGTGAACGTTCGTTTCAGCATTGCAATTATCTTTTGATTTGTATTTGCAGTCTTTGCTTCATGGTCCCTGAACTTCAACTTCCTATCTACTAACACTCCAAGATCCCTAGCCTCATCAGTTTCTTATAGCCTAATCTCACCAATATAATGCAACATTTGATATCTAATCACGCCGAAGTGGATGACTTTACATTTACCGACATTGAACTGACAGCCACTTTCCCATGCCAACAATTTCAGCCTATTCAAATCATTCTGCAACTACTGCATATCATTACCCTACCTATCTTTGCTTCATCGGCAAATAGCTGTATGTCGCTTGTCAAATCCTTCCTGATATCATTAATGTACAGACTGAATACAGTGGACCAAGGATTGATCCTTGTGGTACATCAGTGGTTACCTGAAATCTTGCAGACTCACATCCCCGTACTCGTAGATCACTTTTTGATATCTGTCAGTCAGCAATCCTCTTATCCACGCTAATATTCTATAACCCAAAACCATATTCTCCAATTTATGCAACAGTCTTCAGCTGCTGTAAAGTCTGTAATAAGTCTGCACAACTTAATAGGGAAAATCTTCAATTTTAGTACTGTGACTTTAGAAGAACAAGAAAGTGGCCCAATTTTCCAGTCTTCTAAGGTTTTAATGTTTTTGTATATAAGCTGTTGAATAGATAATATTGGATAGGTGGAGAAGGGAATTCCAAGTATATATAGTGAGAGTTTCTCTCTTATTGGCATATACTCCTTTATTGACAGATAACAGTCATTGGAGGATGCGGGACAGAGATACCACTGTAGGGTATATTTAACATTTAACACGCTACTCAACAGTCTCAGTGACAAGCTCAACCTACCACCGAGCAGAACTTCTCTCTCCCAGGGAAAAAAGCATTCACCGAGGAGCACCACGGAAAACACCGATCATTGGAAGTTTAAGAGCTCTCCAAAGGCATAAAACCTTAAGTGAGCAAAAACTCTTAAGGTTAAATGCCGTGTAATGGAGTACCATGTTAGAACCTATTACGATGAAACGTGGTCAGAAGATTATGTATATGTAGATGTAAATCTCAAAATGGTGTTGAAAACTAAATTCTAAAAAATTACCGTTAAACAATATGCTCATTTAGCAATGAAATCTAGAAAAATAATGTAATTTAAGTTGAACTAGATTCATTAAACTAGAAAGGAGCTTCGAAATTTTACTATTATTTGGGAACACACTCTACAGGATTCTCCTAAGCAGCAATGAATCCATTCGGATTCATAGCTGCTTAGGATTTTCACAACAATTTGCGCGGATGTAATCATAACTGGGAAAAATATTTATTATTCACTCTTGAAGCCATGAGTGTCGTGGAAAGATAATTATTGTACTGTATACATCGTATTCGTATGAATAAATAAACGTGGTTCTAATAGCCGGTTGAATTGTTTACATATAATCACCTCAATACAGCGTGAAATTGTTCGCATTTCAATTTGCCATTGTTGATATTTTCACTGCTTTGGCAAGAAGTCAATAATGCCTACGATAAATCTGCAGAATCACTATCTCATTATAGAGCAGCGCAATACTTGTCAAAAATCCGAAGTTTGCGTTAAAAATTTTATTGTGTTTAATAAACGTCGATTCATATTTTGTTTATGTATTTTATACATAACTTTATTTCTCAAATTTTGCGTCTAGGAATGATCCGATTCAAACCCAAACTGAAACGAATGAATTTGAATAGAGGTCCAAGATACCAGCCTATTAATTCTGTCCAACTAGAGTGGAATTCTTAACATGATTTTGCAGTTCAGATAAAGTAAATAAACCTGAATTCTAGAAATGACAAATGAATATTCCTAATTTAGACTAAGAAGAAATTCAATTCATTTTTTTAAATCTCCTGTTGTTGCTGCTGCCTTTCTAGGAAAATTAGCCAATTGACTTCCGCTTGATTGGGATTCGTAATTAAATTTTTAGTCTTTTTTTAATAGCGTCTCTGGTTATTAATTACTTAGTACAGTTAATTTAAATGTCATTTGACGGAGCTGAAATAGAATAATTTCGTTTTGGTATTCACCCAGGAATTTTAGACGTAAATATCGTTTAAGATTTTTCCTCTGGAACATCTGAATTTTTACATTCCGTACAAAATAATACATTTTTTTGCACTCAGTGATAAAATCGAACTCTGTCTTGATTTAGTTCATTATTTGATCAGCAAATTCAGGAACAGTCGGTAAAACTGAATACTTTGTAACATCGTAACGTGTGATGCATTCTGCTATTTATTAATAATAAATTATTATTTAATGATCGTATAAAAATGAATGAAAATGCGATTTATTATTAAAGATGCGATGATTTTTGAATTAATAATTAAAATTAGAATTTTTATCAATTTATTAAAAGAATCATTTCAATATTATAAATGACTACATAAATAAAACTTTTAATCAAATTCGATATGTTATGAAAAGAAATATGACTACTCAGAATAAGTATATATGCATTATCGTGTTGATACTCACTTGAGTATCAACATGTCCAGCTAAGACAACACAGAATTATCCTGAATATCAATGTCATATTCGCACTTGTTCTGACTTTACAAGTGGTTCTGCACATTCATTTGTAAGATTTACTCTGTTGTGTTAAGTTATGTAAATATACATTTTACATACAATAACACAATCTGATCAGTAATGTTCTCCTGGAGGCTACCATATCCAAATGCGTCCTGAAGATCTCAAGAGTTTGAATAGCGACTCATCACTATGCCACAATTTTCCAAACGTCTGTCAAATCACGACGCGAGTCAAACCCTATGATCGAGGCGATGTTTGAATGGAACCTTCAGCCTTCTTCTATGGAAACTTAAGGTGTATAGAGTGCAATATATAACATTCAGACAAAAAAAAAACACTTAATAGTTGAGCTGAATTCCTAGATAATATCTACAGCATGTTTGCATCTTTTTTTTACTTCAAATTTAATTAACTTAAATTAAAAGGTTCGTCTATGAATAAATTGAAGAATTTAAATATGTTTAAACTTTTAATATTAATTATTAAATTACTTAATGTAAAATATATTCATACACCTTTTGTTTTTAAAAATAGTTATTTTATAGAAAATTAAATGATTTCTTTTGTGAGAAGTTGGACGAAATTTCAATCGACCGTGAGATGCGGTGATTGATTCATTCAATCCAATACCCTTGGAGGGTAATGGATGGCAATGCTGTAGCCAATGAAGTTCTAACTGAGGCTCGGCTATTGCTGTTACCCTCCTGCCATTATCAGAGCTTTAATAGTCAATTCAATAACACCTTATCCCTACACTGTCCTCTACAGATAACGGGGAATATGAAAAGCATTCTTGCTTCGCCCCTTTAAGCCAATCCTTATAAGGACTATAATTTGTGAGAAGTTGTACTGCTTAAACTGTTACTGATCGGTTTTGGTATGCGGTGATTAAACTCTTGGAGGGTTATGGATGGCAATGCTGTACCAACGAAGTTTAACTGAGGCTTAGCTGTTGATGTTACCCCCTTGGGTGCAGAGATTCAAGAGTTTGAGTTCGCTATCTTAAAGTTTTTGCCTTAAGGGAGCAATTTGAATCTCCGGGGAAAGTGTTCTCCGGCACGGCCCGCTGAGGGGCTTTTCCTCGGAATCTGAGCGCTTCTGCACGGTGGTGGTAATGGTGGTAGGTGGAAGGCCAACGCCGAGGTGGACGGTCTTTCGCCCACGATTGAGTGGCCTAGGGATCGTCCGAATTTTTAGAGACGGCTTTACCTTTACATATGGTTTGGTACAGCATGTTCTTTTAGTAGCAGAAACTTTCCTTCCACTCTCTTCTGTTCTGTGCCTTCTCTTTCAAGGTTGTGTACCTGTCTCCATTGAGCATGTCATCTAGCATTGTTTTCCTTACCTTTCCTCTGGATATTTTTCCTTCGATGGCATCTCTGATGATTCCATTCCTCTCAGAATATGTCCGATCCAGTTTCCCCTTTCTTCTTTTTATCCATCTTAACAGAATTATTTCTTCTTCTTCTACTCTTTTTAAAACCTCTTCATTAGTTATTTTATCTGTCCATTTTATTTTTTCCATCCTTCTCTAAATCCACATCTCAAAGCTTTCCAAAATCTTAATTTCTTCAATGTCCAAGTTTCAGATGCATAGAGGGCAACACTCCACACATAACATTTTATTAGTCTTTTCTTTAGGTTTCTATCCATTTTACTTCTGAATAAATTCCATTTTCTATTAAAGGCATCTCTTCCCATCGCTATTCTTGCTTTTATGTCACTTTTAAATCTTCCATCACTGCTAATAACACTTCGTAGATATTTAGATGTCTTTACTTAATTCAAGTTTTCCCCATTTATTCTGATATCCATATTTGCCTCTTTCCTTGCTATTTCAACACCTTTGTTTTTCTGATGTTGATTTTCATTCCATAATTGATACAGGATTCCAGTAATCTGTTCAGCAGATGTTGTAGTCCTGTTTCAGTGTTTGATAGTAATGCCTTGTCATCTGCGTATATTATTGCAAATATCTGTCTACCCCCAATCTTTATTCCTTCTTCCGAATTCTTCAGTGCTTCTTTTAGCATTGCTTCGGAATACATGTTAAACAAAACTGGTGTCTTGTTTAACATGTATTCCGTAATGTTAAATACATGTTAAACAAAACAAAATTGTCCCATATATAGTGAGATAATTAGCCTTCTGTCTTTCCAATCTTTTCCATTACTTCCACCATCTTATCCCATTTTACATAGTCAAAAGCGTTCTCAAAATTTATATAACAGTTATTAACTTCTTTATTCACTTCCAGACTTCTTTCACTTACTATTCTTAATAGTCCAATCGCATCTCTTGTTCCCCTACCCTTCCTGAAACCACACTGATGTTCTCCAAGAAATTCTTCCACTTTAGATGCAATTCTTCGTGTTAAGATTCTCATAAGTGTTTTTGATGTATGGGAAATTAGGCTTATTGTTCTAAAATCCTTGCAGTTAACTGCATTACTTTTCTTTGGTATAGGTATAAATATTAAGGTCATAAAATCTTTTGGTAATGCTCCTTTGTTATAAATTACATTTATTATTTTGGTTCTTTCTTCTGAAGTTGTTTCAGGAATCCTGTAGGTATTTCATTTATTCCTTCTGCCTTTCCACATTTTAGATCATACCTTCCCACTCACTCATAATTTTCCATTCCTTCACATTGTTTTTTAAGCCAATCTTCTGTACTTCTTTCTGCTTCCCTTCTCAATCTGTCATTCAGGGTTCTATATTGTATTTTCCCTTCTGGGGTGTCTTTAGTTTTCCATTTTCTTCTTTTTTCCATTAGAGAAATCATCTCATTAGTTATCCAAGTTTTGTTTTTATTTTTTAGCTCTTACATATTCAATTTCTTCTTCTGCAATCTTCTTTATTTCCCTTTAACTTGTTCCTATTTCTTTCCTGGATCTTCAGTTTTGACAAAACTTGTTTCCTCTAATTCTTTCTCCAATTCCTTGGTATTCTTTAATTTCTCTAAGTTCCATTTTTTCCTTTTCATAGCTTCTTTTATTTTCTTTAGTTCCACATTTATTTCTATGAACAGTAGGTTGTGGTCCGAGTAAATATCAGCTCCAGGATATGTGCATGCATTTTTACACTATTCTTGTATCTTTGCTTTACTATCATGTAATCAATTTGATACCTTTCCGTATCTCCTGATTTTTCCCATGTGTATAGTCTTCTCTTAGATTTTTAAACCAAGTATTTGTAATTATTAGTCTATTTTCTTTACAGAATTCCACTAACCTTTCACCTCTCTCATTTCTATTACCTATTCCGTATCTTTCTACTACACTCCCATCCTCTTCTTCTCCTACAACTCCATTCCAATCTCCCATTTTAATCATACAGTCTTTTCTTTTTTCTTCTTTAATTAGTTCTTGTAATTGTTCGTACATTTCCTCTATTTCCTCATCTGAATGGTCATTTGTTGGCATACATACTTGCATTATTGTTATGTCCACTGGTTCTGCCTTCAATGTTACCACCATAATCCTGTCATTCAGACAGTTTACGCTAATGATGCTCTTTACTGTTATTTTATTAAAAACTAGTGCAACTCCTTTTTCCTTTTTTATCTCCACCTGAGTAAATTACTCTTACTTCGTCACTATAAAAATGACCTATTCCTTCCCATCTTACTTCACAGAGCCCTAGGATATCAATTTTTCCTTTGTCCATTTCTTGTTTGAGATTTTCTAATTTTCTCACATCTGTTCATTGTTCTCACATTCCATGTTGCAATTTTGATTCTCTGACGATCTTTCATTTTCAGTTTGTTTCTAGCTTGTTTCAAGTCACTTTTAGAGGTTTCATCGGGAAGAACATCAGTCCTTGAAGCTTCCTTATTTCCCAATATTGTATCTATTCCAATGTGCACCTTCTTTTCCTCTCTGTGCCAAGAGACACCACCTTAGTTTTCCGGGCTGGTATCTGCCACGTTATAAGTTCTAGTCATTGCTACTAAACTTTTCTAGGGATATTAGTAGAGTGGTTTCCCGTTGCCTTTTCCACTGCAATGCTCCATCAAGTACTAGTAGAGCTGCTGCCCTCTACCAGCTAGAGTAGAAGTTGGGAAACGGAGAAACACCCTCGGCCCTCGAGTACTCTAATACCCTCGGGGTCGAAGTAAGCAAGGGTCAGCCAAGCGAGGCCATATATAGGAAAGAATATAGAAGGAACCTGACACAAGTAAGTGGAAGCAATGTCAGGCTCAGCTCGGGACCCCGTGGTCGCTAACCACGTACTCCCAAGCCGCAGGTGTGTTCCAGCAGGGTAACGTTCCGTGCTACCTTGCCAGTATCGTTCGAGAGTGTTTAGCCTAACACAACAGCGACTTCTAGGGTGGGGGGGGTTTACTATGGCACTGATTTCACCGGATTTGAATCTCAGAACATCTCTGATTACGTGTATCGAGAGAATTGGTTGAATCCACTATCCTGAATGATCGCAGAACTACAGGAGGAAATCTTGACAACGTGGTACCTCATATCTTCTGCAACGTTCAAAGATCTTATAGAAATCATGCCAAGAAGATTAGCGGCAGTTCTAGCAGAGAGGATGATCTGTGAACTTTTAGTATAGTGGGCACCCATGCCTAAATAGTTGGACTAGAACAAGAAAATTATGTGCGGTTTGGCCTCAGTAATTGGAATCCTTATTTTTTGATTCTAAAGAAGTTTCATATTTGTTTATATAAGTGAAAAAACGTAAGACTTCGTTGTTTGATCAGTAGATGAGTCTGGGATTTTTGACGTCGCGTGTTTTGAATATCAGGGCGATATGGTCTATATGATGAACGATATCTGAATCATAACTTTGTTTTGCTTGGTGGAATGAAATCACGTGACCAGAATTGATGGATCATAATTATGAAAGTTAGAGGAGGAATAATCTGTTTTTCAATATAAAAATAAAAATAGTCTGTAATAACAGTGTTTATTTTTCTCCACTGTACTTCGTTGTTTAGGTGATTGGCTGAAAAGTGGCGTCAATAATTTAAAAGATCGGATTAGTATAGGTACGGTACACCCAAGCAGTGCTGTCCTTTGTTTACTCAGCTGTTTTCAACTGGTTCTAAAAATAAATGTTTATTTATTGTATGCTTGCTGTGGTGAATTTCTTGGTCGTCCATCACTTCCACTTGTGTAATTTCTTTCTCTTTAAGGACAAGTAATGGCTATTATTTGTTTTGTGCCACAACTTTAAATGGGAATCTTACTGTCATAATTCTGAAAGAAAGAGGAGATGTCCCCTATTAACCCTATATATTTCTTGTTATTTTGACATCAAAGGAAACATATATATCACTTGTCGTCAACAGACACAATGTTGAAGAACGAAATAGAAGATATTTTAGCTTTGTGAAGCTGCAGTTGGCAATATAAATAAACTATAGGCCTAAATTTCGAGGAGGATAGTTGCAAGTCACAATCTTCAGATGCACGTTTCGAGGAAGTAACAAATTTAGAGAGGATTCCATATCGATAAGGGAAAGTGTTATCTTTTTCTAGTCGCAACTCAAACATTTTCGTTTTAAAAAAGAGAAAACTGAGGTGGTATGGCAGAAGTATCCTTGGTGTCCGAAACAAGTTTAGCTGCCTTTCGCAAAGTATATAAGTTCCAATTAAATTACAAGTTCTTCCAAGACACCAGCTTAATGAATTTTACTGAAATTTAGTATTTGAAAAATTCTTAGAAAAATTCGTCATACCATTTAATTTGGTACTTCCAGCAAGTTAGCAAGATTCATGTTTATATTTAAATGTACCTTTAACTATAACTTTTATGAAATATGTTCAAGGTCGGTTTTATGTCTATGAATGATTTTGCTCCGGATTCGCCGATACAGTATATGTGAACCATATAGTGTCCATTTGGTTTTGTTCCGGGAAAGTATACGTAAATCATACTCTGTCTAATCATTCCTGTGGCCAGTAGATATGCGTACCACGGATTTCATCATCTGATTTAAGTTGCCTTTTGTATATTCACTCCCAGCTCTCCCCCCCCCTTTCTTTCATGATCTTGCATCCCACGGGACATTTTTATAGGTCTCCGATTTGCATCTCTGGTTCCGGATCTAGTCAGTCTTTAGTAACAGTAGTTTTTTTTTCTTCCCAGTACTAGGATTTTACCCTGGAAACAGAGAAAAAAATCGCCCATAGAAATGACATTACAACAGTACCAAATGTTTAGGATCATAACATAATCTATTGACCTGGGTAAGGGGATGGTTAACAGACAGATATCAAAAAGTGGTATACAGTGGGTGTGAATCTGTCAGATTTAAGGTAACCAGTGGTGTACCTCAGGGTTCAGTCTTTGGGCCATTATTGTTTAATCTATACATTAACGACTTCAAGCAAAGTCTATCATCAGATTTTCAATTGTTTGCTGATGATGCGAAGATAGACAGAACAATCAGGGATGCTACTGATATTCAGCAGTTACAAAATGATTTGAATAGACTGGAAATCTGGGCAAACGAAAATGGCTATCAGTTTAATGTTAGTAGGTGTAAAGTTATACACTTTGACGTGATTAGAGATCCAGCGGCATATTATATTAGCAGGATTATGCTACAAGAAACTGAAGAGGCAAGGGATCTTGGTGTATTGGTGGATAAGAATTTAAAGTTCAAAGGTCACATAGCTAAAGTTGCAAATACAACTCGGAGGATAATTTCTATGCTGAAGCGAACCTTTATATGTAAGGATAAGGAAGTAATTTTGCCTCTTTATAAGGCTTTGATAAGACCACGCTTGGATTACTGTGCACAGATTTGGTCTCCCGGATTCCAAGGGGATAAAGAAGCTGTGGAAAGGGTGCAAAGAAGAGTTACAAAGATTATATCCGGATTATGGGATTTAGATTATGAGGACAGATTGTGAGTATGTAGATTACAGACTCTAGTTAACAGGAGAAAGAGGGGTGATATGATAGAGGTCTATAAACTTTTGAATGTTATGGCATTTCAAATGATGAAATTTTTCGTTATATGGAAGGCGGAGAGAGAGAGAGAGAACACGGGGGAATCCATGGAAGTTAAGGTTGTTCTCAGTCAAGAACGGGATAAGTGCTAGGTTTTTCTCTCAGAGAGTAGTGAGTGAGTGGAATAATTTGTCTTTAGGGGTAGTGAGTGCATCTAGTGTAAATAAATTTAAGGGAAGGTATGATAGTTAGGTATGATAATTTACAGCCTCTCTCGATGAGTCTTTGACTCCCTGGAGGTCTCAGATAATAATAATAATAATAATAATAATAATAATAATAATAATAATAATAATAATAATAATAATAAGCAGTGGCGGCTCGTTGCTTGAAATCGTGCGGGGTGCTGCAACTTACGAAATATACATACACACTGTAAGCAAACGATAAGCACTATGAACACTACTACTGGCGCAAACTGCATATAAACAATAGTGGAACTGCGCGACGGACAGTGCCACATTACGCTAATAGCTCCATCTCACTATGACGTGCATATGCTTGCGCGCGTAGCAATAATTACACTGTGGTAAACACAGTGCTGCTAGCGTCCTTCGCCCTCCTAAGTGCTACAAGATGGATTTTATTATTTTTTATACAAAATCAGAGAATTGTATAGGATTGTTGATGATAAAATTAAATATTACAAGCAAATATAAATACATTAATAAATATATTTATATATCGAGAAAAATTGGGGGTGCTGCAGTTCCGCAGTGCTTATGCACGAGCCGTCCCTGATCACAAGACAACTGCAGCAGTCTACCATACTCTCATCCCAAATCCTTCAGAGTCATGTTGCTCTAAACTAAGCTATTGGTAAATGGTTAAGGATGGAGACAGCAGCCTACTGATTTTCAAAAATTATTTAATGTCTTAAAGAATTCTACCTACCTCGTTTGGGGAATGAAACGACATAAGGGGATTTATTTATTTTTATAAAGGATGAAAGGAAAAGCTCTCTTTCTGAGAATGAATACTTCATGCTAGCTGAAGAAATGAGAAGTTGGGTGCAATATCAGTTAATTGGAAGGAGCCATAATCCTAGTCCATCTACTTATGTTTAGGACAATCTCGAATTATGAGCTGGGATTGTTCACATGGAGTCCATCCTTTCGTTTTTAGAGTTATGAGACCTTTGGATAAACGGTAACAGATCACTTCTTTTTTATTTGTTTAACATCTCACAATAAGAATTATAAGAATAAATGTCCATTACTCTTTAAAAATGCGAAATTGTGCGAAGTCATATAATTATAAGTTCGTATTCCATTAGTATTATCGGTATTTATTAATCAACAATTAAAACGCTACAGCGATAAAACGCAGCGCGTTAGAATTCGATCCTTAGCTATTGCAATAACGATATCTCAATTTCAATTCAATATTTTCCCCATTAAAACAAAGTGAAAATTTTCGGTGTGGTCATCTTTTTTACATCATTCTTATTGCACACTTTCACCGTCCGTACAGAGGAAAAGACCAAATCCATCTTCTGTCATTAGCTGCGCGACAGTTAAGTTGGTTAAGTAGTCTTGTCTGGAGGCCAGGAAGGAAGGAACAAACCGAGTGAGTGGAGCATTAAAAGCGACATTAATTTGGATTTAATTCGCGTAGATGCGTCATTAAACATTCGACAGAACGACACGCGTAGTTAATCATTAGATGAGCTGTAAATGAAGACGTTCCAATCTTAAATGAAGGGAAAGTCTTAATAAAATATTAAGTTCTTAAGCATGTAAGGAAAGATTGCGTTCTATAAACACCTCGAAAAGTGAGAGAAATAATGAGAACTTACCGCTTAAATTGTGCTATTTGTTAGGATTGAGAGTCTGTCAGTTGTACGCGAAACGTTCATCGAAAACGGTTCGTCGAAAGACATTTTATCGAATGACATTTCACCAAAAGGCCGTTCATTGAAAAAAAAAAAAAAGTATTGAACAGCACGTGCATAACTGACTGTAACCCACGGGCTATTGATTGGATAGCAAAGAGTCTAAATACTCGGCCAATCAGTACAGTAAAAATTAAAAATTAAATTAAAACATTTATTAATTTAAAGAAAAAATTCTCAAGTGTAAGTGAATAAAATAATACATTTTATTCCTATAAATTTGTCCTGCATTTTTGCAATAAATCCAAGGGTAATTCGATAAAAGTATATTTCGTTGATTCACATCTGAATAGCTTCCACATCAACTTGGATGTTGCAAGCTATTACCGTGATTAAAGGTTACATCAAGACATGAGCATCCAAGAACGACTTGATTTCAGAATGAGACTTCTAATTTTTGAAGCTCTAGAAGGTGCTAAAAAACAAAAGCATGAAAAACACTTCAAGAATAAATTTAATATTTTAAATTTTATTAAAAACATTTATTTAAATATAAAGTTTTTTTATTTACTTTGAATAAAAAGAAAAAGAAAATTTTTACAAATAAATCTTAATGTAAGATTTGAATTCAATACACCTAAATATATATTAAATCTATAAAATATAGATTCAATGTATGGCGGTGCTTTGATAGCACAGATTTGTTTTACTAATTAGTCATACCGAATGAGTCCTGAATAAAAGTCCTTCTATTAAAAATAATCAAAATACATCACATATTTTACGAGATGAAAAGCATAACGTATTTTGGTGTTCGACAGACAGAGGGGATGTATCACGGTAATTTCGTTACTCTCTCTCTCTCTCTCTCTCTCTCTCTCTCTCTCTAGTAATTAGCAATAACAGAATAATACGTAAAAACGTCAATGATATCTAACTATTTCTCTCAACATAAACTAAAGCCGCTGCCTCTAATTTACGTTGAGTTTATGTTCAATTACACACAAATTAGAGGGCAGTGCTCTAGTTTTTGTGTAATTGAATAAATGAGGCACAACGTCTGGTGAAATCCTCAGATAATATTAAACCTACCATCCAAAATTTATGTATATAAAACTAAATGTGTAGAACTGCGTCAACATCAGAGGATTATGAATGATTTTAATCCAGTTTCATTTAGATCTGTTATATCAGTGTACTTCCTTATCTAATCAAAGAGGGAAAAAAAAACTATCCCTTAGTATTGGTTAGCAATCACATGCTTGAACCCATTATACTCGGCTATAAATGACGGAACAAAATCCCCAGGGATATTTACAAGTCTCTCTTCATCATAGGAGGATTAACCAAGAGTCACTAGAGATCTACGGAAGCAGTAAACTCGAATAAAGAGAGCACCACCTGAACCAAAACGAGGGCTCTGTTTACATTGATTGGGAGTCTATTGTAGTAAAAAGACTAAAACCTAATATATATATATATATATATATATATATATATATATATATACATTAAAAAAATGAATGACTAGAAATCGAGAAAAGTGAAAACAATGTTTAATAGCACAACTAATTTCAGCTTGTATCAGCCTTCTTCAGATGCACATTAAAAACGAAATAACCAGTAAAAACAGAGGAAATAACTGTAAACACCACGTAAAGTTAGTGTATATATATTTCAACGTTGAAGCGTTGAAGTTTGCGCATTCAAAACTGTTCTCTCGTTGGCTTCATTGTTGGGCGTATGCATGCTTATGTAGCATCTTGCGAACGCCAGTATTGGATCGTAGCACAACGACAGCCTGAAAGGTTGTAACTCAGGTTGTTGTTGAGATGTAGGGGGGTTGAGAATGATTTCTTTTGATTCTGTTATCTTTCTTTCTAATTCATCGTGATAACGGAAAATGTTATTAGACTTGTCCCATAGAACTGTAAGGCTAAGATGTTCTTCATTAGAATTGGCCGAGAACAGAACATGACTAGACAGAGTACTGGCTCGCGTTCTCCTGTAACTGACGTCTCTCTTATGTTCTTCAATGCATAATTCGATCACATTCTCTGTTTGGCCAAAGTATGGTATATCAGAGTTGCACCAAACCTAGTAAACATCGGGATATTTAAGGTTGTGATGTCTGGGTTTCGGATGGCTCAGTAAGGAGCAGATATTCGGAAGGGGTGTAAATAAAGTTCTTATGTTGTATTTCCTAAGAACCTTGGCCAATTTGAGTGAGACAGAGCTTATGTGTGGTATAGAAATGTTACCTTTCACACTGTCTCTTCATTATGGCGAGCACGTGGATTTAATAGGAATTTGTCAATTATGTTTTGCGAATAACCATTCAGTTGACAAGTGGTCCTGAGAAAATTGAGTTCTTTATTAAGTTCTATCTCAAAATACTCATTGTGACAAATATAAACGTTTGTGCGTTCCAATCTACTCCGTGTTGGCGGCCTTCATCGTTTGTGTTCACTGAAAATAAGACGTGACTTGAGAGTGCGCTTGCTCTGATTCTATTATATGAAATGTCTCTCTGATAATCCTCGATGAAGTGGAATGGCGCATAGTGGAATCCAAAGAAATTGTCCTAGACCCTTCTCACATCAACAGCAACCTCAGTTATAGTCTACCTGACTCGTATAGTTCTGTCATTAGATACTGGCGTACGCGTGAACTCATACGCTTGCCTTTGCACATCAATAGAACTACAGAACGAATTATAACGACAATTCAAAATTAACTTCAGTTTACAAGTCTCTTATTATAATGGCGCAGTGTTTTTTTTTTTTTTTGCTTTCAGTGTTAGCACACCTGAAGAAGTCGTTTTCACGAAACATGTTGTGTGCTCCATTAAATTAACTTGTTATCTATTTTCTGGGTTTCAGTCGGTCAAAAAAAAGATGAACATATCTAATCACCGAACATAAAGCCGAAACATAATTTAGATCTCATCATTAGATGGTAATACTCTGTATAGTATTGAATTAAATTCTTCGATGATTTTATAAATCAAATTCTCATTAATATATAATGGTCCTTGAAATGAGGATTTATTTATTATTGCGACATAAACTTGGAAATCGCTTGGTAATACCATTGACATATTTTGACATATTGTTAGATTAATTGGAGGTACAATAATTATACTCTTGAAGATTTTTTATGTTTATTAAGAATCTACAAGTGTATAGCATAGTACACTACTTGCAAATCAGTCAACGGACACCTCCATGGGTAAGGTGCATCCTGCCATATAAGATTCACATGTTTGTAGCCGGTATATATTGGACTCCCAAGTAAGTGCAACTGTGTTAGAGTGAAATGACTGCGAGACGGGAACTGACTCCGTCAGTTCCCTTCTCGCAGTCATTTCATCTCCTATCACAGAACGGAACTGACTCCGTCAGTTCCGTTCTGTGATAGAATGCCACGTTGCAAGTCTAGCTCTTCCGAAATCTTGTGGACAAATTGGACCATCTCAGGTCAACAATCAGCGATACCATACTGAGACAGAAGCAAAGAGAATCAACTGCAAGTGATAGTCGCAGTGGACGACTCACCACACTCATCGAACGCACCAGTAGGATACTGTGAAGAATAATATGTACAAACCGCAATTCCTTGGCCGACGCGTTGAATACAAAGTTTCTGGCATCAACTCGAATCTGCACCACAACATTCAGAATCGAGGCTCACAACATGGGTTTCCATGGTAGGACTGCAACATGAAAGCCTCACATTACCCGGACCAACATGCAGCTGGTTTTCAGTAGTTCAAACAGCGTATACAGTAGGAGTGGAAGCTTGCAAAGCTGTGTTATAGAGCGACACATCACGTCAAACCCTCTACCGAGCAGATGGACGGGTGTGCCCGGTGAATCTCTTACCAGAGTGCGTAACCTCGAATATGAAATTCGGAGGTGGAGGTCTCATGGAATGCTCTTGTTTTTCCTGGTTTGGCCTAGCACCTCTGTTTGTGGCACCACGAACATTGAACTCCGAGAGGTATCTCAACATTTTGGACGATGCG
The DNA here is from genome assembly GCF_054136105.1 of Typopeltis vanoorti. Classification (NCBI taxonomy): domain Eukaryota; kingdom Metazoa; phylum Arthropoda; class Arachnida; order Uropygi; family Thelyphonidae; genus Typopeltis; species Typopeltis vanoorti. Next base: position 62,377,372 of record NC_143571.1, on the reverse strand, counting down.
ATGCTTCCTACTTTGTGGCATTACCTCTTTCAACAAGGCAATGCATCGTGTCATAAGGCTGCTGCTATAACTATGTGGTTTGTGGACATGAACGTCACCACACTCGAGTGGCTTCCACAGACCCCTGATCCCAATCCCAGTGAACATGTGTGGGATGAACTAGAGCATCCGGTGAGGTCTACCCACACAACAGTCTAGGACCTCATCACATGCCTACAGAAAGAATGGTCCAAAATTCTCATTGATCTTTATCGCACGCTTGTATGTATATAGTAAGTATGCCACAGAGGATTACTGCAACCATCGCAGCAAAAAGAGGTCCTAAATCTTATTAAGGTGGGCACCAATGCTGTTTGTTCCTCACATATATGGATTCAATATGGAAGAAGAGAATCTGAAAAGCTAAAACAACAAAATTACTTCAAATTGCCCGCATCTTGCGTGCAAGTGACTCCCGCATGCAAGATGCGATTTGAATTTGATTATACTACACCTAAGTAAGGTTTTGACATTGAAAAGAATTTCAGTGAAACTTGGCCAGGCTTCATATCTCTTCTGTGCAGAATCAGGTTACTGGGTCAAATGATGTTTTTTACAAAACTGGTCCTAAAAGCATCCCGTTAAAAAATCCAAGGAGATTCCACAGAGGGAGGGAGGGAGGGAAACACACACACACACACACACACACACACACACACACACACACACACACACACACACACACACACACACACACACACACACACACACACACACACACACACACACACACACACACACACACACACACACACACACAGAGAGAGAGAGAGAGAGAGAGAGAAGGCTTTCTTCCCTTGTAGATCTGCTGCACAGTCTTTAACTTGGCGTGAAGTCGAATTAATATTTATTGTTTTACTGAATTAATTGAACCAATTCAGATTGTTCTCAAGGTTTTCAAAGCTGCCAAATTTTGACGTAACATTTTCATCTATCATTCTGTCATTTATATCTATCATTCCAGTTATACAAAATATATTCAAATAACATTTTAAAGGAATCATTAATCTGGTACTTCAAGATGAGCTCAAACTGTCATATTTTTAGTGATGCTAATCTTTTATTACATCTTTAAAGGATGCGACCTTCTTTTCCTAAAACCATCATATTTAACCATCGTAGTTTCTTCACTCTCTTTCATTGCTTTATTTATATTCATTGAGCGTTCCATGCCTTTGCAATCTTTTAGTGCTTCATACTTATCATTCTCCTTTCATTTTCTTCGCCAAAAAGAAGCCATATTTCTATTTTTTAAAGAAAGTTTATATATCGTGCTCTCTCTTCTCATTACCCTTTCTTACTTTTGTATATTCTTCTTCCCCATACCCCATTGTCTTTTTGTTTCATTACATTCTTCATACTCTTTCTCCTTCACATCTTTTTCTCCAAAGAAGTATTACTCCTAATGTAATCATTCTAGCAAACACCTAAGTTAACATCTCCACACTTCTGTCCAAATGCAATATCCACAAAGGTTTTAATAACACTCATTCAATCATAGTTTTTTTCAGCTGAAGTCGGTAGTAATTTCCTAAAATTCCTAACCCGTTTGATTAAAAAAAACAGTCATTTGAATGACAATGTCAACTCAGTCCAAAGATGTTGTTTCCTTGTTGCAATTAATTTCAGAAGAGAATTACTTAGCAGTTGCAAGGATTATTTACTTCCAAGTGAAATTGGTGGCGCGTTGTTGAACAAAGCGTTGCTTAGTAACTGACAGAATAGCATGTCAAACATTCAAAGCACGGACACCAACGGAAGTGTGAGTTGAAACACTACAAGAGACCAAATGTGTGAAGTACTTTTCAGACTCACTTCAAGCGTGGTGAATACTAACAAGATTCAATTTTTCTAGGAACTTGCACAAGCATTTTATTGGTGCTGTTGCAAAACGCTCAGCCATGTTATCTTGAGAAACATTTCCACTTCAGAACTTTTTAGAAATAAATCAACTCGCTTTCTAAATTTAATTTCACTAGAACTAAATTTCGACTGCTAATATATCGCATACTTCATCCTACACTATTTCAAAATTGGTTCTAAACCTGTCATACATGAACAGATGGAAAATATTCCACGATGATTACATTAAATTAATATAGCTTACATTATATTAAATATTTAATGGTGCATTAAAATTTTTCGAATTAAAAATAAGAATTTTGATAATTAAAAAATATTTTTTAAATTATTAGTTATCATTTTATATTTTATTATTTATTATATATTAAACTTGAATAAATCTTTTGTTTTCTTGTTATAGACAAACAGATGAGAAATCATTATTCAGCAAAAGTAATATTGATACCTTCCATTTAAAAGTAAACAAAGAACAGTAAGTACTATGACCAATATTTTTCCCTTTGGGCTTCAGTTGATAATATTTTTGTCTTGATTAATGGTACTATCATTATGGTGTTTATTTTAATTATTATGTAAGTAAATTAAATAGTGTATAATGAATGAAATCAATGAACGTATAAGAGAAAAATGACAGAGATCTTGGAAACTTACAAGAAATAATAAAGAGTACTCAATGGTGTAAGTGTCTACTTACTTACTTATTCACTTCGTACCTCATGGCACATAAGACCAAGATCCGCTTCTTCTAGATACGTTGGTCTTGTGCCACTAATCCTTCTCTCCAGCTATCCCAACTAGCTATCCTTTCCTTTTCTCTCATTCTAAACCAAGTTTATTTAGGCCTACCCCATTCCTATTGTTTACTATGCAATAATACAACATTTACTTCCTTTATATATTTCTTTGATTATTCTCATATATTTGTCAGGAATTTCATAGCTTCTAATAATTATCCCAAATGTTTCTCTATCGCTGTTGTCAAATGCTTTTGCCAAAACATATAAAACTTAAATATGAACTTCTATGTTCTATGCTTTGTTGAATGATGTTCTTTGAGGTACATATAAGAGGAATAGGTACTTCTACCTGTTCTAAAACTAACTTGTTCATGCCTTAATTTTGATATTTTACTGTTAAGTTTTTCCATATTTTCACATTTTCAACCAAAATCATTTCGATATGTAGTCGTTTTATATCACAATTATCTATTTGGGATTGAGCAATACTTGTGAAAATCGACTTATTAATAGATAATTTCAATTCCATTTCCTCGTCGAGAATGGCGTCACACTTCACATTAAAATTCGAAAGTGCTTTGGGGAAAAAAAGGTGTACATTTTCTAAAGAATATTTCCAAGTTAACTCTAAGTTATATCATTTCTAATATTCACAAGATTTTCAACATTTCGTGAGAGGGATTTATATATATATTTGTTTTTTTAGAAAAAAACACAAGGTTGCTAAATAAGATTTAGAAATTACAACCTTCATAGATCGGCGTATGATAACAGGATTATAGTTATGTTCTTTATAGAAAAAAGCAGTTGCAGGTTTTTCTACTTTTAAATAAAAACATCTTGTTTATCAGAAATCTAAAATTTTCGCTTAAAAAAAATGAAAATTTAAACAGGTGAATGGTAAGTATAAAACTTAGATTATACAAACTGAATTGAAATATTTTTAGAATTAAATAATACGAACTATTAACTTTAAACCAACTGAAATATGAAATATTATTTAGCCATATTGTCACCACTCTTTGCAAATCCGCATTCATAATTACAAGGGTTTGGGATTTAATAGCACTGAACACCATTTAGATTTTTATATTAAACTACATTTAATAGCGGACAGGAGAATTTGCAAAGACGCAGGCAATTATTATTGCCTGCGTCTTTGCAAATTCTGTTCAGTGCTATTAAATCCCAAACCTTTGTAATTATGAATGCGCTAATAAGATTTTTCAGATTTTTTTTCAATCATAACAAACAGATTCCACAAGGTAGTATAACTAATGGTATTATTATTAATAATTTAATGGTGTTCAGTGCTATTAAATCCCAAACCTTTGTAATTATGAACAAATTCATAATTTTATAATCATAAAAACCTTTGTAATTATGAACGTTTAAAAATTAAAAAATTGCACTCTCACTTTTATTTTTATCACCCACTACAAAAAATGTAGATATAAAGGTGTCGTTTTTTCCTTGATCTTAAGTTCAATTCTTGTTAATTTCCGTTTCCTGATGAAATATAAATTATTACTAATAGATTCACATCATCCCTGTGGTCGACTGGCTTCAGTTCTTACCTGTTGCTAGCAGTAAACGTAAAACCGTATATAAGGGTTTGTATTATAAGGATCTGTACAATTTCAAATAAATTTTTCAAAAGTTATCAGCAAATTTTATTCGGTGTCCCCTTGTTGCGATTTGAATATTTTTTCCTGGATTTTGTTCCTTCTTTGAAGTAATATATCCATTAAAAGGTGCGTTTAATTCGATATTGTATTTATTCAAGGTACTATAGTGTAACTAATGCGTATGTCAAGAATACATTGCCCGGAAGCGATATTTGAGAAAAAAGTAGTTCCGGAATTCACCACCAGGGTGTTGTATGATGTACCGAATGTAGATGTAGTAATGTTTCTGCATTGTAAGAAGGAGAAAGACAACACAAGCATAAATAGCACATTTTTATTCACTTCTATTACGCATTCACGAGCTGTTCAATGTGCTTCTCTTCCTGACATGCCACGAACTGCCGCCTGTGCACAGCGTGTGCAACGGAAGAACGCAGCTAATCGAGACTGACGTTGCGCACGTGCTGCGTTATGATTGTCTTTCAGAGCAGGCAAGTCATCACGATGATCCCGATAAACCCTGTTTTTGAGAAATCCCCAGAGCTAGAAGTCACACGGGATAGTGACCAGCTGTGTAGAAGCATACACGGCTGGTCACTCTGACTTCCTTGAGATGTTCTCGAAAGACCTCCTTTACGGATTGACTGATGTGTGGAGGGGGATCCCCCCATCCTGCATGAAAATGACTGAATCCATGCACAGGTGCTGCTGTAGCTGTGGCATAACAAAACTGTTTATCATATCGCGAGGACCTGACTTGCGAATATCCCCAAAGAAGAATCGTCTAACGATAAAAAGGTGAAGTTGAGCCTCACAAAATCATCCACGGCCACTCAGCGTCCAACTCAACTCGAGCAAGGAATGTTAAAATCAATGTCAGTCGACTTTCAAAGTCCAGCACGCATCTCCTATGTCAGGATTATCTTGGATGGGGGTAGGAATGCAGAATCTTCCGTAGAAATTTCCAGACAGTTGCGTAAGATACATCCGTGTGTCTTGATACAGCACGTGCACCGCTGGAACCAACACTGTTAATCACGGCCTACTCCTAAACGGCAAGTAGCAACTTCTTTTACTTATTGTGAACTGATTGGTTTGCGACTTCGGCCAAACGGCTAATCATTCGTCGCAGACCACATGGAGATAGTGAACGTCGTTGACATTTGTTCAGATGACGAAATTCACTGAGTGCAGCAATGCTGTTCAGGTAGTAAATCTTCACGAGCAAAGGACGTTCGGGCAAAGTTAGTACCATAACTGTGGATGGTATTAACAACCAGAATGAAGGGAAAAATCCGGTCTATCTTTTTAAACTCTCCTAGCACTCTTAATGAGTTGCGTAATATGCAAATACCATGCATTTGATGTTTACAACGCCCCTGGAGGTAAATTTTAGAACTTTGTTTTATCTCAGATATCGCTTCCACATAATGCATAAAGTATTCCTGCAACGTTTCGCAGCATTTAGATCACTGGGTGGCGCTCCACAAGGCTTAAACAGGGATACTTCAATTTTGGTCATCCTGTATAAAAATTCTTCTTCATCTCAAAATAATCCCAATGGAACCGAACATACTAAAAGCCTCGCAGAAACTTGCAAACGTTCTGTGAGGCTTTCCGCCCCCCCCCCAATGTAATGAAAAAATTTGATAATTCGATTATCTGGATTCGAATCTATATTTCAGACCCAAACGGAATCGTCGCTACCAAGGTTTAGAATCTAAAATAAAGAAAGAGAGAAAGAAATTCAAATGAAGAATGAGAAGTAAGTTCATTGAGTTTGCAGCTCAACTGTATGGGCATTAACCACCAGCTGCTCGTGTTCGTATGATTAAAAGAAAGTAGAGGAATAATTGCGGGTAGTTGGAGAGCAGCTCCCATAGAAAAGATAATTTGCAAGAGAGCGTCTATGGGAAAACCACTGCAGAGAGTTCTCTAGTTGTTTTCAACTGGAGGACTCTCTTCTAGTTTAAGAGGTGGGGTTATCTGTTAAGCGGATTGCTCTCTTCTGGATGCAATCAATTATTCTAAAGGAGTTCTTTGCGCCACTCTAAACATGGGATATGCTTATGCTAAGAAAGATTAGAGTTATATTCATTCCTAAGATAGAAATAGTTGCTTAGAGAACCGTGTTAGTGAAATAAATAAAGAGTTCTTTGTTGAAATAAATAAAATAGAGCTAAGCTTTAATTGTATGGGAACTATTAATGTAGTTCTGAAGTCGCTATGTAACAACGGTGTGGATATCAGTATTGAAGAAGAAAATACTACTGAAGTTATCGCAGCGCAAACCACTTTGCATCATGAGTTAAAGCATTCACCATGCTAGCATGTGTTTAAGTAGTAACTGGAGATCGTTTAGGATCTTGTCGAATGTGAAGTCTAATCTCAAAGATTTAAAACTGCCATGAATAGAAGATGTCAAAGAGGTAAAAGATGAGTTGGAGTTTTAAAAAAATTAAGAGTCTGTTTTGAAAAATAGGTTGGATTGAGTTGTTTTGATAAATGAGTTGAATTAAGTTATTTTGAAGCCATTCTGTTGTCTGCTAATCGCGCGCGCGCGTGTGTGTGTGTGTGTGGCCTATCTCTTTGTTTTGTGGGGCGATAAACCAGTTTTCCGGAGGGAGAAATATGCTACCCCCTTATGATATCCAGCCTAATCACAAAAGTGATCATCTTCCCGTATAATTAAAGTGAATTCTATCTTCCCTCTCTTCCCCCTCCCTCAAAAAATTAAAAACGTAGCGCTGTCTGTACTTTTTGATAAGACATCGTGCAAGATAAACTAAAAACGTAAACCTCCTAATTAATAGTTAGGCCTACAAATATTGTTTCATGAAGAATGGACGTTCAGATAATTACAGAACATTTCCTTTTTTGTGAAGAAAAAACGGTGTTTTCAAAGAAACTATCTTAAAGTAAAAGGTTGATAAACAACCACTTGAGTAAATGGAATAACATCAGTCTTCGACTCATTTCTCTTCGTGTTTCATTATGCAGCGAGTAAAAGTTTTGTAATTACAAACTCTTGATTCAATTTTAGTTTACTCAACTTCAACCTCCGCATGACCTTTAGAGAAAATAAAGGATCGCTCCCATGGAAATTTCTTTCGGAGTTAATAAACTTTATTTCAGTCTTTTTTCGAAATTAAATTTAGAAGAAAAGTTTGCAACCTTCTGCTGATAGATTTAAATACAGAGAAAATACAAATAGTTGTACATAGAAAGAGAACGTAATTAAGGTACTGGAAGATTTCTACTTTAAATAAATTTAACTTAATTTATTTGGAATTCACCAACTCTTGAGACAAAGACGGTTGGAACCATTAGCGAGATGAATAGACAAATTTTGGCTCTAAATAAAATTACACACTGTCCTCCTCTCTCTCTCTCTCCTATTGTTTTCAGACTGAATAAACGTATTCCATAAATTTCTATGCGTGATTACTCTTGGCCACGAACTATTTGTCAATGGATTACACCAGGTGAAAATTTATGAGTCATTCGAAAAGCGAATGCACACTCTACTGCAATTCACTGGCACTGAATTTCAAAATTCTGGGATTTCATCCAACTTTAATTAACAACGGTTTATATAAATAGGAACATTACTACAGTGTAGTGTAGGGACAATTTCCTACAAAAACAATTACAAAGAAATAATTCAAACTATAGATCTAATTTGAAACGCCGTCTGAGTCGGTTTCGACCATGTTCTGTATGGGTTCGAATCCCGGCCAGAACACGAAAAACCTTTATCAGGACTTTTCAAATTCTGATAAAGTTACAAATAGCACATTCCATCTAAATCCGACAAAAAATGCACTCATGCAGATATTTTAATATTTTAGTTTTGAGGAAACGTAAAATTAACAGAATAACTGCATGAGGCCATTGATGATTTTCATCTATCGGTGTAAGACAACCTTGTTTACTTTAGACCTGGAAATTTATTTCTTTCCCTGGAAAAGTAGAATTCTTGTTCCCAGGATTATCTTTATGTATCCAACTTCTTAACCCTGCATAGCTATTATTCTAGCAAAATTTTGTTTCCGAATTTTTAGATTTTTAGTCTTTAGATTTCTTTATCTTCGTAAACATAAAGACTCATTTCTATTCATTTGTAATGTACCCACGTTTGTTCCTGTTTATAGTATTATGTTTATTTATGTTTACTCTCCGAATGCGTTTGCTCTGTGGTATTTTGCTCACTGCACCTAAGAAACATTGAAAGAAATAAACGCATTCATTTTTTATTGCTGTAGAGGGAAAAAGATATTTTAAATCTCAACTTCCATCAACGTTTTCTGAAATAAAAAGAAATGTTCTTCCTATTATTTCACTTCTTTTTATAGTCTCCAATTACAACTACCTTGTGAATACGAAAATATCGCTTGTATGGTCTTTTGCGAGGGGGTTTGTAATAATACTTTTAGCTGAACTCTTTGGAAATAATGATTTTCAACTGATTTTGGTAAGAAATACTTTTTATTTCTACTTTTTTTCTTCAGAAAATGTTGTAACTTGTGATTTGATTATATTTCTTGGTGCGATATCTCTTCAGCACGATTGCCCATGCTGCAATGTATGCAGTGAACACGTTATGTTTACACCCACAAACTATAATAAAATCTAGCTGAGCGATATAAAATACAAGGCTGCAGTTTGTTGCCTATGAAACAATATCCCTCGGAGTTTTATTAGTACGTGGGTTAGTTCCAAGATGTCGATAGTTGACGTCATACTTACTGCAAATCAGAATCTCACAAAATAGAAAAAAAAATAAAAAACTGTCGCGCGTTGTTGCATGTCAACCACAAGAAAAAAGTGGGGGCAGAGTAAACCTGTCCATCTGTTCCAAAATGTTCTTAACTTACATTGACGACTCCTCCATAGGCAGGAGGTACTAATATCATACAGATCAAGGAGGTATTTAATGAAAAAAATTATCCATTCTTTGACACAATGTGGACGAGAATTGGTTGGATGTTCACAATCTGAACAACTATAATTTTTCCGACATGTTCGGAGAACTGTCCAGATGGTAAGTGTAGAAAACTAGAGGACTTGAGGATAATCCCCTGCATCTCATATGGAGATACAGGGGATTTTCTTCCCCCTTTGTCGAACTCCGGATTTTGCTCCCTCAAAACAAATAGATCAGATAATACACGCATTTGCCAAACATAATACACTAGCCTAATTTGTATTCAGAGCATTCGCCGAAAACAATTCATCGAAAGACTTCATCGAATAGCAAATGACTGAAGAAGCATTTTGATCAGAGATCAAAATGCAATTCTCCAACAGCCCACAAGACATCGAAAGGACCACTCTTCAAATAAACAATTCATCTAACTGTTCCTTCACTACAAATAATCGAATAAAAGAAATGAATCATGGAATGAAATAATTCATCTTTGCTAAAAATCTTCGGGTTAACAATTCACTGAAAAATGAATCGAAAAGGATTTTCATCAAAAACAGCGAAGGAGTGAGATCTAAAATCTTTTCAGCACTGTTTAAATCACTGAACGGGTTATCAGCTGCTGCAACTCGTATTTTAACTGTGAATATTTTTAACATCGTTTTTATTTTTACAATCCTTGCTTTCTGCTTAAAAAAAACTACTTTTTTTAAGACTGTTTTGTTTTTCAAAGACTGTTGTATTTTGTTTTGTCTGTCATTTATTCGATTATTTACTTTTTCCATGAATTGTCTTTTTGCAATTACTGTTTTACGGTTTCATGGAGCCTTGCTTAAGGGACTATTTTCTCTGCCCTAATTTCGGCCAACAGCCATAAGGAGGAAGGATGAACTCTCAAGTTACTTTAATAATTTACTCTCTAAAACATTATTATTATTATTATTATTATTATTATTATTATTATTATTATTATTATTATTATTATTGCATGCTTTCAAGGATTCCACGTATTTGTGATGGATCTACAACTAAATATCTAAACACATGTCAAGCTTATCGTTGAGTACATTCAGCCTGCAGGCCCAAACCACTCATGCAGACAATGCATCCCTCGGGAGAGAAATCAATACAGTCCACTTTTCATTCTCTTATCCTCGGTGGTTCCTCCCTGACAAAAAAAGTGTCACCTTCTACCTCAAGTGATACTTCAAACAAATCATTTCGCTAGTGCCGTGAACTTCAACTCTGTAATCCACACTGCTTCTGTTTATATCTATAACGGCTGTTCCACAGTCCGAAAATTCTTTTCTCGTCATACCTCTACACCTTCTCACCATCTTACTCGACCATACATTTCACATTTTTCATATCAGATTATTATATTTGGCTTTCTTCCTTGTTCTGCGGTTCGAAATCATAAAATGTAACTGGGGAGCAACCTCAAGTATTGTTTCAAGGTTTAGATGCAGCAGCTAACTTCTTTATGGGTTTCTTTAGCCATTACATAGACTTGAATAGGCAGTGAAGTGCATTGTGACCAAAGAGTAGCACGGAATCGAATTGTGAACTGTGTTGAAAGGTAATTTATATATTTTTATTTTTTATTTTTATTTTTCTTCGTCCATTCACCAACTATTACAACATTATATATACTGCGTGCATGGGCGCATACATGTGTGTGTGTGTGTGTGTGTGTGTGTGTGTGTGTGTGTGTGTGTGTGTGTGTGTGTGTGTGTGTGTGTGTGTGAGAGAGAGAGAGAGAGAGCTATATATTTAGCTTTCATATGAAAGATGAAAGCACAAAATGCATTCATGCCATTATGTTTTATGTTACTTTTTCTCATTCACTGTCGCCAACCCACACTCCCTGTTATCAATATCCATTTAGCCCAGCTGTCTTTCGCTGGATTATCGTTATGTTCTCCGTAAAACTCCAAACAGGTGGTGAGCAACTTCTTTTATACATCAGAAGGACCTTGGATCGTTATGAACCGCAAATGCTGCAACGAACTTTTTTTCCTACTAGCCAATTAAAAAGAAGCTAAAAATCTGGAAATAGCGTGTTTAAAAACGACTGATATTTTCTTAAGTTTTATATTTTCGCGTAACAAATATATTATCATTATAATTATTGGAATTAAAGCCATAAAATTATTAATAAACATATTCTTTCATTCTGATCTATTGGATTAAAATCGAAGTCTGTATAGTTTCTGAAGTCTGCATAGTTTAATGGGTATCGGCGATGCCCTTTGATTGGAATGACCTGGATTCGGATCTCTTTTAGGACACGAAGAGCCTTCATCAGCCTTTTCAATTGAAGGTGAGTTAGCCGGTCTCATGCGAAGGTGGTAGGTTCCCCCCTCTTGGAAACTCGGGTTTTTCATCCGTAAAACAGGTAAACCGGTCAGAAGAACACACGCAATTTATAGACATACTACACTAGCTTCATAGCCTCAGTTGCTTCCACCCCGAACCGCATCCAACCAATCTTCATGTCAGAGTTCTCAGTACAAAGACGCAATTAAAAAAAAAACTCAATGATTGTTAGATTTCATCGTTAAAAAAATGGTTAATGATTGTTCCCTAAAATTCTGTTTCTTCAATTCATTTAAAACAAAATTACTGGTGGATCGATTAGAATACGAGAGATCGCTGGGTGTTGTTTTTAAGTTTCTTCACCATACAAAATCGAAAACTATTTTCGATTTTGCTTCACGTTTTGAATCAAATACAGTAACGTTGCCATAGAATGTTTCCCGATATTAAAGAACACGTTTAGAATAAATTGAGAATTCATTTTGACCATGCTAAAATTTCACAGACGATTGGAACATGCGTGGCTTGCAAAAAAAAAAAAAAAGTCAGCGCGAAGGAAGAATTTGGCGCCAAAAAACTGCTGCACAACTGTTGTTCCTCACTCTACGACTTTTTTTCTTTTTTTTTTTTATCAAAACAGGTCTTCAAGTGTTTCTAACAATCGAGCAAACTCTAAAGTCGCTGTATCACCTCAAAAGAGAGCTTTTTAAGGCCACAGTATGAAAGAACCGATAAATGACGTTACCTTAGAAACTGCACAATTCGAACTTTTTTTTATCACTCTTCGTATCTGAGGGTATTTAATTAGCAACTCCTCCAATTTTCATTGTTCAGTTAGTTTTCAGATTTACTCTTCACAGCCTTCATCTTTGAAAAGAACTGATCAAAGATACGTGCTTTGAAAAGACTGACAATCTGTCGCTCACGTGAATACTGGAACATCGCAAACTTATCGCTAAGTAAACAGTTTATAAAAAAGTCAGATTTATGTTTTAATTTCAGATTATATTATAAATGATTATACTTTTCATTCAGTAGGAATGGTTTTACCACAAAATAAACTTTTTTCAAGAATCGAATTCATATACCCAAAATTGTGAATTTCTTCTGCATATGTCTAAACGATAGTTTAATTAATTTGATTAATTTGGAAGAAATATTCATAGCAAGTTGATAATAATGTAAATTTAATTTTTTGGTACTGTTATAGTATCCTCTATACCTTTTCAGGATACATATCAGGAATCAGTGGTGATATTTATTATAAATTCTCTAAATTTCTTAAAAATAATATTAAATCTGATATAAAAAAATCAAAATATAAAATAGTTACTTAAAATATGAGATTTTTTTAAGTTATAATTAAATATTAACTAATATACCATATTTTTATTTGTATAATTATTTTATGAAAAAAATGAAAAAAAAAAGGAAAAGATGCAATATTTCTGGAATGAGATATGCGATAAGTCCAGAGTTGTCTTGTTGAGAAAACAAGACACTAAATTATAGAGATAACTCGATTTTTCATTGCATTGATAAAAACATTTTAGGAACTGTCCTACCTTTATGCTATTTATTTCTTTTATCTTCTTGAAATGAAAAATTATCATTGTTGCCCCAATTAACTTCAGCTTCAGTTCCCGTAATGATTATTGAGAACATAAACATATTCATTTAGTTGATCTTCAGATATGAATATATTCACTAAGCTCATTCTGGAGTTATTTGCTGAAAAATAAGATATTAAGAATTATTGAATGAGAATGCTAAGCACGCCCCCAGAGACGATCAAACAAACAAACAAATCTGCTTCAACTAATGCGCATTTTGCAACGACATTGTAAATCGATACGGAGACACTTGGAATATATTTGAGTACTGATATCATGAACAATGCTTTAAAATAATAGAACAATTATTCCAATTTTCCTGGTAATTTATTCGAATAATTAATATCCATAACTGAAGGCGTATATCTTTTATTTACATTTTTGTTAAAGCAATGTTTATGTATTTGTGAATTACTTTCATCCGATACAGATATCTGAATTAAGAGATAAAAACTCAATCATGAACACAGATTTTTAAAAACAGAGAATATCCAACACAAATGATAAATTACGTGAACTTAACAGCCAGGATTCAGTTAACCACTCCACCCATCAAAGAAAAATTTCCTTCGCATAAAATAGTAAAATTACCTTATATTCATAACGCTTTTAACTATCTTTTAAATATACTGATTACAAATTAGTTTTTACTACTGATCTCAAACTGGCTACCCTTCTGAAACCTATCACAATTCTTACGTGTAAAGAAATACTTGAATATTACAACGTAGGATACAAATTCCCTTGCCAACTGAATTGTAATATCATCTATACAGAGTCGACCGTTATCATTAAATTATCAGGTTTATGAAGATAGTAGAAACATGAAATACTGCAGTTCCAATCTAAATATAATTTCATGGTATGTTTTTCAAAATATATTATCTATTTCATAATGATTTTAATAATGATTTAAAATCATTATCATTATGAAATAGATACGGCTGCTTCAGAACAAAATAAGCATGCGTCTGTTATTATTGATAAAGTTCTAGATAATAAACGTACAGGTTCCAATCAATAATGAAAATAAGTGATTAATTTTATGATTAATGTCATGGATCGGCTATATATGATATGAACCAAAACTATTCTAGATATTGCAGTATGAAAATGAAACAGTGAAACTCTGCTTCAAATAATCAGTTTTTCTTTCAATTCATTTAATATATTTTATATTGAGTTTGTTGGAAGGTGTATGCAAAATTGAGTATAAATATTACTGTTTTTCGGAATCTTTCATACTATTTAGATAAAATATTATTTTATTATTTTATAGAAATTATTTTTTTAATTATTTTTTATAAATTTCTTAGAAAGAAGTGTTCAATACCAAGGTTGAATACTAAACCAGTTTACTAAAAGGCAACTCGTGATAAAGGTGGCTAAAGTTCCTAATGTCAACATTTTTGGCTCAATTTCAAATACTTTATACCAATCTGTTGAAAACTTGTCAACGATGGATGTTGTTTGTAGCTCTGTTACAATCATTATCTTAAGTATATAGCTAAATTTAAATAATTTAAACTCGTGGGATTGAATTAATCAGAATTGAAAAGTTTGTAGAATTCAACAATTATCAACCTCTGTGTTATATGGAATAAAATCAGCAATTGATTTCAAAGTACTAAAATATATAATAAAATTATTTTTCATTCATACATGAATTTAAAAAAGATAACACATCTTTTTTATTTTTGTTTTTTTCAAATACTGTTGAAAACTGTTTGAACAATTTTCAACAGTATTTGAGAAATTTTATTTGAGGGAATTTCGAATGAAACGATTAAACTGAGCATCTTACTTAAGTCCAGTTTATTCTCAATAAATTTATTTTATAACCATAAAGCATGGTGCTACGACGTCATCAGTGCAAAATAAAAATAAATGATAATAACGTTATTATATTTCGAAAGGTTGTTTTCCGATTCTATGGCAAAGAATTATCAGCAAAAATTTTCACGGAACAAACTTGTGATCAGCGGTGAGCTATAAGGGGCTCGGCCAAGCCCTTTGTTTATTTTTTTTTCAAATTTGCGAGCCCCTTGTTCTTCTTGTTTACTTTTTTATTTTTTCAAAAAAAAAAACAATTTTTTGAAATATATTAAGCGAAAAACTCATACGGTAACCTAACAAAGTGATTTTATTAAATAAAATACTATAGTTACTATTACTACCATTAATCGCATATAAATAAATAGGACTATAAAATAATGCTCCTTGATTGGTACCGTTGATTATCACTTGAAGTATAAAAACAAAAGAGAAATATAACGTACTTCAATATTATTGTGTTTAGATAATATTTATTAATTATTTATAGATTGTTTGTCATAAAAACTTCTATCGCAAACAATAGAAATTTATTTTGTTTATAAAAAATGCGGACTATTTCATATGTGCGATTATAAAAGATTTTATTCTTATTATATTTTGATAGTTAAAAAATGTTTTTCTTATGTAAGATAAATTAACACAGATGATTGTGTGGAAATATTTCATGTTTAGATCATGAAATATTTGTTTAAAAATTATAGCCTTTACAGGTTAATTGTCCTTACAGATTGATTACAGGTACTTTTTGATTGGCATTTGTACACAAGCTGTATTAATAAACATTTTTCTGTGAAATACGGATTTTTTTTTTGCTCGACGATGCGAGCCCTTTGTTAAAATTTCCGTAGCTCACCACTGCTTGTGATTAATGATTTCTTTAACTGACAACGAGATTCCAGGACACTCAACGAATTCGATGGTGAACCTCGTAACGAGAGTTTAATAGTACTGCAGGAGACTGAACCATATAGGATATCCCTAAACTTATAATTGTTTGTAAAATGAAAATTATATAAATTCCTTATCATAATATTTAAACTTTTAGGAAAAATCAAAATTAATTTTCTTTAAATTTACGGAGATTTTTAATTTATAAATGTATAGTATCAAGAAAACTTAAATTTCTTTCTATCCTTACTCTTTGAATTTTTGACATGTAAGCAATGTTGCGACTAAAACAGCATGTTCTCCACATACTGCATGAAGGCAATTCTATTGTGAAAAAAAAACTTGAATAGTTGGTTATTGTAGAAAATACATATATATTTTATAACTAGATAAAAAGATATTAATAAGAGACATTCTGTTCTAAGCCTTTTTTCCAATAGACGGAGTAGCTATGGAGAATGCGAAACGTTTACTTTATCTTGATAGTTATCCCTCAGCAAATGCTGATACTGATGAGAAAATTCAGTCATTTGAATTGGACTAAGTCTTTCGAGTGGTTGAGAAAACGGTGTCTCTGATTACCGGTACTATCCATGCTATATGATAATGATAACGATGATGATGAAGATGATGATCTTCATTATCAGGAAGAAAGCTTTCTTAAGTCTGCTAAAAAAAAAAAAAAAGATAATCACATGTGAGGAATAATGTGAGATACGATTTTCAATTGTTTTAATGGTTACATCAGTTGAATGAGGGCAAGCATTATCATGATGTAATAAACACAAAGGACCCCGCTGTAGGTGAACTAAGGATTAGTTAACAACTTGAAACCAAACATCGTTCTTTTTTCCAAGCTATTTGGAGTTTCCGTTAAGCATGATGAGCGGTCGTCTCACGCCGTTGTTATCAACGAATAGTAGGTTTCAGGTTTCTGTGGTAAACCTTCAGCTCACCAGTATTTTTTCTTTGAATTAACTATTTAATTCCACTAGTTAAAAAAGACGATAGTCACGTGGGACAAAGACACCGGGATATGAGAGGAACTTTTCTAGCACAGAAGTTGTCAATTCTCAACAACCTCTGTGTTATAGGAAATAAATCTGCATGCACTTCATATGAAAACGTATTGTAAAAGTAATAACATATTGAAATAGTTGAAATAACTTATACAGACGAATAAAATTAATATCGAAATTTGTTTTAAGGGAGAACTCTTTTATAGTAATGAAAAATTGTAATTTATACAGGAATTAATAAATACACTTACTTTTTATTTCTAACACTTTTAATTAAATTAGAATATTAACTCTATTTTAATGTTTAAGCAATAAGGAATCATTGCTTGGTTCCTTATTGCTTATTTTAAGAAATTTTTAGGCTGTCTTTCAAGTCAAAGTTTGTTGGTTTTGTCAACCAATTAGTCTGTAGTAGTCTGTAACTTCTGAAGTAGAAAGATATTCCTTCCCTGTCATAAATTTCTTCTTTATTCTTCCCTTTTATCTTTTCTAACTTAACTCCACATTCCTTCCATTTACTTTTATTTCGTGATTATAAGGCGACTATAATTTCCTCTACAATTGGTGTCAGTAAGTACTTGGACTGTTTTCCAATAGGTAGGCACAAGCTTATGATAAAGATTGCCACCAAGAATCAAACTCTGTAATCCGTTTGACTCTCCTTTGGTTTTACAGAGATCACATAGAGATAGTGGACAATCCTTTGCGAGTCGCATTCCTGATGACATCCGTTGAACTTCAGACTAAGAAAGAAACCATCATTTGATAATCCAGTACTGGAAAGGAATTGGGATCTTTTTTTCCATTTTAAATTTAACATTAATGTCCATATTCCTGGACTTTTGAGCATCTGTTGGTTTGGTTTACTGATTTCAGAAGACGTTCCATATTTTAAATTTTGTTTGTACGATTTCATCTGTTTCAGAAGAGTATCTGTTAAAGAATAAGCCAAGTATTTTCAAAATAACTTCCTCATGTAAGAGGTTTTTTCCAGATAGTATCGATAATGGTCTTTAGTTGGAAAGACCTAGGTTCAAATCATGTCTTGAACGGAGAAAAAACATTCCCAATTTTTTACAACAGGAGATAATAAGGATTTCATAATGAGATGAAAAAGTTCCTCTGCGGTTTTTTTTTCTTCGCTAGTATATTCCTAGGCTATAATTCCAAACATTCACAATCTAAGAACGTCTTTAGTGAGCAAGTGTAACCTTACGAAAACTTTTTTAAAATTCCATGAATTAATTGTTTCAGTGTAGTCTAATTGAAAGACTAGTGCATAAAAGAACAGATGTTCATCTGTTTCTATTTGATTCTAGAACATAGATGTTTACAGCAAAGCTTCGACTTAATTTCTGACTCATTTGTATAAATTATTGATTGAACTGGGATTGATGAAAATGTAGCTAATTGATAAAATTAAAAAAAATCGTGAACTAAATTACTTAAAATAAAGAAAATAACACATTTTGTAATAAGTGATGAATTTAAGTATATATATATATATATATATACAAACTAGGGGGAACGCACCCCCCTGGAGCCTATGACGCCCCCCGTGTTCCAGACTGGTAGGCCGGTTCTCCTTGAATTCTGATGACTCGAATTTTGAAGACTCGACACTCAGGGTAGCTCCTGAGTTTCAAAACGTATATATATATATATATATATATAGATAGATAAAGGTTCTCAGGTCACGAACGGCAATCGAACCTAGGTCTTTCCGACCAAAGGGCTTCGTCTATACCGACTGAGCTGCAGAGGCTCTTATATAGTAAATAAAAGTAAACTGCAAAACGTAAAAAATGTAAAAAGTAAAATGTTCGTAATTATGCTATAAATTAGGTTGTCTTTACAACCCTGATATGAAAAGTAAATAATTCACAACTTACTTTGGCCAATTTCCTCGTGGAATTCATAAAACGTAAGAATATTGTTCAAGATCTCTCTCTCTCTCTTTCTCTTGAAAAACACCATGTTTCCCCATTCACAAGTGACCTGCTCAAAGATTCACCCGTTTTTATTTATTTATTTATTTTATATATTTATTTATTTTATTTTATTTTATTTTATTTTATTTTATTTATTTTATTTTATTTATTTATTTTTATTTTCAATTATTTTATTATTTTTAATTTTTAATTTTAAAATATTTATTATTTTTAAATTATTACATTAATTACTTCAAAACATTAATGTTTAGCGCACTCTATATTTCGTTTGTAATCATTATTGATTATAAAATCAAAAATTCAATGTAGGATGATTACAACTGAAACATAGAGGACGCCAAAATATGACTATGATCAAGTCTTAATGATTAAATGCAGTAAAAACCATTTGACAACACAGAGGTTTAGGCTTCTTCAGTAAGTGACAGAAACTTGACAGGCTGACATTTCATAAGAGAAATAGAGGCTTTTAATCTACAAAAAAAAAGAATAAGCACACACTTGGAAAAAGCCTGACAAGAAACATTCGTCAGATTCTCTTTTTTCTGGGCCGCATTATGATCTGTATAATCCACACATTTAGCAGTGCGTAGTTTCTGGATAAAATGCCATCAGATAAGAAAAGACAGAAAAAAAGAAAACGTTTATTGAATTACATTTGCCAACAAACATCTTAACTGCAGTTTTTATCTTAGTGAAAGCGACAGAAAACTTTACACAAATGTATCCTGCATCAAATCATCAGTTACGAGAAATAAGAAATTTGTCGTGTGTGTGTGTGTGTGTGTGTGTGTGTGTGTGTGTGTGTGTGTGTGTGTGTGTGTGTGTGTGTGTGTGTGTGTGTGTGTGTGTGTGTGTGTGTGTGTGTGTGTGTGTGTGTGTGTGTGTGTGAGTGAGAGAGAGAGAGAGAGAGAGAGAGCGAATATATGCATTACTGATACATTAATAAATATACAACAGTTTGTAGGGGGCAATAACTTGACGTACAGAAGTAACAAGTTTATTTTAATACACTCTTAGATTTTTTTCAGGTGTAATCGAATAAACTAACATACGAAAATAAACAGTAAAAAATTAGCACTACAATAAACGTGGAATTATATAGCATTCCAATAATTTAAATTATCTGTGAATTGGCATCCATATGCACATTGATGTGTTCTCTTTTGCGTGATAGGCTGGCCATAATACCAGGAAGCATTCATATAAATAAGTGCTAGGATTTACATGCTGGCATATCGGATTTTATAGCATTTCCAAAGATTCCAAGAGTTTCTTTTCTATTTTGTCATAACATCGATGTAAAATGGATTTATTCCCATGAATCCTAGTGTCTGTCGAGGCATCGTGTGAATCAGCTAAAGGTAGTACATGTGTTGATTGAGCTATACCCAGACTTCTCTAATATTCTATAATCTACCATGCTCTTCTATGCTTTGTTCAATAGATTTCTGAGTCTCTCCATAGCATGGTATCTTGCAATCACTTCACAGCGGATAACCTCCTGGATATTTCCGGGGACTGTCTGGGTTTTAAAGGATTGAAGTAATAATCATATCTTCATGAAATATGTCCTAATTTTTATTTACTTTAATTACTTAAAAATAATTGAAAATTCGGTCATTTTAATTACTTTCTAATTTTATATTCTCTAATTATTTTAACAAAGGTTTACGGAGATATGGATAATATAAAAAAGAGTAATAAAACCGTTGACTTCTATACCACTGGAAGTGCGTTGATGGATAAGGAGACTGTGTTCATTGTAGTCATTTTGTAAAATGGTATTTTGTTTTCGAAATTAGAGTTTTTTAGATAGTTATTCCTCATCTGTAAGGCGACGACTGTCGCTTGCTCATTGTTGAAACGGGGCTCATTTTTTAAAGTCCATAATGGTGAGAATTGACATGTAGATATCTGTGCATATAAATGGGTTTCCTAAGGATACAGATTTTTAATTTACCAGATCCTTTAGTTAGGTTTACATCCAAGAAAGGAAGCGAACTATTGGACTCTAGTTCATAGGTTCGGGATATGATGTTGGTTTTTGAAAGGTCAAGAAAATCAAAAAGTGATAGTTGTCTGTGTCTGCAAATTAAGAAAATATCTTCGACATATCGCTTCCATATTGTTTAGTTTGAGATGGCATTCTTTATTTTCAAATATTTCCATATAAAAATTTTTAATACAGGAGAAAGAGGGCCGTCCATGGCTATTCCTGAATTTTGTTTATATATGGTATCATATTTAAAATCCACAGATCAGATGGGAGTGTTTAAGATGCGTCATGAGTTTCTTGAAAAAAAAAAAAAGAAATCTGTAGTAATATGAGAATTTTATCAGTCAGGACTTTAATAGATAAACTTTATCAAAGCTCACTAAAATTTCTTCTTCATTGTGGTCTGTCCTATGAAGCCTTTTAGCTAGATGACTTGTAAGATGATATGTAGGGGAATCTCTTCCTTCGGCTATTGGGTTATATATATATATATTCCACCGAACTCTGGTTCATTGGCTTATATCTGACGTTGGAGATATTTGTTGATAATATGTTCCATGAGAAACCTAAACTATATTAAAAGTATATTATTTAGTACAAGTTAAAGTTCTTAAAAGAACTGGGAGAGGGATTGAGTCCTTGACTCTTTATCCCGTCATCTGAATGAAGAAAATCTGTGTAGATGGAGTGTTATTGAGCTAAAAGCTCTAGTCGTGGCTGAGTAACGATATTAGCCGAGCCTCAGTTAAAACTTCATTGGCTACAGCATTGCCATTCGTTACCCTGGAAGTCCTAAAAAGGACTCTTCTCCTCAAAACAAGTCCTTATAAGGACTGGCTTAAAGGGGCGAAGCAAGAATGCTTTTCATCTTCCCCGTTATCTGTAGAGGACAGTGTAGGAATAAGGTGTCATTGAGCTATTAAAGCTCTGATCATGGCAGGAGGGTAACAGCAATAGCCGAGCCTCAGTTAGAACTTCATTGGCTACAGCATTGCTATACATTACTCTCCAAGGGTATTTCATTTACCGGGGAAACAGTTATCCTTATAAGGACTGGCTTAAAGGGGCGAAGCAAGAAAGCTTTTCATCTTCCCCGTTATCTGTAGAGGACAGTGTAGGGATAAGGTGTTATTGAGCTATTAAAGCTCTGATCATGGCAGGAGGGTAACAGCAATAGCCGAGCCTCAGTTAGAACTTCATTAGCTACAGCATTGCCATCCATTACCCTCCAAGGGTATTGGATTGAATAAATCAATCACCGCATCTCACGGTCGATTCAATCCGGGGAAACAGTTATAAAAACAAACATACTTAAATTAAAAGTACATTGCAAATTAAAAAAGGTGTGAATTTAAAAAAAATCATTGAAATTAAAAGTAAATTTTAAAATAAAATTTGTTTGAAATTTTAATCATCTATTTAATAGATTTTTGCATTTATTTGTTAATCTATTGCCAACACTAATTTTGTACATTCATAATGAATACAAAACGTAAGCAAGACTTATTAAACTGAAAATAGATAACTCAAAATGGATTTTAATACGTATATCGATATAATTCACTTAAATCAAGAATCAAGAATGACTTCAATATTTTTTCCCTAAACGAATGAATTTAGTATATTCTTTAAAAATGAATAAATTTAAGGGTTTTCTTAGAAAGGAATCAGTTTACTTCTAATATTAACTCAAGTACGTTTTAAAAAAATTAATTTAAAAAAAGTAATAGTATTTTCCTAGTCAATTTGTAATGGTGAGGATATTCAGTGGCAGCTCGTGGCTTGAAATTATGGGGGTACTGCAACTTTCGAAATATACATACACACCGTAAGTACAGTGTATACGTGTTTGGATAAAATATCAAAAGTATGGTAAAAATTTAAAAATAAATTAAACATGAAACAATATTGTTCATTATCGATAAAATTATGCAGTTTAGTATAATTCAAAATTACTTAAAAATAAAATCCATTATCATAACCCCAATAATGTTCTAAAATAAAAACTATAACAAATGTTATGTCTTTAATTGTAATGCCCAAATATTTAAAGAGACGGAGTAAACACGATAAGCACTACGAACACTCTACTACTGGCGCGAACTGCATATAAACAACAGTGGAACTGCGCAACGGACAGTGCGCATTACACTAATAGCTCGAATCTCACTATGACGTGCATGTGCTTGCGAGCGTAGCAAATACTAGCAATATGGTACTGTGGTAAACACAGTGTTGCTAGCGTAATCGCCCTCCTAAGTGCTACAAGATGGATTTTAATTATTTTTTATACAAAATAAAAGAATTGTATAGGATTGTTGATGATAAAAGTAAATATCACAAGCAAATATAAATAAACTAATAAATATATTTATATATCGAAAAAAATTGGGGGTGCTACAGTTCCGCAGTGCCTATGCACGAGCCGCCCCTGAGGATATTACTGCATCACTTGATTCTACATTGCCACAAATATAATTAAGCATAGTTTAGTAAATTGATTACTTTTTATACAAATATTAATTCCTTAGAAAGCATTTAATCAGATTAAATGAAAATTATATTGATATTGCATTATAGTTCGATATTTCTGGATATTAAGCTTGGGATGAATTATTCAGATTTATTGCTTAAATTGAAAGAAAAGTCATATTCAAATTCCAAAATATTCATAGAAGAATGAACACTTTTGTTAGCGATCAGCTGTGTTCAAAGTGAATACAATAATGGCTGAAATACATTACAAAACACATAATCCAAACTATAAAAGTACGTATTGCAATTTAATAATTTTGCAGTGTTTTTTTTTTAAATCTTGATGGATATTAGTTATTAAAATGTAATTTATTATATAATGAAATAAAATTATCCAGGAAATCTGCTTGTTTTCTGCGTGAAAAATGAGGCCATTATTATTTTCAAATAGGACTTCACCCTGTTTGCCATGAATCACGTTCAGAATGCTTGAAATTTTTTTAAATTTTAAAGATTCTGAAAAATTCTTTTCTTAATTAAATAGATATATATTTATAAAGAAATTTGCAAATGTAGTCCCCAATCCGTCATCATATAAGCTCACTAATTGATAGAAAAGACAAGTGTACGTTTCTAGTGATCACGTTCTCGCAAAACGTTGCTGGCTATAAGCGTGAAGCGTAACGCTTTTATAATCCCTGCTGTCGGATAAGGTTACTGTGTAGGGGAAAGTTTATGAGCTAAGTGCTCTGCCCGAGTGGGTGCGAGTTATAGATCCTCATTAGGAATTAGGATGGCCTTAGGTCTCCTATATTTGGAGAAATCCGATTCATCATAGTTTGCTGCTTGTTGTACTAGTTCATTTGGATGTGAAGACGATTTTGAGAAGACCTTTGCTGCTAAAGATTGCAGGAAAGAGTAGATATAAGGGATATTTTTGTCCCGATGAAGTTGAACATTTCTGATGTGCCATGGCGCCTTTAAAATCATGCGTAGGCATTTGTTTTGCACTCTCTGTAGTTTGAGGATATTTGTGCTTGAAGCGTGGCTCCAGGCTGGAGACGCGTAAGTAATAATGGGACGAATCATCAACTGATAGAGGAGCAATTTGATTTTGGTATCAGTTTACTATTCCTACTGATAAGAGTGTAAAGCTGTACTATGACTTTTGATGCCTTTGTACATCAGGCATTTGTATGTGGACTGAAGGTTAGTTTTCTGTCCAGAAGTACACCGAGATATTTGGCTTCTGCTTTCCAGGGAATCCTGATATTAAACAGGAAGATGTCTTCTTTAGGAAGATGAGTTTTTAGTGACGAGTCTGACGATGTTCTTTTGAGGGTTTATTTGCAATCTCCAATTGGAGAACAAGTGCTCTAGTTTTAGCGGGTTTTCTTGCAGTTTCTTGGTGACAAGATGCGGTTTAAGAGCTCTGACTAGTATAGTTGTGTCCTTAGCGTAGAGGGCAATGATAGATGACATTGGATTGTGCGACAGTATGTCCGCCATGTAAATCGAGAAAATTATTGGTGCCAGGAGAGACTCTTGAGGCACTCCTGCCAAAATTCATCGCTGGGTAGATAATACATCATTTAGTTTGACTTGCATTCACCTGCCACTGAGAAATGACTTTATAAGGTGGACTAGATCCAATGGAATGCCGGCTGAAATCAGCTTGTATAGTAGTCTAAAGTGCCATAGCTTGTCAAAATTATTTTCTAAGTCAAGAAAAACTGCTCCGGTGTATTGGTGCCAGTTGAAGCTTGTGGTAATGATCTCAATTAGTCTATGGATTTGTTGAGTAATGCTGTGAAACTGGCGAAAGCCAAACTGTTCTGCAGGAAGGATATTTAACTTGTTTACAGAGACTTGAATTCTGGAAAAGATAACGTTTTCTGCAATTCTGCCCAAATTAGAAATCAGACATATGGGACAAGGATCCACAGAAACCTCAATGGTTTGTGTGGATCCTTGCCAGACTTATAAATAGCGACACCACATCTGCCAACTTCCATGCAGAGGGAAAGTACTTGAATCTGAACATGGCATTTATTATTGTTGTAAGATGTACAATGGCCTTTAGAGGCAGCAGTTTAATAACTTTATTGGATATCCCGTAGGGCCAGGAGCTTTTTGATTCTTTAAATTCTGTATAATGTCATAAATTTCAGCTGGAGAAGTAGGTGTGAGTTGGCTGGTACAGTTATCAGTCCCTTTTAGCACGTATCTGACGTAGCGGTGAATTTTATAAATATGATTGAAGTTTGAGTTATCGTATGAAGGGCTGAACTGTTTTTCTAAATTTTTAACTATAGTTTCGGCTTTTTCTGCATCTGTGTGAACAATGCCTAGATCAGATTTGAGAGTGGGAAGAGATTTATTTTTGTTTTTTATATTTCTCAGCAGCTTCCAGCTTCCGTCTTCCCATAATTTGTTTCTATGGGCTTTAAGTGCATCTCTCACTACACTATTAGTTTGTTGAGAAACTTTTTTGTCTTGGGGTGAACTGTTGTTATGGTATCTTTTCCTTGCCTTATTTTTCCCCTGATTAAGTTCATGATATCTTCTGGTAGTCGTTTAGGCTTAGAAGCAGTTTAATGAGTGGTGATAGATGGTACGTCTGCGTTAGTTTGATGAGTACGTTTATTGACTGCAGATTCGACTTCTTCCTTGGAATTAATATGAAGAACAGTGCCAATGCATTTTGGGAGCATTTTGGATCATTTTCCCCAAGGTATGAAGGTGTGAGGCGAAAGGGCAGTCCCTTCTGATTACCCAGTTGGAGCAGAATAGGGTTGTGGTCTGAGGATAATTCGTTCAGTGATTCCAGGTTGTACTGTAATTTAACATTCTGGAGGACAACTATATCCAAGACGTCGGAGGAACCAATCGGACTGTGATGAGCTGGTACTGAGGGGTCAGCCACAGCAGCTGCGCAATTAGAACTTGAGTAGTTTAATAGGATGCGGCCATTCTTATTAATAGACTTACTGCTCCAGGCATGATGTTTTACGTTTAAGTCTCCGGCGATAATGACCGGCACTTTAACTCCGAGGATGACATCCAGAATCCAGATCTGAGGTCAGCAAGGTTTTTGATGGTGGGTTGTAGGCAGCGTAGATTTTTAGGTTTCGGGCGGAGTTAGTGATGACATTAATACCTGTGATTTCGAGATTAGTGGTTGTAGGGTTACAAAATGATGGGTGATGTAATTTTTGATGAGGATGGCTGTACCACTACCTCTATATTCGAGTCTGTCATTCCTATAAAGCTGGTATCCTCTGATTTTGGGGTTGCCTGCAGGTCTCAGGTGAGTTTCATGAATTAATAATGAATCCGGATTATATCTATCATTGAATTCTTGTATTTCTAGTATTTTGTTTTTGAGATCGTTTCTTGCGTTCCAAGCAATAATCTTTAGAGAACCTAGGGTGAGTTTTTTCTTATACATCAGAGAGTGCTGATAAGATGACTGGGTTTGCTGTAAAAATCTTTTTGTGGTGCTTAGTGATGGATTTTAGTTACTGAAATCCTGCAGCATATTTGCAAGAGAAGGGGTGATAACATCTGTTATATTTGAATGTGGATTAGGCAGATTCTGGTCATGGACTGTCGTGTTTGGTGCGGGCCACAGCGCATATGTCCTTGTTTGATGTTGAAGGTTCATCTTCTGGGGGGGGGGGTTCAGTTAATGGTGGGTGAGCACTTGTAGTCCTGTTCGAACTAATGGAACTGATGAGCTTGCGTTTCTGGAACTCTCGTTTTAGATAATGAGGTAGAGTGACTGTTTGGCTCAGTCTGCCTATTTTGGGGGTGGTAAATACACCCTCTATAGTTAGCAGGGTGATCGCCTCCACAGTTAGCGCACTTAACCAGGGTGATTTTTGGCTTGGTGCAGGTATTTGTGGGGCGGGTCTCACCACATTTTAAACATCTGTACTGAGCTTTGCACAACTTCTGGGCATGGTCAAATTTTTGACACCTGTGGCACTGCCCAGAAGAGGCTCTTTTCCTCAGTGGTTCTGGCGAGATTTTGAGCCCACAGATTTATTTCAAGTTGTATGTGTTTTTATAAATATTATGGATCTCCACAAGAACTAGAAACATAGGGGTCTTATTTGATCTACACATTATGCTGACCTTTATAGGAGGTAGATCCTGTAAGTTGAGGTCAGTAGCTATTTCATCTGGGTCAATGTCTTCGGATACTCCTCGGAGCACCACTCTCAAATTTTTTTCCGAGGTAAGTGAGAAGGTATGATACTGAATACATCTGGCGTCCATTTCCTTTGTTAAGTTTCTGTGGTCTGTCACCGTAGAGGGCTGAATTTTGATGCCCTCGTCTATGTTTTGGGCAGTGGAATAGTTTATCTGCAGGTTAACCATGATGGTTCTTAAGGCTGTCCATCTCTGCTTTTCTCTTAGGATGACTGGGGGCACCTTTTCATTGGGGTAGGCAAAGGAGTCTGAATTAGGAGCATCTTCATCCATGACAGTATCATTTGTTGGCTCCGAAGAGAAAGTTTTACGCTTCTTGCGTACGTGCGTCTCTTCATGATCAGAGGGAGTAGGGGCGGAGACCACTAGATTAAGTTTTTCCTCCATTGTAGGAGTTTCTTCATTTTCATCATCGTCAGTCCCGGGTAAGGAATAGAAATTTAGGAAGCCGGGCCATTCAAGCTCGAAGGTTTTAAGAAGCTTCTTTATAAAGCTGAATGCTAGCCTTTTATGAAGCGAGTCAATGATGATGTCAGGATCAATCATACTTGCAAGCCATTTAAGCTTGAAATTTTTTTGAAGCTTCATCGAACGAGTTTATGATGGCATCTATATCTGACACGTTCATCTTGATTGATTTGCGTATAAACGCAAGTAAATCCTGCAACTCTAGGAACCTGCTAGCAATAGTTCTGTAGACTGAGATAGTCTACTAGCAAAGTTTGTGAGAAACAACTAATGGGTGTTGTAGTGTTGTGGGAAGATGCCGTGAAGTTGCTTGGCTCAGCTCGAATCACCTACCTCCCTAAGAACCATGCATCCACCACTGGTCCTTGTATCGGGTGGAGACCTACGCGGCCATTGATCTCATGCACGTTTCCTGCAGAGGGGGGAGACAGTAGGAATTCGGGCAGGACTAGAGCCAGTGCAATGCAAGGTTCACGGAATGCCTCCTTAAGTGGTGAAGTACAGGCTAAAAAGGCGCAGTGACTAGCAGTAGAAACTAAGCACAATCAAACCGATAATGAATCTAATCTCAACGATGATCAGACGATCAAAATTCATCTTCTGATTACGTTCTGTCCTTATAAGGACTGGCGTAAAGGGACGAAGCAAGAATGCTTTTCATCTTCCCCGTTATCTGTAGAGGATAGTGTAGGGATAAGGTGTTATTGAGTTATTAAAGGTCTGATCATGGCAGGAGGGTAACAGCAATAGAGTCTCAGTTAGGACTTCATTGGCTACAGCAATGCCATCCATTACCCTCCAAGGATATTAATCACCGCATCTCACAGTCGATTATTTAATTCAATCACCTTGAATGATCACGTTCTTAAAAGAACTGGGCGATGGACTGAGTCCTTGACTCTTTATCCCGTCATCTGAATAAAGATAATCTGTGTGGATGGGGATTGAACTAAAAAGCTGTAGTCATGGCTGGGTAACGGCAATAGCCGAACCTCAGTTAAAACTTCATTGGCTACAGCATTGCCATTTTATTACCCTGGAAGTCCTAAAAAGGACTTTTTCAGTCTTCCTTCTGATCACGTTCTGAAGATTAGAGTTTCAATTTAAGCATAATTATTAGAAGAAAAAAAAGGTTTAGGAATAATCCATTCAAAATTAGAATAATTTTAGATCGAATTTATTTATAAATAATAAAATCTTTTTATAAATATATAGAATAATGAAATTTATAAAAACATAAACTTTTTAATTTAGTTATTTTATGCATCATATTTTAGTAAAATTCCACGTTTGCTTATATTATCTCTGGTGTTTTTATAACCTTCTTCTTCATGTCATTCTGAGGAAAAAGGGATAGTGTTTTTTTAGGACAACCTGATGTTATCCTTCAACTGTCATCGCAAGGGAGTACAGATGACCCCTTTAGTCGATCGATAACGTTGCACAGAATAAAGTAAAGAAATAACGTAGCTACATGTGCCCCGATTTGTCGTACTTGTCTTAGGCCTAAATCTCTTTCTATCTGGGAGAAGCGGATGTGCAAAGGAAGTAGATAATCCAAGTCTGACACTTGGACACCCCTGCTGGCTGATATATTGATGATCAAACCTCCATAAGAGATTTGGTTCTGCACCAAAGAAGATAAGGAAAAAGGTCTTTTTTTTGTATGATGAATAGTTTCTTTCTGAAAGTGAAGCTGTCAATGGGTGACGGATTTAAAGATTGAACCTGTTTAATATAAATGACATATTTCGCTAGGCTGTAAGTAAAATGAATGAATTCCAAATGTACAAAGCAATGGATGAGTCCGACAGATTTTCTAATCCCATCACTGAATCAGAAACAGAAACAATTTATTTCAGTTTCTTTTATTTATTTTTTTTATAATCGCATTTAGAAAGCTGCCGAATTGTAAGTTTTATTTATAACTTGGAATTACATTTCCTTCGCGTAACAAAGATGCAGACAGAATCAGTTAGACACTTGCACTTTTCTTTTTGTGGCGTTTATTATGACACTGAGATATTTTTCGGGGTGAAATCAATGGAATTAATTAAAATACTTTAGGGTTTCACTGAATATCACTTCAATGATATTCATATGTTTCCCAAATGTTCGTTCTATTAGGCTATTTCTGACTTCATAATATTGTAAACACTATCGAAATAGTTCGTTTTTTATCAGAATAGTAATTTATTCGACTCAGTTAACAAATATTAATTCATGCTAACCTGGTTGGACGAATGGACAACATCTGTATTGTCTAGCCTACAGGCTGTGAGTTTGAGTCCTGGTTGACCGAGTGGTTAGCGTACCCACTCTCCACCAACAAGCCGGGAGGTCGAATCCCCTTTTGGATAGAGATTTTTTTTTTTTTTATGTTTGGCCCACACACAGGAGGTTGGTTGGTCAACCTATAGTACATTAGTACCGTGTATGGGTGGTGGGTTGGGAAAGGAAGAATTTGTTTACACTTGATTTGAATGACTTTAAATTGTATTCCTTGGGAAACACAGTGTAGCAGTTGCAGGGATGAAGGAAGAGGAAAACAAACTTGTTCTGTTTGTTTCTAGGTGTACTGTGAAGGGATGCTGTGCAGCAGCTGCACGTGTTCCAATGAGCTTAGTACTGAGCGGAGGAATTATTGATGTTATTTCAGATGAGCATTTCCCATGGAAATATTTGTAGAATATGCATACTGCAGAGACCATACGTCTGTGTGAAAGTGGGGGGGGGGAGAGTTGGTAAGGGATGGATCATTGATAAGTCTAATTGCTCTCCTCTGTATTGAGTCAAGCATTTTGAGAGAGCTTTTAGGGGCCCCCACCCATATGTGGGAACAGCATTCAATAGCAGAGCGGATTTGTGATTTGTATAAGGTGAATAGCTGTTCAGGGGTAAAGTAACGTCTCGAGCGAAAGAGAAATCCTAGCTTTTTTGAGGCTGAGGATGTAATGGTTGTGATATGTTTATGCCTAGAGAAGTTTGATGTGAGGGTAAATGTTTGCGAATGTCTTTAGATGGGAGATGAATTTCATTTCTCGGTGTAAGACTAACTTCCCGCTTACTGGAGGCCTGAAATGGTTTTAAAAAGTTTCATGTTTGGTCTCTGCAGCGGGGTTCCCAGGCGTGGTGATGAATAAATAAAAGAAATATATAAATCAATAAAGAATGGAAAAAATCCATAACCTTCACACGGTACGAATGTACTATAGGTTAATAGAAGCCTTTCATGGGTGGGAACCACGTAAATAAATTAAAATTAAATAATATATATATATATATATATATATATATATATATATATATATATATATTATTATTATTATTATTATTATTATTATTATTTTATGTATCAATTATGTGTGGCAATTTTTGCCTGTAATTTCCAGTTGTTTTAGATACTTCAATGTTTATTACTATTCTTTTCCTTTATGAATACCTGAGGAAGGCTGTTATAAGCCGAAACTAGTTGTATTATTCTCATTAATTAAAATCTTTATAAGTTATCTCGGTTTTTTAAGTCATTAAATCTATGTTTTAAAATATATCACAACAACCGAGTAAAACGTCTATCATCACACACACACATATATATATATATGTAGAAAATTTTTTACCTTGGGTATATACTATGTTAAAGATACAAGCAATTTTATAAGCTAGGTTTCAATCCTTTTCCCAAGTAAGCGAACAGATAAGTAAGTCAAGTTTGCGCCTGAAGCAACTCGTTGTAAAGGTGGAGTAAGATCCGATCACTTTCCTTAGTATTTTCCCCTAATGCAAAGCACACCCCCTTGCGGAAAGGTATGACGCTATGCATTAAAGGCAAGAGCCACTACCCAGATCGGTTTCGACCTTTATTGATGTCTCACTAGTAGGAGCCAGTCCCAAAAAATGCCAAGTGCCAAGGTTGAAGTAATGCAGAGCTTATAAATTTTACCTAAACAAGTTGCCACAAGGTGCTTTGACCTTATTAAATAAAAATCTCAGGATGAGAGAAACATGTCCACGTCTCGTCAAAGTGATCTGTAATTCGCCGACAAACACTTCCAAATTAATAACAGCGATAAATAGCAAGCTAAAAAACAGTAGTCTCCAATCGCGTGTACGTGCTCGACCTGACTTAACCTTTGAACAAAGGGAACAAAGACGCCAACTCCGAAAACAGCTAGAAGAGAAACGCCAGAAAGGAGACAACAGCTGGACCATAGACTACAAACAAACCAAACTAGTGCAAAAACCAAGTGACGCCACTAGTAGCCACCAAGGAGACCAGTATGCAGGCACTGCATAGGAAACGTGCAAGACCCCAGCGGTCAAAGCCATTCCCCGCAGACCCTTGCATATCCACTACACCAACGTCAGCGGTCTCAACTCCAACCTTAATAGCGTTCACTATCATCTGCAGTCAACCAAACCCCACCTACTCTTCTTAACAGAAACACAAATTTCACCTTCCCCCAGCACCATCCATCTCAACCATCCAAACTATTCACTATGTAATTCCTTTCGACCCAAGGTTCGTGTGTGTGCATATACCGCTCTGACATACCCTGCCAGAGAGCACCTAACCTTGAATCGCTCAACTTTGACCTTCTTTGACTAAATATATCTCTCCCCACTCAGTCAAATTCATCTGCTGTCTCTATCGCTCTCCCAGTGCCACCAACCACTCTGAGTTCTTTAACTTCCTCTCCTCAAAAGTTGATTTCCTCCAGTCCCACTATCCTAATAGTGAAATCATCCTCCTAGGTGATTTTAATGTTCATAACACCAGCTTTTCCTTTTCCAGTTGTACAGATCTTGTAGGCAGAGACGCCGAAATCTTTGCCTTCACCAACGACTTTATACAAATTGTTCACAAGCCGACCAGAATACCAGATAACCCAAATCACTCCCCAAATACCCTAGACCTCTTCCTTACAAACGATCCTTCCAAATATACAGTGAATGTAGTGAGCCCCCTGGGTAATTTTGACCACAACTTAGTGCTCATCTCCTGCCCAATACAACGCTCACACAGTCACACCTGCACGAGAGTAGTCTGGCATTACAACAGTGCTAAATGGAGCAGCCTCCGAGACTACTATGCTTCATTCCCATGGTTGGACTACTGTTTGCAGTCTTCCAATCCTAACATATGCACCGAACACATCACCAAAATAATCCTCACTAGCATGATAACACACATCCCCCACACCATTCTGAACTGCCTCTCCTCCAAACTCTGGTTCTCCAAAAAATGTGCCAAGGCTGTGCAAACGAAAAATCAGGCATACCACAACTGGCTCAAATTAAGAACACCAACATCCTTCAGTACTTATACTGAAGCCCGAAACAGATGCAAAAAAAAAGTATCAATGATTCCAAAACAGAATTTGAACGGGCAAAAAGCAGGAAGCTTGCAGCCTTCCTTATGTCCTGGTAGCATAAGAATTGTTTCTGGATAGGATTATATCGATTTATTGATCTATGTGGACCCCACTTTCTGATAATAAGATTTTTCCAATCGTTATAATAGGATTATATCAATTTGTTTCACTTTCTTACCCGTAGGGTTGGTCAGTGTCTATAATGCTCTCTCTCTCTCTCTCTCTCTCTCTCTCTCACTTTTCTCTCCTTCAAGAAAGAAAAAATAAATAAATTTTACTAAACAAATTGAGCAGAAATATGATGACCAGCTATTTCACAAGTGTATTCGATTATTAATTATTTAAATAGCAGTTGATTGTTATTTTAAATTTACTCTTTAAAATTAATAGGAAAGTAATAGGAAACTAAATTTTAACTTTTGAAGCAATTTATTTTATTAATCATCGCAATCAATTATTTATTGTTTTATTGCAAATGAAAGAATCCAAATCTGAATGACGTTTGCAAAATCGATGCGAATTCAAAGAAATCTGGGTGGGGGAGGCAGGTTAACATCTGTTAGTAAACCTTGACTATACAGAAATTTGTTTAATATGTTAAATCCATTTGCAACTCAAAATATCTTAAACTTTGATATAGGTTTGCAACAAACAATCTGATAGTATATGTGTGGAATAGTTTTAGTGTTATTCAATTACTGCATTTTCCATAATAATATTTACTTTAAGGTTAATCCAAGTATAGTTCATTTCTAAAATATTTCATATTTAACTGATAAATGTTTTGATAAAGCCAAGAGTTTGAATTTAATACCTTTCATTCGTAAAATATCCGATCCCCCCCCCCTAGTTTAATCTTTTACTTATAAATAGTTTCTGATTTAGTTATAAATGATTTATCTATTTGCAAAAAAAAAAAAAAAGAGAGAAAAAATCTTGCTACGTTCATTTATGAATAACTAGCACAGTGAATAGTCTCTTCTTGAAATTGGTCTAGAAAAGTAATAATAAAAATAATAATATTTCGGTAAAAACCAGCCATCGAAAACTTTAAATGTCAGTCATGTCAAAACTCCCGAGAGAAGAAATCACTGCAGAAAATATAATTCTGATTTATCGTGCTGTAGTTACCATATAGACCAAAGGTCTATATGGTAACTATAAGAAAGCTGCGCCTTATGAATCTAATAAAATGGATGACCAGTGCAGGTGAAGTGAATGATAGTCTTTGAGTTGGATACTTCAAAATTTCTGCAACTCTAAATTCGATTCTTCAAGTGAGCTAAACCGAATGAAGAGACTTTGCCCTCCGTTCTAGGTTTATTAAGTGCAGTCGATGTGGGCTTAAACTCGCAGGAATTACCTTATAATTTCCAAGAGGATCATTACTTCCTTCATAAAACAGTTCTAAGAGCGTCGCCATGACAACCATCAACTACATTTGCTCATTCTTGAACACGTAGCAAAATTGGAGATAACAAGAAGATTTGCATGACGGCGAGAGAGAGAAAGAGAGAGAGAGAGAGAGAGAGAGAGAGAGAGATGGAAGATTTCATCTCAATTTATTTGGTTTCTCTTTTGAAGGAATTGTCAGTAAATGCTTCCGCTCATTAATGACCAGTAGTGTCCGTGTTGCAACTTTAGATGACACGAGATGTTTCACAAAGCGGAAGAGGAAGAAGAACAAGAATCAATAAAATTAACTGCTTGCGATGTATCTGACGTCAGTGTCAGTTGTTTGTACGGGAAGAATAATTAAATAACGCGAAGATTCTGCAACAAATAGAATAGATAATGCGCAAGCAAAAATAGAAAGAGTGAAGGAGAGAGAGAGAACATGTGCAAAAAAAAAACTATCGCCTAAAAATAAACACACGGCATGACAAGGAAAAAGAAAAACGCGATATTCCTATTTTTTCTTAAATTCTAATAAACACTTTTATTTGTTTTTATGTGTTTATTTATTTTGGCGATAATTATTTATTCTTGTTGAGGATCTCATATCTTTCGAATGGAATTCGTTGCATCTTTATCTCTTCTATTGGTGAAAATCATTGATTCATATGCGATGTCCATTTTTAGGGGGGGGGGTATACAGTGTCATGATAAAAATCTTGAAAAAAAAAAACGAATAATTGGTAATTGTAATCTATTACGATCTGAACTGATCATTAAATCAGCGATTAAAAAAGTTAATAAAAGCAAATACTTTTATAAATACTTATACGGTGGTCTGAAAAGTTCTCAGCCTAACAATGAATAAAACGAATTTATAATTTCAAAATTATTTTTATTTTTCAACATAATCTTTCAAGACTAATACATTTATTCCAGCGATGCTCGATCGCCATTATCCTGTCCCTGTAGTGGTTCTCAGTAAGATCTGAAAAATACCCTTCTACAGCTGCAATCACCTCTTGATTCGAAGAAAAACACCGACCAGCAAGAAAGAGTTTTAGTTTTGGGAAGAGATAGAAGTCAGAGGGGAGCCAAATCTGGGGAATAGGGTGGATGTTCCAACAATTCATAGCGCAGATCCCTTAATTTTCCCATTGCCAAAACCCTTTTGTGTGCAGGTGCATTGTCCCGATGAAAAATGATTTTTTTCTTCTGCAAATCGGGGCTTTTCTCACGACGTTTTTCGTCTAGTCTGGTTAAAAGATTGGAATAATATTCCCGGTTATTGTTTTACCCTTTTCAAGATAATTAATAAACTTTAGCATCCCAAAAAAAAAATCATCGATGCCATGATCTTTCCTGCTGATGGAACCGACTTTGTCTTTTTTGGCGCTGAACAACCGGCTTCTGTCCATTGTTTTGACTGCTGTTTAGATTCTGGTATGTAATGGTGAATCCAAGTGTCAACCATAGCAATAAATCGACAAAATCAGTTTTATTCTTGTTAAAACGCTCCAAGTACTATTCAGATTTTCATGCGAGTGTGTTTTTGATCTGCTGTGAGCAAGAATGACACCCATCTTGCGCAAAACGTTTTGATTTGCAATTCTTCATGCAAAATATATCCTACACGTCCTTTTGAAATACCTATAGTCTGAGCAATTTCATGCACTTTCAATGATTTCTGGTGTTGTTACACTTTTTTGGATGTTTTTTACAGGGATAATCTTCAAGGCTGGTACGGCCACGTTTAAACTCGGCAGCCCATTTCTTAATTGTCGAAAACGAAGGAGAAGAGTGCCCATAAATTTTTATGAACTTCGAATGAATTTATTTTGGAGATAAACTTTTACAAAGAATTTATAACCGCACGATACTCAATTGTATTATCCACTTCAAGGGATACAGACAACACGTTTGCTTTAGACAGCTGTATAAAACAAACTACTTGATATAATGACTTGCAATTTCGCATGGATGCTTATGACAGGTGTACCAACTGAAAAAAAAAACATCTTGCCAATAGTGTTGCCATCTATGTGTCGAGGCCGAGAACGTTTCAGACTACCCACGTATAATGTTTCTTTTGAGTATGGCTCAATACTGAGCAATTCTTCTTGAAAATTAATGAAATATTGTTCTTCATCCGACTACGACTATTACTTAAATTTCATTTTAGAAGACAGGATAACTTTGTCATGTCATCATAATAGTGGATGTCAAATCAACGTGAAAATTGTAGTTTAATTATAGTTACTAAGAGACAGTTATGATTCGATCAACGGACAAAACATACCTAGATGTTATTTTAACTTATGCGACAGTTTTCAAAGGAAACTTTTACAGTTTTACAGACAAAGGAACGCTCAAGATAATATTTAAAAATGACAATCTTTCATATGTAGAAACAAAACTAACATGACGAAACAAAGAGAGTAGTACACTATCGCTGAGCATCTTTTATCATCATTTGAGTTGAATGTTTCGTACGTAAGTTGCCAGGGTTCACCAATCATCTATGTAAGGATGAACGCACCCGCACATGTATTGTTCATCTCTGTGCACGATGGTATCGAAAATCTTAACCAAAGACTAGAAAAGAGAATAAATAGAATGCCAAATTTCTGTGTTCACTAGATCTTTTGTTAGTTCTCTAAATGACCTCAAAGTTCTTGCATTTTCTTGTACAAAAGTTCAAGGCTGCTACAACAGATGCTATCCGAATGGTCACAAAAAAAGTTTCCAAAACGATTTCGAAATCCTGTGTGTGTTAGATCTGCAAACCAAAGGAATATATTTCTAAGACGATCAGAGTCTAGGATTAATCTGTATTGTTAATATCAGTCGACCAACGTTTTATTAGGCCTTTGTGTCAATACACAGATCGTTGATATAAAGCGACGAAAGCATTTGGTTATGTCACCTTGCATTTGCCCTTCTGATTCTCCTGGGACAAGAGATTCAGCGCATTGCTAATCTCATAGGACACCATCAATTCCTCTGGGTATAAAGACCAAACCTACTGGGATAGTGATCAAGTTGGTCAAATAGGAGAACAATTCTCGTAGGTTCAAAACATTTCGTTGTACACAGATAATAACTGCATTGATGTAAAACAGACGTTTTACCATTTCATAAAGCGATGGCAATTTATTCTTATGCTGCTTTCATTTTCTTAAAATTCCACTTGTGTTCGGCCATTTCTTAGCATCCGTTACAGAAATGGCAAACTAAACGATTATATTAAATAAAAGAAACTTCATAACATAGCATGTTCTACAAAAAATAAACAAGATAGTCTATGAAATGTACGGGATGCTGTTTGCAGTTATATCACACCAATACGAGACAAACTCGTTCCAAGCCGATGCAACTTAAGATGTTGTTCATCCTACGTATGTAAATAATTTTGCTATTTTCAGAAACATTATTATTATTATTATTAAAATAGTTTATCAAATATCAGAGGTATCAGAGGTCTGGATAATTTGATCCAGCAAATCATCCTCGTCCAAAACTCGCCCAAAAAATTGGCAGAAAAACGACCGCTGTCTGATTTTTAATTGGTACGTTAAGGAGTTAAATGGTAAAAATCTTTACATTAAACAGAGCTCAAAAAAGGTTTTGCCAGATAATGCAATCTATACAAATATCGATGAACTTATCCATTTCATATAACATCTTAATGCAAATGAAGTTTGGACTTGAAATTTCCATGTTTGAAGTAATAAGAGATCTGGAAGGTTTAATGCATTAGTGTAATACAGTATATTCATTTAAATTGTTATTTCTGAGTATATGAATGGATAATTCGATATTTGTGATAAAAACTAACTGGTAATCATTAAATAAATTTAGTTCTGAAGATTGATCGTAACGAAAAGCATCAAAAATATTGCATTCTTAAAAGAACTTTTAAAGTGAAAATTCAATTCGTCGCTTTAACTAGTGAATGTTTATTTTAACATTCCCAAAGCATGTTAATTATCATGAAAAGGACGTCGACGTTTCATGTGACGTCCAAATGTGAAAGTCAATATTATAAAGGTCAATGAGATGTCTCATCTGGTAAATTCGAAATAATCAAAAATGTTTCTTAAAACGCGCTTTGAAATAAGGGTCCTTGCACAAATTAAAGCCCGTCCGATAATTGGAACTCGGCGATCTTACTAACTCATTGCAGTTGACTAAACAAATTCTTATTCTGATAGACACTCTCAATCGATGCGAGTAGTGCAGAATATGAAACTCATGCCTTGTTTGCCATCCACCACTAATTCACACAAAAGGAATCAATCAATGCATGCCAATATTTCTTTTTCTTTCTTTCTTTGTTTTTCTTTCTTTTCTTTTCTTTTTTTTTTACAAATTTTACATCAAATCTGTCATGCAACAATTCTATTCTCTTACGCTATCCATTTTAAGAGAGTTTATGCATAAATAAATAAATAAATAAATAAATAAAAATATATATATATATATATGTTAAAGATACCAAGCTATTTTAAACCTAGTTTTACTCCATTTTCCAAGTAAACAAACAGACAAACAAGTCAAGTTTGCGCCTGCAAGTGTTGCAAGTCTAGCTGCCCCTGCACGTAGTGCAAGATCAAGGCAACTCATGGTAAACGTAGCATAAGCTCTGATCACTAATCTTAATATTTACCCTTAATGCAAAGCACATCTCCTGGAGGAGATGTATGATGCTTTGTATTAAAGGCAAGGGGCCACTACCCAGACCGGTTTCGACCTTTATTGAGAATTTCGACCCTTGCCTTTAATACAAAGCATCATACATCTCCTCCAGGAGATGGGTTTGCATTAAGGGTAAATATTAAGATTAGTGATCAGAGCTTATTCTACTTTTACCATGAGTTGCCTTGGTCTTGCACTACGTGCAGGGTCAGACTTACAACACTTGCAGGCGCAAACTTGACTTGTTTGTCTGTATATATATATATATATATATATATATATGTATATGTTTATTTATTTATTTATTTATATGGCACAGAAAATCGGTAGTCCATATATATATATATATATATATATATATATATATATATATATATATATATATATATATATATATATATATATATATATATATATATATATATATATGCGATGTTATCTCAACATATGATGACAAAAAGAATAAAAATAAGCAGAAATACCAAAGTGCAAATAATCACAAATTTAACTTTAATTTATAAGTTCTTAATTACAGAAATGAGAAATTATCTTTCTTTTAAATGGACGAATGAGACTAACACGTCATTGGTCTGTTATAGTTAACAGTTGCGTGTGATTTCTGCATATGAAGACCCGAAAAGCTGGTGCTCAGATGGCACAGAAAATCGGTAGTCCAATATGGAGTACAGAAGGATAACTACGCACATAAACGAAACTTCACCTATGATGATCAATAGCACAGAATACAACAATATATTTTGCGCTGTTGATCTTAACTGGTCTGATCGGTAGAGCACTGAATGGATATGGAGTGATAAATCATGCTACATCCCTTTTCTAATCAGATGAGCAAGTGTGGCTATGGGCATGGCCTATGGAATGTCTTATGTTCCAGTGTATCATATCCTTGCTGTAAAGTTTGGTAGCGGAGTAGTAATGGTCTGAAGATATTTCTTCTGCCATTGACTCGAACTTTAGTTTTTGTGAGAAGAATAAACTCCGACAAATAGGCAACGTTTGGATAATCTCATACTTCCTATACTGTGGTAGTTTTACGAACAGACTCTTGCCTCCTTGTCACTGGGATACACTAATTAATTACAAAGCCAGACCAATGCGTCTAACAATGATTTTATGTGAATCCCATCGACTGTACGTATGCCATGGATCAGATCATTCAGGCACTGTTCTAGAGAATTAATATGGGAATTTTTGAAGCCATTTCAGACCTCCAATAAGGTGGTACAGCGGTTTTATATAGTGCAATGAAAATCATGGACCAGTTAAATTGGATACTACGTTTCCAACAAAGTCGACTGATGACTGATCGTTATGTCGAAGAAAGAATAATCTAAAATACTCAAGTTTCATTAGAGAGAACTCCTAGAAAGATGAAATGTGATCAGCGATAGAGAAGCGCTGACACGTCATTTAGAGTTTCTTTAAAGCACAATGCCATGTCGAGCAGTCCATTTACAGAACTCTCCATCTTCACACAAAATTTAATGCTAATTTCCCTTATTGGTACTACAACATAGCAGAAGTCATACGCATTTAGCCATGCCTGCCTCTCAGAACCGGCGCTAGGGTCTTTGGTGCCCGCATGCAATTTCTATCTAAGCGCCCCTGTAACGATCCGGGCGTGTGTGGTTCTTTTACGATAATAAAAATTTTAATTATTTGAAATTTCTTAAATAAATGTTGACAGAACAGCCACACGTTGGTTCGCTAAATGTAACGAACCGGGGGTGTTGACTAGGCAGGATAATCGTTAAAAACCCGAATATTCAAAAAATTCTTAAAAGTTAAAGCAAATTTTGATAAAACCACTTCACTTTAATCATTGAATATAATGAAACAGGGATTATAGCCTTCTCACCGATCCGAATCGCTAACAAAATTAAAATGAATTTTAATTAAAGTTAAAATTTATTTGAACTAAAGTTTAAAAATTCTTTCATTTTACAAGTTAGTAAATTTTAGTAACTTGTAAAAAAATTTTAATAATTTTTATAAGTGGAACTATCT
This sequence comes from Typopeltis vanoorti, assembly GCF_054136105.1. Taxonomy (NCBI): domain Eukaryota; kingdom Metazoa; phylum Arthropoda; class Arachnida; order Uropygi; family Thelyphonidae; genus Typopeltis; species Typopeltis vanoorti. Next base: position 62,335,895 of record NC_143571.1, on the reverse strand, counting down.
TTTAGGAAAATAAAAGAAACTCAAGATAGAGGAGAAAATAAGAAAAGAATTCAGAAATAATTAGAACATTTAATATCAGTATTCAAAAAATTACATCTTTACAGAATAACAGAAAATAAATTAAATTACATAAATATACTTGACATTTTTTAATTAAAATTTTAGGGTTTTTGATTTAATATTCACAAAATTAGAAATGATGTTCTTAACGTCTAATTCCGCACATATATCATTTTCAATAGCTATTAACGCCAAACTAACAAGCGTTTTTTGTGACATACTTGTTCTTAAGTAGGTTTTAATTGCAACTTGGAAAAGGAACGTTCACCGCTCGCTTCACTAACAGGTAAGGTTAATAGTATTCTTAAAGCAATTGAAAAGTTAAGGAAAGATAAATTATTGGACACAATAAAATTAAGAATATCGAAAGAGTTTTGAATATTTAAATTATCCTTTCGAAAAATATCCCAGAAAGCACATAACTCGCCATATAGTTCTATTGCATTTACGCCTTTATTGTCGCCGTCCATTAAGAGAATCTCTAAATCGTCGCAATTTTTTCGTAAATCTTCGTTATTAATTTGTAGTAATCTATACAATAAATTGAAATTATCATAATATGTTTTTAGTTGTTCAACACGTTCTATTAACGAAGACATTGCAACGTCTAGAAGTGTATAAAACACATTCACTCTAAATTTATCTTCTGGCGACTGTGGCGTTTCGTCATGATGCTCGTAGTCAAATTGTCGTGTTTTCTTTTGTCGTCGAACTTCCGTACCAGTTTTAAATTCTTGTTCTCCATCCACCTCTTCAATTAGTTCTTTTGCAGTTTTCAGAACTGCTTTACATCTTGTATCTGATCAATACACTTGTAAGAATATTTTTATGTTTTCGATAGATTCTAAAGAAAGTGTAATGTTCATATTTTTGTCTTGAAGCATTTTACTCACAGGGTTTATTCTGTTAAGTAAATCATGCCAAGTTATAAGAGAGCTATAAATTTGTAATCCTTTCTTTTATCACATAATGTTTGTGTTTCATGCTGAGTTTCTTTATAAAAATTTTCATTATTTATATTTTCAAAAAGTGCATCGTAAATTTCTCCTAACTGATATCGTCGAGGGCGGATTGCATTAATTTTACTTTCCCATCGCGTTTCTGATGGCTGTTTCAATGTTCATTTTTTTACGAACTTTAAAAGGATTGCCCAACGTTTGTAAGAGAATGAAAAGAAAGTGTATATGTCTTGAATAATAGCAAATAAACTAATTGTATCTGCATTCACTTTGGCTGCATCGTTAATGATTAAATTTAGAGTATGAGCAGCACCTGGCACGAAAGCTCGAGGATTTTTGTTCAAAAGGAAATGTTGTAGCACATATTTTTTACCTTTCATATTTGCCGCATTGTCATACCCGTGACCTCGCATGTCTTCAATGGGGATGTTCCATTTTTCCAGTTGTTCCATTATTGTTGCATATAAACCACGTCCTGTGGAATCTGATCTATCTACAAAACCTAAAAGGTTTTTCCTGATCTTGACAATTCCATTGTCACAGGAAACAAAGCGAATATAATGGTCATTTGTTCCGTTTTACTTGCATCAGGTGTGCAGTCTAAAATTATGGAATAATATTTAGATTTTCGAATTGATAATAAAATTGTATCTCTGATTGCGTTACTTAAAGTTTCCAATATTTCATTTTGTCTGTCTTTACTCAAATAGTGTACTCTATTGTTTCGTTGTAGAGCCATTTCAACATGATTTTTCCATAAACGGCTCAAACGTAGCAAACAGTTCGACTAATTTTAAAAAAATTGCTGTTATTCCTTTCATATAATTTATCAGATGATCCGCGAAAAGCTAAATTTTGGCTACTAAGGAATTTTATAATTTCAATCAAGCGTTCTAAAACACTCGTCCAATGTTTCTTTTCCATTTCATACATGCTTTGAGTCTGACAATCAATAGTAGTTTTGTTTTTTAAATTTTTATCAAGTTCCTCCCATTTTAAGAAATTTTTCATGTGAGTTAAACTAGTCTCATGTCTATGCAAAGTTGTCCTTACATTTCTCCAATCGTTATAATCAACTACTTGATTCAGTAGCTGCAAAAACTTTGCAATAAAAGCAAAAAACAGAATTTAAAGTTTCGGAATAAATGAGCCATATTCTTGGCACGAGCACCCCGTTCTCCATTGTTCTATTATAATACGTGTCGCCAAATTTACGACCATATGTATCTCTGGGATATATTATATTTCTCTTTTGAACAGGCCCCATTTCAATTAAAACAACGTAATTTTTCATCAATTTCATCAGTTCCTCATTCACCTGGATCTTCTAAATTTACAGAGACTAACAATATGTTAAGTTTTAGATTTAGTTGTAGAAGATTTAGTTGTAGTTGACCATGAAAGTGGTCAACTACAACTAAATCTTCTCCTAACTGTTTTTCACTTAAATCATGTGTCTTGTTATCTTGTTCAATAGTTGCAATAGTACTTTCATGAAAACTGGATGATGTGCACGGTTCTTCAACTATGATTTCTGACGTATCGAGTAGGTTACAATCTGCATCAGAATATTTTAATATTTTAACAAATTTATTAAGCGCTTCAGTTTGTTTCTTAATAACTGCTTCTTTCGCAGCATGACGCTTACGATTTTGTGCACCGGATAACTTTTTTTTTTTAATTTTTGATTCCATTTCTATTTTATGCCCACAAGAAATTATTACACAACACGACACAGAGACTAAATAATAGTCCGCACTGCGCTGCTGTCAGTAGCCTACTGAGATGTGTACCATGTGACTGGCTAACTAGAAACAAATATTTTGTACGAAAATTCGTTTCTGCGCATAAAAACCGTTCACCGTTTCACTTTAGATAGACTGCAGTAGACACGCCATTCTGCAGGCAAGTTTAGCCTGCTCTCGCTGCAAAATTGTCAACAGCCGGCTGATCAAAGAGGCAGCAATATACAATTTTTTTTTTAATTTTTCTTCGGTGTATCCGGCCTTATTTATTTTAATATTGATCATTCTAAGAATTTTTTGATTTTATGATAAAAATTTTGTTTCTTAAAAATGAACTTATCAACCGTGCACCGGTGGCGACGCCCCCTTCTTAGCGGCGCCCGCATGCCCGCTTCCGTCGGCCCTGCCTGCTCTCATCAGACACTTTTATGACAGTCTAAGCGCAGGAAAGGTTTGTAACTATAAAACATTAATACTATGAATAGGCCAAGGGTTAAATAAAACGTACATCCTGCACTTCGTTGATCAAATATGGATTCATGTGTCACGTCACTTAAACTCTCCCATTACGAAAGATGGTGCACCAGCTGATGGAAAGGGTCTACTGTCTGACAGATAAGTGACTATTTCTTATTTCTTGCACAAGGTGCAATGTAGGATTCGAAATCTAACGCTCTTACTTATATCGCATATAAACCGTCAATAAAATCATTTTCATCATTTTATAATTTCTTATATTTTTTTTTTTGTTTTCGAAAATTATTTTAACATGTTTCAGAAAGTAATGCAATGTTACCATGGAGGGAATGATACACATCCCTCTCCTAGATATGATTCAGACATGGGTTTTAACCTCACCCCTATTACGTGTAACCATCTGCCTGTCTTGAAGAAAGTAAGAAGTCACAGTAATCCCTTAGAATAAGCTGTATGTCTAGACTAAGAAGAGTTATTTCAAAGAGAAAAAACCTATCAGCCAGGCAATACCGTAAATCGTAAAAATAAAATCTAACATGCCACATTCAGTAATGGTACTCTGCTCAATTACTGCTGTCAGTGATTTTAGACCCGGCAGGGTGCAAATTTTTGAGATATCACTCCTAAACTTCAAGATTTAAAATTACTTAGGCTTATTAAAATCTGTTTGCTGTCGAACAACAAAACTTTTATGAGTATTCTTAACAAAAAAAGTATTTATCTTGTTAACAATAGAAACTTATCTGATGATCCCCAATCGCCTTTTATTTCACACATCTGTGGCAAGCTATAGCTTTATTCACTTTTTTTTTTACTGAGAAATCTCTTTTTAGTTATCGACGAACGTTACGATCCTTCTGTTTAATGGGGGAACATTTAGTTTCCTTAATGGGCTGTGTCCAGGTTAATGATAGTGCCGTCGCCAACGAATTTGACACTTGACATTTTTACTCATAGAGAAAAGAAAAATGTCCGAGACATTGATGGATTATACGTTATTAGAAGAAAAAGTGATCGAACTTTTTGAAAGTTCTGACTTTTTTTTTTGAGTACTTTTTTGAGAAATCTGTAAAAACACCATGTTCAAGGCATCGACGCATTTCAGAGACAAACTGCTAGCTAATTGCTGGAAATTATTACAGGATGTGATTGTCAATTTAATTTTGGACGTGTTACTAATAGGCTTTGAAATGGAAGAAAAAAAGAGAAATTTTCCAGTGAATATTAGTTTTTTCCACTAAGAATATATAATTTAATCTGAAGATATTGTTAAATTATAGCGATGAGAATTATAATGTCAAAGAATTTTAGATAAAAAAAAAAGATGGAAAGGGAATATCGTGGTTCTTTCACCAAACCTAATAAAATAAAAACGTGTATAAATAAATAAAATAAAATATGTTTTATAAATAAAATCTCCCTACTCGCTATTATGTTTACCTGTTCACGTTGTATGCTTTCATAGTCAGTGTAATGAAACAAAGAAAGAGTCAATATTGCGATATTTATTTGAAGAAAGAATCTGAAAAAAAATTGTGGAGAAAGAATGAGTTAAGTTAGTCACAAGGTAAACTTATGCCTTACAGTTAGGGATAAATATATATCCTCTTTGTGAACCCTTTATAACACCATCATTGAATAGCGATATATTTCTCCCAATAGGATTAGCATCATTATCTTTCTAATGCAGTCCAGTACCAAAGAATGTGATGATAATGTTGGGGCTCTAATTATGACTGGTTTCACTAACTCTGATTAAAAACATGAAACATCTGCATGTGTTATCAGCCAATTGCACGTGTGTATTTCTAGGCAGTTTCCCTAATAACATACAGACATACTATGTCAACCGTGCTTTAGTTAAAAAAGAAACAGCAGCTAGTGATTCTCAGCACAAAATAATGTCTATATTCGTTTAAATATGAAAAGTTTCCTTTTTTTATTCAAACAATTAATATAAACGAAATACATTATTATATAAAATTACTTGGGATGCTTCCTGTTACACTAATGTTTTTCGTTGACAATTTTGCAAGAAAATAAAATTAGAAATTGTCTTAATTATTGTAAAGTTGCGTATTGCCTGTATTAATTTGCACATTTTAGGGCAGTATCTTCCAAAATTGTATAAGTATTTATTTTCTATTCTGAGTTCTTAAGGAGTAGGTTTTCTGTATTAGAAGATAAATTTTCTTAATATGTTACAAAAAAAAATGTCATCAAAAGCATCTTTCTTGTTAGATGCGTCAGCTGGGTTATACTTTTCATAGCGCCAGAAGGCCATTACTATAATGTGCAGACTGGAATGTTATTTTATCCTGCAACTAATCACTGTATTCTTCACTTTCCTTAATACAGAAATTCTTTTAATATCTTGAAAACGTTCCAGTTGGATAGAGAAAAACTATTTTAATCATCCATGATTCTAATTAAACTCGTCATCTGTTTTAGTTAGTTTGCATAAGAGATTTTGGAAAGTAGTTGCTTTGAGGGAAATATTAGAAATTCTAATTCTGTTAGCCACATTAACTGACTCGTGCAGTAGACATTTGCATATAAAAAAATCGAATATTTTCTTTTTTTAAATCATAATGAAATTATCTAGGATTGCTTATTTTGTATGTTCATTATCTCATTCGTTCTAAACAATTCATTGTTTTTCCTTTTCATTGGATATTCTTTGTCAACGAAGCTATAGTAACAGTACGTCAAGCTGATTGTAATGCTTTTTCTTCTATAAATCCTCTCAGGAGACTGCAATGAATTTGGTGTAATAATTTCTTACTTAAATATATCTTCTGGATTGAATTATAATCACGGTCACAGAACTTTTTTCATCTTTTTCAGTTCGGTTATATCCTTTATGAGATGACATGTGATGTTCTTCTTTCTATATGCCTTACTCCTGTCTTCTCATTGGAGACATGAAGTGGCATTAACATTATCTAAAAACATATTTTCATCTATAGAGCATGGTTCCTAGCTAACTCTTAACCCCAAATTTGGCTCATTTGAAACCTAATTAATGCTCTGATAGAGCGATTAACACTATCACAATTGTCTGATAGAGCAGACGATTGCGCGAGTTCTTCTGACCGGTTTTTCTGGTTTGTGGGATGAATATTGTTTCCTTTGTGGATGGGAATGTAATTTAGGAAGTACGGAAATAGTCAATTACGGAAGTGCGTTTACAACAACATTGTCAATGTTTATCACGGTGATTGAACTTAGAACCATTTTGGATTATGTAATTGTAGAGTGTTTCTTTATTGTCATTTGTAACATAATTTGTATCATTGTTGCTGCAAATTTGTCACTAAACAGGATCAAATTGAAACCAAAAATGTAGATACGTAAAGCTGCTATATTTCATTAATATCCTTCCAGAATATAGGATTTATTACTTGCATGCATATAATAGATGGCAGAGTAAATGACAGACCTACCATTGTGATTCTATCAATGTCGTACTTGTCATCTTCTGTTAGCATTATGACAAGAGTGAAATATACAAAACCTGAATAAACCCAAATATTTTCATTGGTAGCTATAACAGAAAAGTTTTATTATCTACTTAAACTTAAGTATTCTATTTATTGTATTGACCATTTCTCTAGTGGCGTTCAATCTCATCAGAGTGACGATAGCCGCTTGTGTAATCAATGATAAATAAACATTGGCATTCACCGCCTAGCTGTGATTTTATTCGTCTTTTACATCTTTTTAATTTCTGTTTGTCTATTGTGTTGTCCGTTGGGCTTGTATTTCTATCGTTCTGTGCCTCTCTAGTCTGTTCTCTCTATTTTTGTTCATTTACGCTTTCCATTTTACGAAGCGGTGTGTGTTCAGAACACTATGTATACGTTTTGATTTACAGTTTTCTCTGTATAAGAGTATTCATTAGCTTTGCAACTTTTTTGCTGTTAGCCAACCTTTTCTAGTAAAGCTACTCTGTGTACACAAAATTATCACAAAGCACACATCACCATAATGTACATCTGGAAGTCTCCTCGCTTGAATAATCGATTTCGTCGAAGCGTTGATAATTAGTAGAGAACGATGTTATATGGTGTAGAACAGAATAAAGGGAGACAAGGAAAGAAAGAAAGAAAGACTGCATCTGTGTATTTCTGGAAAGAGAGAGAGAGAGATTGCAAAAGTTTTAATTAGAATGGTTTCTCTCAATGGAGAGTTAAAGACAATTCGCTACCATCATTGGAGCTTACTGAGTGACAGATAAAAAAGGAAACGAAACACAAGGATACATCGATTTTAGGTTTCTAGTGAGCAACAGTTGGTACCACAGCTGGAAGATTCTGTTGCTATAGCAACGATCACTACACTGTAGCGGCACTTCTTGGCAAGAGACAACCTGAAAGACAGTAGCGGAGACAAAATGGCATTTTCCATCGTTCTAAGCAACCCTCTATGTTACCTCCCCATTCAACACGACTAAGCAAGCGTGACTGTGTTTGCACGCTCATTTGTAAGATAATTCAGCACGAAATATTGTTTTGGGACGAACTCTTCTTGTATATGAAATGTACTTTTCAGATGAAGATAACACGCTCGTGTGGATTATACCAAACACGAAAAGAGCCATCGTATAGATCATAAACACCTTTCCCGTTACGTGATCATTACCTATAATGGAAAGGAAAAAGCATTGAGCGTGATGTAGTTTAATGATCGCTGCTGCTAGCCCTAACTTAACATACTTAGGAAAATCTTCATTGGGAAACAGGATAAGCATCAAATATCTGCGTCTACGCTATAAATATCCACTAATAAGAAATAGGCATGCACTTTTCATTTAATATTCTTTTTTATAATTTGTAATCAAATATATTTCATTTCTAAATTTATTTCACATCATTACTTCTCGGTGTGTTTCGCAAATTCTTTTCTGTTGATTACTATTTACAGCTAAACCGCTTATTATCAAGAAATGAGATGGCGCACTTGTCAATAGTGCGCCACCTGGAATAAAATATTCCAAATTAATTGTGAGATCTAAATATAGCAAAAAATATTTACTTTTTTTTTATCTTGGTATATAAAAAAAGTAAATATAAAAAAGTAAAATATTTACTTTTTTATATTATTTACTACTTACAATTCTATATAAATGACCATAATTTGTGATTTAAACTGTATTTAATTAAAATTTGAATTGCTTTGACTTTGATTAGATTGCAAAAATTATACGTTTTAAGCTTAATAAACACGAAATCATTTCAAACGTATCTGGAATATTCCAAAAAATAAAAATAAATTAACATGAGTCGGTTTTCACCCTTCTTTTAAAGTCCCTTCTGTAGCAACGTTTTTGCCCGTGGTTTCTGTTATAGTTCGAAACATTTGTTAAAAGCTAGTAGGAAAGTCGAAAAAATTTAGGCCTTCTGAATTGGTGTTTGTAAAAACAAAATTGGCTTTTCTTTTAACCGAAACGTTGTGAGCATTGTTGAACCTGTTTTACATGTTGAGATCGTCTACTAAAATTGAGTAGCATGAATCTATGGAAATTTTAAATTTCTATTGATTTTATTGAACACTTAATCTAAGCTAATCATTTTCTTCAGTTTTCTTTTCATACAAAAGTTGAAGTTGAAGAAATCGTCAAAGCCGAGACAAAACAAAAACATTTAATTTTATTGACTTAATACATCAGATATTCAGTGAACAATAGCAAATGACACACTTACCTTAACCTACACAAATAATACTTTCATACTAACCAAGTGGAGTCTCCGTAATTCATGGCGTCTATGATAGGAGTCTTTTATCTGGTGTTTTCAATCAAAAAGTGAGTTTTGTTTTTAAATGTTAAACCCATACATGAGACGTTGGTTGATCAACCTATAGTACATTAGTAACGCGTATAGGTAATGGGTTGGGAAAGGAGAAATTTGTTTATATTTGATTTAAAAGACTGTATCTTGTATTCCTTGGGAAATGCATCAGAGGAAAGACTGTTCCACAGTACAGCAGTAGCAGGGATGAAGGAGGTGGAAAAGATACTTATTCTGTAGGTTTAAAGGTGTACTGTGAATGGATGTTGGGTGGTAGCTGTACTTGTTCCAGCGGCTTAGTACTGAGTGAGGGAATTATTGATGCTATTTCAGAAGAACATTTGCCGTGGAAATATTTATAGAATACGCAAATTGCAGAGACCAAACACTGTGTAAAAGTGGGCGGAGTGAGCTGGTAAGAAATGGGTCATTTATTAATCTAATTGCTCTCCTCTGTATTGAGTCAAGCATTTTGAGGGAGCTTTTAGGAGCCTCACTCCAAATGTGAGAACAGTATTCGATAGCTGGAAGGATTTGTATAAAGTTAACAGCCAGCTGTTTAGAGGTGAAGTAACGTCTTGAGCGAAAGAGAAATCCTAGTATTTTGGAAACTGAGGGTGCAATGGTTAGCCGGTCTCATACGGGGGTGGAATAATTTTTCTCCCAAAAATTCGGGGTTTTGTCGTCCCTCAAAACTCGCCAATACCAACTATCCCCATGAACACACACACACACACACACAGATCTACAGCATAAATCGTTGCCATTAGGAGATGCAAAAGAGGAGTGGTGTGCAGAGTGCATTATTCGCAGTGACCACTCATAAGGGGAGTGGGGGCTGTCTCTACTCCTAAGTGATGGATGGGCTAAAGAAAAATAATGCCAACGAAACCAATTTTGTTTGCCGTTAATTTATTGACTGTCATTTATAGCATTATAATTTTACATCGTTTTGGGTTTTACCGTAAAAAAAATTCAAATTAAACTAAAATTAAATTCACTCGCAATATTTTGGTAAATATCCCGTATTGGTTTAAAGAGTTTGCTACATTTAACTACTAAAAATTACTATTTTAAGAATTTAGATGACGCAATCAACTTTAATACTGATTCCAGATCAAATCAAATCAAATTTCAAGAAAAATCACAATCAGAACGAACCGAAAATGGGAGAAATACTTCAGGATCATTCTTGATTTGGTTTATTTTTAATTATGGTAAAAGCAACTAGGGCTACGAGGCCATGTATTATGTCTGTTACTTGCACGTTCTCTTGCACGTCATCATTACAATCTAAAGCAAAACATTAATTAAATCGTAATCTAAACAGTTACATACAATATATTTTGAGCTTTTATTAACTTTTATCCTATTAAATAACAAAAAAGAGAATAAAATTATTTTGTAACTTATTATATATTATATAATATTTCTAAAATTTTTAAAAAATAAATTAAATTCTTAGTTCAGTTAAAATTTGATTATACACTCTTTATTATTTTTTTTAAGAAAATTATAAAATAAAATGAAAAAAGTAAAAATTAGTATCAGTATCAGTAGAGTACGGAAGAGCGACCGTTAGATGCGGTGATTGATTCATTAATACCCTTTGAGGGTAACGGATGGCAATGCTGTACCAATGAAGTTTAACTGAGGTTCGGCTGTTGCTGTTACCCCCTTGGGTGATGAGACATCTGAGGTTCGGCTGTTGCTGTTACCTCTTTGGGTGATGAGTTTCGAGAGTTTGTTCTCTTGAGGTTTTTGCCTTAACCACCTCACCGGCCATTATGGATCCAATATGGATACGCATACGCTTCGTATCCTTCACATATTTCAATGTAATATCAATGGTATTAAAATTTTAATATGCACTTCGCATCCATGATAAACTCGACGTCTATAGACGTCGTCGCCGGTAGCGTAGTGGGAACAATTTGAGTCCCCGGAGAAAGTGTTCTCCGGCACGGCCCGGTGAGGGGCTTTGTCGGTGAATTTTTTCTTCGGAATTTGAGCGGTTCTGCTCGGTGGTCGGGGAGCCCGTCACTGAGTGGAACCAACGCTGAGATATGGACGGTCTTTCGCCCACTATGAAGTGGCCTAGAGATCGTCCGATTTTTTGAGATGTCACCTTTACTTAAACAGTCGGTGATTAATTAAATGCTCAGGTTTCCCCTCATACGTGATAAGCTTTCGCCTTTTACAAAAGATTACCGTGAGCTTGGGTGACGAATGGCAATGCTATAGCCTATGAAGTTTTAACTGAGGCTTGCCTGTTGCCCCTTAGAGATACGCAAATGAGTGACTCTGCTCGGTGGTGGGGGAACCTGCCACGGTGTAGAGCCCACCGGTTCTCCGAGATTCTGACTTGGTCCTGCGGACCGCTCATCCGTGGGATCTGATCTTACATCTTACACTGCACCTTAACATTACCTTGGAGGGTAATTGATGGCAATGCTGCAGCCAATGAAGCTCTAACTGAGGCTCGGCTCTGCCATTACCCTCTTGCCATGATCAGAGCTTTAATAGCTCAATAACACCTTATCCCTACAGATAGCGGGAAAGATGAAAAGTATTCTTGCTTCCCCCCTTTAAGCCAGTCCTTATAAGGACTATAATAAAAAGTAGTATATTAACGTAGTAATAATATCTCTGCTTTTCTATTTTTTATTTTCTATTTATTTATTCTTTTATTCCACAAATTCAATTGTAATTATGAATTTTTTGATAATGGATTTTAATTTAAAAAATGAATATATTCAATTTTAAAATTAAAAATAGGTATTTTTAATAAACAAAATGGATTGAAGATGAATGGATACAAAATTGTTGATTCTCGATTTATATCAATAACTAGGAGGGCTCCGCCTTCGGCGCCCAAACTTCCCGAGTTCCGGACTGGAAGGTCGGTTCTCCTTGAATTCTGATAACTCGAATTTTGAAAACTCGAAAGGGGTTCACCCCCCCCCTCTGGCGCCCAACCCGAAAGTTTCAGACTAACGTTACATAAAAAGGCTTATCATTTTATATCTATACGGTAGGTATGATTAGCCTTCTGAAGTCCGTTGTTCAACTTGTAATCATTTAGCTTTGCTTATTAATATTACCCACTTCATTCGCATTTTCTGGTTGTGTATCGTTTGTTCATTTTATTACGTTAAGTTGGTTGACCAGCCCAGTTTTCACTGAAGTGCTTGGAACAACTTGGCCTATTTTCCCAGCCATCTGTTCATTGTTTTCCCCGAAGAGCGCTTACTGCTCAAATGACATTTTTGCAGGCAGGAAATTAAAAAAGAACCAAACCAAACGTGTGACCTCAATAAACTGCCGTAGTGCTGACAACGGATCTTGTATCCGCTCTTATAAGAATATGGATGGTTAGATTCTGGAGAAACACAAGCGAAGCACAGAATTTCCAACCCAGTTCATAGTATAAGAGTTAAAGAAGGAATAATTTGGACTGTAGGAAAATATCTCTACTATGGAAAGCAAACATAAAGTTAAATAAAAGTGATAATAACAGGAACTTACTTTGCAAATTATTATGCATCAATATAGTTTAATTTCATCTTTATGCAGCTAATTCTTATTACTTTTCATGTCCCTTCCACCGACGAAAAGGTAAACCTATAGTGCATAAGCGCAGATGGAGTAAGATTGTTTTATACTTTTTATTTATTTTTACCTAATCCAGAAACGCTTTCCTAGTGACCAAATATGGAACTTTTTAAACCACTGCAGCCTTCCTGTAATGAGGTGGCGGTCATACACTCGCGCACGCACGCACGCACGCACACACACACACACACACACACACACACACACACAGGTAATAAAATTAATCTTCGATCTAAAGCCAATTGCAAACATCCATACCTGTAAAAACTCGAACCCACGACCTACTGGTCCGAAAACGGGACGTTATTCACTCCGTCAACCAGGCTGGCGATTATTGAAAATTAGCAGAGGGATATTGTGTCTTGTTTTTTTTTTTTTTATACATTGCTCCCATACACGAGAGATCGAAGGACATCTATTCGGTGTATGGAGCTCACGTGAGGATTGAGATAGAACTTCAGTGATCTTTTGTTGTCGTTGTTGTTGAAGAGCTGCAGGTTATAGTTGTTTAGGAATACTGCATGAAGAATAACGTAGAGATGCAGGTTCGGTGTGTATGCAGTGGCACAAGAAAGGGATGCTATTTCTGGTGCTGCTCTTTTATTAACAGGTGCAACTGAAAGTGGAGGAAGTGATGGTTTCAAGTTCAGTGGAGCAATGACCATCGAAGTACATGCAGAATAGACACGATGCTGAAAAATTGCATTTATAAGAGAGGGATCATCTGTGAGCCTAACTGCTCTTCTCTGAACGACATCAAGAATTTTTAGAGACATATTTATCAGCCGTTTGCCTTTCACGTATGTTTTGAGTGGGCGGGGGGGGGGGCATTTTTCAAAAAGAAAAATTGCTTCACACCGGTGTGAGATCAGAAAGTTCGTATTCACTTAAAGGCTGAGAAAAACATTATGGTACTTAGAAGAGTTAAACTTACGGTTTTTTAACTAAACGACAAATATCGTTCTTCTGAATGAGTCAGAGAGTATCTCTCTTTTTCAAGTGGACACGCGAATGTTCTTGATTCATTGCTGCAAAGAGCTGTATTTATTGCATAAGGTTTCTAATTACGGTTTTCCAGTGTGTCGAATACATTTTCCAAAAGATGTAGATGATTCTTTGTTCTTTCAGGTTTTTGTTCCCAACTCTCTAGAGGCTGGAATAAAGGTAGAATCAGTTGCAGTCGGGATTCATAAATAAATGTTTGTTTTATTTTTATCAACAATCCTGGTTTCGAATTTTAAAAGCATGATCTCTCTATATATTGAAAGCTGAAAAGAAAAGATGGTAGAGAAAGGAAAGAAAATGCGTCTTTTATCTTGTGCAATCCTTCCGTTCATATGCAACCTTGTGCAATCGTGGTATGAGTGAATCTTACACAGTAATAGTCTCTCTCTCTCTCTCTCTCTCTTTCTCTCTGTGTGTGTGTGTGTGTGTGTGTGTGTGTGTGTGTGTGTGTGTGTGTGTGTGTGTGTGTGTGTGTGTGTGTGTGTGTGTGTGTGTGTGTGTGTGTGTGTGTGTGTGTGTGTGTGTCTTTTTCTTCCATTGACGTCATGCGTCGGTCTGCTAATACCAGATAATCTCCAAGTGAGATTATAGTCCTTGATATTTTAATTCTCCTTTTTCTAGTGTAATGGAATTTACATTTACCGCTAACACCCTCCTGTGAAGCTACATTTCGCTTCAATATTATCCTTTTATAAAAACAATATAACCCCATTTTAGAAGTGTTTATTGAGTCTCAAAAGATAATTTGCATAATTTGAAAAGAAATCCAATTACATTAACTCGGCTTTGGAATTTCTACGTTGTACACATAAAGGAAGAAAATGGTCTAAGATGATTCATCTTGAATTTAGATGCATCATTTTGAGTAAAAGCATATTTCTCAAGATAGCTAGTATATCAGGTTTAGTTCTAAACCTAATACGATCCATCACAAAAAAAAATGTTGAAATATAATATTTTAAACAATTACTTTCTGTGGCTTATTTTCCTGAACCTAAGATGATGATTATTGAACGCACATTTCGGTTTCCTAAAACGTTTTTGGATTATTGTTTTTATTGGTGTTAGTTATTGTAATAACACCATTAATAAGTCGAATAGCATTTATCATATACGCAACTTGTAAAAGAATCCTAAGAAAATTAGATTTTTTCCATTACATTTACATTAAAGTAATGAAATATCAGTATTGAAGTTACAAGGTTCATTAGTTCTCTGTTAACTAAATGCACTTCGATCGAATTGTGTCTGTCTTAAAAATGAACAGTTATCATGGGATACTTAGTTATCATATAGTGCATGGGATCATCCTAGCAGTCATGATCCCATGCACTAAATCCACTCATTATAATGTGGATTTAATTCATACCACAAGAAACAACAACATATCATTTCCACTATCGAACGTTATCGTTGAGACAGCAAACAACCAGCTAAAAAACTATTCTCATTCCCACACTTCCAACAGACTGAAATAATCTGAAATGTAAATCGTTAAGAGACAAGATTAATTTCCATTGCTTCATAGTTCAAGTTGTTCTGTGCGCCTTGGCTTATCCCAATGCCATTCGTTGCTATTAACAAAGGTTTGTAGGCAGCAGGAAAATGTCTATAAAATATATAGATATTTTTCCCAGTTAATATCTGAGATATCATTCTTAAACACTTAACTCTCGATTGTACTCGTTTATCTTAGAAATCGAAATGGCTTTTAAGTGAACTACTAATCTTTATAGATCACAAACGTTTCATCTTGCTCAGCTAGATTCATTTTCTAGATTCATTCAGTAGGAAGGGAGGACTTAAACTTGAAACGTTTTATAGTCTTCTGGCACGTTAGAGTTTCATCCTCCATCTTGAGTCGCTTGGATAACTTAGATATTTTAAGATTGCAACAGGACAGGAATATGCAACTATATTTACGACACTTACCTCTCGTTCCACATTAATTATGTTCTGGACAAATTCTCTTATAAATATTGACAGTTATTTGCTAAATAAACTGAACACTTCAATGAAGAAGTGTTATTTATCTACCAATCGCAAAGCTGTTTTAAAACTGTCTGTCTTCGGCTATAACAACAACAAAAATAAATAAATAAATAATAAGAAAGCAAAGTATTTGACAAATAACATAATTTATTATCAATTTCAATAAATACTTTTCATGTTTGGTCACTGTCCCATTTTGGAAAACCCTCATGCACGTATAAAAGATTGAAGGCGACGTGGAACCACCTAGCGGCAGGAAGAAAATATAACGCTGTATTACAGATTCAAATTCGATGGTAAAAACATGACAAGTTTATTTAACAGTGGGGATTTTTTATGCTTTTCTGGTACAGCTTACGGCAGCACGGTCTTTGATCAGAACAAGCAAAAAATAGTTGTTGACGAATATAGAGAGGTTTGGAATAATATCTTACTGAGATTTATAAAATTATAAATAAAACTAAATCTTCTAAAAATTAATTTATAAATAAAATTAAATCTTCTAAAAATTAATTTATAAATTAAATTATAAATTTCAATAAAATTATAAATATCATTTCATACACCTTTTTTTTTTCGTGAATATAGTTTAGTATTAATAATTATAGATAGTTTTTTTTAACCTAACGGGTATAGAATCGACCGTAAGATGCGGTGATTGATTTTATATGAGATGCCCATATAGGGTAACGGATGGCAATGCTGAACCAATGAAGTTTAACTGAGGTTCGGCTGTTGCTGTTATCCTGGGTTAATGAGTTCGCTCTCTTAGGTTTTGCCCTAAGGGAGCACTTTGAGTCTCCGGGCAAAGTGTTCTCCGGCACGGCCCGCTGAGGGGTACTTGCCGGTGAATTATTTTCCTCGGAATATGAGCGGTTCTGCTCAGTGGTCGGGGAGCCCGTCACTGAGTGGAACCAACGCTGAGATTAGGACGGTCTTTCGCCCACTATGGAGTGGCCTAGAGATCATCCGTATTTTTGAGATTTCACCTTTACTTACATAGTCGGTGATTGATTTTATATGAGATGCCCATATAGGGTAACGGATGGCAATGCTGAACCAATGAAGTTTAACTGAGGTTCGGCTGTTGCTGTTATCCTGGGTTAATGAGTTCGCTCTCTTAGGTTTTGCCCTAAGGGAGAAATTGAGTTACCGGGGAAAGTGTTCTCCGGCACGGCCCACTGAGGGGTACTTGCCGGTGAATTATTTTCTTCGGAATGAGCGGTTCTGCTCGGTACTCGAGTTTCACTGAGTAGAACCAACGCGGAGATTTGGACGATCTTTCGCCCACGAATGAGTGGCCTAGAGATCGTCCGATATTTTTGAGATATCACCTTTACTTACATAGTCGGTGATTGATTCATTCAATCCAATACCCTTGGAGGGTAATGGATGACAATGCTGTAGCTAATGAAGTTCTAACTGAGGCTCGGCTATTGCTGTTACCCTCCTGCCATGATCAGAGCTTTAATAGTTCGATAACACCTTATCCCTACACTGTCCTCTACAGATAACGGGGAAGGTGAAAAGCATTCTTGCTTCGCCCCTTCAAGCCAGTCCTTATAAGGACTTTTAACCTAACTGGTATGCGAAAATAATCCTTTTTAGGACTTCCAAGGTAACGAATGGCAATGCTGAACCAAGGAAGTTAACTGAGGTTCGGCTGTTGCTGTTATCCTGGGTGATGAGTTTTTGAGTTCGCTCTCTTAAGGTTTTTGCCTTAAGGGAGTACTTTGAGTCTCTGGGGAGGGTGTTCTCCGGCACGGCCCGCTGAAGGGCTTTGTCGGTGAATTATTTTCCTCGGAATTTGAGCGGTTCTGCTCAGTCGGGGAGCCCGTCACTGAGTGGAACCAACGCTGAGATTTAGACGGTCTTTCGCCAACGAATGAGTGGCCTAGAGATCGTCTGATTTTTTGAGATTTTACCCTTTACCTAAACAGTTCCAGGGTAACGAATGACAATGAAGTTTTAACTGAGGCTCGGCTATTGCCGTTACCCAGCCATTACTAGAACGTTTAGCTCAATAACACCCCATCCACACCGATTTTCGTCATTCAGATGACGGGATAAAGAATCAAGGACTCAGTCCATTGCCCAGGTCTTTTAAGAACTTTAACCTATTATTTCGTGAGTTTGTTAGATGCTTATTGTTTTAAAAACACCGAATTCCACAATGTTGGAAGAATAGAGAATATAAAAATTGGAATTTTTTTCTGGTCAACATCGCTTGTAGTGGATGGATTGGATTAAATTTCATGTTAGGGCATTTACTAAAATGTTCTCTCATTTTCATTTCCATTTTGATTTAACTTAGACTATTTTAGCGACAAATTTTAAAAAGTTTATAATCATAAAAGCTATATGTTTTAAATCGTTATCTGAAGATTGTAGTTGTTATTCTGTAGCAAGACTCGACAAACATTTTCTGATAAAGATCGAATCTTGCAGGCTTTGATGACTAAGAAGTAAAATTGAAGGTATCGTACATATAACATACTCGTATAAGATAAACAACAAAACTTAAACATTTTTATTAACAAAATAAGAATATAATTGTGTACAAACAGATTTTGAGGAAATTAGTGAGAAATATGGAATTATTTTTAATTCCATATTTACGCCTAATTGGGATTCAAATTTGGTGTTCCGAGTCGTAATAATTGATTGCAAAATGCTCATTAGAAAAGGCTCATTTGTAACAAAATTTTATGTATTTCATCCATGAAAATGTCTTTTAACATGGTGAACATTGCTACAAATATGTACCAATTCACGACGTAAACTGGTGATACGTGCGACTAAGAAATCCGTGGAATGAAGCCACTGTCGTTTGCACTGAGTGCGAGCTGCATCGGTGGAAGCACGCAGCAACGAGAGTGAAACATATGCAAGCGAAAGGGCATGGCTGCGTAACAGACACCGAAACACCAGTTTCGTGATTCTACGACGATATTTACTTAGCTCGCTTATCCCCATTGTATGGTAATGAATTAACATACCAGGAATTAAACATTATCTCTGTTAGAATGCATATTACTATTGCCTCTCTTGATGAGTCTTGACTCTAGGAGGTGTTTGTATAATAATAATAATAATTCATTACATATGATACATACATTACATAGATTTGTTTACATATGATACATACATGTATTCTGATAATTAATAATAATTTTTTTCGCAATAATAATTATGATAATTTACTGTATAACATGTCATACATACATTACATACTTTTGATTACATATGATAAAACATTGCATACATTTGATTACATGTGATACATATTTTTATTTTACTTATTTATTTATTTATTTTATCTTGGATGAATGTTATTTCTCAGCTTTCATCCTCGAAGCTTATTTGTGAGCTTATCTGAGGATGACACTAGTTATTATTTATTGGTCTGTTTGCTGTGTTGGGAAGCTATGAAATCAAATCTATGTTTAATAGGTTTGATTTCCTCTGAAGCCGTTGATTGAGAGATTAGCACGCACGCGCGCGCGCACACACACACACACACACACACACACACGAAAACTTGAAATGTCTTGATGCGTTGCTGAACTGGAAGCCTGAACGAATATATTGTGTTTCATTAAATTTGTATGGTATTTTGGGTGCGTATTTCTTGTTCATAGTATGTCCTTAGTGTGCTCTTTTCAGGCTATTGTAGTTTGTAAGGTTTCTGTAATCAATAATAATAATAATAATAATAATAATAATAAATGTACACATCTATAGAAGGTGTTATAGTCCGGTGAACTTGAGGAGAGATATTAAAACATTAAGTGAATAACGTAAGTTAATATTATGGGCCTCCAGCTATGATTTCTGAAAAGAGTAATTTTTAATGCAGAATATTTAATATTTGTGTTGTTTGCTGTAAAACGTTTACTTAAATTATTTTAATTTCTTTATGTATATCCTAATCGCGATGATTAAATCTGTAGCACATTAGTATCGTATTGTGTGGACTAACACTTAAATAATTTATAAAGTCTCTTAAACAGACTCGCATAAGACATATATAAGATAATCAATTATCTAAATATTAATTAATTAGTTAATTATATATAAATTAATTAGTAAAATATGATGCGTTCCTAAATGCTATTTCTAAATAATTTTTTTCTGTAACCACCAAAAATTGAAGGCGCGTGGCACTCGTGTTCTTTGACGACCTCGGTCACCAAATTTATAGTAACTATGCTTTTCCAAAGAGAAACTGTGGCTTCAAATGCATTGGGTCATGCACCTCTGAAAAGATGGGTGATAAATGATCTTTGATCGCCAGATGAGAGATCATTACCATCTTAATGGAGACCTGAAGTGGCTAAAAAGTGCCTGTTTCGTTTTCTTAATTCCCTAGCGATTATTATGGGCTGTAGATTTTCAACCTTTCATGTCAGAGGACTGAATTGATATTAAAAGGAATAAAGGGAGGCATGGCTAGATAATTCAGTATACAAGGTGGTACTTAATTATAAAAAAAAAAGTTATGTATTAAGATTATTTTGAATCACTGCTCTTCTATATTTTCCGGAAGCAACATTTTTCAACCAAAGGTTATTGTTGATATCGACTACGAAGGTTTCCTTAAGTATACCTTAAGTTCTGAAGTATTTTACTAAACTTCGACCCATTTTTGATTTGTGTATTTTCAACATATAATTTTGTTTTTTCCACTAGATGCTCCGATTGGAACCAAAATCGAATTCGATAAAGTTTAATCGAGTCAAAATACCAATATATATATATTAGGATAACCAAGTAATTTTATAAACTTGGTTATTTTAACTCCTAATCCCAAGAATGCAAACAATTAAGTTTGCGCGTGAAACAAAGTTCAAGTCTAAAGATGTTACAATACCAGGGCAACTCATTGTAAAGGTGGGTAAAGCTCATCTCACTAGAAGATGTATACTGCAATGCATTATGCGTGGGGGCACTACTCAGACCGGTTTCAACCTTTTTTTGAGGTCTCCTCAGTGAGTAGCTAGACCATATATATATATATTTTTGAGGTCTCCTCAGTGAGTAGCTAGACCATATATATATATATATATATATATATATATATATATATATACACCAAGGTTTTAGTAATACGGAGCCTTATCACCTTTACCTATAGAAGTTACAACAAGGTGTTTTTATTTTTAATAAAAATCTCTGGAGGAGATATAGATGTAATAAATTTTTTAATTGGAGATATTGTATATTAGGATAATCAAGTAATTTTATAAACTTGGTTATTTATTTATTAATTTATTTTTATTTATTTTTTTTATTTATTTATTAATTTATACCTGCAGATTTGTGTGTTTGCCTGTTCTGAGAGACGAAAAACCAGAATTTTCGGAAAGGGAAAAAACTTATGAGACCTGATAATTCTCCATTTGATTGAAACCACACCGGATAAAACTTCTTTACGTCATAAATGATATTCCGACCCAGGTTTTCCTAACCAAAGGGTTCGTCTTTACCAATTGAACTCGAAGTAAGTCATTTGTTTGCAGCAGTAAGCTGTGAGCCGAATATTTCGGGGGGGGGGGTGGATCTCGCTTAGGAAGTAATGAATGACCTAAGATGTGGTCGTTCTATTTTTCTCAGTTAAGTTCATGGAGATCATCCCGAGAAATTAAGACAAGGAACAGCCATTGACTGATAATGACGACAGTATCAGCTACTAGAAATTATTAGTGAAATCGAGGCAACAGTGAGAATATATAACTTGGTGGATAATATGAAAAGAAATTCCAAATTCTTCTTGAAAAAAAAAAGTCTACGTCTTGTGGGGATTGATGGAGTCTCCTGGTACGTTACTTACTTTTACACTACCGATGTAAAAATTGGTTTTCGTTTCAGACTTTTATATATAGACATTTAGCATGTGTATATATATAAAAACCTAAGCCTACACGTGTTCCCTTTGAGCTCTTCTAACTAATCTTTGTAATCTCCAACTCTTTTATGTTCGACTTCATTTAGTAGCAGAATAATCCCGACAGCGAAATTTACGCATGAATGCGACTGTAAACTTAATTCCGTACTCCGACTGAAAGACGATGACCGTCTCTTATAAAGTAAATTAAATATCAACTGTGATGGAGGAAAAATTAAAATGCGAAATGATCTTAAGCAGTGTAACTTGTTCTCTTAGACGAGTCTCATGCACTCAAGAGTGTAAAACTATAATGCATTTCTATTAGCAACGTGGATGGACCAAGAGTTAGATAATCAGCAAAGTGGCATTCTTCTAACCTTAGTTGATGGTAAATCATGATAGCAGAGATCTGCTGCTACCTTTAGGTTTCTCTCAGAGCTGAGGGAGAATGTGTGGTATTGCATGTCCAGGCTGTCCATCGTTTTGGTTAGCTTACGGTAATCTTCTACTGTGGCAGGCTGGATCTTCATGCCATCGTATACATTTTAGACCCTGTATAAGTTATTTGTAGATCTGTTACAGAGGACCTTAGGACCCTGTATAAGTTATTTGTAGATCTGTTACAGAGGACCTTAGGACCCTGTATAAGTTATTTGTAGATCTGTTATAGAGGACCTTAGATTCGTCCATCTGTGCTTTTCTCGAAGGGCTATCGGAGGCAGCTTCTGTTTAAGAGAGCTAGAGGGGTCATCATTGGGGACTTCATCTTCCATCCTGTCATACCAGAATGTTTCTTCTGTTCTGCGCGCGTGTACTTCCTTAAACTCTGTAGTGGGTGGGGAAACCACCAAATCAATCTTTTCCTCCTCTTGTCTTATGTCTTCTCCTTCACTACTTGTCATGGAATATAAATTTAAAAATCCTAACCATTTCTCATTAAATCTTTTTTAAGTAACTCAAAAGCAAGTTTCTTGTCAAGGCTTTGGACTAAATTGTCCGTATCTAGATTACTCATTTTAAATGGCTTACCTGTGAATCTGCTGGTACGTCTAGGTAGTCCAAATTTCCGCACAGTTTATAAGAAAATTACTAAAATATCACAAGTCAAAATTCAATCTTCATCACACTCAAAATTCTAAAGTACAACGTCAATTATCACTTCGTTGATCATGAGCATTCAAGTCTAGTTGCAACCTTAGTCCTTATAAGGACTGGCTTAAAGGGGCGAAGCAAGAATGCTTTTCATATTCCCCGTTATCTGTAGAGGACAGTGTAGGGATAAGGTGTTATTTTGAGCTATTAAAGCTCTGATCATGGCAGGAGGGTAACAGCAATAGCCGAGCCTCAGATAGAACTTCATTGGCTACAGCACTGCCATCCATTACCCTCCAAGGGAATTGGATTGAATGAATCAATCACCACATCTCACGGTCGATTGATTGACCAGTTGCAACCTCATGCAATAATTTTATTATAATATTTAGTTCAAAAAAAAAATAAAAAGGTGGGCTATATTTCTATAATTAAAATCTAAAAATAAATTGTATTTAATTAATTTTGAAATCATATTTTTATAAACATTTTAGATGAAGTCCTATTTATAATAAAAGATAAAATTCAAATAAAAATCGAAAATATTCCGGCTTCCTTAAATCGCGAAGATGGTAATTCCATGGCATAATTGAACTGTATAGCGTTTTAGAGCCAATGTTCAACTGTTACGTGTAAAGCAATCATACAAAACCTTTTTCCCTTTTTTTTCTTTAAATTTAAAGAATAGGTACATTCTAACATTTCAGATTATTAATAAACTTATTTTCATTCTCTCTCTCTTTCTTTCTCTCTCTCTCTCTCTCTCTCTCTCTCTCTATTTATCTCAACAAATCGTTTGGATGTTAGTTCACAAAATTAATGTCACAAAATAATGAAGCTGATTTTATTTCATTCTACTGTACGTACATAAGTAGACTGTCGATCAAGTGAAACTGAAAAACTATTTATCAATACTGGTAGCCATAGATAGAAGGATATTTTTATGAAATAATCAACAAAAAAATTTCATTGAATAAATATGATTGCTACATTTATTCCCAGTGGCTCGTTGTCTTGAATTACTATTTTCAGAATTCAGAGCCATTCTCAGGGATGCTTGTGTAGTTTCTTGTGGAATTCGATTACCCACTGTCTTGACAACTCAGCAAACAGACCTTAAGAGAGGGGAAATTTTGATTTCTTTAGGGTACTCTAAAAGAACTGCACTCTGATCGCCATAAAGATTCCGAATGCAAGACACTATTCGAAATAATCCTGTAGAAATTGAAATACTTCATCTGAGTAAATAGTAGACCGGGAACAAAGTGATATTACACAAGAGTAAGAGGATATTATGTCGCTCACAGTTCCAGCAGAATTTAAATGCGTACAGCGATTTCAATTTGTAAGGATGTTAGAAACTAGAACTTCTACAAATACCTTTGGGAAATCAATGATACTGTTTGCATGCTGAAAAGTACTGTGGAGTTAAAGTTTTCTGAGAGTACTATAGAGTTCTGTATACACTAATGCAGCCCCCCTTATTATACTAAATGCCATTTCTTTTTGTGTGCCTTGATGTTTGTAATTTTGTCAATTGTCAGAGAATCTAAAAATCTGTTTCTCAAATATCAGTGACACTTTTCAAGAATACGATATTTAGTACATTAATGAATTAAACTCTAGGCTATTTTATCGTAATGCATTTTACAGTAATATGATGTAATCCAAAGATAATTATCATCGTATTATTTTATTTGTGATTTACAATCTGCCATTTATATATTATTATTATATAATAATATTTTTATATTTTACATTTCATTTTATAATAACATAAACAAATACCAATACAGCTGTTGCTCAAACTGCTATTTTTAAAAATAACAGAGTAAACAGCATGTCTCCTCTCTCTCAAAATTCATAATGTAATTTGTTATCAAATTCCCAAGTTATAATAAGTGAAGAAAGTTTCATACTGAAAGATTATTGACTTATAGTCCTTATAAGGACTGGCTTAAAGGGGCGAACCAAGAATGCTTTTCATCTTCCCCGTTATCTGTAGAGGACAGCGTAGAGATAAGGCGTTATTGAGCTATTAAATTAAAGCTCTGATCATGGCAGGAGGGTAACAGCAATAGCCGTTACTCTCCTGCCATAATCAGATTATTGACTTTTTCTTATATATACAATTTATATAATTATAGTAAAAAAAATAAAAAATGGTGTATTGGAGTTTTCTAAAAGTAATCTTAAAGTTTCAGAATTATGAAGAATTTTTCAAGAATTAAGTAGTATATTATAGAATAAAAAATATTTTATCTATTTTAATTTGTTTCAATGTAAATTAGTTACGCTAGCATCTTTAAAATATGAGCAATTTATTTTCCTATGTAGGGATAACACACACACACACACACACCACCACCACCATCATCACGGCCTACTAATAGTATTGTTGTCTGTTAAGTATGTGTATTCTCTGGGAGATTTGTCCGTATGCGGAATGTAACACCCGAGTTTCCGGAAAAAAAAAAGGCCATGAGATCACTCATACAGAGGTAGCATTGATCTCTTCTATTAAACCAGAGTTGACCTCTGAAGTGAGGTCAGTGGTTAGGACCTGATGTGTAGTAACAAAGGACCTCGGACATGTGCACCATGTTTGGGTAGGTACAATGACGCAAGTAATTATGTAATTACTATGTAATTATGACTTTAATAGGCACAATATGATCAATTGTTGGTGAGGATAGTTTAACACAGTTCATATGAAACAGATAATAGACACACAGTCGTTTACAGATACTGTATTGTTTCTGAGCATGCACATCCTCTCGTGACATTAGATTAGTTTCGATAGGTCGAAGCTATCATATCCTAATCTCTCCCCCCCCCGGACACTTTTTGGCATTCCGATATTGTCCTATGAAATTTAACAGAGTTTTGCATGTTGGGGAATTTATTTTCTGTTACTATGACGATTCTGTAACACATTACGTATCAATCATTACATCCTGTGATACTGAAACTAAAACAAAATTTTATTTTCGGTATCACGTCTTATTTCTTAAGATTTCAAGGGAGAAAAAGAGAAAGACCATCCATAGAAAGAACAATTGCACTGGAAATAAAAATTAATTTTTGGTAGCTAGAAGGATATTTAAGTCTTCTTTTTATGTTTTTCCACAAATTGTCAAAAATTTGCTGAAAGTATTAGCTATTAATATTATTTAACATTTATACATCGTATTTCTTGATATCTCCTTTCCTATAAAGAAGACATCCATCTTGCGTTTTCTTAAATTCTTGCACTTGTGATGTGCTGGAGAAGATCTTGTAGAACGTCTTCTAAAACTTCAAATGATGAAAGGCTTAGTAGCAAAATGGCTTAGTAGCAAGCCTAACCCCAGAAGGGGTAAAAGTACTTCAATTACGAAGTACTGGTTTTCATGAGTATTTAAGTACCCTATGTCCTACCTTATAAACCAAACAACGCTAACAAAACCTTCAGGGCCTTCTTAATTACTCCTTTCTGGTTGGCTCAGTTATCAGTGATCCGTGTGAAAGACGATCATAAAAAATCAACAAAGAATTTGCAAATTATATTGACTAGCAGAAACAAAAATTTATTTTCGTTTGAGTCATTTTCTTTTAGCAATTTAAGTGTACTTATTTTGTACTACTTTAAATTACCTTCTTTTAAATTTGGATGAAATATTATCGTATTTCTTTACCTTAAATTAATTTTATATTATATTTGCATTGCCATTAATACTTTTGGATTATCTGACAAAAAGGAGAGCGAAGAACAACATAAGAAATCAGCGGTTAAACACGTGACTGGAAGGTAAAATGTTCGAACCACATTCCTGCAAGTAACTCCCATCCTTGGTTTTATATAATAATATAATTTTGAACCCCAATTTAATGTTCAAATTTCCTAAACTGCTCCCATTGAAGAAACAAGAAAATATGATTTTTTCAAATAAAACTCATTTATATAATAGCATCAGTGCTATTATGATCACTGAAATAAACGTGAAAATATTCTGGTTCTCCTTGTCATGAACAATTTTCCATGGCTACCGAGAAAATAGCTTAATAACCAAAAGAAAAGTTTTATTTAATGTGTCAATTCCGAGACAAATGGCTGAATTTTATCATGAGAGAGATAACCACTCTATACTGATAAACATTCATAAGGTTTATGGCTTAGATGTAATCAAATAACCAGACAATTCTATGGGTGATCTAGCTTATATCCTTGACGCATGCAATCATCATTAGGATGCAATAGTTTATCAGTACTACAAAGCATAATAACTGAAGAGACAAGAAGAGAAAGGGTGCCCCAGTAATTACAGTGTAATGTTTGTGAGGGTAATTTACAGAAGCTATTTATGTAAATCAGCTAAATTTCATTCGATATATAATCACGTATTGAGTCTACATTTCCATTAAACTCTGTCGATCGAGATTGGCTATAAAATATGGCTAACGCCCTACTGTGTGAAAATGATTTATTATCCTCTAAACCATAAATGTGCCATCTAGATAAAGTAAAATATCGATTAAAGCTCATGAGAAAGCAATCTTATCCTATAGTGAAAGAGAGCGATAATACTTAAATAATGTAGCCTCGAAACCAAAGTTTGCCTTTTGTTAAGCAACGTTCAACTATTGTAATAAAAACTATTTTAAATATATTCCTAAACGATGTTCTTTTTTCTAATATAATGATTTTTGTATAAAATAATCTAATTTAGTATTTAAAATATATTTTAATCCAAAATACGAAATTTAAATTAAATAAAATATTTTAGATTACTTTTGTTTTTTATTATATTTAATAAAATTTATAAGAACACCTTTTCTGATTTATAACTTTTTCTTACAAGTAGAAGAAATGAAAACATTCTAGTGTTTAGCATTAGCTAAATATACAGTTCTTCAGTTTTTTTTCTCATCTATATATATCTATATATATATATATCTATATATATATATATCTATATATATATATATATATATATATATATATATATATATATATATATATATATATATATATATATGATTTCTTCATTTAAGTGGTTCATTTAAATGTTGGATAATTTTATCTTCATTTGTCCGCGCGGTTAGCCTAGTGGCTTTGCGCTTCGCCACCATATGACTGGGGAAGGAGTGACCCAGGTCGATTCCCGTCGAAGACGTGAGGAATTTGAGGATCTTCCTCAGCCATAGCCAAGTTAGCCGGTCTTGGGCGAGGGCAGTAGGGCTTTTTCCGTCAGTTATCTGGCGTTTTTCATCCCGCAAGCCGGCCCCGTGAACATACGCCTATACAGCCAAAAATATATTCCCCCACCTCCCAGCGGGCAGACCAGGCGGCAGGTCGGTTGGGAGTGGTACTAACAAATAGTCGCATCTAAGTAACACGCGGACCCTGCAGAGGAAGCGGGAATAACGCGTAGTGAAAGAAGAATAATTTTATCTTCATTTCAGTGGTTCATTTAAAACATCAGCAACCAGCGAAAATTGATACGGTTGGATAATTTTATGAGCTACTTTGAAGAAAGAACTTTTTTGGCAATAGGGAAATGATTGTTCAATGGATTTCCTTTGACGTAAAGTTTCTTTCATAATACAGTTGCGTAAGGCATGTTATTTTCCCTTGAGGATGTTTACATCCTATCTTAAAGTCTCCAATTTATTTCAATTAGCGAAAATTAATTATCCCATGTTGTTAATGAAATTAAGGATATTTATTACTTTCGGAGTTTCATAAAGGAAAATAATGTCACATACAATTAATATATGAGTATCTTTGATGGAAACACTTTATTAATTTATTACATTAACTCCGAATCGAAACAAATGCCCAACAACATCTTTTTTTAATCTACTGTCATGTTTTATTTACCTTTACTGATAAACAAATCTTATAAGATATTTTTAATAGAGCACACGTTTTAATAGTAATAGAATTAATAATATATTCTTTCTATAAAAAAGTCTGGATGCATTGTTATTACTTAAAATAATATTTACTTGATGAATTTATTAATACTTGATGGAAATCTGACAAAGTTCAAGAGTTATAAAGACCCATCAGATATTTAACAGAACAATCATATAATGAGTATCACTATTGCTTCTTGTTTGACAATATAAAAATAATAAAATCAAATTAAAAACTAGTTTTGAGTTCTTTCCCCCCCATATGCTACGAAAGTATTTTATAGAATAACTTCATTTGTTTAACAGGCTACTGCAACACATTCAATTAATGCAACTCCGAAAAAGAACTCGTGTGTGTGTGTGTGTGTGTGTGTGTGTGTGTGTGTGTGTGTGTGTGTGTGTGTGTGTGTGTGTGTGTGTGTGTGTGTGTGTGTGTGTGTGTGTGTGTGTGTGTGTGTGTGTGTGTGTGTGTGTGTGTGTGTGTGTGTGTGTGTACTGTAAACTTCTTATCGTGTAGAGAAGTTAAGTGGTAATTAATTCTTAAAAAGGTATTTTGCTACTTTTGAAAAACATCTTATTAAGTATTAAACACATGTTTTTCTTCTATTCGATCTTGAAATAATCTTTTCAGCACACATGCATGCACCTCCCCTTAAAAGAGGGGAGAGAATGGACAGATGTAGAAGGTAGATTAAAATTTCCTCCGAAGTTTCTTTCCAGAATGAAGTTAAAAAAAAAAAAGCTTCTCTAAAAGTCGGTATGCCCCCCCCTTCCATCCCCATAATCTGTGTACGGCATCGTTGTTACTAATACAAGTCTTACACATGTTATGCAAATCACTAACCACCAAACTTGATAACCAACGTTGGAAACAAATACGTAAAAAAAAAGCAAGAAGATCAATTCTGTTGCTTTTAACACCTGCGTTCGGAAAGGAACGCAGACTGCATTGAAAACACGAACTTAGTAATGTGTGTTTGATCAACGTCTGCATTCTTTGGCCATCTGCGTCTCTAGAAACATGGTTCAGTTTATAAAAACAGTTCGGTTCTAACATGACACAGTTTTCCAACATTAATATGTCCAACACGTTTTTCGGTAGATTTTGATTTCATTTTTGGTTGATAAGTTTTCAAACACCTATAAAAACAACAGATTTTTATTTATATCTAGTCCATAGTGCAACTTTCAAATGGATTTTTTTAGAATAATGTCTTGAATTATTTTAATTGAATTGTGTAGAATTTTGGTCTTTCTTACGTTAAGTGGCTGAAAATGAGACATATTTAATCCATTACTTCCTAAAGTTCGTGAAATTTCACGAAATTTAGTTCACGAATCAATCTCAATCACCGCATCTCACGGTCGATTGATTCACGTACGAAATTTAGTCCTTATCCTTATAAGGACTGGCTTAAAGGGGCGAAGCAAGAATGCTTTTCATCTTACCCGTTATCTGTAGAGGACAGTGTAGGGATAAGGTGTTATTGAGCTATTAAAGCTCTGATCATGGCAGGAGGGTACCAGCAATAGCAGAGCCTCAGTTAGAACTTCATTGGCTACAGCATTGCCATCCATTACCCCCAAAGGTATTGGATTGTTGGATTGAATGAATCAATCACCGACTATGTAAGTAAAAGTGAAATCTCAAAAATACGGACGATCTCTAGGCCACTCCATAGTGGGCGAAAGACCGTCCTAATCTCAGCGTTGGTTCCACTCAGTGACGGGCTCCCCGACCACTGAGCAGAACCGCTCAAATTCCGAGGAAAATAATTCACCGACAAAGCCCCTCAGCGGACCGTGCCGGAGAACACCCTCCCCGGAAACTCAAATTGCTCCCTTAAGGCTAAAACCTTAACAGAGCGAACTCAAAAACTCATCGCCCAAGGGGATAACAGCAACAGCCGAACCTCAGTTAAACTTCATTGGTACAGCTTTGCATTGCCATCCATCACCCCCAAGGGCATTAATGAATCAATCACCGTATGTGTAAGTAAAGGTGATATCTCAAAAATATCGGACGATCTCTAGGCCACTCACTCGTGGGCGAAAGACCGTCCAAATCTCAGCGTTGGTTCTACTCAGTGAAACTCGAGTACCGAGCAGAACCGCTCATTCCGAAGAAAATAATTCACCGGCAAGTACCCCTCAGCCGGCCGTGCCGGAGAACACTTTCCCCGGTAACTCAATTGCTCCCTTAGGGCAAAACCTAAGAGAGCGAACTCATTTACCCAGGATAACAGCAACAGCCGAACCTCAGTTAAACTTCATTGGTTCAGCATTGCCATCCGTTACCCTATATGGGCATCTCATATAAAATCAATCACCGTATGTGTAAGTAAAGGTGATATCTCAAAAATATCGGACGATCTCTAGGCCACTCATTCGTGGGCGAAAGACCGTCCAAATCTCAGCGTTGGTTCTACTCAGTGAAACTCGAGTACCGAGCAGAACCACTCACATTCCGAGGAAAATAATTCACCGGCAAGTACCCCTCAGCGGGCCGTGACGGAGAACACTTTCCACGGAGACTCAAAGTGCTCCCTTAGGGCAAAACCTAAGAGAGCGAACTCATTAACCCAGGATAACAGCAACAGCCGAACCTCAGTTAAACTTCACTGGTTCAGCATTGCCATCCGTTACCCTATATGGGCATCTCATATTGAATCAATCACCGACTATGTAAGTAAAGGTGAAATCTCAAAAATACGGACGATCTCTAGGCCACTCCATAGTGGGCGAAAGACCGTCCTAATCTCAGCGTTGGTTCCACTCAGTGACGGGCTCCCCGACCACTGAGCAGAACCGCTCAAATTCCGAGGAAAATAATTCACCGACAAAGCCCCTCAGCGGGCCGTGCCGGAGAACACCTTCCCAGGAGACTCAAAGTGCTCCCTTAAGGCAAAAACCTTAAGAGAGCGAACTCAAAAACTCATCGCCCAAGTGGGTAAGAGCAACAGCCGAACCTCAGTTAAACTTCATTGGTACAGCTTTGCGTTGCTATCCATCACCCCCAAGGGCATTAATGAATCAATCACCGCATCTCACGGTCGATTGATCCCTTCTCACCCATCACGAAATTTAGGAAGTAATGGATTCTAACATAATTGTGAATCTAATATAACTTGAAAAGATGTCTTAATGAATTACTAAAATATAGTAATAAAAATGTTCTTATTTGGCATAAAAAATTTATTTGATTAGGGGATATTATAGATCCATTTATATTTTATAACAAAATATAGAAAAATGTTTAAAGTTCCGAAAATTTAATATCAGTCTATATTTGGCTACTTAATTTTTCTTATTTAATTTAATGATGCATTACATCAATTTATGGGTATTGTATTATTTATCTTGAGATGAGACTCAAATGAGATCGAATATTTGGGTAATGGCCTTCTTAATTGTAAATGCGCTAAAATTTCATATAATAAACAATGAACAAAAATAATTATTTATCAGTACCTAATATAAATACTGTTTTAACTTTAAATTGTGCAATTTTCGGAATAATCGTTAATAAACCAAAAATTGTATAATATAATTTTTAATGAAAATCATTTTCCCTCGGAATTGTATCATTATTACCGCCCGGTGGTAGTAATTACAGAACGTCTGAGTTTTGCTGAAGTCTCTCCAAAAGTGGAATTTTTTCCCACTCTTAGTAAGCGATTATTTTTAATGAGATTACAAGTTCTCGCACTCCCTTCTCTCAGAAGTCTGAAAAGCCTGTTTCTTTGTATTCTATTTTTGTTCGTTTCTCAAGTCTAAATCGAATGGCCAAACAGACCAACAGTGATTCTACTGCGTATGAATAGCCTGTAATGTTTCATGTTACACAAAAGAGGTAGAAAGACTTTTTTTTTACTTTACCACAGTCAACTACATCCGTCTTAATTCACTAAAGAAAGAACCTTTCCGAAACGTCATGTACTTCGGTAAATTTGCAAGTCGTTTTGTGTGAATTAGGATACAAATTACATTTGAAAATTGCTCTTCTATTTCTTTCTGAATTCTAAATTGCATCGTTTTGTTATATTAGATTGTTTAAAATCATAATAACAGATTTTATGTGTATTATAACAGGGGCTATGTATATATTTGTTTGTGTTCAGTGGGGGGAGGAGATGCTATAGACTCGTAAAATAGATTTCGTGATAGGCATTTTCTTGTATGCAGTTCGTAAATCTATCAGGTTATTTTGGTTAATCACGTGAACTTCAAATCTTCGAGACAAAGTGTACCTCTTGTATAACTATCGAATTACATATAGTATAATAAATTTAATTTTTACTGTGGTATACTTGTAATTCTATAGTTAAATTATACCTCCCAACACACACACTAGAGAAAAATTCTCTGCATGCCTCCTCTAGTCTTTCATCAGAAAGAAATCAGAATAATCCTGAAGAGCTGGTATACCAACAGGTCTTCTAGCATCGGCTAGCATTCAAACCATCCTTCAAAAAATGAAAAGTGCTTAATTTTAGTAAACATAAAGGAATCTTTAACAATATGAACAATCCCTGATAGTAAATGTCCACGAGTTACGCGACTGCGTTGATTTATTGCATATGTCATTCCCAAATTCTGTGACACCAATGTCACCCTATCCCAAACTATTCTTTAAGCTTTAATTCTTTCAAGACCTGCAAACTTCGTCACATTATCCATCGATTTCGGTGAAGGTCCTTCATGATCTCTTTTCTAGATTCTTCCCTCTTCTATTGTTTTGAGAAGTCCTTCCTTTCCATTCTTTCTATATGCCCGATGTAATTCAACTGTGAATGTTCTTAAGAAGTCCGAAAGTGTCCTACCAGTCCTCGCTAGAATCATCTGTCCGTTTGTCAATCTCTCCTGCAATATCAAAGGTAGTTATTTTTTCTATCGGGCTTCTGTAGAATCTAATTCCAAATTTCGTTTCCATGAGCTTCTCCTGAGGAAAAACAGCTGCACTTAAATCCTCAACTTATGATGATGATTATGACGAATATATATACTTTAGCTATCATTGACTATTCGTAACCATTCCTCATCTACTTCTGATGTTTTCTGAACAGCAATTTATCACATTGATGATAGATCTTCAAGACTGAAATGTTGACTTCCAAAATTATTGTGCAGGTTCCTCTCTAACTGGACTTTCTTCAAGAATCATAATGCTAGTCTTACTAGGGTTGAGTTGAAATCTCATTAACTCTGAATTCTGATCTCGTTAACGCTTTCAAGGGTTCAATTTTCTCTAGACCCCTCTCTATCATTACAGAAGTGTTATCAACGTATTTCTGCAATTGAACAATAGCTATTATTATTGGGTTCTATCTCGCGTGGCTCCCTTTGAGATATATCTTATAGATCTTTCTAACCTATTAATCTAATATCCTATATATATATATATATATATATATATATATATATATATATATATACAGCTCCGTCACCAATAAATGAAAATCTCTAACAATTCAAGTTTAAGTCCAAAATGATCTTCCAACATTGAGATCACTTCCATTAAATTACGCAAAAAAAAAAAAAAATTAAAATGAGACCAGTTATCCGAGAAACGATAATTGTCGAGGGAAAAGATCATTTGCCGTCGGTTCCTACGGCGATTCGAGCCATTGAAATACAGTATTCGGTGGAAGTAACTGACAGACGTTGTCGCTTGGCGCTTATTAGAAATATGGATTTCTCGTGCAAAATAATGAGGCCCGTTATTAGTGAACACCCACTAAATCCCTTACTTGTCCACCATCTTATTATCGAGAAACAAATGTTGATTACTTCTTCTTTCGGTGAAGTTTTCTTCTGCTATTGAGTGATTATAATTTGTCACATGTCTAAATAGATGAGGCCGCAGCATCAACGGATGCTCGGGGGAATTCGAACAACGAGAGAGATGATTATATGCAATGTGAACTTTTTCTTCTTACTGCTTTATTTCAATGATTTCTTCGTTTGTTCTTTTTCTTGTTTTTTTTTTTTCATTTTTCTTAAATTAAGAAATTTTTCCTTCTCATTTATGTGATTTTTTCTCTTTTTTTAAATATCACAGATATTCTTCCCAGTTTATTTTTTTGCACTTTTATTCATCATTTGTTCTCTTTAATTCTTATTGTACTCTGTTTATTGTTTCTATTTTAATCATTTTGCTTTATTCTGTGAAAACAATTGATAGAAACTAAGATATGAGGAAAAAACCTTACTGTTTTCTATTGGTGTTTCTATTTGCTGTGTTTTTTCGATATGTCACTTGTACGTTTTTTTTTATATATTCGCTTCCTTCTCTTTTTAAAATGACTCGTAACGTAGCCTTATCTGGTCTATTTTTTTTTCTTAGTAAAACTGAATATTCAATCCATAATTGAAAAGACTGATTTTTTTCTCACACCAGAAAAATATAAGCTAATTGCTAGTTTTTACTGGTTTGAATTTGATAACAGTTAAAAAGTAGAGGCAATTTTTCTCTGTCATTTTTTATTATGTTGATAGTTCTAGTACTCGTTCTTTCAATCATATTTCAACCATATACATCGTACAGTCCTTATCCTTATAAGGACTGGCTTAAAGGGGTGAAGCAAGAATGCTTTTCATCTTCCCCGTTATCTGTAGAGGACAGTGTAGGGATAAGGTGTTATTGAGCTATTAAAGCTCTGATCATGGCAGGAAGGTAGCAGCAATAGCCGAGTCTCAGTCAGAACTTCATTGGCTACAGCATTGTCATCCATTGCCCTCCAAGGGTATTGGATTGAATGAATCAATCACCGCATCTCACGGTCGATTGATTCTACATCGTACACCTTAAGTCCTTAAAAGGACTGGCTTAAAGGGGCGAAGCAAGAATGCTTTTCATCTTCCCCGTTATCTGTAGAGGACAGTGTAGGGATAAGGTGTTATTGGGCTATTAAAACTCTGATCATGGCAGGAGGGTAACAACAATAGCCGAGCCTCATATTGAACTTCATTGGCTACAGCATTGCCATCCATTACCCGCCAAGGGTATACCCTCAGCCTTACTCTTTGTTATTGTTCGGATATTTGAAATATAAAATGGGTTATTATTATATTCAAATAAAACTCTGTATTTAAAGAATTTTTTTTAAAAAATTCAATTTTCTATCCTTATATTATATGTTATAGAAAGTTATATTCATATTTTGATTTTCCTTTAAGATTAAAATAAAGTCAGGCATTAACTGGTGTGGGTGTTGATTCTTTCAAATTATGGTTAATTTCACATTCTTTTATAAGATGTGTATTCCAGTGTGAGTGATTGAAAATCCTGGAAAATCCTTTAGATATTGTCAGGATAGAAAGAGTTTACGATTCCGTTAGCCTTCTAGTGACATATAACTGATCACTCACAAATTATTATCGCTGTTGGGGATAATTCATGTGTAAGTTCCAGAATTTTTATATGAAATATAACACAATAAATGAACAGTTTTTTTTTTCATATATATATCAAAACTCTAGCTGACTCCACAACATTTTTGCGATGCTACATTTTCACCAATTCTTCTTTAACCAAGTAATGAAGTGTCATAATATAGTATAATATAATATAATAAAGTCTGGAATAAATATAACATAGTTATTTTTGTTATACTTTGGTTTTTTTATAATAATCACCTTTATTAGTTTTCGAGAATAGTTACAAATATTACTAATAATTAAAATAATAGCATTAAATATAATAATAATATTAATTACTAATGCACATTAAGAAAGCTGTATGAAGGCATATTAATACGAGTAGTAGGACAGAATATGATACTATGAGAGAACATTTGCGTTGATAATGTATTTGTATTTTAAGATTTGCATTGAAAATTATAGAAATAATATTTACATTGTATTTACGTATATACAAATAGTTCTATTTTCTTATTATACATACTTTTATTTTTAATTATTTGTTTATTTATTAACCTTTGTAATATTTATATACATAAATATATACAATAGCCTTAAATATAGCATTCCAAAGTATTGTTTTACAGAGCTCAGCCCTGAACTATTGCAATTATAGTCCACTTTCTACAATGATTAGTTTTTTTTTTAAATTTACTCTCTTTATGAATCTAAGCTATGATTTATTTTATTTAAGTAATTAAGGAAGTTAATCAAAGATGTCTTAAGATATATCAGTTAAAGATGATCAATAATGGTGTTATCCATGACAAAGCCTTGGTTATCATCCACATAGAAGCAGTGAAGATAACTTTATTTTAGTTGGTACACATTTATTACCATTCATGTCTTGTTAAAAACAGTTAACATAATTAGAGTTCAAAAGGGGTCATATATTCTTAACATCACGTAATTGCATGATGTTAAGAAAACATGACCTGAAAGTATAAAATGCTATATAATTTATATTATATATTACGTGCTTTTTTAAAATTTTAATATGCGTGTTAATATCATTTTAATGTTAAATTATATTAAATATAATATTAAAATAAATATAAATAGCATTCGAATTTAAATTATAAATTACATAATAAAGAATAGCAAGATATAGCATAATAATAATAACATATTGTATAGATTTTTTTTAATTCTATAGGAATCTAAATAGTAAAATGATGTATTAACTATTATGAAGGATATTATACAAATTATCCATTCCTTTCATACCAGATATGGAAATAGAAACCAAATGTTTCGAATTTTAATTTTAATTTTAATTATTTGTGGAATTAGGAAAATACTTTCAAAATTTAAATAATTTAAGTAATATATTATACTTTATAGAAAATGTATATTCTAATATTTATCAATAAATATATTCTAAATTTATCCGCTTTGTAGTTAACGAGGCAAATAGATGATAAGAATTTTAGAACCGTATTTTACGATTTTAAAAGATGTGAAAATTACAGGGAACTTAATAAAAATAAAAAATAAAAATTCCCACACTTATAAAATAATGATGAAGAATAATGAATATGGGAGTGGGGTGGAACTACCTTTACACTTAGATCCAAGTTAACTGATTTATCCAAGTTTCAAAGTCATGTATTCTAATTCTCTTCGTTTTCTACTGTGTAGCATTTTTATTTATATTTATTCATATTTATTAACATTATGAAGAAATAATGCGGCATAAAACCGTTGTTTATATTATACATCGCATAAAATTACCACCGCAACTCTTCTAAATAAAAGAGTTACTTATTAATTTGTGATTTCTCGTCTGGGCATAAGGCTAATATTTTCTCTGAAACGCAATAAAAGCAAATCAAATACGGTCATACGTTTCACAGATTCAATGATTACATTTGTTTCATTTTTCTGCGCAGATATTAATCCAAAGATACATACTCTCTATCTTCCAAAATACAGTCAACTATCTCTTTACGATTTCATCGTTTGCTTTTCACGCCTAATTTGGCACCATGGTGCGAAACTACTGCTTATCTTAATTAGGTCATTTAACTATAAAAAAAATGCAGCGAAGATAAGTCTCACTACGTAATTTCGTGTAAATAGTACGTTGAACACTGACATTAAGCAAGTAATTACACTGTATGTTCTGATTAGTGTAATTAAATGAGCTAAAAGGGGAAGTTATCATTTAACGATAAAATAATATTCCAAGTAATTGCATGTGCATAGAAAAGAATGAGAGAGTGTAAAATAAATCTGATGGATGTAATTAACCTATGGAATATACACTTAGAACAAGCACGGTAACGAATATGATAAAAATGAAAGCGCCATAGCTTGATATGATACTATTTAAAAAAAAAAAAATAACGAGCTTCAAACATACGTCACATGACTGCGAATGCATTAACAGAAAATAATAAATAAATAAATAAAATGAAAAAAAAAAAAATATATATATATATCACTTTTACAAAAAACAAAAAGTGACACTCTCTCTCTCTCTCTCTCTGTCTGTCTTTCATACACAAGCTGAGTTCGTTCGTCTCAGAATGAGGAGAAGGATCCTCTCTTGTAAAACATGCAAAAACTGATGAAAACTTTCCGTTCACTGACTAATAAAGAACGAAATAAAAATGTTAAATACAAATTTTCAAAAACATACCTAAATAAAATGCGATAATGAACCAGACCAAAAAAAGTTAAGTTATAAGTGTGGCAAAAAAGAAGTGTGAATATACAAACGTTAGTCTCTACATGAAGCTATGAAGCTTGGCAATCCATGGATACTGGTATCATTGATTATTTTCTTTCAATATACGGCGCTGAAGATAATGAGTTTATTAAATCTGGATACGCTGCTGTAAAGAAAGCAATCTTGCCCCTTGTAAAGTATGCTCCTTTGGCATACGCAGATGCTCTTAGTTAAAGCTATTACTGCAGTGATTCTCTCGAAAAAATGAACCAATTGTGCGTTTTTTACTACAGCGGTAATTAATCGATATATGGCTCGTCTACTGTTCGTTTTTCTTTTTTTCAGAATTCGGTTATTCTGTCGGGTCTTTGGAGTAAATTTTTCACATTGTGGTCCATGTTTTCTCTCGTGAATATCAAATCAACCTCGAAGATATCTTGTAAATAGTATTAAATGTAAGGTAGTCGGAATTGGATGATTCATGGAGTTCATGCTGTTGCTACCATAGAGGAAAAGACTAATAATAATAAGAAGAAAGATAAGGAAAACGTTATTTTCGCTCTATCTCTTCCTTCCCCCACTTCTCATCTGTATGTTTTCGTTTCGTAAGAGCATCGAATATTATGGCAAATGAAAGAAATTGGGTTTTTGTTGTTTTTTTCTTTGCACTCTTGATTCACTCAAGGACCCTTTGCTTGAAACCTTATTCGATTTTCTAACATATTACCTGGTTATATTCGATGTAAGTCAACAGTTTTGAAGATAAAATACGCTTTTGTGTGGGATAGAGATTTTAAATCTACGTAACAACAAATCTTTCTGTTTTCGTCTAACTTCAAAGAATCCCACAAAATGCTTAAAGCAAAACAAAGTGAGTGAACGGATTTAGAGTCAGCTGACATTAGAACTGTATTTTAGAAATACATAAGATGCCAACGTAATTCTGTAGTCTCAATCAATAATCGATGCAGTAAGAATGTCATATTTAAGCAAGTGATTGCAATACAGAAACGAATCACATTCCATTAATATTTATAAGAGAGGTAGGCTAATTGTTTATTGACTCACGATTTCTGGATGCTTGCCAGAATTCCACGGATTTTCTAATTTTTACTACATAATGATAAATCGAAATAAATCATGAATCACGTGATAAATGAGAAATATACAGACTATTCAAGAAACTAAAATGCTTTTTTTTTATTTCAACGAATTCAATGTTTTTTTTTTCTCTAATGAAAAATAAACCAGCACAGTATTTATTGGTTGTATCAAAGATTACTAAGCAGGAAATTAAAACTCACCTCATTGGTATTTAAAAACAAAAAACTCATTTACAAAAGCGATGTTGAAAGAAACATCCCAAAACAATACCAATAAAGAAAGGGAACCAAGTGTCACACTACGTCTCACTGCTGTGCAAGAGCCAACTGAGGCGTGACTGTGGGCTCCATTAACAGTCTGTATCTTGTCTTTCCTTTGACTTTCGCTTCATTGCTCCCCTTGACGTTTACGCATCTTGGAGCCTCCCTTCTGTACAATCCAAGTAACTTGACCTCTCTTTTATCTTTCGCCTGAATGCATTTTTCCTTCTGTGTCGGCCCACACGTATTGCTAATTTAGGAACGTTATCGTGATGTGTGCATAGAACTATGGAAGAAATTAC
Source organism: Typopeltis vanoorti (assembly GCF_054136105.1). Taxonomy (NCBI): domain Eukaryota; kingdom Metazoa; phylum Arthropoda; class Arachnida; order Uropygi; family Thelyphonidae; genus Typopeltis; species Typopeltis vanoorti. The sequence goes on along the minus strand of NC_143571.1, from coordinate 62,295,605 downwards.
ACTACCCAATTAGAGACATATTGATAATCCATGGATGCTGGTATCATTGATTATTTTCGTTCAATATATGGCGCTGAACGCAATGAGTTTATTAAATCTGGATACGCTGCTGTACAGAAAACAATCGTGCCCCTGTAGAGTATGCTCCTTTGGCATACCCAGCTGCTCTTAGTTAAAGCTATTACTACAGTGATCCTCTCGAAAAAATGAACCAATTGCCTCTTTATTTACGTTAAGTAATCTACCTAACTATGACTTTAGGTTGCTTCGGAAGCACTTTCTCGTCGCTAGGAGAATCAAATGAATTGCGGGAATGACGAAAAGCCTTTACGAGGGTAAAGCTGACAGATCTGACACTAGGCGGGCTTTGTTGAGACGGCCCTCAAGCACACAAGGGTGACAGCGAGACTTCACTGTAATCTGTGCTGTCGTCTTGGGTTTTGCTGAGACGTATCTTGCTGAGATGTGTCGACGCAGGGCCAGAAAAAATACGTATTTTTTTTCATCAGATGCGGTGGGTCGTAATTAGAAGATAAAACGGAAAGGAGATAGTTTGGAGGGGAAAAAAAACATGGAAGTTCTATGAGTTACGGGAAGAAAATCGATCTCCTTTGGTTTCAATGCACTTGCTTCTAGTTCGTTTCTTTATAGACTGAACAGAATCCATGACCTACTTGGTCCACAGCAGGTCCCTAATAGTTCACTAAAAGAACGTATGTTATTTAGGCCTGATGTATGGGATTGATAGCGAAAAGTTACTAAAAATTTCTCATTTGCATATAATGTGTAAAAATTCATTTTAAAAGCTTGTCGATCGATCGATTTTTATAACTGAAGTTTCGATGCAGATTATTCTAAATCTAGAAAATCTGAAATTTGAAATAAAAACCTGTTTAACTTATTGTTGAAATCTGTTACAACCCATTTATTAATACGCTCTTTAGAAGATTCTCTCATTTGAAATAACTGATACTTACTTTCGGCACACCAACTACAAATTATTCAAAAGCAAGCAAACAAACAAAAAAGGCTATGACGTATCACAAACAGAAGTTGGCTTTTTTGTAGGCAGGTGGATTAGGGTAGCAATGTTCCTATCTTATCTTCAATGAACACACGGGAGTGGAGAAAGAAACTTTGTAGCCTCATTGAATACCCGATGTTTCAGTATGATAGTCATTGTTCTGGATCAGAGACAATAAAGTAAACCAAGTAAATCCATCTGGTACTCTTTACATCAAATATAGGATTTGTATCAATCGCCACTGACAATGAACTATTGGGAGCGTAGGATAAATAGTTAGTATAAAAAATAGACTGTGTCTGTTTTGTTGTCTTCAAAGCATTTTAAAATTCTGGAAATTTCATGTCGTGTTTTTTATTCCATAGACTATTAACTAGTAAATTCCATAGACTATTAAAAGTAAATACATTTGATGAAGCAAAACTAAGAAATGAATTAATTTTAAACATCGAAAAAACTTAATTATATCGCAATAACAATAAGTAACAAACGGGATAGGACTATTTTTGTGTAATCAGATATAAAATAATTTCTTTTCCCCCTAATTCCTTGGCTATTTCAATCCATGACTATTTCTATTATCACCAGTTTGTTTGGGAAAGAAACCCTAGCTGTCTATATAATTGCTACTATGACAGATAGGGTTACATAGGTTTCTAAATAAAACAACTTAAATGACTTTAAACGGAAAAAAAAGAAGAATTTGAGTAATTATTTGGACAATAGATCAAGTGTTAACTACTAAACATTTATTAAACCTACTAATTTCACCAAACTTTAGCTGTTAGATGATCAAGAAAATAAACATTCATTATAAAGAAGAATTTGTTTGGAGAAAAAAACAGCATGAGGAAAAACATAACAAAGTTTTTTGCTGGTTTTATCCATTGGGTTTTGGTGTATGGTGTCATTTGGAACCTAACAGACATTATACACATCATCCTACGGTCTTATGTTGGTTGCCATAATTATTCAAACCAACATGCTCGTGTTTAATTTTTGTAAACTTCCACTGAGCAATATGGGATTGGAATGATTTGCTTTCCAGTAATAGTCTAAGGCATAGTTTCAAGATGGGGATCATCACATTTGTTCTGTTAACGATTCATGTCAAGTCTGTGAAGTCATATATGCCACGTTAGTTTAGATAGTAAACCAAAACACAAATCACAGAGAATGCTAAAATAATTTCACTCACGTGAAACTGGAGATGAGTAAGATAATCTGGAACTGTATTCATTTCTCTTTTAGAACACATACACACACCACGCACGCACGCACACACACACACACACACACACACACACACACACACACACACACACACACACACACACACACACACACACACACACACACACACACACACACACAATGTTTCTGAAGGCTGACTTCAGAAATTTTGTGTGAGAAAAAGAAAATATCTTTTCGATAGTTTCTATGACATAAATTATAAATTACGATGCAGTAAAAGTTGTAAACACTACCTCGTTCATTTCTGCTACTAAGACAAGATATTTTCTAAGTCATACGGTAATCGCATTAAAATATTTTCCTGGAACATAAGAGAACACGCTAAACCTCACTCACTTAAACAGGCTTTTCCTGAAAATTTTCTTAAATGCACTTTCTCCATTGCTCTGACGGCAGCTAAAAATAAAAGAAGTTCAGTTAATATAATTCCTCCGCATTGGTTACTCTTTGGAATTTAATACCCTTAACTGCTCAGTATTTATAAAGATACAGTTGAATTAGAAAATACTCCAGAGAGCGAAATGAGTATCTATAGAGTTAAAAACAAACAAAAAACATGCTTTTATTTTAATGCTATAAACTCGACATTTTCACGGAAGTCAGTGTACGACAAAGGTCATAAAACTACTTTTAATGATTCAAATCCCTGTCTTAATCGGGAAGATATTCAACAACATCTATAAAGAGCAGAGGGCTTCATCTTTGTAGTAAGATAACTCACGATTCGATATATTTATTAATGGTATAGAATTTCATATAAATTTCATATAGAATTTCATATAATAATTCCAAACTTTAAAGAATAAATTTTAGAATTCGTCATGTTAAATAGTACAATTACAGGAAAGAATTTAAGTATATGGATTTGACCATGTAATGGATTTAAATGTACTAAACAAACACAGATTACTGGGTGAATAAAAGTGTCACTTGAAGAGATATAACTATACCCCTTATGTGAAAATAAAGAAAGAAATAACTGATTATGATATCTAGAATTTTCCCTCTAAATATTTTCTGCATTGATAAGACTAGTGAATATTATTTTAGTTAAACATTAACTTTAAATTGAGTATATTGTAGTTTCAAAATTGCGTCCATTTATACTGGCCAACATCATTTTAAGAAGGTCTGTTATTATTTTTTACAAAGAAAGAGAAATCATAAGCGGAAACACTGAGTTTGGTCATTATGGAAGTGGTTCGTAAACGTTTAACACATCCAGTTTACAAGCTGATAAAAATTATGATCATTTTTCGATATGAAATTAGAGGATCAAAATCGATCATAAGAATAATTTGGCAACTTTCATATGGCATAGTTACACAAAGTGGTGTGCTAGAGAGATGGGAGATATTGCCTCTCCCGTGTAATTAAAAACATGAATTATATTTCGCTTTATATCATCTCTATCCTCCAGTGCCTATGATCGGTGCATCTCCAGATCTTTTAAATCATTTCCGGAATTTAGCATAAACGTGTACATTCACAAGCAGTTAACATCTTCCTATGATGTCTCTGGACACTTATTTTGTGAAAATTTAATTAAAGCACATAAGTTTGTGATCACATAACATTTTATGTCACGTGATCATAAAAAATATCAAAAAAGGAATTAGTTAAACTTTTATTCAAATAAAAATTACTCTAACAGACTTTCGTTTGTGCTGCAAGCCACGAATTAGTTCAATCAGATAGTTGATGAGGTACTTATTATTTAATAGAAAATAAAATATTCATGTCTTAATACAAGCAAAGTGAGTTTTTTTCTTTATTGTTAAACTCAACAGAGATGAAGAGACTTCGATGGTTTCAATACGCTAAATATTCACGATAAGCCTTGATGACGCTAAGTCCGTCTGGCATCAACTTAATCTCAAGAAGAAAAACATTAGACATACATAAGCAATCACGATGCTTATTAAGGAAAAATAACAGAGATAGCGAATGAGGTATTACGAGAAAAACGTCTCTCCAAAGGGTCTTTTTGGCGACATTCCGCTCAATATCGGATGTGCAATTAGGTCAGTACTTCCCTGTCTTGTCACTCATACTTAGTTCTCCTATAGGTAGGCCATCGGATAGTTTGTGGTATTTCCGTAACTTATTTTACGCGTTGCAGTCAGCTGTTCTAGCCAGTTATTTAATTGTTGGATAGAAATAAGGTAATTATAGGTTGTCATGGTAACCAAGAAGACTTGGAGTTACAATGACGAGGCGAGCTTCATATCCAGTTTTTTTTGTTGTTTTTTTTTTTTGCTTTGAGGTTATTGGGAGGTATTTTTCTTTGAGAAAATTGGTGTTTTTCTCACGTTTCAGTGGATCTAAATGGATCGGGAGTTTCACAGAAGTGAAGAGTGACTTGTTTTTCTTTGCTACACAATCTCTCTCTTTGCCTTAAATGCATGTTTTATTTGTGTTGCCTTGCGAGAATTAATTACCAAGTTTAATGATTTTACTTTGTGTTTCCTTTTTCATTAGTGACTTGTTCGCCTTCAAACTATAATTAGTCGAAATTAATTAAATCCTTCCATTGCTAATTTGCTTTTCGTTAAGTTTCTTTCCTGGTTTCCATGAATCACATACGTTTTGCAGTTCATTTAAAGTTACCAAACACGAATTAAGTTGTTATATGCATAGAAACCGAACTTCCTTTGTTTAAACAGGTGTAGAGAACTGATTCCTAATAACCACTTCATTTACTTTACGACTGAAGAGGTTCTGTTTTCTCTCTTTTCTGGTTCTTTTCATCTTTCCATTACCAGATACTACAGAAACATTAGAGCTTTCCATCAGCAAGGTAAATTAAGCCTTAAATAGTTACTCTTGCGTTTAGAATTACTGACATTAGTATTTATTTAATATTTTCTCCTTGAATTCGCAAAAGATGTGGCCTACACGTGTTCCTATATCTTATTTATAGAATATGAGAAATCTAGTCAGAATGCTTAAAAATTAATGGAATAAATAAATAAAAAAGTTATTCAGTGATGTTTAATTGCTTTTCCATACAAAACTATTTACTCTCTTCCAGAAGAATGAAACATGCAATTTTGTGGAAGGGAACTGCGCATGCTCTTCGATTAAATAACGCCATTTATAATACGATACATACAATTACATACTTTCTACTTAATTATAAGATTATTTACGAAAGCAATGTTAGAAACACACACACACACACACACACACACACACACACACACACACACACACACACACACACACACACACACACACACACACACACACACACACACACACACACACACACACATCCTTATTTTAAAACCAAGAAAAGTCAAGCGACGTTGGCCTTGATAATTTTGAACCACCTTTGCCACGAGTTGCCTAAATATGCCCTACTTTAAGCATTTAGGATTGAGGCAACTAGTGCCAAAGATAGATTAAGCTCCCCTATGTTATTACAAAAATTATAGTTTATTGTCAGTAATTTCTCTTGTGCAGACTATTCCATGTGTATATTTCAACAAACTGAAGCTTTTTTAGCACCTCCGTTTTTACAAATACACCCAGATATTGAGAATTAGAGAATTCACACGAGTATGTAAATATCTTTAGCTCATACTAAATGCACTCTAGAAGCTTTAGAGCTGTAATTAGAGGTGTCTGAAATAATGCACGTACATGAGGGCAAAAACTCATAAACTACATATAGTTTTCTAAGTAACAAACGTTAGCATTTCCAATTACGTTGCATTTTTTTTTTTAATTTTAATTGCTAGGATTCGATAAATCATTTGAGGCATTTGATCGGCTACGTTTTCTTTTTGTGTGGTCCATATCATTATTATTAATGTTTTAAACTCCTTATATTAAAATATTGGCAGATTAAATTAAATTAAAATTATAAAATATAATTTAAATAATATTTTACATTTTTAAAATGTATTTAAAACCGAATAAAGTGTTGAAGAAGGAAACGATGTTTGAAATCTTAAGAGCAGTTTCTATATCTGATATGTCTAGAACTAGTTTGGAATAAAAAAAAATGATTCATATGCAAAAGCTATTGCGTATTCTGATATTAGGTCAAAAAGAGAGAATTTTAAAAAAATTATTTTTTATTATTTAGAAGAAAATGAATATTTCGTAATATTATTAACGAAAATAGGTATGTTGTTGCGAGAATGGACGAAGAATCACATATACACAAATACACTGTTGCCTATAAGAGAGCTAAATCTCTCTCTCAAGATAATCGCCATTGATTTCCAAACGTTCTCCGCTCGAGTAACAACCCTACAAATATATCGAACACCTTTTACACACAATATAATCAATATTTTAAACATCCGATGTACACAAAAATTTTGTTATGATAATAGTGTAATATTATTATTAGAACGCTATCATAACAAACAGTACGCATTTGTAATAAAGATGATAATAATCAGTTAACATCTTTTATTCCCAGAAGTAGGAGAGACCCGTTTAGCCCTAACTAAGTTTTTGTTTTGTTTAGAAGATTGCTGGTCAGCCATTCTTTACTGTGAACCATCACTGATAGCTCGCTCAAGACTATAAGTGATTCGCAATGACATCCATAAAAGAGAGTACTACAGACAAGTGTTGCTATCTCGTCGTTTCGAATCCTAGCACTGTACAGTGTGAGCAGCTCTATGGTAAATTTTCTTGATTTACGGAGTTAAAAATCTCAGTTTACAGAGGAAAATCTCTGCATGGGCAGTGCCAAATTTGAATAACTCGAAAAACGCTGCAAAAATGCAGCGTATTTAGAATAATATAAAATAACACTAGATCAGAAATTTACTTTCAGACACATAGTAAAAAAAAAATGAGGGATTTAATAAGAATTTGTATTTAAATTTTGTAAATGTAGAAAAGACACTCAATAACATGCAGAGAGAAAAGTTGTTCAAAATTGTTCAAATGAATAGTGTAAACGGGATATTATACATATCAACATATAGCTTATACTTATGTAATTAAACTATTAGAACTGTATAGGAAAATCTATCATTCGTCATCTATTTAGATCACATTATGAAGGAAAGTAGTATTAACTTGATAAAACAAAAATCGGAAATATTAAGCACAGTTCTTGAGTTTATGCAGTTAATATTATAAGATATCGTATTATAAGATATAATATCGGATTTTATATCTTAAATTATAATAATATTTACACTATAAGAATGTATTATACATATAAATTATAAATTATATGTAAAATAAAATAAAAAATATATTTTACACCATTTAAAATTTATTATAAATTTATTATATAAAAAAATACAATGCTAAAAATATGAATTGACTTCCAGCGGTAGGTGATTTGTGCCTCTTTCTTGCTCTTATGTTAAGTGTTGTTGTTCAAGTGTTCGTGTTGCTCTTATCTTATGTCAAGAAGATGGAGATATGTTATGTATTTAAAAATTACGTAGAAAGCTTTTGCTTCATTTTAATTAAATTATTTTTATAAACTCGTTTTGTAATAGTATATTTTTTTGTGATTGGAATCACCAATATGAGTAATTTTTTGGTTCACACGATTCTTTGAAAAAGTGTCAGTATGGAGAACTTATAGCTTATTCCGGATCAACATCCTTTTTATTTCTTAAGAATAGGAAGGACTTCTCCTTGAAGTGACATGTTGTATAAACTGGATACGCAAACATCTGCTTAAAGCCAATGTTCATGTTCTCTATGACATTGCAGTGACGTCAGGCACACACATACACCTTAATGTTGTTCTTATGACCCTTTCTTTTATCTATGCGACGGTAGCTCACACTGACTCATTTATCATCCTGCTACGTTCTGACGTCCCAGCCATATGCGGGAATTCTTAGGCAGTGGATCCCTTGTTTCGAAAGCAGAGCATTACACAAATGTTTTTTTTTTCGAGATTTTTATTTTATTCCTTGTATGCTTTATTCCTTGCCTGCTTCGAATAGTGTGCTTATAATGTTATACTGATTATTTTGTTGTAAACATAAATGTTTTGTAGAGCGTTTGTTGGTTATTATGTACTGCGTAAAGAATTTACTAAGATGAATGTTAAGAGGGAGATATGGAATGCTTAAAATAATAAAACTATGATTAATTAATAAAAATACCACTTGCAGAACAGAAAAGAAGAATGTGAATATAAATCAACATATTAGAAATAAACATGACACGAGCGATTTTTAAATGTACTAAAACAGGGATTCTCAACCTATGGTACACGTACCACTGGTGGTATGTGAGCCACTGCCTTACTGGTACGTCTAATATCTTGAATTAAATATAGTGGTACGCCACTGGAAAAGGTTGAGTACCCCTGTACTAAAGCTATATCAGTGAATAATAAAGTGCACAAGTGACTTGTTACGACTGTTGGCTGTTGGTCTGCAAGTATGGCAAGTTGACAAAAAATATGAACTAGGTAAAAATCTCTGCTAATATTTCAACCGAAAAGCTCTAGTAGAAGCAACTCCAATAGATTCCCGTAACTGTGTTATTGATTTTGGTAGTGCAGGAATTTGGACTAACAAACATATGCACATAGTCCGATTTTGTTTTCTGATATTACTGGAAACACCATTGGTGGTCTCCAATTCCTTCAAAACATCTTTAATTCCTCGTTGCGTTCAGAGATATTTTGGTCTTGTGGAACCAGAGGAAGGTAGTAGATCCAAAAGGATGTATAATCACATACATATGTTGTTCTTAGCTATCTTAAACAATTTTGCAGTACATCTTATGTTCTCTTACCTCACTATACCTCATAACACAAAGAAATCTACATAAAATCTTTACGTTCGAGAAAGCTGGATGCTAGTACGTACTCTTGCAAATAGGGAGAACAGAAATAGTTCTTCTTAGAGAACCTGAAGTGTAGAATATTATTCAACGAAGTCAAACAATATTGCAGGACAAAATATGATTGCAAATATTTTCTGTACAATTCACTTAGGGGAGTTTTACATCGATTTTCGATTTTTACAGTATGGGAATACGTGTTATGGGTCTCTAGATTTATTTTGTTACGTACCCTGAAGAATAAGACATAAACAAAAGCTCAAATACTTTAGACCCGCTTATGTAGATCATTACATTTTGCTCATACAAGCGAAGATATATTTACTCTTCACTATAATGCAAGACACACAGTTAAATAACTATTTTCAGGCCTGGGAGAGAGATGCAACCATTTGTTCATTTCCACCGTATTTTATAAATAATACTTTATAACAGTTTATTCTATTTATTCGTCAAGTGATTTTGAAATATGCAGTCTTCTATAATTAATACATTTTTACTAAATGTATTTCAAAATGTCATTTTAAAATTAAACCTTGGGATTTTGATATTTTTTTCAGACTATTAGACCTCAACTTGTATTCTGATAAATCGCAGAATCAACCTGTAAACTGATATCAGACTTCTGAGTAAAGTTGATCTCTGCAAATCACGTAATCATTTAAATTTGCATATTAGACAGATTTTAGTATGGACACATTTAGTAGTCATGTGATCAATATACGGTTATTACACCAATGACAAGCCACTGCTTTCTTTGAATGCTGACTTTCATGGGCAACTAAAAAAATACCTCACTCACTCGCATATTTATACCGAGTTTGTTAACAATGTGCATATTTTATGTGATCGTACAAAGCTGGCCTTCACTCTCTGCTTACAGAAGTGTTTTCCAGTGCAGTTTACGAAAACTAGAAACGTCCACTTGTCTGCACAAGTTGTACCATTGGATATTTTCACACACGAGACTGGAATAATAATCGGACGACAACTCTCGCACGTACACAGCTGTTCTTGACCGAATGCTAATTTCTAATGTTTTAAAGAACATTGAGAAGTTCGCCTGGTGCTAAAATGCCAAAAGCGATCTCCGTATTCAACTACTTAAACTTTAGTTCAAAAGCATTCACTTTATCCTCGACTATACATTATTAAAGATGCTGCATAACCCAAAGTACATTGACAATTCGTTTACGAGATAGGGAACACACTTTACTGCTACCGATAACAAACTGTGAAAGCTTATGCGTATGTTGCTACAATGACATTAAAATTGTCTATTGTATTTTGAAAGCTTCCATAAAATATCTCTCTTGATATTCATCTATTCCGCGATAGATGTTATTAAATGCAAATATCTCTTGCCGATTGTTGCTTTTGTAATTCCATATGTAGCCGGCGGATAGATTCTAAAAAAAAAAAAAAAAATTTAGAGTTAGCTTTAACTTTTTAATGGAAAGTTTTATTCTACCTTGAATACGTTTTCCAATAATCTTCACACTGACGGCATTTTAATAATATTTTCTTTGTCTTCATCAGAAGTACTGAATAGAAAATGAAAGAAAACAAAGGGATTTGGGAAACTATGTAGAATAATACGACATTTGAAAGAAGAATATTATTCAGAGAACTTAATGAATCCTACTCATTTGTATAAATCTACATTTGAAAAAGGAATATTTATCATTTGTCAACTTACCTTGTTGTTTTTTAAATATATATATATATATATATATATATATTTATAATTTATATTTGAAATATTTTGATATGCTTCACTGTTCATGTAATATTTGAGACTTACAAACTTCTGAAATGCTCATACAATTGATGGAATTTTTCAATTTATGGAGGGCGGGAAAGGACAAGAGGGCACCCTTGGAAACTGAGAATGAATGCACCTAAGAAGGGGGGTGAGGGCTAGATTTTTCTCTCATAGGGGTGCGTTATTGGAATGAATTGCCATTTGGTGTTATGAGTGCAAGCAGTGTGAATGAATTAATTCAAGAATAAGTATGATAGTTGGTGTGTGTAGCATGTGGGCTCCCTCGATGACCTCCAGGGGGTCCCTGACTCCCTGGAGGTCTCTCTTAATAATAATAATAATAATAATAATAATAATAATAATAATAATAATAATATCCTATAACATAAAAGCAATGAATATGAAGTCATCATATTCATTCGTCTGCTGTAATTGGTATACCAATAAAACGATCGGCTTTCTAGTAAAATAGAAGACTGTTAAAACAAGGAAGTCACTTCGGACTTTAAGAAGATTAGCCTTCATTAGTCTCCTAGTTTTGCTAACTGAAAATATATTTTACTTAAATAAAATACATATGACTTTCCCTTTGGTTAGCTTTTTGGCAATACTATCCATTTTTGCAGGTACAATAGTTTTAAAGGATTGTTTGGTTTTGAATGACCAATGGTTGAACTGTTTACTCAGTGAAGAATGCACGCTCCGAAAAAAAAAAAATACATAAGTATACCTGTTGATCGTAGGGGAACAAATACTTCTGATTTATTTTTCACATTTTCGTGGTTAGATCATATTCCATGTGTGATCATAACAGCTTTGGTTTTTTTACCATCATGATTTTAAAAAAAGAAGCCAAAGAAAAAAAGTTTTTGAATGTTTGCCGTTGTCAGATTTGGATTCAGCTGATGCCAACAAAAATGTAGGTCACTTAAACATAATGTTAGTTACGCCTTAAAGCGAATTATATATTTTTTTTCAGAATTTCTCTTCTTTTGTATTTTTGTCTTCCATGTTTTGTCACTATTTTCTTCTGTTTTCATTGGATTGAAACCAGAAAAAAATTCGTGCTTTAGGATATATTAAGAAAGATTTCCGACTCAGAAATTAGTTTCATCATCTATAAACCTTCGCTTTCATCTCGATTACTCCAAAAATGAAATTCATTTCTGGTAGGATATTTTTCTTAATATATCCTACAGATAAATGACACGCACAAAGGGAAAAAAATAAAAGAAAAACAGAAAAAAGTATCTTCAGACTACTATTCCATCAGTTTATTAACTCCGCCTCGACTTACATCACGTGCCAATTCACTTACCTCAGGCAGCCGGGGGCATATTTTAGCTGGACGTTACAGGTTTCAGAGATATTCCCATGAGCATTACACAACCTCGTCTTAGGCTAGACCATTTCTTCTTATTTTTTCCCTGATAGTCGTAACACGTGAACTTTCAACCGACCATCGCTTGACTGACGACTTTGGAAAGTGAAGGAAAATGCGAGAGTCGCTTGTTGGGTAAGACGGGCATACGGGTCTGATATACACTTAACTTTTTCTTAGTGAGGTTACCTAGCAAATATTGGTTTAGAGTGTCTGACTTGTGTTTTGCTGGTAACCTCTTATCTCCAGTACGATTTCTTTCAAATATTCACAACTGCAAAAGGAAAACAGTTGCGTTTGCTAGTTTCAATCTATTTCGCTGCATCTTTGATTATGACTGGGCCAAGATAAATAAAAACGTAAAGCTGCACTGCTAGGTCCTTAATTATGCAATCATATTTCCTTAATCTTGCAGTCACTCTGTTTACAAGAATGGATGTTCCATTCTTACAAATGGAAGTTTCATTCAGAGCACATTCCAGAATTGATTGTTGGCCATAAAATTAGGGGAATTAATATAATACAAAAGTAAAGAGAATGAATCAATCATTCTGAAGTAGTATACAAGAAACATTGTTGGCAATATTTCTTGTATACTATGTAACGTTCTATGCAATTTCACTATCCTAGTCTATAGTTATTTATTATTATTTTAGCATATAAATTTATTATAAAATTAGTTATATAATAATAAAAGTATTTTATATACTAAATAATATTTGTTCATAAATTTAGGTAATTCTGAAAAAAATGAATAACTTAGTGAGATTCACTAATACACCATTTTCCTTTTAATGTAGTAATTTTTAATATTGGACAGTTCTTAAAAGAGGTCTATGGATAGAATCGAATCGACCGTGAGATGCGGTGATTAGTTCAAGGGGTTAGTCAAAGATTGAAGATAAATTTAAACAAAACAAAATGACGATGAAGGATAATTTATACCAAAAAAGAATTATGAAGAGGATGGAGGCACATATTTATCTGAGATAAATCATAAAAATCGAACATGTACAAATGGACGGAATAAAGAGAAGGATGCAACTAGACTGGATGGTTTTGGAGAGAATGAAAGATATCTTCAAAATACGAATATTCTCATTAGTTCGAAGAAGAGAACTTTTGAACAATGTGTCTTACTTGTAATGGCAATATTGAAACCTGGAATTTATCTAAAGATATGGTTCACAAATTAAAAGTTACCCAGAGAAGAACCGAAAGGAATATGCTCGGTGTGATGACCTAAGATACAGGATACTCTCCCAACTGATCACATGAAGAACTCGTGATGTATTTGATATTATGAAATATTTCATGCATTAAAAATGGAGATGGGATAGTCACATTGCAAGAAATATGATAACAGATGGCCTAAATTGTTAATAGAATGGTGACCTATTGATGGCATTTGGCAAAAGAGGAAGACCAAAGAAGAAATGGTAAGATGAAATTGTTAGGAAGGATTGTTGGAATATAAGATATCAGAAAAGTTGAAACGAGAAAATTGGGGAAGATTTTCTTCCGATAATGGAATGATCTAAGTCGTAAACGAAGAAGAGAAAGTTAATTTTTGTAATTTACTGCAAACGAATTATAAATTAATAATTTCTCTTCCATTGTTGCACGTAGCTTATCTGGCTGACTCGTCGCTGCGTACAACTTTAATTAATGCTGCAATATACTGTTCTATTCTTGCCTCTTCAAAATGTTATACTTGCCATTTTCATGTGAACGTGTGTGGTAGGTTTCTCAATTTTTCAGAGGAAAATATCTGCCTCGAGAACTGTCTAACATAGTTTCAATTGAAACCAATATTAAAACTATTTGTTTCAATTGAACTAAGCTTATTTTCTCGGCACAAAACTGAAAACTCTGTCATATTTTAGGTGGAAGAGACTCAAGGGGAAAAAAAGTTTTTCCCAGTTAGTTAACTAAACGAAATAATCCTTTTTCCCTACATACACGTACAAACAGATAAGCGAAATAGCTTCGGATAACAAGCGTATTTATCAACTGGGATGACTCGGTGCCCTTTGTTTGAAAGACATTAGTTCAAATCCTATCTAGGAAGCATAGAATATTTATACAGACACTTCATCGGTAGGTGAGTTAGCCAGCTTCATGAGCAACTGGAAGTATTCTATCTCCCACAAAACAAACAAACCCACAAGGAAAAAGTGGAACTTCACAGATAATACCTTCAGCTGAACTGCCTTAAGTACGTACTTCATCCTGATCTGAAACAACTACAACTATAAAATTACTGAAGAACGTACCTTGACGAAAAAAAAAAAAGAATTCATACTAGACATATCACTCAGAGACTAAAGTATCCACAAAGAAAGTAACAGCTAAATGAAAATAAAAGATTAAGTGTGAGAATTTATTCAAGGGAATCCTAAAAAATGTTCTTTGTCGAACTCTGATCCTGTTCAGTTTCCGATTTCCTTTCTCAATATAAAACATGTGAAACAACACTTCCGTAATACGAGTATATGTAGTTTATATTTCACTGCACGTGTATTAATAATAATATAGAGAGACTTTGTTTTCTTGTGTATCCGATGAACTGATGTCAACTTGCCCGTGATATCGAATGTCGTCCTTCATCATCCCCATATCTGAAACGCCTTATGACTTTGAATAATTCAGATTTTATAAACTGAAAGTTATCCAAATTAAACTGAATGACTTGATAAATTAATAATGGCAAATAATACTAAAGTTCATCTAAAGCTGTTAATTCAGAGCCACTTTGTTATGTACGAATTGATGAGGGGGTGAAATCGTAGTTTTCTTTTTATTCTTAGAAGTATAAAATACTTATTTTTCTCCATTTTTATTCATTCAATATCTCTGCATCTGACATTTCTTTCAATTTATCTCATTACGTTACTTTTTTTCTCTTCTGATAATAGCTTAGGTTTCTCCTCCCTCACACACGCTCATGACTTCAACGTTTTCAAGACGTTCATCAATATTGTAAGTTCGTCGAGTACCTTAATAGCCCAAAAGATTAAAATCATCCACCCTTTCATCCTTTTTTTTCCAGCCTATTCAATTTCTTCCGTAAATGCTGTTTACCAAAATTGCTAGAATCTTCATTTTCTGGTGTGATCGACCGAGGAGGTTAAAATTTTCTTTATAAGAAAGGCCGCGTGTCTATATCTTTTATTTTTTTTTTCACTAGCGGATATCTGTTAGGAGGGTGATTTGATTGATGGGCCCCTTTCCGTAAAATATGGTCTCTGATGCGCTCTCTTCGACACTGCAAGCGTATTTCATCTTTCCTAAGCTCGTAACTTAGAGCCACTGGTGATTCACGTGACCTACGATGACCGCTTTTAGAGATTTCTTAAAGGCAATCTCGTCAAAGAAATTCGGGTTAGAAAGTCTTAAAATGGAACAAAAGGGATGTTGTACGCTGACAAAAATCCATTTTTATCGGGTTTTTTTCCCCTCATCCGTAGACCATTTTGGTGCTGACATAGATGACCTACACGCATCCCGCTATGAAGTACGGTAGGCTGTGAAGCAATTTCGATTTCTGCAAAAGAGGACATTATCTTTCCATTGTTCTAAATCGTTTTTCGTTTTGATTTATATTCGCTTTCAACAATAGGAAGCCGAGAATGTTTTTATGCCCCATGTAATGCATAATGAAATAGTCTTATACATACGTTGAAACATTTTCCGTTTCTTCTGTAAGCATTAAAAAAAATCCCTGTGATTATTTCATTCAATCTGATTGAATTATCATCTTCAGTCTTATACGGGAGGTCACGGAATCTCTGGTTTTATATCCCGCAAACAGGCAAACTGTTCCCGTAAACAAATATATCTGTAGACATAAATATCTACCCCTCGGTATATGCAACAGAGAAATAGTTAGACAGCTGTAATAAGTTACCTAAAACCCCTTAATCAGGAGATGCAACCTGTCTCGAACGGAAGAGAAAAGGATAGATTGGCATCATGCTTTTCTCCCAAAAATGCTACATTGAAAATCTTTGTTAATTAGTTTCTACGACGTTCTTTTATTCCTTAGGTTTCCTTCAGAACAGCAGCCGAAAACTTGACATCCTAGAAAATGTTTTCATCCGATGGAATTTTTTTTTCAAATACGCAAAATTGCAATTTTAAGCTGAACGAAATTATCGCCTATTGCAAACAAGTGAAATATTTGGCACGTGATCCTTACCTTGTATGTTTCATGATAGAAACAGAACAATGATCTAATTGTAAAATTACTCAGAATATTACGGTTAAATTACTAATTATAATGAAGAGCCAAAGGCTTCAATTCGGCGACATGAACATATTTAAGTTAAGGGATATTACATCCCATATTGTTTCTTAGCCGAATAAGAAACTCAAAGAGTTTCATGCCGAATATATAGAAACTATATATATATATATATTAACTAGATCTACCTACTCACTGATGAGACCTCAAAAAAGGTCGAAACCGGTCTGGGTAGTGACCTTCTCTCATAATGTTGAACAATAATCCTAGGAGTTAAGTTCACATTATGGGTAAATATCAAGAATAGCGATCGGAACTTGCTCCACCTTTGACACGAGTTGCCTCAGCTTGCACTACCTTTAGGGTCAGTTGCTGCAGTATCCAGGTATTTGCTTACGCTTGAAATCGCCGAACTTTATATAGTTTCTACTATATTCGGCATGAAACTCTTTGAGTTTCTTATTCGGCTAAGAAACAATATGGGATAATATCCCTTAACTTAAATTAATTACGGTTAAATTTTAATTATCGTCTCTAGCTCGACAAAGTTTAATAAATGTTTTAAATTTTTATAGCCCTCGTTAAACTATTGAAATTTTCTTATCAATATGATTGACTGACCAAGGAACAAATTTTGGCAAACGTTTCTAAATTATAAATAAATTCAAGCAGGGACACTTCTACCATTTTTGACATTTACAATGGGCCTTCAACAACATTTTTGTGTATTTTATCATAAAAGTATATAAAATTAGTATGAAATTGCGTGTAAATTATAATATACAACTGAATTTAGATATTTATTTGGAAATATTTAAAGAAATTGCAAAAAATTACTTACTACTATAATAACGGAATTAACTCACGTAAAATATTCTTTATTAGTAGAATTTTCGCTTGAGTATCACAGGCATCATCGATACAAGTACAAAGGCTAATTAAACAATAACTAATTTCACAAAGCGCCACCTAAGTTGCTAAGGTTAAATTTCCTAAATTTATTTCAACAAAAAAAGGAAATATATATATATATATATATTTATTTGCCTGAAACAAATTTGTTTCAGGCGCAAAACTTAATTGTTTGCATACTTGGAATTAGGAGTTAAAATAACCAAGTTTATAAAATAACTTGGTTATCCTAATATATAATATTTTTAAGTTAAAAAATTTATTACTTCTATATCTTCTCCAGAGATTTTTATTAAAAGTAAAAACACCTTGTTGCAACTTCTATAGATAAAGTTGATAAGGCTCCGTATTACTATAACCTTGGTATGGAATAACAACGACCGTGAGATACGGTGCGGTCAACGCTGAGATGGACGGTCTTTCTCCCACAATTGAGTGGCTTAGGGATCGTCCGAATTTTTAGAGACGGCTTTACTTATTTATAAGATTCAAATCGGTCTGGGTAGAGACCCCACCCATAATGCATTGCAGTATACATCTTCTAGTGAGATGTGCTTTACATTATGGGAAAATACTAAGAATAGTGATCAGAGCTTTACTCACCTTTACAGTGAGTTGCCCTGGTGTTGTACTATCATTAGACTTGAACTTTGTTTCAGGCGAAAACATAATTGTTTGCATACTTGGGATTAGGAGTTAAAATAACCAAGTTTATAAAATATAAAATAACCTGGTTATCCTAATATACAATATTCCCAAGTTAAAAAAATTATTATATATATATATAATAATTTTATATATATATATAATACAAGTTTTTGGATATTATTGAATACGTGTGAGTTCTTGACATTGTTCAGGTGTTTATAACGACTTCAGTGACAATAATGCATTTCCTTAAAACAAGAATTGAAATAACGTGTCTTATATTAAAAAAGAAATTAATCAAGACCAAATTAATAGTGGAATGTTTCGCATCCACAGACAGACTCGATAAACTGTTGAAATGTTGAAACTGTTGATGAAACAATAAACTACGTAGTGATTTAAAAATGCTATTAAACTAGAATTTAAAATCAATAAAACATTCTTGGAACATTTTTAACTCTCTCTCTCTCTCTCTCTCTCTCTCTCTCTCTCTCTCTCTCTCTCTCTCTCATTGAAGCATTTATTTGCGCAATACCAAGCTAGTATAATGATGGATGGTAGCTGTTTACAACAAATTGGCTCGTAAATAACAGCAAAACTCCCAAAACCTAGCTTAGTAATTCTCGCATGGGACTTCATTGTTGCCTATGAACAGGATTTTATTGCTATGGCAACGAACGTGCTTTGAGATTAATGAAGAAATGCTTGAATACGTAATATAAAGAATTACTAGGAGATATATCTATTGGAGAGTAATGCACTAATGGATCTAGATTTTGTTCTTTTAGATCCCTTGCTTACTTCTTCCCCATACACTGACAGCTAATTAATGTAGACTGGATGTTATTTCTTTCGTGCAAGCCTCTGCTCATCTTTCTAAGATGCTTGGAAAGAAAGAAAAAATCAACGTGTTGGCGAAACGTCAAGGTATGCATTCTTAATAACATTCTTTATCGCAAAAAAAAAAAAGAGGGATCACAACATTGAAGTATAGTGTTAATATGAACCAATGGAATACCCGTTAAAGGTTCTACGCGGAATTTTTCTGTAAAGTGTTTACAAATTCAAAGAATAGCATGCGCAGAACAAAAAATAAAAAAGTGAAATATCCTCACCTCGTGCCGTTGTCCAGGTAACCAGACTTTTCAAGGAACAAATTAATTTCAATCTTATGCAATCCAAATACGAAAAAAAAAGAAAAGAAAAGCATTCTGTGATCTATAAAGAAAATATGTGAATCTAAGCATGCGCACAAAGAGAGAATTGTGGCAAGGAAAACTTAATTAATCTCCTAAGATATTTTTATTTATGTTGGGATAGCTGTCAATATTCGCTTTCTTTTCCTGTTATCCTTTCACATATTTTTGTGATCTTTCAATCTACGAAGGTGAAAGCCATCAGAGAATTTTTGATTCTTGGATTTTAACGTAGACAATCTTTTAGATTTTTCGCACATGCAAAGCTGTTGATCCCTCTGTTTGTCAGAAATATAGACTGACATTCATCCAACGGTCATGGCTGCCATAGCTCCGCGATTCTGGTTGCCTAAATCTTACCTAAAAATTTCTGAAAGGTTTTGATTAAATACTCCAGAACAGAAATTACTTCATTAAACTCATCTCGTTCAACGATAAATGTCACTGGATGACATTTAGCTGTAAAATGTTTACTGCATTCTTTTCATAGTTTAGTTTGGAGAGCGATCCTCAAAGCAATCTATGATTAATTGCAATCCTGCAGCAGATTGTTATTTATAGATACTGCTCATCGCTTTTTTTCAAGTTAGGCTAGCTAGATGTGTTACCAAACTTAATTATGAACCTTTGCAATATTTACCAGAGCTGATTATTAAGAAAAACATGGCTGCGGACGGTATTATAACGTCGGCAGATGTGTAAGCCTAATCGATATAATCCTATGGGCTGACAAGTTTCGTAGATAGAAAAATAGGAAGAGTATCATTAGATGCTAATTAAGCTGTGATTAATTAGTGTGAGTTGCTTCATCCATTGGTAGCAAATGGTTCTGTTTGCGAAGCGATAACATTCGTGGTAAATGGTAGATAAATATTACCGCATTCTGATTTTATTGATATCTTGCTAAATGTGGAACAGTTGGCGTGTCTTTCCTCCTGAAAGAAAACTGAATTTGATGGAATGATATCTATTTTTGAGTACTTTTGGATAGAAACGGATCTTAGTTTGTATGATTAAGTTAATGTAAAAACATCCGCAGCGTTATTTATTTTTGAGAACAGTTTCGTAGTTTAATTTATCCTCAACACTTACCACCTTAACCTGACCTTTTCGAAAATTCGACCTTCGCTAATTTTTCACTGTTCATAATAAAGTAGATTTTAGGGAACTGACATTCGACTACTAACGTTTGAGCATTTTAATTAACCCATTTTTTTACTTTTCAGAACGTATGCGAAAATTGCTATCTATTATCTTTTAATATTTCCTTCCGTGTTAGACTCAATAGCTTGTGACAGCCAAATAACTTGGTTTTTTTAGAAACGTGATACTGCTTATGGGGAGGACGGTTAATCCTATCTGCTTTTGTTGATGCAATAGC
Organism: Typopeltis vanoorti; assembly: GCF_054136105.1. Lineage (NCBI taxonomy): Eukaryota > Metazoa > Arthropoda > Arachnida > Uropygi > Thelyphonidae > Typopeltis > Typopeltis vanoorti. The sequence continues at coordinate 62,275,006 of NC_143571.1, read as the reverse complement.
TAAGGTTAACCTTTACAACTGCCAGTATTGAAGCAAATATATTATCTGATTATGTATTAGTTGTGTTTATCAGTCTCTGAAGAAAAGCATTTATGCATTTTATGAGTGATATAAGACGATTTATTATTTTTTTATTAATGCCATTTTTCTCTACGTTTTCGCTTCTAATACACACATGTTAGAAGTAGCAGATAAGGGATATTATTGTAATTCCTGCATTTCTCCTCGGTTAGAGTTCCTACTTCAATCGTATTTGTATTTCATTATCTTCATATATACGTATAATAGCTCTTAGAATACTATTGAATATTTGTCTTTCTTGTAATATGTTAAATAAAATATTTCTTCCCACCTTATCGAATGTGTTTTGTTTTTTTCAAAATCAATAAATGTGATATGTGTTGAAATTAAAATTAATAATAAAAATAACGATTGTACGCTATTTTTTATTATTAATTTTAGACAAAAATTGGATCTATCCATTAAAGTCCTTTTTCTAAAATATTCTTACATTCTTGGCTTCTAGAATAAAGTCTTCAGAATATTTTGTCCTTTTTTTTTAATTTTTGTTTTTCATTAGAACAATTTTTCTAAGTTTCGCTTAGCCACTGTATATGTGTATCATTTAATAATAATGCGATGTTTCATACTTTTTTGCTTCGTCATTAATTGTAGCCATTTAGGTGGAAATCTTAATTTTATCTTAGTAAGGAATGATCAGTGCCAATTTCATAGTTTCTGTATACCTCATTATAAACAAAAATTGATTTTCCATCTAAAATATAATAACTGATTTGCATCCTCTTCTGACCAGCTAAATTTTAAGTCTATCCTTAGGTTTTTCAGAAGGAAATCATTATTGTATTATATACTACGAACGCAATTATTTTTATCCCTTTTTTAAAGTGTGCTTTCCTTGTCCTCCCTTATCACATTCTTGCTTTACATCTTCTGCTAATATCACATAATCATTGTATCATATTATATACGTTTTTGGAATTATTCAGAGAATTCAAAAGTATTATTTCTTCTTTCTCTCTTCCGAGCATATAATCCAATTATGGTTAAATATGCTTACGTTCTTCTTTTGACTGTTCTTTCACTGATCACTGTTTATTATATCAAACATCTCAGTTTCGTTGTTCTTTTGACTTTTCTTCATTGCTGCATTTTAAATCCTCCTGTATTCAATATTATATCTAATTTTATTTCTTTATAAGCTATTCCTCTTAGATAAAAATATCTTATTATTCTATTTGACACAAGAATGTATTCTACATTATATAAATACTCGGGAGCAAAAACATTATGATCACGCAGCCTGTTTCCGGTCTACAAGACTAAACTGTCGGGTGGAAATAGGCTAATAATGACGGTATTCTGATATGGGAATTGTTCTCATGGATAACACTGGATCCTTTCATCTCCACTGAAACACCTTGACCGCTAATCTTACCTGTAAATTACCAGATATAATCATATAAACATATACATGAATATACCCAATCTATAACCCAGACATATTCAATCAATATAAAAATAAACGAAAGTATTCATAATTAAAATAAATAGTGTGCCAAGATGTAAAAAACTCCATAAAATATATGTTGTTTTATTTAAAAAAAAGTGCAAAACCCAATTTTCTTCCTTTCGAGTCTACATATCGTCGGTGTTTACGAACTGTTCTCTGACTAAGATGTCATTTTTGGTCAGAGAACAAGAATGACATCTTAGTGATGTCATTCTTGTTCTCTGATGAGAAGAAACATTGCTTAGTTCTGTGGTAAAATTCTGTTTTCGTCCTTGAGCACAATTTTTTCGTGAAGGGAATTATAATAGCATTAACTCCGAAGAAAAGTTGTAGTTGGCATCCTAAGAACTTCATCAAACCTCGTCTAAATGCGCTTTGCTGATTGGCAATGATATGAGATGGACCACCGTCTTGATGCGTGGCATACCCGTAGAATAGGTCACACACTGTCTAGAACTGTGGTTCCACTGACCCCCTTGGGTCAGTAAGAACTTCATTTTTGAGAACAAATATTTAATGTTATGGACAGCCTTGATATACTTCCACGAAATGTACACGGAATCTGGTATTCCTATACCGGATGAAAAGCATATGCCTTAAATTAAAATAAAATTAGCTAACTCCGCCAATAATACCGCCTATTTTTCCAATTAAGATATGGATCCTCCACTTTCGAAAGGTTGGAAACAGCTGCTCTAGAGTGATATTATCACTTCCACTGCATGTAGCTTAATAGTTAACCCACAACTTAAACTCCCTTCCATACGACTGCACTTCCAATTATTTTTAATCTTCATGAAATCCCTCCCTTTATATATGCAATGTTATTCTACATAAATATAAAATATAAAATATATAAACTATATATCCGCAATGTTATTCTAGATAAATATTCTACATAAATATAAAATATATAAACTATATATCCGCAATGTTATTCTAGATAAAAAATATATATATAAAATATAAATATATGTAAATGAAACATGAATCAATACAAAGTTGGAAAATCTAAGGGTTCTTAAAGTTCTTAAAAGAACTGGGCGATGGACTGAGTCCTTGACTCTTTATCCCGTCATCTGAATGAAGAAAATCTGTGTGGATGGAGTGTTATTGAGCTAAAAAGCTCTAGTCATGGCTGGGTAACGGCAATAGCCCAGCCTCAGTTAAATCTAAGGGTATAATTTTATTATTAATAAGTAAGTTATATATTGTTAAAATAAAATGGTGTCTTTGGATTTTTGCTTTATTATTAAGAATATTTAAATTAATAAAACTATTATATCATAATAGTTATTAAATATAATGTATAAAAAATATTTGTAGTAATTGATAAATTATATCACGTAAATTTTAAGACTTTTTATTAAACATCAAGAACTGGTTACGTTTTGAACTGGCACGCAATGCGCCTGCGTAAATCAGAAGCGCTAATATTTATAATATATTGATTATTATACATTATAGATTTTATATTTTATAGATTATAAAGCATAACATTATAGATTTTATAGACTTTATATAAATAAAATATAAGGCCATAGAACTTTATGATCTTTCTTAAGATAAAAATATAAAGAACTTAATCCATTCTTATCTTCTCTTTTATGCATTTACACTCGCTGCATTTGATAACAAACGTAGAAGCCAATGCAGATCAAGTAGGGTTTTTCGAAACCCACAGTAGATCAAATAAAAACATGGCAAACGGATTTCTTTAATGAATTATTCAAAACGTTTTTCTGCGCACTTAAGCAAAAGTGCTTTTTGACGGTCTTTGCAACATTACGGAGTGGGGGGAGGCAAGAGAAAGAGATGGTGACGAAAGAAGATTTGGGATCTGAGAATAAGATGATAAATTTTTCCCCATACGGGAAGAAACTAGACGAAACCAGTAAAGTTAATCACATGACTCATATCTTACACCCTACCCGACCACTAAAGCCACTTGGGAATTCTGGTGTCGACCGACGATATTACTAAAATGGAGTGGTTGAGTACTTTATACGCGTGGTCTTCCAGGGAAATTGGGACGTATAAACGAGTCGCGCAGCTGCTAACCACTGCGGTGAACCCCCCCCCCTACCCCTCACCCCTTTCCAATAACCAAGAAAAGATATCGGAATGGCGAATTTATGGAGTGAGTTTTATTTTGCTTCTGGCTAACTTTGATTGCGTCCCAAGGAATGGCCATCGTTGGCTCGAGTCAGGAAGTGCGTTTAGTTCCCTTTATAAGCCCTAGAAGGACGCGACACAAATAAAAAGAGCTATTAAAGAAATCCAAGTGATTTACTTTAGTACAGAAGACAACATACAAAGTAGCATTATCCTCAAGAAAATATTAAGATGGTCGTACAAGGATTTAAGTGACATTCCTTTATTTCCTTCTTATTTTATGTGGCTCATCTAATAAACACGAGTCGTTAAAAGAATCAGAATACTCGTATATTTAAACACCTAATCATAGACTCCTATTTTGTAAATTTGTTTAGTACTGTCGTATCGAATTCTAAACAAATTATTTTCAAAATTTTGAATGAAAAAAAAACCACCTAAATTTATACTATTATTTGTAAACCGTAATATACTACTAAATTTTTTGAAAAATTTTAAAAATATTTATAAGTTAATTCCAATATTATTCCAATACTATTTTCTTATTAAAATGTACATTTTATTACTAATAGCACATAAAATTATTTATTCGAGTTCCCCCGTATGGTGTCCGGGCCAAGAATAGCTCCACTGCAACCTATGCATGTCGTAAGAGCGACTAAAATGGGGCGAGTTTCGCTCTCTTAGGTTTCTTCCGAAATTTTGCTCCCGGTGAGGGGGGGGGGGGGGTTAGATTTTGGGAGTTTGCCTGAGAGAGCATTTTGAGTCTCTGTGGAGGACGTTGTCGGTGGATGCTTTTCCATGGAATATGAATGGTTCTACTTGGTGGTGGGGAGGCCCGTTACTGAGTGGAACCAACGCTGAGTTGGACGATCTTTCGGCCACTCGTATGGAGTGGTCCTGGGGATCGCCTAATTTTTAGAAAGCTTTACTTACATACCAACCAATGCATGTTGTAAGAGGTGACTAAAATGGGACGCAGAGTTTAGCTCTCCTGAGGTTTTTGCCTTGAGGCAGCAATTTGAGTCTCCGGGAAGGGTGTTTTCCGGCGTGGACCTTATCGATGGACGCTTTTCCCTGGAATATGAGAGGCTCTGCACGGTGGTAGGGTGAGTCTGTCACTGAATGGAGCTAACGATGAGTTGGACGATCTTTCGGCCACTATGGAGTGGTCTAGGGATCGTTCTAATTTTTTTTTTAGACAGGGCTTTACTTAAAAATCGCCTCACTGTAGCCCATGTATGTCGTACGAGGCGACTAAAATGGATACCCAGGGAGGGTAACCGATGGCAATGCTGTAGCCAATGAAGTTTTAACTGAGGTTCGGCTTGCCGTTTCTCAGCAACGACCAGAGCTCATTACACCCTATCCATACATTTTCTACAGATAACGGCGAATATGAAAAGCATTCTTGCTTCACCCATCTAGCGAAAAAAAAATAAAAAAAAAGTTATTCGAGTATATTGCTATGTAGGTCCACTTCCCATCATTGTGGTTCAGGTTTGTATGCAATGATTTTAAAATTAGGATTATTCTGAAGTGAAATGTTTGCATTTTGAAAGTAGAGATGTTGAAAATATGCATTGGAAGATTGATTTTAAATTTGAATTCTGTGTTAAATTTAAAATTGTAACATTATTAGATTACCTACGTTTAAATATTATGGTATTGGGTGTGACATTTACTAGATATATGCTCGTACAGTAAAAAAATGTATCTACTATATATAATTTGTGTGTGTGTGTGCGCGCGCGCGTCTTGATAAATAAACTGAATAGATTAGACACGAATGACTATCCAAGCTCTTTATCACATGTCCTTGCGTAAAATTTGCACAAGTGAATTTTTTCTTTAAACCCATCGGAACGGACTGGCATATGGGGACATAAATAGACTCTGCAGTCTCAAAAAAATTAAAAAAATATACTATCAACATGAAAGAATGTAAGAATACTTGATCAGTTCGACTATCTTCTCATTAACAAGTTAGAAGATCAATTAGTCACGTTATAAAGGTAATGAGACGGAGTTCGTTTTGTATCGGATATACCAAACTCTTTTCCAAATTGAGCAGAATAAATCGATTATTGCATGTTTTCAGCAGAAAAAGAATCGACTACGCCGGTACACCTTGTTTACGGTGTACCGGCGTAGTCGATCTGACGTCAATGTTTTACTTGGTATTTGTGGTTTCGAGGATCGATGTAAACATTGCGAGCAAGCAATTTATTTTTTAAATGTCGTATATCCAAATAAGAACGAAAAGGTTCGATAATATTCATAACTATACTAATTATTTCAAGCAAAGATTAAATTGGCGAACTTCAAAATACCCGCATCCTTGAATCTTTTGCTAACTTTCCTGATGATGATCATTTCATGTTAAATTCTCATTGAAAGCATCTTTGAACAATAATAAGAGATGTGGATTCGTGAAATTACGAATTGTATCGCACTTTCTGTTATAAAGCTCAGCAGAGCATCATCTAATCACGCATTGTGATTACGTCAACTCTTTTTGCGGATACGTTAGAAAATTTGAAAGAGTTGTCTTTTTGAACGACATGACTTTCACTTTTGAGAATATTTCATGTTAAATGTTTCAGAGTTTACATTTTACACAATGTGTTTTGCGTTTTAGGTTTGTTTAAAACAAAAATCAGAGCCCCCGTAGAGCTCAGTCGGGTTTTGACGATGCTCTTTGATTGCAAAAGACTCCGGTTCAAATCCAAGGATCCTTTTGCAAATCTTGAGCCTTAAAAGAAAGGCAAAATCGACTTTAGAACTCGTGCTATTACAGACAATAATATGAGCGTTGTTGTTTAGAGCTACGAAGTGATGCAAATTGTCTGCTGTACTCTGTTTCCTCAAAAGCCTTGACTCTCGGATAGGCTTTAGCTCACTAACAGCGAATTCTTCAAAAATGTAAATACTGTATTGAGAAAAGCTAATGATTAGTAAGACAACCTTAGAAGTGTTTATATTCTGGATTATATACCTATAGTTGCAAATTATGAATTTTTGTTGTCCTAAGTAGCGTAAATTCTAGCTTGACTGTAACTAATAATAAGAATAAAAAAGTAACGATGTAATTATAGAGAAAGAACTCACTGATTACGACAACAAAGATGTTTTGGCTTTAAATTTGGTTTGACAATGAATGCCTTTTCCCATATCATAAGAAAATGTGTATCTATCTAGTGATATTATAAAGTGACTGATGCATGGACAGAGATCCACACTTCAAAATCGTACAAACAACTTATTAAAAACAACAACTGAATTATCTCGAAACGTCCGTTTATCTCTACGCTCTCTCCATCCGTTAATTCCTCGCATATATGGTGTTCCTAAAATCCATAAAGAGAACACCCCATTACGCCCAATTGTAGAAGGTATCGATTCTCCTACATACAATCTTTCAAAATACCTTGCCAAATACCTCAAAAGTTTTTCAGGGAAATCACCTTCCTTTATCAAGAACACTACAGAATTTGTTACATGCATCAAGGATATTACAATTGATGAAAATAACATCATGGCTAGCTTGGACATAACTTCTTTGTTCACTAATGTCCCAACAGATGAAGTCCTAACATTACTCAAGGACAAGATATCCAAAAAAATGTTAGCCTTGCTTACACATTGCATCAGGTCCGGTTACTTCAAATTTCAAGATAATATATATAAACAAAATCATGGACTGGCTATGGGTAATCCTTTATCTCCTGTTCTTGCAAATATTTACTTAGAAGATTTTGAAACCAAGGCTATCTCTTCCTTTATTTTAACACCTAAAGTTTGGAAACGTTATGTGGATGATGTCTTCATGATCCAAATGAACTGCTTACAGAAATAAACCATCTGAAAACTTCTTTCGAAGTTAATGGATATTCCAAGAAAATCATTAACAAATTCCTTCTTAATCCTCCCAGACATCACTCAGAAGAAACAAATAGATTCAAAAGCAATATATCTATTCCTCACATAAGTACTGTTTCACATAAATTAGCAAAAGTTCTAAAAAAATACAATATCAGAACCTTGTTCACTCCACTTCCAAAGATCCGTTCCTTAATTAGCCACCCAAAACCTTGTCATCATCAACTCAAATACCCTGGCGTATATAAAATACTATGTGACTGCGATATTCCTTATTTCGGGCAGACAGACAAATCTATCGAAATGCGTATGGAAGAACACATGAGAGACATTACTTACAAGAGACAGCGAGCAAGTGCATTATCAAGTCATATCCTCTTCTCGGCTAATCCTAATGATGATAACCAAAGTCACAAAGTCTGCTGGGAAAAATCTACAAACATCTTCCGTTGCAGTGACGAAATAGAGAGAAAAATTGTGGAATCGAGAGAAATCATCTTCAATCCTGTTCATCTAAATAACAACTTAAGCTACAACCTCCCGGATAGTCATTCAGCTGTAATCATGTACTGGCGTTTACGTGATGCAGCAAGCATGCACTCTCCCAACAATGCAACAAATGAAAGAACAGCTTCAAATACAACTACAACGTTTTAATGTTAATTATGTATAAAGACTATCTATGTTGTTCATAGTCTTTTAACCCTCAATGTTTAGGGTTTTTTCTTTTATAATGTCACCTGAAGAAGGCTGTTACAGGCCGAAACTAGTAGTGTGTTTATATTAAAACCTTTTTAATTAAATCTCGGTTCTAGTCATTCAATTTTTTCCCTAAAACAATATATATATATATATATATATATATATATATATATATATATATATATATATATATATATATATATATATATATATATATATACATTTGTTATAGGTTGCTAAGGATATTTTTATTATATATATATTTTTTTTTATATATAACAAATAACACATTTGTTATATTTAAAATAGCAACCTATAAAAAAAAAAATATATATATATATATATATATATATATATATATATATATATATATATATATATATATATATATATATATATATGTATGTATGTATATATATATATATATATATATATATATATATATATATATATATATATATATATGTATGTATGTATGTATGTATATATATATATATATATATATATGTAATAATTTTTTTTTAACTTGGGGATATTGTATATTAGGATAACCAAGTAATTTTATAAAGTTGGTTATTTTAACTCCTAATCCCAAGTATGCAAACAATTAAGTTTGCGCCTGAAACAAAGTTCAAGTCTAAAGATGATACAACACCAGGGCAACTCGTTGTAAAGGTGGGTAAAGATCTGATCACTATTCTTAGTATTTTCCCATAATGTAAAGCACATCTCACTAGAAGATGTATACTGCAATGCATTATGCAATGCAATGCATTTGAGGAGACCTCAAAAAAGGTTGAAACCGGTCTGTGTAGCGACCCCACCCATAATGCATTGCAGTATACATCTTCTAGTGAGATGTGCTTTACATTTTGGGAAAATACTAACAATAGTGATCAGATCTTTACCCACCTTTACAATGATTTGCCCTGGTGTTGCACTATCTTTAGACTTGAACTTTGTTTCAGGCTCAAACTTAATTGTTTGCATACTTGGGATTAGGAGTTAAAATAACTAAATTTATAAAATAACTTGGTTATCCTAATATATAATATCTCCAAGTTAAAAAATTTATTATATCTATAACTTCTCCAGAGATTTTTATTAAAAATAAAAACACCTTGTTACAACTTCTATAGGTAAAGTTGATAAGGCTCCGTATTACTATAACTTCGATATATAGGTATATAGGTAAGAGGACTTCCAGGGTAAGAAATGGCAATGCTGTAGCTAATGAAGTTTTAACTGAGGCTCCGCTATTGCCGTTACCCAGCCATGACTAGAGCTGTTTAGCTCAATAACACCCCATCCACACAGATTTACTTCATTCAGATGACGGGATAAAGAGTCAAGGACTCAGTCCATCGCCCAGTTCTTTTAAGAACTTCGATATAGGGTGGACCATGCCCTTGGAGGGTAATGGATGGCAATGCTGTAGCCAATGAAGTTTAACTGAGGCTCGGCTGTTGCTGTTACCCCCTGGGGCGCAGAGATTCAAGAGTTTTGAGTTCGCTATCTTAAGGTTTTCGCCTTAAGGGAGCAATTTGAGTCTCCGGAGAAAGTGTTCTCCTGCACGGCCCGCTGAGGGGCTTTGTCGGTGAATGATTTCCTTCGGAATATGAGCGGTTCTGCTCGGTGGTGGGTGGGTGGAAGGCCATTACTGAGTGGAGCCACCGCTGAGATGGACGGTCTTTCGCCCACGATTGAGTGGCCTAGGGATCGTCCGAATTTTTAGAGTTGGCTTTACTTACACATCGCCAATGAAGTTCTAACTGAGGCTCGGCTATTCTGTTACCCTCCTGCCATGATCAGAGCTTTAATAGCTCAATAACACCTTATCCCTACACTGTCCTCTACAGATAACGGGAAAGATAAAAAGCATTCTTGCTTCGCCCCTTTAAGCCAGTCCTTATAAGGACTAACTTCGATATAGGATTGATTCATACCTTTGGAGGGTAACGGATGGCACTGCTGTAGCTAATGAAGTTCTAACTGAGGCTCGGCTATTGCTGTTACATTCCTGCCATGATCAGAGCTTTAATCGCTCAATAACACATTATCCCTACACTGTTCTCTACAGATAACGGGTAAGATGAAAAGCATTCTTGCTTCGCCCCTTTAAGCCAGTCCTTATAAGGATAAGAACTTCGATATTGCTTTTCTTAGCATTCTCATTTCACGATCTTCACTGTTGTTTTACATCCATAAACTAGCAATGCTCGAACTAGTGATTTATAATTATTACTGTTATTGCTTCTGTTTAATCTTTGCTTTTCACACATAGTTTGAATATAAACATTCTGATATTAATATCCTTAAGGAATTTTTTTTTTACTTTCATCTGTTATATTTTCACCGCTTTACAGTTGTTTCTAGGTATTTAAATCTCATTACTTCTTCCAATATTTTCCCATTTAGTTCCAATTTTATTAGTTCTTTTCCAATTGCCTTTTGTTATTTTCATGTTTAAACTGGTGTATATCTGTTGGAATTTCAAGAATTGTTTAAATTATTTTTTCCTGCAAATTTTACTACATCATCTAACATCTCCAACCAAAATGAAAATTTCGTTTTTATTTTTATTTCATTTATAAAAAATAATGTTCAGTTCAAATAATTTGCAAGATATACTTTTTAATGTTAGTACTTTCAGAGCATCCTGTAATCTGATTCTATCGAAAGTACCACGTACATTGATTTCGCTAAATCAATGTACGTGGATATTGGTTTGTTACATATTGAATTTTTTTCTATTATATGCTTCAGAACAAATATCATCAGTACATGATATTCAATTACAGGATCCTTGAACATCATTATACTTTAGATTTGATTCTAATTCTTGAATGTCTGTACATATTTTAAAGGTAATATACAATAAGCTTATTCCTGGATAGTCTTCGGCTTAAAAAAAAAAAAAAGATTTATTTCTTTTATAAATCTTAGTATCGAAATATTCATCCTCCACTAGTTGGGAATGTCTTTTTTAAATATGTTTAATTAAATTTCCCATAATTTGGCCATTCCTTTACATCCATATCTTAGCATTACGTTATATATTTTAGTTCCAGCTTACTTCCTATTTTTCAATTATCAGATGAATAATTCTATTTAATTATTATTTATTTCAATTTCATCTGTGTTTTTTTTTTTTTTTAGTTGTTGGATTTCTGAAATTTTTATTTTTGACAGTATCCGATTAATTGGGGTAAAAATTGATCTCATCAAGCTAATCCCCTCTTCTAGTAACAAAGTAATTAATATCTTACACTATAAACTACTCTGAGATGGTTTAAAGAGTCGTTCTGCGTCCTGGTGGGAGAAAATCCTCAATAATCTCTTTTCATGTCTCAGGCAAGAGACACAGTAAGAGACGGATAGCTTACCAAGACCGAGTGAAAAATTGTTATCCGTTTCTAGTACGTTATCAACAAAATTAGGGGGAAAAATCTAAGAATTGCTATTAAAAAAAGATTTGCTGTACAGACGCTAATTAGAAGCACCTAATTAACATGTACATGTTAGAAATTGTTCATCGGGGCACCTTTACTGACAACTATAAATCCTTCGTAGACACTTCATTTTTTTTCCCGTTTTTTTTTTCTTCTTTTCAAATCTTGTATGATTGATTGAACTGTGGTAGCGTTCCGCCTCTCCTTAGTCATGAGACAAATGGAATGACACCGATACGGAGGAGAAAGATCAATAGATTTCAACTATAAGATACTTTCTGTCTTCCCAGACCGCACACTGCCAAGAATGATTGCTTACTCTATTATTAAATGCTATCTGTAACATTTCCTGAAAAATCTAGACGATCAAAGTACACTTAATCGACTATATGAGATTATTTCAGATTTACAGTGCAGTAAATACAGAAGATACTTTTAAGTAGTTTGATAAACCTTTGGAAAACAATATAATTGAGTAGCGATGCGCTATATAAACTTACAATGTTCAGAATGGTACAATAAATCGTTCTCTTTTATATAAAAGCACAATAACTGACACGAAAACAACAAAAATAGATACCAAAGGTGCGTTACTATGACAACAGAGCTTGTGAATTTCTGTCTGCAATGAACACAACGTGAAACAATCGCGCGCATAAATTGTGACGTAACAATTGCTGACAGAAACTGTGGTTGTCTATTCACGGGTTAGTTTTATAACAATAGCGCGTGCATTTATCACATGTAATTCACATGAATATCTCTGCAGGAGCAACAAAGAAATGATTTATGCAGACGAATGTTACCGAACGATGCATTATGTTGCGTGAAACACAGCTTTTAATATGTACAAAACGGATGTCAATCTTGAACCGCCTCTTCCTCTTCTCTAGACATTTAAAAAAAATGGTATTTATAAGTAATTGTCAGCTATTAATAACGCATTCTCCAGAGAGTAGGCTGTTATACGTTGCATTCTTCTCCTTGCAGAAATAAATGATGTCTGACATTAAAATATATGAAAGGCACTGAAAAGCATTATCGAAATCAAAACGTGTTTTTGATTATTATAAATGGCCAAATGCTAATCATCTTATAACTTGACTTTTAAGATCGAGTGACACAGTAAAAGCAAAAGTTGCAAATCAGCTTTCTTAGCAACCAAAGGACCCAGGTTTCCTTCCCTACAGTTAGCGAACGATAAGTGATTAGTTTTGGAACTTCAGACTCAGATTCTCTCTCTCTCTCTCTCTCTCTCTCTCTCTCTCTCTCTCTCTCTCTCTCTCTCTCTCTCTCTCTCTCTCTCCATTTTCTCCATTCATCAACATGACAACAAAAACTGTAATTCGTTTTAATATTTTTCTTAACATACATAATAGGAATTGATTTATGAATTTTTATACTGACATCTGCAATAAAAGCAGACAGTACAACCTCCGGCCGAAGCATTTACAGAAAATATAATGAGACATTAAGATAAAATTCAAATTCCTTACAACTAAACTAATGTAAATAATTCACAGTTAGAAAGCATTTTGTTTCCAGCTAGATTGCAAGAGAGAGAGAGAGAGAGAGTGTGTGTGTATGTGTGTGTGTGTAGCAAACATTTTCCTGACAATATAGAAATTGCATTTTAACATTAATCTTAGACAAGGGGGAGTCAAAAAAATTCTGGATTGTATTTCTTGGAAATATAGCGAGACGAGCCCTCAATTTGTGCTGTTCTTAGAATCATTTGAAGAAGTCAAGTGTTTTGAACTCGAGCCGTTTTTTAGTGATAATTGAATTTTCATGCCTGAAGTGCCACCTTGAGTTTTTGGAAAAGTAAAAAGTCGCAGCACATACTGCTCAGTACTGCTTCGTAAAAAAAAAAAAAATAAAATAAAAATAAATAAAGAAAGAAAGAAAGAAAATAAAGTGTCTGAGTATTAGTGTTTTTTGTCAAAATAATTTCACGTAAGTCAAATAAATATTCCTAACTTATTAGCTAATACGTAAATGAAAAGCACCATTTCCTTGGTAAAATTCTTTAATCCCAGCCATACTTGAATCTGTTTTTCTCTGTCATTTCAAAACCAGAGATCTCTTTCTACTGCTGATGATGTGGTATTGTTGCAGCATATTTATTAAGCTGGTGATGGAAGACTGAAATCAGCTCAATACTCCAAATGCCATTGAGTACGTATGGCATTCTTATTAGTAATCAGAGGTTTTTTTTTATTTTTATTTCAAATAATTATGACCTAAAACTTTGAGTAAAACTCATCAGTAAAATAATATAGCAAGCAAAATCTCGAATGTCCAAGTCAGAAATTAAAGATGATAATTATATATATATATATATATATATATATATATATATATATATATATATATATATATATATATATATATATATATATATATATATATATATATATATATATATATATATATATATATATATATATATTTATATATATATATATATATATATATATATATATATATATATATATATATATATTAGGATAACCAAGTTATTTTATAAACTTGGTTATTTTAACTCCTAATCCCAAGTATGCAAACAATTAAGTTTGCGCCTGAAACAACGTTCAAGTCTAAAGATGCTGCAACACCAGGGCAACTCATTGTAAAGGTGGCTAAAGCTCTGATCACTATTCTTAGTATTTTCCCATAATGTAAAGCACATCTCACTAGAAGATGTATACTGCAATGCATTATGGGTACTAGCTACTCACTGATGAGACCCCAAAAAAGGTTGAAACCGGTCTGGGTAGTGACCCCCACCCATAATGCATTGCAGTATACATCTTCTAGTGAGATGTGCTTTACATTATGGGAAAATACTAAGAATAGTGATCAGAGCTTTACCCACCTTTACAATGAGTTACCCTGGTGTTGTACCATCTTTAGACTTGAACTTTGTTTCAGGCGCAAACTTAATTGTTTGCATACTTGGAATTAGGAGTTAAAATAACCAAGTTTATAAAATAACTCGGTTATTCTAATATGCAATATCCCTTAGTTAAAAAATTTATTACATGTTTATCTTCTCCAGAGATTTTTATTAAAAATAAAAACGCCTTGTTGCAACTTCTATAGATAAAGTTGATAAAGTTCCGTATTACTATAAAATTATAACTCTTATAGAATAACCAATCCATATATATATATATATATATATATATATATATATATATATATATATATATGGATTGGTTATTCTGTATAAATCCCTAATTCAAAGGTGAAAAATCTGGCATGACGGACTTAACTTGCCAATGCCAAGAATCTGACATTGTTATACAGTATTTAGATGGTTGTGCTTGGATTTCGATTTATTTCAACTCCCTGTATTTATCAAATTCAAAAACAAATATCAAAAGACGCATTTATTGAAGATTGATTCTCTGCGCGAATATTCTGAAACGTTAAGTGGTACAAAAGATTTTCCAGACAGCTGCATAAAACAAACAAAAAGACTTCATCTCTTTTTGTTTCCTGCAACCCACATACGTTGCCATCTTCTGCTGTTACGATAATTAATTTGCTATCCATATACTTTCGCTTTCCTTGTAGAAATGAATTCATTATTGATGGCTTTGGGAATCCAAATGAATATAGTTAAGTACTTACATGTATTACTTGGCATTACATAGTGACTCTTAATTATTTCTTGAAGCATCAATTTTAAAATTTAAGTGGTGCGGATAAATTTATCCTCAATATCAAATTCGTTTTTTTTTTATCCATTGTGAACGTATTGTCATAAAAAGATTACATTTTTACAGACATCTAGATAGTTTTAACGAGATCTTCCTTAATCATTTATAAAGCTATTTATGTATGATGATGACAATCATCAGGTTGCGACTAAAGTAAAGAAAAAGTAATTATTTTAAATCACTAGCAAATTGAAGAAAGTAGTGATAATTTTTGAAATGAAAGACAGAGAGGACATGCCTTTTGCTTTCGCTACCTCACTTCGGAGCCTCTAACATTCCATGGCTGTCAAGGAGAGATCCGTGTTATGCTTAATATTAGTAACCAAGAGCCAAGGTAAACAAATAATAGCATTGTAAAACCTAATTACTGTATTTTAGTTTGCAGAAATATAATAAAATGTAGTGTATTACAGATCCAGCTTTGTTTTATAGTGAAATACAAAAAAAAAAAAAAAACTGAACGTTTTACAATTTAGCGAATTTAAGCACTAATGAATGAATGGACTGGAAATCCACGTATCGCTTGCAAGAGCAGATACTAACACATCACCTAGTACTGCCCTTTAGAAACATGGCAGAATTAACGTATAAATATTAATAAAAACTTTTTACCAGTACTGTTATCTACAACACGACAAGACTATGGCACTATTAGCTTATTAATATTAAAAATATAATACAGTAATATTTAATAACATATATTATAAATATGGAATCGCTCTCAAGAGAAAAGAAAAGAAAATATCAAAAATTTATTCACATCACTGATTCGTAATTTTCTTAAATAAATTATCCTCTCATTCATAGATTGGATGGATTTATTACATGTAACTTCCTCCTGTAGATTTTTCTTTTGTTTATATGTTCCTGTCTAGAACGTGTGAAACTCTTATAAAAACTTTTTTTTTTCAAACAAAGATGAGTTTGTCTGTGTCAAACGGAGGTGGAGGTATCATATTCTCCCAAAATCCCGCAAAACAGGCAAACCTTACAGAAAAACAGGCGCAATTTATAATTATGCTAGGGTTTATGGCCTTAGTTAGTTCGGCTGTAATTCAAATAAATAATATTTGTGTGTGTGTGTCTCTCTCTCTCTCTCTCTCTCTCTCTCTCTCTCTCACTCTGAATTTTCATGGGACGAAGTGGATGATGTGTATAGTGAAATACGCAGTCCGGTGGCAACTGTGGATACGTTGGAGTTTGTACAGATCCCCCCCCCCCCTTCCCTATCCTTGTGGACTTCTTTCACATTGTGTACTTCCAATCTTAAAGAAAACACTGTTTTAAAGTGGTACTACTCGGTATTAAATAAGCGTATCTAATATACTGCATATTTAGTATCTTTCTATACAACATTTTAAACTAAGTTATTCGAAATGGAATACTCTATTAAATTTGGTATATTCTCAAAATTTTAAATTATTTTATATAAATTTTTAAAACACCTTTTTATTATTAATATGACTTTTATAGTACAATGGACAAGAAATGTTCTTAGAGTTGGGTTGATATCCATACCCTTGGAGGGTAATGTATAACAATCTGTAGCCAATGAAGTTCTAACTGAGGTTCGGCTATTGCTGTTACCCTCCTGCCATGATCAGAGCTTTAATGGCTCAATGACGCCTTATCCCTACACTGTCCTCTACAGATAACGGGGAAGATGAAAAGCATTCTTGCTTCGCCTCTTTAAGCCAGTCCTTATAAGGATAAATGTTCTTTGTTATGTGCTGTACAGAGATGAGATCAGCCGTTGTAGTTAATAAAATAAGGGATCCATTTAGAAAGCAATGCGCGAAAGTGAACTTGCAGAAAGAGGAATATATATATATATTATATTAAACAAATATAAATACAGTAAAACCACTTTTTTACACTTTTCAGGGGACTGATGGAAAAAAAGTGTAAATAGCAGGAAATGTAAAAAAAAAAAAACATTTAAAAAAGGCTAAAAGATGACACTGCTAGATATGTGAGTCTACATACTCGATTACAAAATTTAATAACTGAAAATAAATGAATTTACAATTACATTTATCTATTTTAAAAAATCTTTAATTGTTGATTGTTTTTGCTTTTTTTTTGACATAGCGCCAGATTGCTTTGCATTGAGTTCAATGCTTGACCTGTTTTTTACTATCGTGTTCAAAGTGGGCACGGAGAGTCCAAGATCTTTTGCTAAATGCACACGTGTTCCGGCATGCCAATCTACACGTCGCAGAATTGCCATCTTTTCTTCTACCAAAATACATTTTCTGTCTTTTTTCTCCATGTTATTAACATGGATAATCCATCACCGCAACTTTCACACGCTAAATTACGTAGCAGAAATTCTGCAATATCAATTCGTACTGTGAATGAAAAATCACGGTATCGCTCATCACCACATTACTGCTGCAAGCGTGCAAGTCACCGTGATGGCGGAAGCGAAACTACAGCCGAAAGCAACGCCATCTGGGAACAGAAATGCGCAGATTTCCGCAGAAATCGATTCGAAAATTAATTAAATCAGTATTGCCAACCGAGAAAAAAACGCAAATCACGGGAAATAACGTCCACATGAAGTTGTTAATGGCAGGAAAACAATATATCGTAAGAATAGGCCTCAAGACGGGACCAACGGAAAATGACGTAAATGGCAGGAAAACGTAAATTGCGAGAACGTAAAAACGGGGTTTTGCTGTATATATGATCAAAGGTGTATCCGGCAAACTTTATTATCATTTTCTCTGAAAATAATACTCTAGAAACCGAATACATTTATTACAGCACTCATTCTACTCTTTACAAAATTTTGATTACATTTTCTGCATTATTTAGATTTATTGTAGTTATTAACATACATAAACATAACTACAAAAGCCATTTACGTATATAAACATGTATAAGTAGATATATGTACGAGGGTAGTCTGAAAATTTCTCGGCCTCGAGCATGCAACGCAGCACTACCGGCAAGATTTTTTTTTTCTAAGTTGGTACATCTGTCATAAGCATCCATGTGAAAACGAAGGTTTAACATCAAAAGAAATTCATTCAAAGTTCATAAACGTTTATGGGCACTCGTCTCCTTCGTTTTCGACAATTAAGAAATGGGCTGCCGATTAAGAAAAAAAAAAAAACAGCCTTGAAGATGATCCACGTGAATGACGTCCAAAAAGTGTAACAATAACACCAGAAATCATTGATCAAGTGCATGATATGGTATTGGATGACCAGCGAATCAAAGGGCGTGAAATTGCTGAGACTATAGGCATTTCAAGAAAATGAAAAAGCTTTGCGCAAGGTGGGTACCATGATTGCTCACAGTAGATGAAAAATGCACTCGCATGAAAATCTCTGAACAGCGCTTGGAGCGTGCGTTTTAACAAGAATAAAACTGATTTTGTGCGTCGACTTATTACTATTGATGAGACTAGGATTCACCATTACACGCCAGAATCCAAACAACAGTCAAAACAGTGGGTTCCATCAGCAGGAAAGATCATCGCATCGGTATTTTGGGATGCTAAAGGCATTTTGTTTATTAATTATCTTGAAAATGGTAAAACAATAATCGGGGAATATTATTCCGATCTTTTAACCAGACTAGACGAAAAACTTCGTGAGCAAAGACCCGGGTCGAAAGAAAAAAAACATCTTTCATCAGGACAATGCACCTGCCCACAAACGTATTTTGAAAATGGGAAAATTAAGGGATGTGCACCATGAATTGTTGGAATATCCACCCTATTCCCCAGTTGGAACATCTACCCTATATATATATATATATGGGTGGGTGTCTAAATGCGCATAGATATAACGAACGGTTCGCAGAATAAATATTCTTAAAAATGATGCCCTTTCTCCCTATACCTATTCCAGTTTTGTAAATATTAATATTCCATCAGCAGAACCTGTAGTATTTAAGCAATAAAAAAAATATTTACAGAAGACGAAATAGAAATTATGAAACTCACTGATCAATAATATATTACTTTCATTGTAAAAGAATAAACAAATTATGAAAATCTAAACAAATAATACATAAAAACTATATTTTGTGAAAATTATCTTGCACAGCATTTACTTTTCATATATCGTATTAATGCGATATCATTTCAATTTTCTAGCAAATAATGCTTTCAGCGAATTTTTTTCGCGATGAATTTTCCCAGCGATAAGTTTTCCTCTCGCTGAATTGTCCATGAACCAATCAGTTAATTCCAACGAAAACACCAGTAACAATATAGTCCTTATCCTTATAAGGACTGGCTTAAAGGGGCGAAGCAAGACTGCTTTTCATCTTCCCCGTTATTTTCATCTTCCCCGTTATCTGTAGAGGACAGTGTAGGGATAAGGTGTGATTGAGCTATTAAAGCTCTGATCATAACAGCAATAGCTGAGCCTCAGTTAGAACTTCATTGGCTACAGCATTGCCATCCATTACCCTCCCAGGGAATTTTTTATCTCCATTTCTCGGCCAGTAACAATATACCCCCTGAGTACAGCAATTTGAGTAAGTTTATGGGTGAAAGAAAAGGGTGTGGGAATTAATTTTTCTATAGAAAATTATAAGTTCAACATAAGTATCCTAGTGTAATTAAATTTGGCAGAAATATTGATATAAATAAATGTACAAAGAAATATAATCTTTCTGAGAAATATTTTATTCTTAAAATTTGTAAACTGACCATAGGTCTCTATTTATGACTGGAAGAGTAAATGCGTATAACGGATATGAATAAAGAGAAAAATGGAGCCCAACAAACATATAAATATAACGGACTTTCAAGAGATAAGTATAAATAACATACGCTTCAAAAATAAAATAATTCTTAGAATTTTTTTTTTTCCTTCCGTGTTTGTTGGACAAAGTAAAAGACGCTGTGTGGAGTCTAACAGATGTCGGAAAGTGCTCGATTCATGTAGCTTTTACAGAACAAGTCACGGCTACACGTGCGTGTTTATGACACCAAATTGATATATATTTCTATTAGGTCGTACCCCGACTCAACGCACGAAAATCGATCATGAATTGTGTGCTATCGTATTGTCCAATCACGCTAGCTTTTTAAGCTGTTTGTCTGCAAGAGCCCAAGAAAGACAGAAAGATTAAGTGTACCGAAGTTTATGTCTGTCTGCGAAAGACAGAATGATAGAGGAGTTCCTTTTTTTTTCGTTCTAGTGCAATTTCAGCCGATCGCGTATGGAGTGTTTCTCAATAAACAAGTCGGTTAAGGAGCTGTGTCACTTGAAAACAGCCCACGTAAACTCTTGGGCAGACAACAAAATGCTTAGAATTTTCTCTCTCTTTTCCCTCTTTTTTAGAAGCTAAAAAAAAAAAAAAAAAAAGAATATATATGCACACATACGTATTATTAAATAAATATTTTCCCCTTAATAATAGACAATATCTGCCTAAAATAATAAGCCAGTTATATATATATATATATTACATAATAATAGATTACTAATATTATAATTAGTGATATGAAAATTTAAAATGTATCATTTTAATTATATATTTAAAATTATAATCAATTTTATAATTATAATTAACATGAATGTTAGTGTACTATTATTAATATAGTAAATATTATAATAACATAATAGGGCGTAGAATCTTTATATGGACTTTTGAAATGAAGGTGTTTATTGATCTCATATGAAGGCGGGGAGTTTGCCTCGCGCTAACTCGAATTTTCGTCACGCAATTCGCAGATCGACCAGAGTACATATTTGTACCATTTATTAGTTTATATTACAGTATTAATTTGTACAAAGCTTACTTACTTCGTTACGATAGGCTATTAAGCCTAATTAAGCCTAATAATAAAAGAGAGAAGATTTAGCAAAACTCATATGTGTGTTTAAATATTTAAAAAAAAATTATTTAACTTGATAAAATATACATTTGGAAGATAGGCAACAAAAAACACTATTTACATATTATAAGAATATATAGTACAGAGAAAAAAAGATTTTATTTTTAGATATACAATAGAAAGGAGGCAAAAGATACATGAATGGTAGACAGGGTTTGTCTTTTTAGTAAGAGTCAATATTACAGTTCAGTATCACTTTTGGTTATTTTTCAGCTGAAGTGTATCGCCGTTGGCAATCCAGAACAGGATTCCACTCCTCTATGAATTTCGCGACAGTTCTTGTTTCTTTGTAATAATCAAGTTCCAGCGAAAGCCTGCTTTGTAGTTTCCGAAGTAGGCTATACATGAGGGTTTGTTCCGATTCACTGATGGATGCGTGCTGGTTATTTCTTGTGTGCTTAAGATAGAAACTGTAAATGACGGTCTTGGTGCAGATAAAGAGGAAATTGCATATTCTCTGTCTGTTCTCTTGTGTATGGACTAAATTCCAGTAGTCTTATTGGCTGTGTGTAGTTACAGGGATCATCGTTTTGTTTGCAGGAGAGTTAGATATGTGTGTTCCAAGGTACTCTGAAACTTCGCAGAATAGACACAGATCCGATTCTCTAAGTTGAAATTTGTAGAGCTTAGTAAGAGTTGGCAAGATGTTATGCCATAGTCTCCACTGTTTGTCGGAATCTGGTTTGGTACACCTCGATTTATATGGAAGATCCCACTGAAAACTGGGTGGAATATGCAGCTTTTGTAGATGAGAGAGTTAAGGATGAATATACGAAGGGCGAAGTTGGAGGCACTGACATAAGGAAGTGGTATATTTTCTTGTAGTTGGAGGGAAGAATTGGAAGTGAGGCTTCAGATGATACAAGATGAAAGGTAGGCTTCCCGCAGTTTCTAGGAGGAATACGGATTCCCTGCTATTATAAAAGCAGCTTTTATATAAAATGTTATAGGAGGTTTCATAATACAATTTACAATTATAATATGTGTGTAAGTAGATAGATAGATAGATAGATAGAGAGAGATAGCAAGAAATTTAATCTAAAAATGCTCCTCCTTACCTGGTTAGTATACATCAGCTTTGCATATATACATATTAAATAATTTCCCCCAAATTATTTAATTTGTATCTAAATATACCTTGAAGAACTAACAAAAACTACCAGCCGACTTTGCATCGATTATGATATTTCATTCTTCATTATTTTCGTCTCGCCTATGATTTTACAGTACAAAATGGCTCCTGCAGTTTAACTTTTTTTTTTTTCGTTTCTCTCTGTTGTATCCACAAAACCTGACTGTGGATGCAGGGATATGGAATAAATAATCTATTTCAAGAAAATGTTCTCTCTGCACAAGTAAACTCCATTGATTCACTTCAAATGACTTCTCGCCAGGTTGGCTTTCAATTTACCATTCACAGCAAGCTTTTCTACGTTGACTTATTACAGGGTCATTCAGGCCATAAATGATGATCAAATCATAGCAAGCATCCATCCAAATAACTCGCAGTTTGACAGCAGACAAAATAAGAAGGAATGTCAAGGTTATCCGTCAGGGCCTCCTTCAGATTCCAGCGATCGCCGAGTGGCTCCATTGTTCTCACCTCGCGGTCCGTGCCTGGATGAGTTTAAAATATTCCTCCGACGTTTCAGTGGATGGTTGTGACGTTGCCTTTATTGGTTCCGCGGTCTGAGTAAGAAATCATTCATGTGTATGAGGCAGATAGAACGGGGTGGGGGGAAGGAACAAGGAATATGGGGCGGGGAAAATGAAAATTCTCGTGCCACTCTGTCATGGACATCCAAACGCCAAGCGTTGAGTGTTCGAGCGTGCTATTGACATTTGACATATGACAACAACTCCCGTAATGGGTGGGACAGAAGGGGGTTCTCTTTTGTGATGGTTTTGCTTTTTGAGCAAATTTGAATACCTATACTGTGCAATGAGAGCCAAACTACTCCAGTCGATTTATTTTTGCTTTCCAATATAAGAATCGATAGCAAAAGTTGGTTAGCTTTTGCTGCGATAGTCTGACAGATATTATTAAACTGATGTAAGAGTAAAGTTTTAGATAAATGTTAACATCCATACGCTTTCCATATGTTTTCCAAACATCTAACTGAAATATGCAAAAAGAAACATAAAGTAAACCTGTGAAATGATCATAAAGTAAGCCTGTGAAATAAACACAAAATAAGCCTGTGAAATAAACATAAAATCAGCCTGTGAAATGAACGTAAAGTAAACCTGTGAAATAAACTGGTGAAATATACTAGAAATAAACTTCAGAAATATAAAATTATCTCAAAATATCATCTGAAATAAATAAATTTACATTTGCGTGCAGACAACCATAGATGCTATTTTACCACCGCCTACAACGGAACAAAAAATATCGTTATATAAGTAAAAACGATTAGAATTAAACAGTGATATTTAATAGTGATCTACTTCAATTAATTATGATTTATAATAAATTCAAGTATATTTAAGTGTCAAAATTAATTTTGGTGATTTATAATATATTTAAGTACGTTTATTTGACTTTATATTATGCTTGCGTAGCTCATAGATAATTTCTGTACGTTAGATCATATACAACACAGACTATTTCAGGCTATTTCAAGCTCGATTCTTGTCATCAACTACAGAAAGTTCTTCTAAGCCTTTTTAGCTGGTCGCCAAGTTTTCGATTTTTGAATGAGACACAAAAGTTTACTTTCCCCTTCTCCGGAAACTTAGATTTCAATTTTCATAACGCACCATTTCGTAGAATAATATCAGGTTAGAATTAGGACCACAAGATGTCGACAATTCTTTGTCGTATCCGTCTACACTTTCGTCTATGCTGACTGATAGAAATCACACTATCATCCAGACTACGAAGTCGGTAATTTATATTTGATTTATTCATTTATTTCATTTCAATAGCCACATTTTTGAAAACTATTTTGTTTGTTTACAGATTTAAGTATTAAAATATTTTAAAATGTTAATATGTTTACATTTATTTATTTAAACTTGTATTTATTTATGGATTTAACTTAACCATTATGTTTATATTTTCTTCGTTTCTGTTTGTTCATTTTACTTTATATTAGTACAGTAAAATTTTAAGTTAACATGATGTTACAAATGGCTGCTTCTAAAGTTGTTAAAATAATATAATGTAGATATGAATATTATTTAATACTTATATATATATATATATATATATATATATATATATATATATATATATATATATATATATATATATATATATATATATATATATATATATATATATGTTTCATCTAATTTTAAATCAAGTATATTTCTCATAATCTCCCTTTTATCTGAAATTGAAAGATAATTTTTATTTTTTAAAAGAAACAGTGTCCGCGAACAGTAATCATAAGTGACGTTGATGCGCAGCATCTATATCGCATCGCTGTTTCCGATACCAACAATTTCTATGAAAATCGGCGTGCACTGAAATTACGGCGGTCAGCTGTAATTCCGCCCCTCCGTCCCCATGCACTTTAGCGAAATATTGCAGTCCCGCACTCCCGGCTGTAAATATCATCTAGTAGGAACTAGACCTTCTCTAATTACGCTTCTGTCAACTGCAGACTCCGTAAAGGGGCGATACGGTATGTGAACAGCAAAGAAGACATACATGAGACGACAGGCGACCTACTTGGATAAAATATAACTTCCCTAAATTGAATAGAATGACACAAGTGTGTCGCCCAGCAAATAAGACCAGCTGATACCCGATAGGTTCGTATCACGGAGAGAGAGAGAGAGAGAGAGAGAGAGAGAGCAATCACTGAAATGAATTAAAACAAGGCTGTCATCTTGACTTCAGTTCTTTTGAATTAGAAATAATATTTATTGTTAATTATTTATGTTATTATTTTTGTAACAAATCTGTGCCTCTATTACGCATCTAACAGCTCTGTTTTTATCGATTAGTGTTTAACAGGAATGAGTATTTGGATTCAACTAAGCATTAGAGTTCATATCATAACAACCTTTTGACGAGAATTTATTAAATATTCTATTCTTTAAAAATAAATAAATATTTTAATATATTTTATGAAACAATAAGTATATTATGTTATTTTTAAAAATGAAGACAAAAAACGTTTGATAAATTTTAAAATAATAAGATTTTTTATAAGACACCATTTTTTTGTTTGTTTGTTTGTTTTCATTATTATTATTATTATTATTATTATTATTATTATTATTATTATTATTATTATTATTATTATTATTATTGGAGATGCGGTGACTGATTCATTCAATCCAATACCCTTGGAGGGTAATGGATGGCAATGCTGTAGCCAGTGAAGCTCTAACTGAGGCTCGGCTATTGTTATTACCCTCCTGCCATGATCAGAGCTTTATTTGCTCAATAACACCTTATCCCTACACTCTCCTCTACAGATAACGGGGAAGATGAAAAGCATTCTTGCTTCGCCCCTTTAAGCCAGTCCTTATAAGGATAAGGATCATTATTATTATTATCTAAGACCTCCAGAGAGTCAAGGACTCATCGAGGGAGGCTGTAAATTATCCAACCCAGCTATTATACCTACCCTTCAATTCATTCACACTAGATGCACTCACTACCCCTAAGGGCAAATTATTCCATTCACTCACTGCTCTCTGGGAGAAAAAGCTAGCTCTTAACCCTTTCTTGACTGAGTACAACCTTAACTTCCATGGATGCCCCCGTGTTCTCTCCCCGCCTTCCATATAACGAAAAATTTCATCAGTTGAAATGCTATAACACCCATTTAAAAGTTTATAGACCTCTATCATATCAGCCCTCTTTCTCCTGTTAACCAGAGTCTGTAATCCACATACTCGCAATCTGTCCTCATAATCTAAATCCCATAATCCGGATATAATCTTTGTAACTCTTCTTTGCGCTCTTTCCACAGCTTCTTTATCCCCTTGGAATCCGGGAGACCAAATCTGTGCACAGTAATCCAAGTGTGGTCTTATCAAAGCCTTATAAAAGAGGCAAAATTACATCCTTATCCTTACATATCAAGGTTCGCTTCAGCATAGAAATTATCCTCTGCGTTGTATTTGCAACTTTTGCTATGTGACCTTTGAACTTTAAATTCTTATCCACCAATACACCAAGATCCTTGGCCTCCTCAGTTTCTTGTAGCATAACCCCGCTAATATAATATGCCGCTGGATCTCTAATCACGCCAAAGTGCATAACTTTACACCTACTAACATTAAACTGATAGCCATTTTCGTTTGCCCAGATTTCCAGTCTATTCAAATCATTTTGTAATTGCTGAATATCAATAGCATCCCTGATTGCCCTCTCTATCTTCGCATCATCAGCAAACAATTGCAAATCTGATGATAGACCCTGCTTGAAGTCATTAATGTATAGATTGAACAATACTGGCCCAAGGACTGACCCCCTGAGGTACACCACTGGTTACCTTAAATCTGGCAGGTTTACACCCACTGTATAGCACTTTTTGATATCTGTCTGTAATTATAATTGATATTTATATGGATTGCTTTTCATTTATTATTATTATTATTATTATCATTATTGTATTTTGCTTTTCAAGTACTATTATTATTGTACATAATTATTATTTTTATTTTAATATTGTTTTTGTAATATTTATTTTATTGTGTTAATTATTTATGATATTATTTTTATTTGAATATTAATAATAATCCGAAAATTGAAGGAATTTATTCAATATTTAATTAATTAATTAATTTAGTGATTTTGAACTATTAATAATTTATATATATATATATATATATATATATATATAAATCGTGTGATCGTTTAGCCAAAGTTTAGAGGTCTTTTTTTTTTCTATTCAGTGTAACCAGTCTAAGATGTTGCGACGGGTGGATTTGTTGATGATATGATTTTATCTCGCAGATATTCAGTTTTTTTTTAATCCACAATGAGCATGCATTGACAGATATAATAGCAAATATTAAAACTCTTTCGAAACATTACGATACCTACAACGCAGTTGCAAAACTTTTGTCGAA
This sequence comes from Typopeltis vanoorti, assembly GCF_054136105.1. Lineage (NCBI taxonomy): Eukaryota > Metazoa > Arthropoda > Arachnida > Uropygi > Thelyphonidae > Typopeltis > Typopeltis vanoorti. Next base: position 62,247,688 of record NC_143571.1, on the reverse strand, counting down.
TATACTTAAGAAACCAGACAGCAACGACTATTTAGGTATTGGTCTAAACTGTTTTTGTGTGCTAGACCCGATTCGAACCGAGATTACTCCCTAGATGATGGGAGATAATTAGGAAACATACCTAGATATTCACCCAAATTCTTAGTAGAATTACTAGAGAGAGAGAGAGAGAGAGAGAGAGAGTTAAAGTTCCAATTTATCATTTATAAGACAATATCTAGTTAAGATTGCAAAAAATTGGTTAAACAAGTCTTTATTTAAATATTACATAAAATGAAATAGTAGATTTTTAATTTTTCATTTAAAGTCACTTCCGTGGTTTCCATAGCAACATAAAAGTTCTAAGAAAACTAAACGTTTTCTCATGTTTTTCTGATTTAAAGATTTGGAAGAATAACTTCTCTTTCACTCAATGGATTTTCGTTAAGTGCGATTGATTCTCCGGGAATATCGCGTAGTCTTCAATTCAGACAAGAAGTGTTTCTTCACAATTAAAGAATGTCGAACCCCCCCCCCACTCCCTGGACAACCTTCATAATTTCTTTCACCAACAAGAATTCCATTAGGCTTAAGAAAATAAAACACTTCGTTTTACAACGGGTTTTATTTGTCCGTGCTGACTCTTTCCCACGATGTCTTAAACTCTAATCACTGTAGACTTTAGTCACAGCTGTTTGGAAACTTCCGTGCAATTGCGTCAAACTTGGGAGAAAAAAAAAAAAAAAAAAGGTGATTTTGTGTCTGCCCGGGATGAGCGAGATGATGGAAAAAGTTTCTTACTTTAGAAGGCACAACCATTTCCAGTCAGAGGAAGAAAATAATTAGAAAGGTGTTCAGGTTACGGCACGAATTTCAGTGTGTGTATGTGTGTGTGTGTGTGTGTGTGTGTGTGTGTGTGTGTGCAGCCGTTCTCTCTCTTTCTCTTTCTCTCTTTCTTTCCTTTCATCCATTTTGTTTTACTTCTCATCTCTCTCTCTCTTTTAGTTTATTTTTCTGCTCCTTGTTTTTATTTTCAAAATATATCCCCGGTAAGTATTCTATTTTACATTACATACGGACGTGAGTTCAATTAATCTCCGCATATCAGGTCACAAGATTTTTGATTCCGGAAATTCGGGTTTTTCATCATTTAAAGGGAAAACCGGCTAAACAAAACTTGTACAATTTAGTCTGTTTGTGTGTTTTTGAGGGAAGAGATCATACTCATTTCAATTTTAAAAAATAATACGAAGAAAAGAAAGATCCTGACAGCGTATGCGAGACCAAGTCTTTCTGATCAAGATCATCTCCAACTGACTGCTTTCTCCCATTACGTTATAGAGAGAAATACTTAAGTTCCAATAAATTACTAAAAAAATAATCCCATTGTGCAGTTTTTCTCTGCTTTACCACACTGTTTGAAAATGTTCATATTGGAATAATCCCAAGATACTTTTCGTCTTCCAAAAATTAAGAATTCCAATGGGCCTATCGCTATCTCCTGTGGAACCTCAGTACTGACAGGGATTCAACTAGAGGTATTACTAATTAGTATTATTTTCTGCGTTATTTCCTGCATTAACTATCCCTTTTAACCACTTCGCTTGCCTAACCAGGGTGTCATATTTCCCAATTTGTAAACAAAACAATCGTTTTGTTTACAAATTGGGAAATTCGTAAAGCAGCAAACAAATGCCATGTTGAAATCTATTTGTTGCTGCTTTATCAACGGATGTTGATATCATTTTTTGCATGCACTTCCTTCATAATAGTATTATAGTAACATCCCATTTAGCTGGCTTTGCCCTTGACAATGCCAAATAGAGTTTGCGTTATACTAACGTCTGTAAATTTCATTGTAGACGTTGCTTAGCAACAGATTTTAGCATGCAATTTAACATAGAGGCTACTGGCTCTCTTTCTATTTATTTAGGATATGATTCACGGGAAATAATTCGCAATATCTCTTGCAAAATGTTATTTATTTGTATGTGTGCAATTCAGGCAGCTCAAAGTAGTTCTATAAATATTCAATTCTAACGTCCGTATTTGTAACAGGAAGATATTGTCCCCCGGGAACGTTCAAAGCCAGTGAATTGTACTATAGCAAGAAGTATTATCGAATTTTCCAAAGATCATTCAATATTAATAGTTCTGAATATTAATATTCGGAATAGTTCTGAATATTAATAGTTCTGAATATGGGTTTGTAATCCATAAATACAGATATTTATATTACAGGCCTACTTCAACGTTCTTATTATAAATATTGACTCACTAAAGTGGAGTCAATATTTATATTTCATCGGACTCTAATCAGATATTGCAAAGCCTTTCTAAACAGTGTATCTTTGTAACTTTTCTTCATGTATGTTATATCTTTTCCAATGTTTCAAATAATCCTTTAAAATGTGAGTTAATCATATTTAAAGAATCTTTCACAAACACCCTATGCAAACGATGACTTCTTAGTAACCTACTTGGTGTTATAAATACATTTCCATGATTATAAGATGCATACGTAAGATAATAGTAGTCTGGTTATTCTTTAAATATGGCATTAAAGTAATTTTATTTGAAAGTAATTTAAACAAACTGAAGTATTTAATCCAAAACTGTTTCAGCTAGACCCTCTCAAGTAAGCATAATATGAAAATAGTCTTCGGTAATTCAATCTTCATACTTTTAACAACCTCATCCTCCCTTGACAATTTCAGCTGCACTTACTTTGTGCATTTAACATAATAATCTTCTTTTACTAGGTGCTCGTAATCTCTTTATCAAATGCAGCATAATTTCCTTGCAAACACCCCAGGAAAGTTAGTGCAACTCTGATATCATCTCATATTTCCAAATCCCAGCCACTCTCGTACTGTTATTACCAGGGACAGCTCGTGCATAGGCGCTACAGAACTTCAGCAACCCCAATTTTTCTCGATATATAAATATATTTATTAATTTATTTATATTTGCTTGTAATATTTAATTTTAGCATCAACAATCCTATACAATTCTCTTATTTTGTATAAAAAAATAATAAAAATCCATCTTGTAGCACTTAGGAGGGCGAAGGATGCAAGCAGCACTGTGTTTACCAGAGTGTCATATTGCCACGCGAGCAAGCATATGTACGTCATGCGAGTTATTAGCGTAATGAGTCACTGTCCTTCGCACAGTTCCGCTGTTGTTTATATGCAGTTTGCGCCAGTAGTAGAGTGTTCGTAGTGCGTATCGGGTTTACTCCGTCTCTTTAAATATTTGGACATTACAATTAAAGGATTTAATTGTTATTCAAGATATTAGATGTACCAGTAAGACAGTGGCTCAAGTACCACCAGTGGTACGCGTACCATAGGTTGAGGATTTAATTTAATTTAATTAAATTAAAGGATTTAATTGTAATGTTCAAAAATTGTAAATCCATTCCTTTAATTACAATAAAGGAATGGATTTTATTTTTAAGTAATTTTGAATTATATAAACTGTATAATTTTTTCGATAATAGACAATATTTTTTCATGTTTAATTTTTTTTTACTATAATTTTGTATTATAGTATATTTTCCACAGTAAAATATATTATTTAATGTTGTTGATTGATAATAATAATAATAATAATAATAATAATAATAATAATAATAATTTTTTTTTATTTCTCAGAAAATTACATACATGCATGTGTAATTTACAGAATAATAATATTTTATTATTATTGTGTAAATTTATTCTATGGGACAAACAATAATAATTATATATATATATATATATATATATATATATATATATATATATATATATATATATATATATATATATATATATATATATATGACAGAATGATCATTAACTCGGTTAACATACATAGTTTTATGAAGAATTGAATGACTAGAACAGAGATTTAAGTAAAAAAGCTTTTAATATAAAAACACTACTAGTTTCGGCCTGTAACAGCCTTCTTCAGGTGACATTATAAAAGAAAGACACTGTACTGTAATCATGTACTGGCGTTCACGTGATGCTGCAAGCACGCACTCTCCCAACAATGCAACAAACGAAAGAACAGCTTCAAATACACTACAACGTTTTCATGCCAATTATGTATAATGACTATGTTGTTCATAGTCTTTTAACCTTCAATGTTTAGTGTTTTTTCTTTCTTTTTTACAGCTTCGAAGGCAAACTATAATCCTTCATGTTAAACTGTTCCAAACAAATACAAACGCGCATTTTAAATCTCTCCGTTTCAATCACAAAATTATGTTTGATCCAGAAACATACTCCTCACAACAAACACTACATACATTTTTACGGGTTTCAAAGCTGCTAGCGGTTTCCAGATATTATAAAAAATGCTAAAATTAGGACAGGCTTATTTGGTATTCTTCGTACGCGACCAACGTGTGAGTTCCTTCAGCTAGACTTCCTTTTGAATTTTACTTCGCGAATATCAAAGGTCAGTGCTTCAACGCAGTAGTGGTGCGTCTGTAGATCAATGTAACCTTGATGATTGTCCGGAATCCATGGTGTGCGGAAGCTCGTTGATCCTTTCGTCGGATGAGATGCGGTATGCTTTCGGCCTTCCTGAATGGTTATGTTGTTGTTGTTGTTTTTTCTTCAGTAAATTTCTGAAAAGGACTACTCAGCATCTGTCCAAAGTTGGAGATGAAAAATTCCTGCGCTTTCTCTCCGTGATGTCTTATCCCACCTTTCTGAATAAAACATCAGGCTGCTGTCTGTACCTTAATCTCTTGATCATAGGCGGTTACTTCCGTATACAGATCCGAGGAGCAGATCTCTGCAATCCCTGCAGACTCGGATACATGTCCAGAGGCGAATTCTCCATGCTTGCTATGCTTAATAAATGCATGCATTTATAAGCATTCCATTTAGGCTTTTATTTTTGTAGACAGAAGACGTCTTAAGCTTGAGCGGCAATCATTGAGCTTTGCGTTGTGTATCGAAGGCCAATGTTTGCTCGTCTAGTCAGTCTAGTCATGTAGGAGCTTCCAGGTCCTCGCAGCAGCACTGTGATTTCATGCGCGCGCATAGCCATTTCACGTCGTCTCACTCTGTTGCTTAAACACAGGCCATACGCAGTCAACTTAGCTCTAGCCAGTGAGTTTCAGCCAGCCTTTACAAGTGTACGTGTTGCTTGGGAAAATTAAGTTACAACCAACTTTTTATGACGATGTTATTGACCAGTTCATAATGAAGAACCGTAGGGTAGAATTTGTATTCAAGTAACTAAATTGAAAAAGATAGAATATCATTTGTAAAATAAATGTTGCATTTGTATGATTAAATGAACATGAATTTCTAAATATATAGTTTTAAGTGGTCAGTAATTCATTATTTCGCTAATCAGACTTCAATCACACCTCTCACTCCCTGAACGATAACAAGAGCAAGAGTGAATTTTAAGACCAGCATGTCCTTATTCTCCTCAAACTCCCAGCGAACTGTTCGCAGATCACCTTATTCCCTTTCTCCAAATTCATGTTCTACCGTCCCATCTGGTGTTGTGTTTATTCCCCAATCTCTTGAAGTTTCCTGCCTAACTACTAAAATTATCTTTAATTAAAAGAATATATACACGTATTCCTTTTGCATACCCCCTCATACCCCCGATTAATACTGACTTCATCGGAATTTTCTTTATTCTAACTTTACAAAGAACCAATTTTGTCCTGAACATATCCAATGGTTAACGTCAGTTATTCAAGTCAGTGCGGCTTTCTTATATGTATCTCCCACCCACGAAAGGTAATTTCGTCAACCTATAGTACATTCATACCCTGGATAAGCTAGGGATATATTTTCCTATTTTTATTAATTGTATTTATTTATTTCTACTTTTTGATTTATGTTTTACCTAGTCTGGAAAGCCAGCTCTAGAGACTCACACTCACAGCCATTTGTATTGCTGCTATTTGTGTTCTCGGCATAGAAAGATGTAAGATCATTACAAGACTCATAACAACAACGAATTATCCAATTTAATCCGAGTATGCGGAAGTTCATTGCTTTCACGATTTTCTCTTTGTGTTAATTAAAGTATTAGCAATAAAAAAAAACGATTTCGACTTATCAACGGAAGTACTTCTAATAAAAACCCGCCGCTTCGTGTCTTAGTAAAGATAACAATTTCTTATTTCATTTTAGCTAATTAAGAAGAGAGAGAGAGAGAGAGAGAGAGAGAGAGAGAGAGAGAGAGAGAGAGACGGATAAAAGACTTATATGAATGAAAGGATACTGTAAGATAATATTTTTTTTAATTTAAAGGAGACAATTTAATTACATTGGAAGTCAATTTGTAGATAAAGGATTTAGGCGTATTGTCTTTTTCTTGTAGAGGGAGTATGTTGACAACTCGGTCCTGATTGGACGAGTGGATGCCTGAAGTGGATTGAAAAGTTTCATATTTGGTTTCTATAGAAAGGTTTCAGATTTACTCAAAAAATATCACATGTGAGTGATATTTTGTGCGGGTGTGTGGGGGCGGGAGAATTATTTACGTTTGAGATTCCCGTAAATGTTTTTCCACTAAAGTTTTGAACACAAGCGAAAATAATATTGAAAAAACATGTATAGTTAGAATGTCGAGAGATATTTGTTACTCTTTTTTGTATTTGAAACAAGACCTATGTTTCGCCATCCTGGTATGGCACAGTTAAACAAATCGTAAGTTCTTTGTTAAGAAAAGAACTGGTTTGATTTGGGTCAGATGAAATGAGAAACATTATCCGAAATAAAAAGCCTTTTTCAACTAAAGAGGAGATAACCATTCTCATACGGAGATGATAGGTACTTCTGTACCTCAGTGGGCAGAACCGATATCCTTTGGTTTTAAGGATCTAAGTGCGATTCGGTTGCGGAAAGACAGAACCATTCATAACGACGTTTCAAGTAAAGGTAGAGAACCTCGGTAGGGAATCTTTGGTCGGAAAGACTTTGTTTCGATTCTATGACGCGATGAATCGTTATCGGGTGTTTTCAACTAAAGGTGAGTTATCCAGTCTCATAAGGAGGTAGAGAGTTCTCTCCCGGAAACTGGCAGTTTTCATCCTTCCAAACAGGCAATCCGACCTTTCACCACACATATCTACCAACAGAGAACACTTTGAGGAATGATGGCAGCCTGCACTGCTCCCCTCCACCCGGCTAGGAAGTGGTAATTTCTGCCCCAATACCTCATCTTGGATCCGAATGCCAAGAGTCCTGGATCATGGATACTCCGCTACACTAACGAGCACAAGTAAAGGTGGGTTAGCCACGTATCCCAGAATGTTCCGAGATTCTTTCCTTCGTCCCCCGTATCCGACACCTGTAGATAGTTTACTCTTGAACTTAATTGTTTAGGGGTAATCTAAACAACCAGTTCACCTCCAGGAAACTATGGATTTTCATATCTCGCACTCATTTCTGCTTAAGCAAACACGTTAGAAAAATGAGTTCGTCTAAAATGGTTTGAGTGGAGGGTAGAAGTTGCTGAGACTGCGATCTGAATGCAGCTTGAAGTCTACATAACAATTGGATACCCTTTACCTAAAATGATGATGAAGTAAACTATCCTAATATGCCTTTTGAAGAAAAATATGTACTGTATTGAAAAAAAAAATCTAAATTTTCCACAGTGCTAATTCTTTTCAGTTCATACCGTTCTTTTTTTAATATGAGAAATATTTTTTAAATTTAATGTACGAAAAATAACTATACGCCATCTGGTGTTCTAAATTAAGAACAATTATTCACTGTTTTTTTTTTTTTATCCTTTTCAAATTAAAAATACTATTCCTGCGTAATCAGAGAATTAAAGCATTCTTTCATTCTATTTCTCGAATTAGAATTCTATTTACATCTGAAGCTACCTGATATTCAAATAAAGCCTTGTACTATTTAGTAAAAGAAAATAAAACTTGATGTACAATACTTGTAATTACAAGTTTAAATTCACGAGTGAAATGCTAATAATCTCCAACTAATGTTCAGACTAATTGCATTCGGTAAATCTTTTCGTCTTATTTAAATCTTCCGTTTCTAAAGACTGGGTAGGCTTTCTTGAAGAGAAAATCCTGTTTTCAATAATTAATGTAGGATTAGGTGTGTGTGGGGGGGGGGGGGAACACTTGATTGCAAATCCAACAATGCAAGCATCCGATTTCTTTATCGATCAAATTCAGATTACTTTTAAAAATAAATGATCATGAGTACACTGCGTAGGAAAAATTATTAGGAATGTTCATAAACTATAACGGCGCATGTCTAAGTCTCGAAGATTTTTCGTAAACGACAAACAGAAATGAGAAATGTTGATAGCTTTTCGAGTTCTATAGAGGCCAATAAAAGGGTGTGCAGTGGAAGAGTGTACACGTATCTATAGTGCAGAGATCGAAGGATAATCTTTTTTTTTTTTTTGAAAAATGCGAAAGATGGGAAGTTGCTCAAGCGAAAGGTTAAAAAAATGATTTCTCCGGAGAGTGCTTGCTCCGTGGTAAATAGCCTACGATTTTGCTAGACGAATAAACAAGGAAATAGACGATGGGGTATATTTGCTTTAATAGGATGGAAGCTAAACGACTTTGGGCGAAAGCAGAACCACGATGAATCTTAGAAATAAAAGTTTTATAGACACTGAAATCATGAATATTTGATTTCAAAATGGAAGAATACGCATTAAGGTTTTCATTCAGATGGTTTGGTTGGTGAATGCTTTTATGGACTCAATGCAATATGAGATTTCATTGAATCGTCCAAACGAATGTGTATGCCATCATATCGGCTGTGCTATTCATCTGCGTGTGTTGTGTCCTGTTGGAATTTTGCTATTTTAAACCGCTTCATGCATTTTAATGCAATTTATTACATCTTTACTAGAATACGAATTGGATTCCTTTTTCTTCCATGGGACTGGAACTAAGTACTTTACTGTATACAACGAAGTTTGTAATATTCAAATGGTCCATATTATTATTTATAATAAAGGTATTTGTCAGTCATTGTATGTTATGGTTTGGTAAAGATCAAATAAAGTGCTAAATGGCGTCACTTTTTTGTGCTGCTTCAATTAGGAACGAGAGATATTGTCATGCGATTTCAATGTGCATTTGTATTTTGATATTGCGAATTTATAAAATAATTTCAGAAGTATCAAAAGGCTTAAAGAAATAAGTAATATATTATAATGACGGATATTATTGATCCAGCTATGTTTTATATCCAAATATAGAAATAATCTTCAAAAAGTCAGGCAAGTGAAACTTAATTCAGGTATTAATAAAAGGCGAAAATACAATTCTTGGGAAGAGCATTTATCGTATAGTATAAGCTACTTAGACAACTTCGGTTCAAAAGGTTTTATTCTCATGAACTGGTAAATTTCAAAATATTTTAAGATTTTTTATATTTGACTATAAAATATAACTGGATCTATAATAATTTCTATTATTGTAAAAAAATCTTGATTAAATTTTTTTTTTATTAAAAAAAAATTATGAATCACTCTTAAAGCTCATACATTTTTATATTGGTATTTATTAAAATATAAATAAATACAGCTTCTTTCTTTTTATGTGAAATATGAAAGAGTGGTTACAATTTCAGTAATTAAAGAATCCTATAAGGATTCTTTAATTACTGAAATTGTAACCACTCTTTCATATTTCACATAAAATAACCGCTCTTTCATATAATAATCCTTCGTCAATTCCGGACAAAAAGGAAATCAAAATTCCAAAAATTTGGATTTCCTTTTTGTCCAAAATTCGAACCTGCCAATATTCCTTATGGTTTGCTATCATTAACAATATGAGAAATTCCTTTCCTTGCGAGCCATGTGCTACCAATACAAAAACTGCTGAATTCCTGTAGTGATGAACTAACCCCTTTTAAACCTAATTATTTATCTTTCAACAGTAAAGCAATAGGCATCATAATACCAATGCTGTTACACGCAGTCAAATTAACAAACATCACAGACGCACAAGAATTATTTACAGGCTGCTCATCGACTTCTGGAGCCACAGGAAACACGAGATAACGCAGGGCTTTTCTCCATCTCCCGACCTCATGCAGGGAGGGCCTGCCCTGCTTATCTCGAAATATTAATATTTTACTAACATCGTTCGAACCATACGGAAAGCAATGGCATCAAATCACCCATCTAGCAATCCAATTAAGTATTTTCCTTGATATTTCCTACCCTGCTTTGGGAACACTGGCCATGCTGGACCATGAACAGAGATAGTGCCAGAGTGGTAGTATACAATATGTAAAACATTAAAAAGATTTGTCACAGATTGTACAGCTGCTTTGGGTTTTAGCCTAAAGAAGCTGTACAGGAAACGTTTCGATTTCTTTGGTTTTGAGGCTTCTGATCTGGCTTTTTAAGAATATCAAAAACGGCTTGGAACAACCTTTTCACCTGGATTTAGCTTGGAGACTCGCTTACGGCCGACTCTCGATTAAACTAGTGAAATCACAATATTTCCCCCGACCTTTTGATCCTTCTTGGGAAGTATACCATGCAACTGAAATTGTAGGGCACCTCTTCTACCAGTCCTCACCAGTACAGCGCATTTGGCAAAGGCTGGCTGAAGTGCTTGGGATCCCGTTGTCCCCTTTCTCTGAGGTGGTACTTCTTCAGTTTTTCCCATCAATGAGAAAAAAAATCTAATTTTTCTCATCAATGTTCTACAATATCACATGTGGAAAATACGTAAAAAACATCTCACTGAGGAAGACAGAATCTACCACCGAATTAGGAACTGCTTCTCCGCCTATCCCCGTGATTCTTGGAGAAGGAAAGATAACTCTTGGGTAAAGAATGCTTCCTAAGGAGATAGTGTAGGCTACCAACCATATATCAGATTATCCAATGTGTGTGTGGTTTGGGGGGAGGGGGGGGCTGAACGAATCCGGACTGCGAAGACCAACATCGAGGCAGTCCTGAGCCCTTTTAGGGCGGGATCTCCAGGATCTCTCCAATTTGTTCACTTATTTTTTTTGTATCCGTTTATTAGGTTATACAGGCTTTTATACTTCGCATACTGATGTTTAATAGCATTTTAATATTATTTTTATCTGTTTATTCGTGTTAGGTTTTTAGTGTATTTTTCTTTTTTGGGACTTTTCCTTTAATGAGTGAAAAGTCAAACGACCGTTTTTAGAAGTACTGGTTAGGTCAACAGCTAAAACTGATCAACTGAGGCTTCTTTCTCTCTCTCTCTCTCTCTCTCTCTCTCTCTCTCTCTCTCTCTCTCTCTTTCTCTGCTGAATCTCAGAATCACTTTTATGCTCAGAAGACCAATGATGAGAGACTTGAACTCACACAATATATAATCTTTAGTAGTATCTATTTAAACTACTTTCTGTATTTATTTTGAAATGTCTTCGTTTCATTGATTTAATATCGTTCCAGTTCTGAGGTATACCACTGAGAAGTTTGCAGAAATCTCACGTTTCTACTGTAGTGATGAAGAGGTTTGTTACTTAACCCATTTTTAATTGACTGAATAACTATTAAGGAACTCTTCTTGAAAAGTTGAGGTGTACTATATTTCCCCCAAGGGAAGCTAATCGAACATTAACATTAAATAGTACTCCAAAACTACAGTAAACAACACATTTGAATCCATTAAGCACGTATTCCATTTATGAAGTATATATTACCTTCTGGTTTGTACGGTTTCTTGATAGAACTGCGAAAAAATTATATTTAGTTTTAGAAATAGTTAATTAAGACCGAAAGGAAAACTTTGTCATTCTAAATACGTGTCTTTGTCTATAATGAGAAAGTTTTCCTTTCGATCTTCATAAACTATTTCTAAAACTAAATATAACTTTTTCCCCACAGTATGGATAATAGGCAGTCTATCATTAAAACCTTATACGTTTATTTTTCTACGGAACATGAAAGTATCAGCTATTCCACTTTAAAATGTACATAATTTCGATTATGTACTTACGCTTGACTTTTTTTTATCATTTAACAGTTCAAAGGCGTAGAGATTGTAAAGACATTATGAAAGACGACGTACGTATGTCCACCTTTTGCATCCATATTGCATCCATAGTTAATGGATGCGATATTGCATTCACGTTTTGATGATTTACAGAAATCACAAGTGAATGACTCTTTCGTGTGATTCTAAAAGTTCTTTTTTTTCCTGTATTAAACAATGAGAGTCTCGCAACAATGGATCAGATGATTTTATGAAGAAATGAATTCTATTCATCATCATCATCATCATCATCATCTATTCAGTGGACATCCAGAGATACCATGTGGTCTCTCCGATGCTGGGTGATATGCCACACCAGGCTTCGCCTGTAGTCTTGTGGTATACTTTTCTGGAGGCTTCAACTCTCTGAGGATCAGTCACCACACACACACACACACACACACACACACACACACACACACATCATCCATCCATCCATCCATCCATCCATCCATCCATCCATCCATCCATCCATCTCATTGTCGGTCTACCCTTTACTCTTTTTCCAGGAACTTTACCTTCTTATTTCTGTTCTGAGAAGTCTCCCTTCCATCCTTTCAATTTATCCAAAATATTTTAACTTTCTTCTGTCAATATTCTTAAGGAGTCTTAAAGTTCTACTGCTCTTTTCTAACGCCCTTTCATTTGTACGCCTTTCAATAAATGATATCCTCAACAGCCTTCTGTAAAACCACATCTCAAAAGCAAATATCCGTTTCTTATCTGACTTCTTTAGATTCTAACTCTCATATCCATAAGTCGCTGTTGGAAAAACAACTGGATCCAAAATCTTCAACTTTGTTCCTATGGAGATAGATTCATCCTTCCAGATTTTAGGTTAGGAATGGCTAAAACAACAGTCAGAGACTGTTGTTTTAGCCATTCCTAACCTTCTTCTGACGTCTTCTGAACAGCAATTATTCACATTAATGATGGATTCCAGGTACTCAAACTTGCTGACCTCCTGAATCCTCTCTTCATTGAGGTACACTTATTTCTCAAGAGCTCCCCTATTTGTATTTCCTTTGAGAACCATAATATTTGTCTTGCTAGGATTGAGTTGAAGTCCTCTGTTATTACTGATTTTGTTAATGTTATCAATAGACGATATTCTTCAGCAATTCTTGACTAATTCTTAATCTTACCTCATCATCTTCGGTAGTTTTTGTGGAAACAAATTACAGATTATGTTTTAATAAATAATAAAGTATCGATGATGAATACAAAAAAAAAATAATAAAATAAAAACTAATACAGCAAATTTTAGTTCGACCTTGAGAAACATTATTCTACTACTCCCTGTCAAAAAATGTTTGTTATTTTCAATTTATTTTCTCGAAGCTAAAATTAGGTAAACAGTTCCAGTGTTGATTCAGCTTTGTTTACATTTGCAGTTTTCAGGTACTTGTTTGTTATCTCTTAAAAGGTTGCTACCAGCCACTCCTAGGCGTGTCAAATGTCTTGGGCTGCGCTAATACCGCCTAAATGGTTATTCTATGCATCGATATATATAAAAGAGTATAACAGTTTTTTTTGAAAATATTAAATGAAGATTTCTAAAGAAGTTCATACTAAAATAGTCGCAAAGGGAAGTTCAAATATTTAAGAAGAGTTAGTATCAAGTTTCTAGATTGGAAGAAGATTAAAATGCAGGTTTTAAAATGCGCTACTCAAGATGCATGATAATCAAAATTTCTGTAAATCTATCTCCTATATTCATAACATCTATAACAAATTAATTTCCAAAGATGCTAATGAATTCTCATTTAAATGAAGTTTAAAATTTTTTCCCTAGCAATTCCAGAAAACTATGAAAATTTTAAATACAGAAATGTTGATCTAATGGGTTCTTATAATATATTCGGTATAAAAAAGTTCATTTGGGTTTTTGGGAATTCATAAAACAATGTAAGTCTGAATAAGTCTTAGACAGTTCGGGTTCCTAGCGTCTAACATTAATTTTGTGTGTAGAGTAAAAGAAGTAATTCTTTAAAAGTAACAAGAAAGATAATTAGTCACATGTGAATACTTCATAAAAGAATACTATTCCTAAATTAGCGCCTTGCTTTGCAGAGACTTGGTTTGTGTGAAACGAAAACATATTTATCAGAGGGCACTTAAATGAGCATCTCATACAAATGTAATAGGAGGTGTATTCTCCTGCGGGACTGTAGGAGAGCGTATTTTGTTGAAAATATTCTGGTTGTAATCCCCAAGTAAGCAAGGAACATTTTTAAACCTGTTTTAAGTGAAACTGAATGAAATTGTCTCCGATGAGAAGCAAACTGAGCTGAGTACATATTCAATTGGCATCATACACGTGCGTGGCCTTAGTTCTCTTCGCTGCAATACTAAACCATTTCAGGAAACAAGCTTAGCATCCAGAATAAAGCTGTAAAAAATATATGGCATACAGGTGAAAAACGGGGAAGAAATGTCAAAATACAAATACCAATGACATCAGCCATTTATCGTAAATTTAAGTTTCGGAGTTGCCAAAATGGTCGTTACTCCATAAACAGACATCTACGATATGATCAGAAAGGATCATAACATGGCGTGTTGGGAACCTAACATTAGTTTTACATTGCCAAAGTTTAAAACCAGGACTGAAATAGGTAGATCTTATCTCCAGCTACAAGAGCATTTGTACCTCATGATGGTAAAATAAGTCTGTCGGCAAAAACGAAGTATAGCACCACATGATACCAAGGGGGCTCTACTCACACTATTCTGCTATGTCTGTTGAGTGTGTGTTCTCTAATGGGATTACATGTTTTGTGGAATAGTCCGAGTTTCTGGTGAAGAGAAATGTCGTTCGGTCTCAGTATGAGACCGCTAACCCAATTGCAGTTGCAAAATCACATCTAAGTTCTGCTAAACAATGTATAAGCTCTCGATCTAAGATAATATCCTCACTACGTCGTTTACCTCTGAACACATACCATGGAAAGGATCGAAGAAACATGACCCAATAGTAGGATGCGTATTATTCAACCAACTTGGACACAGAAATCTCAGCATCAGCTCCATAATTTTTTTCTGCGATTTCTAATTGGGTAATTAGTTTCCTTTTGCAGTTTTACTCACAAAGATGGCTTTCTTTCAGCAGTGTTCCTATCCAAAGCTCCATTCTCTCTATCTATCTTAATGTCACTCCTACTTTCTTTCACTTATACATCAGCGATCTTCTCTTGCTGACCTCACGCCAATCGCTTTGCTGACTCTCCTGTTTTCCGCTTTTAACGTTTTGTTGGCAACAAGGAACACTCCGGTTCTCTTTTCTCATTTGACAAATTTGCAGTTGTCAAAACAATCAAAATTACCACAAAGAATGCCTTAAATAAAGTTTCCCATGCTATTTGTCAAAGAGATTAATCAACCGTAATCAATTTCAAAGTATCTCAAGTGCTTTCATCGCTATAAAAAAAAAATTATCCTTTCGTACCTTTGATAATACTTAATACTCAGATAAGATTATTTATTAATATCAGGAATAACATCCCCCCCCCTTTCTAAGATCACATCGTTTCTAGAGTTCTGCGGTGTCCAAAAATCTTGTGTTGTAAATATCGCCTTCATTTTAGACTTTATTTCTTTTCTATCCAGTTACTTGCTTTGTACAAATCAGAAAATCTTCTCAATATTCCAACATTCGTATATTATAGATGGAACATCAAAAGTCCTTCTAAAAATCCTTGACTAGGGCAATTTCGCCAATGGACAACCAAGTCACTTCGCCTCGCTATCATCAAACAATGACAGACGGTGTGCTTCTGACTTATCCATTTTCTACGGGTACTTGTACGGACCATTTTCAACTGAATGGGCATCCATTATCTCCCTGTTTCTTCATACCTGTGAAGAAATAAAGAAATAAGGAAAAAAAATGATGGAGGACCAAACCATCGTCCACATATAATGCAACTGCACGCCACTCCACCGAACACTGGCTTCTCCCGTTTTATTTTATGCCCTCAAACATTTTCCCAATAGGCTTCGGCTCCTTAATATGTTTAGAGAAATATTGTACTTTCTTTTATAAATACACTCAGTAAAGCTACAAGATAGAAGTCTTTAATAAATTTGCCCTGAATCATTTTATTTCTAAATATAATTTCTAAATATATTTGGTTGTTATTACGCTTCCTCTACCAAGCTCTGAGACGCTGTTTGAAATTCAAAAGCAAAATTCCCTTTTGCAATCAATGACTTTTCCACTCTGAATTTGACTTGTTGAACAGACTATTGATTGCATGTTCTCTTAGGGATATTGGTTAAATTGACTCGATGATGGCAAGGGATTTGTTTATGAGAAGAAATGTTTGTAATGAAAAGTTCTGCTGTGGGTCCTAAAACGTCAACTGGGCACGCAAACAATCTCGCTCACTCAATACCACACAATCAGTTACTTATATTTTGATATTTAAAAAAAAATGAACTAGTGTATAGCAGTGGTGTCGCGTACCCATTTCGGTTGAGTGTGCTATCGTGTGGGTTATGCAACCTGCGTACAAAATTCACGTCAATTTGACCGTATGATTGCATCTTTATCGATGTATGAAAGTTTTGAGAGGGCATAGCACATCAGCGCTCATCTTAATTGGTTCAATGCGATTAATTGTAGGATAACTTTGAATACTTTAATTTAATTAAATTTAACCAAATCTGTGTAGAGTGGGGGAACAACTTGTCTTGTTTGTTTTAGGATTTACTAGAAAACAACAATGAAGGAGATTGCTCTATTTGGTTGGTATATTTGAAATACTCAAAGATGAAAACAGGTGAACCATCATTTATAAGACATGTGAGAATAGAAAAATGAAAGGAAAGAATAAGTGTGCGTAGAAATACTTTCATTAACGGCAAACGAATTATTAATAATTAACATTTGTGATATGCGTGTCACATAAGTTGGTGGGTAGAGCGAATAGAATGTGATCCTATAAAGTCTAGACATGAATAAGTAAATTTACGATGGCATAATTAAAAAAAAAGGACAAGGAGAGGAAAAGATATTTGTTTACAAAGTATAAATAACTAACCGCGCGGTTAGCCTAGTGGCTGTGCGCTTCGCAACCACATCCCTGGGGAAGGAGTGTCCTAGGTTCGATTCCCGTCGACGACGGGAGGAGCTCAATGATCTTCCTCAGCCATAGCCAAGTTAGCCGATCTTGGGCGTGGACAGTAGGGTTTTTTCTCCAGTTTATCCTGGGGTGTTTCATCCCGCAAAGCAGGCAAACCGTCCTTGAGAACTCAACACTACAGGACAGAGGATACACCGGGGCGTAGGGCTGACCACCTTATCCTGTGAACGGCT
The DNA here is from genome assembly GCF_054136105.1 of Typopeltis vanoorti. Classification (NCBI taxonomy): domain Eukaryota; kingdom Metazoa; phylum Arthropoda; class Arachnida; order Uropygi; family Thelyphonidae; genus Typopeltis; species Typopeltis vanoorti. Next base: position 62,230,391 of record NC_143571.1, on the reverse strand, counting down.
TGAGGTCCGATGATTAATAAACCCTCGACACCGCAAGGTAAAAGAGGGAAAGGAAGATGAGATGAGAAATAACTAACCAATAATAAACAGCCACTAATACTTATAGGGAGAGGCTAATTCAATGAACTAATAATGGTGATCGAGTGATTCATTTAGGAGTGGCAAGAATACATGTGGTTTGATGGAGAGCAAATGATCTCATAAAATTTAATTCTCATGTGCATTTCTCTGGTTTATGTATATTTCGCTACGTTTTCTAAGAATTTTCTTTTGTTTACTGAGACTCAGTATACGTTCTATGCAATAATAGGATACATAATATCGGATCATTATTGGAATTATCCACACTTTCGGGAATCCTACATTCATTACTTTATTTTTATTTTTTAGTGTCAGCTCTTCTGTCTTATCAATCTCACATATGCAGGTATTTTGTCGTAGATCAACAATTTCTTATAATACACAGAAGTATTCATTTTTATTCAGGAATAGATAAAATTTTACGGTCTGTTGTTTCCTTAGACTAGAATAAAAATGTCCCTATACCGTCAGAAATCTTTCCAACCTCAATAGATGCTATACTGCATCTATTCAGCAAGAAAAATAATTAGCTTTGTTTATCACTAAATACAGTAAACAGATATTTATTTATCTGTTTACAGTAAACAGATATATAAACAGTGTTTATACTATATTTAGGAACAATTAGCGTAAAACAACTAAACGACACGCTTAACGAAAAAACACTCCGCTCCACTATGCTGCATGCATGCGAACAAAACAGATTTATTGTGGCACTAAGCATGACACCTAATTAAAACACATTTGTCCTAACATCCCTTTCAAATTTTCAGTTCCAGAAAATATGTGTAACAGCTGCTTGTAATACATCCATTGGATACAGAAATTCTATATAAAATAAAATAAAATAAAATTAGATAAATAAAATTCTACCACGGAAGTTGGACTAACATATTATATAAGGTTTGTGAAAATGCGACCTCTCGACGCGGAAGCAACATACATACCCTAAAAGTCAGTACCTCCCAGGGAATAAAGGAGCTCTGTTATATAGTGAAACCTGTGTGGAGTATTCATAACTAAAATTTCACGTATCCCACAGCAATTAAATTTTAATAATATGTAATTTTCTTAAAATATCTTAATACCTCATCAGGACAGTTCTTTACAAACAAAAACTAGGAATTACATTCAAGGGAACAGTTAGTGCGCATGCTTACATTGGAATCCCTCTGTGCGTACAGTAGCGTGTTTGAGGCTGTAATTAAACATTAAATTAAAGTATATCTGATAAATTTATTTTATACAATTGAGGATTATAATTTCCCACACGTTTGTGATAGTGAGACAGTCATTACGGTTCAGATTAGGTCTGTGACGTAAGGCTTTAACATTTTCTTTATATAAACGCTCATGTTTATATAAGAATCTATGTAGCAGCTTGGTGTTTTTTCATTGTTTTTTTTCATTATAGATCTTCCTGTTTTTCCGTAGTACGACATCATACAAGAACATGGAATTTCGTATACTCCAGGTAGTATCATAGGTGAGAGTTTGTCTTTTGGAGAAGGTAGTAGATTATGGATTTGGTTGATTGGTTTATAGGTAGCGGCGAGTGTGTATTTCTTCATAATTTTTGACAAACGTTCCGAGATGCCTTTGATATATGGTATAGGAGTACTACAGGCTTCTTCTTGTCTGGGGTGATGTGTAGGGAAGTGGCTGATGATTTTTTGAGTTGGTTTTGGATTGTATCCATTTAATAAAACTGTATCTTTAATAATTTCCAATTCTTGTTTGAAAGATTCTTTAGAGGAACAAAATTTTTGTGTGCTCTGGATACCAGAGATTTTATGATGCCATATTTTTGAGATGGATGATGAGTCGATGAATTGTGGGTGCAACGACCTGAGAAAGTTGGTTTACGATAGACAGAGGTGGGAATGGAAGCATCTTGTTTTTCGTTGGATGTGGATATCAAGAAAGGAGATACCTTGTGATGATTCTTTTTCTACCGTGAATTTGATGCGAGGATGAAAGTTGTTGGTCTTATTTAGAAATGAGTATAGTTCTTGTTCAGAGTGACTCCAGACTGCGAAGATGTCTTCAACATATCGTAGCCATATTTTTGATTTTGGTTCAAGAGCGAAATTAAGACCAGTTAAGACGAAATATCTACATATTATTAAAACTTAATTACTATGGTATACGTGTGAAATTTTAGTTAGCAATAAAGGAATGATAGACACCCAATTGGGAACAACGTGTTAATATAATTTAAATCTGGAAAGCATAAAGGTCAAATGAACAATGGCTATGCTTCACGTTCTGAGAAACCACGGGTTTATGCTTTTTGGTGAGGTCAGATTATCATTGGCAAATATTAGAGTGCGACACGGATAATTTGAGATGATTTTTAAATACACCCATATAATACGCACAGAAATCGGAAAAAGTAATCACTTGGGAAATTATTATTTTTCCCGAATGAATCAAAGAAAGGCTGAAATAACTCGTTTTACTTACTTTATTTATACACAAGTTCAAATCTGTTTTTCTTTAGGAATTATGTTAGCACATCGTCATAAAATGAAAGGTTTTTTTCCTTCAGTCATCGTCAATGTCTTTTCAATAGCGATTAAGCTTAGGCCGCACAGCCTTTCCTGTGTTTGAGTTCCTCGATAACTTGGATGTATTCTCTTCATAGCCGAAAAAGAACGCTCGACCGTAGCAGTAGAGCTCGGATTCGACATGACAAGTTCTGCTAACTTAAACATTTCCTTGAATGCAACCTGAAGTTGATTTTCTTGCATGAATTTTAATAGGTGATGCGTGGTTTCCTGCAAATTCTTCAGAAGAAAATAGTACTTTCAGTTCATTTTTCAAGCGAATGGAGATCAAAAATTGGACCATAGAAATCCTTTACGTTTTCTAAAATACCATCTAAAATACTGACCATATCTTTCACCATATATTTCAAGGAGTTGAAACAAATTCAAGTTTCGAAAATGAAGAGAATTTTTCTTCCATCTCCAAGCACATGCAGTCTGCTATTCCCTGATATAATCGAAGGCACACTCCCTTCTCCGTCTCTTCGGGCCCTTTTCGTCTCTTAAGTCTCGACTCATCAACTGTATCCTTCTCGTTTGATACGCAAATCCAAATATCATCAAATCCATGTTCCCTGTCATTCCTAAGCTTCTTCATAGTGTCATATACTTTTTTGCGACAGCGCAATATATCATAGGATGAAGTTTGCAGTATATTATTCAAGACATTAGTATAGCCAAAAAAAAGAAAAACAGAAAAAATTTCTAGCAACAAAATTGTTTGAAAATCTTGCACGAAGTGCAAAAGCCCACGAGCTTTGATTACAGCATCCATGTCTCATTTCCCAGAATTCTCCACTGTGTAAAAAAAAAAAAAAAAAAATGAATGAGTTGATTTCTGTGACGTTTTACTGTGCTTGTTAAACTGGAAGTAACGTTCCATCTGATTGGTGCGAATGTGGGTAATTTTTAGCAAACAAAATCTTGCAAAGAATTTATTCTTTTCGATGATTTAGAAAACTATGCCGCCAATGCACTTGGAAAAGCAATCTATATTCCTTCATATGCAAGAGGTTTTGCTTTAGAACTAAATTCAAAACGTAGACATAGCAATGTGTAAATATTGCTAAACGATATGCCTCGATAACTTCCCTCTGTAAGCCATTAATATGGCCACTCATTACACAAGCACCGTCATAAGTTGCGCCGACTAACTTGTCCTTGATATTAAATTCCTCAACTCTGTTTACAACATGTTTAAAAACACCACTAGACGTTCTATCATCACGTACGTCTGTAAATCCGATGAAGCTTTCGTGTATTTGCCCATTACGGACAAAACGGAAAACAGTTGATAGCCGCAATTTTGACATGACATTAAATGTTTCATCCAAAATAACGGCCACAAATGTAGCAGCAGCAATTTCTTTTTTTTTTTTATCGCATCGGATATAGCGCTAATAATATCATTTTGTACTGTGGAAGAAGTTCCTTGAAATACAGTCGATTCTTTAAATTAACTGTGTAAAAGAGAATCATACTCACGGAGCACATTTAAAAATTCTATATAATTTCCTGGATTAGTTCGAATCTTCAGACTCATCATGATCTCTCAAAGGAAGCCCTTGCTTATCCAAATAGCATACAGCGTCAATTAATCTTTTTTATTTTCTTTATCTGTTCATTATGGCAGGTAACTTTAATTTTTCTTTGTTTGTCAATGAGAGTGTCAATTCTTTGTTTTCCAAACATCTTCAGATTAAAAATGAATGAACATGTGATGGGGGGGGCGCCATTGTCACTGCTGCTGTTAAATGTTTAAGGACAGAATATCCAAGGCCAACAAAAAAAAAAAAGTCTTGACTGCACTTTACATCCAGTTAACCATTCTACTGTACTGTATTGTGAAATAGAGAAGTCTCTCATATACTCAATTTTTGCATCTTTGTGCATGCTCTGTAAATTTGGAAGAGGAGAACGAGGCTTACCTCCTTCGAGCACATTAACTCGAAACTTGCCTAGCACGTCAGTTCATACTTCACGCTCGCAAAACAGATGAAACTCAGAAAACAAAAACAGCAACTCGTGACAACGGTCAATTGGGATTGGTTGACACAATAACCAATCACAGCCTCTAGTTGCTATTGTCTGAGAGATCACCCAGCCTCGTCTTCTCAGCGGTTTAAAACTACGAGAACGCTAAGAATTTGACCTGCTGTGCCCTCTTGTTATTTATTTTTTTTGGGGGGGGGGGAGATGGACTGAGTCCTTTACTCTTTATCCCTTCATCTGATTGAAGAAAATGTGTGGATTGAGCTATAAGCCCTGGTCATGGCAATAGCCGAGCCTCAGTTAAAACTTCGTTGGCTACAGCATTGCCATCCGTTACCCTGGGAAATTAATTCACGCCAGCCGCTCTCTTGTTAAAGTCCTTAAAAGGACTGGCCAGATGGGCGAAGCAAGAATTCTTTTCATATTTCCCGTTATCTGAAGAGGACAGTGAAAGGATAGGGTGTTATTGAGCTACATAAAGCTCTGATCATGGCAGGAAGCAGCAATAGCCGAGCCTCAGTTAGAACTTCATTGGCTGCGGCATTGCCAACCAAGGATACCCATTTTAGTCGCCTCATAGGACATGCATGAGTTACTAGGGCTATTCTTATCCCGGCCACCACACGGGAATTTATTTTTTCTCTATCCGTTCACTTGTTACTGTTATGCAAAAGATTAATAATCCATTCTTATATACATTTGAAAATGGTGTTTTATACCGTACTAAATTATTTTCATAATTAGAAAGAAAACGTTTATTCCTTCCTTTTATATTACATTATATTATATTATATAACTATAATATAATAAAAATATAACATATCATAATTAGAAGAATACGAATTTATGATATAGTAGACAATGCAGAGATGATTTACCGCCTTATGTTAAACCGTAATCAGGTTTCCAGGAAGCCAACCTACATGGCCGTTACCGGCCATTGAGCCTAATACGAAAGGGATGATGGGATATATTATAATTATTTCGTTATCTTTTATATTATGCCCCATTATACTATATTATATGTATTCTATAAAAGGCCTGAATAGTATTTTGCTAACATTCATGATAGTGTTGAACGTTATAAATCTATCTATAAAAACATAAAAACTAATTTTTTTGGACTTAATTTTACAGCTCATCAAAACAAACCTGCCATACAAATATGTATACAAAATACATCCAAGTCAATGCTGATTAGAGTTAAAACGTCGCCTCTTATGTAGCAAGCAGCAAGAATGCACTCAACCTTGATGAGATGAAGACAGGCTGCCTGTCGATTTCCAAAAGTTAACAAAGCAGTTTCCCCCTATTTTTTTATATATATTTTTTTATTTTTTTATATATATATATATATATATACCAGGGGGACTCCCCCCCCTAACGCCTACAGCGCCCAACCCGGACTGGTAGGCCGGGTTGGGCGCTGTTCCGGACTGGTAGGCCGGTTCTCCTTGAATTCTGATGACTCGAATTTTGAAGACTCATGGTAGCCTGTGAGTTTCAAAACGTTTCAAATAACTTGACAAAAAACGTGACACAAAAACGTTACAAAAAAAGGCTTACAAACATACATACATCTTCAAGGCCCACTCTTCCTAATTGGGTTGTGGGGGCAAAAGCTGCAAGAGGAACTTCCAATGGTCACGATCCTCTGCCACCAAGCTCAGGCGTTCTGGTGGGATTCCCAAACGTGTCCACGGTTTTGGATATAGTCTATCCAGCGAGTCCTTGGCCTTCCACGTGGTCTCCCACCCTCTGGCTTGGCAAAGAGGGCCTGCTGAGGGAGCCTCTCTTGTGGCATTCTGACCAGGTGCCCGTACCAGCGTAACAGTGATCTCTCAACACGGAGAAGCAGCGGATGAGTATTGAGGGTTTCCCGAATTGCAGAGCTTCTGACTCTGTCGAGTTTTGTCAACCCCGCAATCCCTCGAAGGAACCTCATTTCAGCCGCTTGGATTCGTGTCCGCATTCTTTCGGTCATTACCCAACTCTCATGACCATAGGTGAGGATGGGGACATAGACTGTATTGAAGACAGCCAGCTTTGCCTTCTGGCTTAACTCCCGCTTCAATACTACCGAACGGCCAAGCTCCCGCAATATTGAGCTTGCTAAGCCAGTTCGAGTCTACGTCCCATTTTCCATCATTCGTGAATATGGACCCAAGGTATTTAAACTTCTCCACCTGTCTCATTGGGACTCCACTTACATTTAGAGTGCATTGGGATGGTTGTCTTGAGACCACAAACGTTTCAGTTTTGGCCACACTGATCTTCATTCCAGCGTCTGCACAAACAGCTACAAACCTATCCAGGGTCCGCTGGAGGTCATCTGTGGAAGAGCTAAGCAGAACTAGGTCATCTGCAAAAAGCAGACGTCCAATGCTACATTTTCCAATTCTGATACACTCAAAAAAAGGCTTATCATTTTATATTATAGAGTAGGTATAAGTTATTAGTATCTGGAGTAGATAATCACACTTTATTTTGATGTTATAGATTATCATTGTTTTTAAGGCAAGTTTGAATGTTCTGCTGAATGAGACTAATTAGCCCACAACGTAAAAAAAAAAAAAAAAAAAATCAGCCCAGTACCAGAGATAGAAATCGTTATTGTTTTATTCAATCTAAAGACTCTAGTCATCGCATTACTGGCTCTTTTATCGACATTGCATCCAAAGTATATACTGTATTAAAACTAATTTGCTACGGGGTAGTTTTAAGGATGCAATTCACCCGCAACAAAATACAAGAATGAGTTTTACAGCCTTACATAACAACTACCAACATTTTATCAACTACCTCGAGGATTTAAAGATTCTTCAGGTTTTTACGGCGATCTCTGGCGCCTTGCAGCGTTTCAAGAAACAGGTTTAATTAGGACAGTTAGTGTGAACAGCAGTAGGCGACCAGCAGGAAATGACAAGGTCTCATTAGACACAGCTAAAGAGAAACTCGGCGTGGGTCTCCGAGCGAGTTCACAATCCGTTTCATTGCTTTCTTAATGAGACCTTCAAGTCATTATAGTGTTCTGATGGGCGTTCAAATCTTAGTGTTGTCAAGTTAACGATAAAAGGCTGTACCGAGGCTGAAGTTCACTGATGCAAGAGCATCCCTGTTAAAGTAACAACCTAATGTCATTTGAGTGGAGAAATCTTTTCTGTTTTATTAGATATTTTATTTTTCATCGCTCACTTTAATGAGATAGAAAATACTGCTGGTTTTTAGCTCTTGATTAAATGCCGATAAACCAAACTCTTATTTAGACCTTTATGATTATTTAGTTTATATCAATCGGTACGTTGTTTGTTCGAGAGTCTCTGTAGTTCATTAGATTCCCTTGAAGCTGTTAGGTTGTAAAAACAGGTTCGAATCTCGTCTGGAATGCAAAGAACCTTTATCCGAAACTCCGAAACCAGGTTAGCCAGCCAGAAGAACAATTTTAACATATACACGTGTCGTTGTGGCTCTGAAGGTCTCCAAGTACCATGGATTATTATTATTATTATTAAAATTCATTATATTATATTATATTATATTAAACATTTCCATCAAGTTATTAAACTTTCTCCTAGATTAGAACTTAACACTCTCCTTTTTGACCAAATAATAATTACAAATTCTGAAGATAACTTACAGAAAGATATTTTAAATTTAAATGAAATAGCCAAAGATTACGAAATGATAATATCAACAGAAAAAATCAAAACCTATGGCCTTTAAAGGACAAGATCCAGCAAAAACTAAAATAGTAATCGATAACAAGATCTTAGAACAGGTGAATTCATTGAACTACCTAGGATGTATGATCACATATGAAAATGAAAAAGATAGAAACCTAAAAACTGCAAAATATTTAAAAATAACAGGTGTAATTAACTCTATATTTAAACCAAACCTAGTTCAAAAGCAAACCAGACTAAAAGTATAAAATACAGTAGCTCTACCAGTCTTAATGTATGGAAGCGAAATCTGGACAATCAAACAAAAAGACAAACAAAGATTAATAAGCTGAAATGAAGTTTATGAGAAAAACTGCAAAGTATACTCTATTTGATCACAAAAGAAAATAAGAAATTATGAAAGAATTAAACCATGAATCGGTAATAGAAAAAAAATTAAAATATACAAAGATAAATGGATGGAATACGTTGAAAGAATGAAAACAGAAAGATTACCAAAACAAGCCTTAAATTACAAATCATTAGGAAAAAGAAAACCAGGACGTCCTCTTAAACGATTCAACGATGACTTCTAAGGCAGGAACAGGCCACTTTAGGCTTAAATCGTTGAAAAGCATGATGATGATATGATTATTATTATTATTATTATTACCGCCAACATTTTAGAAATATAACACATATAATGAATTAACATGATTTCTGTACTTGCTGTACTAATTTTTTTCTCACCTTGGAAGGTCTTCTCACAGCTCAAAAACGAGGGAAGGTATTAGACTGGTTGTTTCGAGTTACGCCCACAATGACTAACGCTGTGAGATCAGTATATTATGTGTGTTCTTCTGGTCGGTTTGTCTGGCTTGCAGGATGAAAAAACTTCCCGTAGAAAAATCTTTTCACATCCGTATGAGACCGGCTAACTCAGCCTTGCACACAGATGGACAAAACTACTACATGCTTACGCCTTTTGCAAAATGTACCATAACAAAGAAAAACTGTTAAACAATAATTTTCAGATAATATAATTAACTAGTTCTTAGGCCCAAGATAAATTTTATCGCCCGTTATGAGATTTCCACGCTGCTTATTGGAGGTCTGAAGTGGCTTAAAATATTCCATAGTTGGTCTCTACGTGAAGATTTACGGATTATCCGATCCTTAGCCCACACCACTTAATAATACTAATGTATGATAGGTTTACAACCTTGAGTAGGTGGGATTCGTATAAAAACTGAAATATAATGTAAATTATATAATTCTAATAATAAGTCAGACATGCTGGCAAATATGATATAGGTTCATGACATCGTTTCCAATGGATACTAAGTAATTTTCCTGGCAGTTTATTAATTCTTGAAATATTTATCTGAAGTTACTAATCATATTTAAGAACGTTGATAAACTTTTGAAGGTAGCCGTATTTCAAATCTTAATATTAGTTGCGGAAATTCACCTTAACAAGAGAAAAATTTTATAATTAAAAAGTACAGAAAACATGGACTTAAGTTTGCTCTCTTTTTTAAAAAATGAAGATCAAAAATCCCACCACAGAGAGAGCGATGAATAAACACCTCTCCTTAACTGCAAAATTGGAGCCAATTACTTCAAGTAAAATATCAGAGCACCAATGAAAGTATCCACCAGTGTTGAGAGATAGAAATGGGCGCGATGCTTATTTCCTTGTGCCAATCACTAAGCTTTAGCACACAGCCTAAAGCATTCATTGCAGTAAAAGTCTGTAAAATAAAGAAGGGAATATGAACGGCACATATTTATACGCCTTCTTTCACTCGATTCCCTTCGCGTTTCACCATCGTTCTATTCCACAACTCGTTGCTAAGCTAACACTGACGAAACACGGTAAGAAAATGCAAAATAGCCCCAACACCATCCCGATGCAAATTTCTCTTCGGTCGAGCCTTTTAAGCAGGATTTTTCCATATCGCCACACACCATCTGCCGCATCCCGAAAATGGTATACGAACGAGCGAACTAGAGCAAATGAACGCTTTGTAGTCGGATGGCTACTAGAAGTTGGAACCCAAATAATTAAATTTCTTCCCCGAGCGAAGGTGGAGAACGTTGAGAACGGGGCAGGTGATAATAGAAGGTGAATAGTGAGAATGTGAGCGAATTAAGGCGGCTGCAAGGTAGAAAGTGTCGTTTCCCGCCCCTACTGCTTCTAACAAATATTAAACTTCATGCGTAAGGTTGCTTAGTCGTGTCACTATTAATTATAAGCAAGTATACAAGTTTGCACATTCACAAGCCTTAATTTATCGATCTGTACGAGAGAAACATACAGCAACGTGGGTAAGAATAACATAAAGCTGCCCATAAACAGTTTAACTGAACATTCACAAGTCTAATGTGGCTAATTTGCCCAAGAAAATGTACTGCTGTAATGTGCATAATCACTTCTTCCTGTTGGATAATTTTCAGCATAATAAGAATCAAGTATTTGGCATTGTGCCAAAACTTTAATTCGACCACAACGTCTATTATTACTTTTATACGGGACAATTTTACAGAGCTTTATTGCTCAAATGTAGACTTCAATATAAATACCACAAATTTTAATAAAATTAAAAATATAAAATAAATAATCGATATATAATATAATGTAAAATACGATAAAATACATCAAATGTAAGATGATAACAGTATCAATATTATAACCAAAGTAGTCTGTGGAAGATGAATTCCAATTGGCTGACAAGAAATAGATGCGCGCGCATTATTAAAATTCGCGTTTATGTCGTTGTTTTTTTATTTACTGCTATTGTGGAACATATTTTGCATGTGAAGCTCTTTTATATAAAATAAAAAAGACGTTCGTTTTAATATGCTATTCCACATCAGATACAGAAAATTCTTCTACAACAGTTATATGATTCAATCGGAGTTAGATAATATGTAAATTAGAAATCAAAAGAAAATAACGAAATAAGTAATTAAGATAAAATATCGGGGGAGAAAACTAAATAGCTATGGGATCACAAAATGAAACGATGAATGAAAAATCATATAGAAAAAAATGTACGATAACAACAGACAAGAAAGTAAACATCTGCACATACCCCTGAATTAGAATCTTTTTTATTAAATGCCGTGTTGGACCTCCTTACAGGTCGGCTGGGTTGTACTAACAAAGGTCGCATCAAAATGTAACACGCGGACCCTGCATTAGAAGCGGGATAAAGCGGCATCGATTCCACAAGGTGTTGGTTTGCATGTACGTCTACACCATACCAGGCGTTCACCAGACAGTCCTTTAACTGGCTCAGATTTGACAGAAGGGGACTTTGCTCCCGGATCTGTTTTTCTAACATGCTCCATATATTCTCAATAAGCTTAATCCGGGCATGTGATGGCCAAGGGCCAAGGAAAATAGTGAAAGTTGCTGCCATACTCTCTGAACCACTGCTGAACAATTCTTGCACGATGGACAGTCGTTACCTGCTGGATAAAATGTCAACATTGCAGGATGGACTTGATCGGAAACAATGTTCAAATAATTCTTTGATGACATCTGACCTTCTAACAATATCAGGGAATCCGTTCCATACCAACAGAACATGGCCCACACGATGACACCACGACCAGAACCTTAAGTTGTGTTTGCGAAGCAAGCTAGATTCTGGGGATCCGCCAAACTCTCTGCTTATCGTCAGTACAGAAGAAGGTGTACTGTGATTCGTCGGACCACATGACTTTTTTCCAGTCTTCGAATGTCCAGTCACGGTGTTCCTGACACCACTGCAGACGAACCTTTCGGGTCTTCGCAGAAATCGGTGGTTTTTATATAGGCATGCGACTGCCAATATCGATCATTTTGAATTCCTTGCTCATAGTTCGGTGAGGTATGAGTCTGGAACAGCCGTCATTAAATTCTTCGGCCAAATGCTGAACATAGGAAGTTCTGTTTGTCCGTACAAGCCTTTTCAGATGATGGCGATCTCGTACTTCCACTATCACGCCTCTTAGACAAGCAATGTCGGTTATTTTTCCACTGATTAAACACCAGGGATATCTCACCTTATGAGAAACTAGTCAGCTGTGCTGTTTTCAAAATGATTGCTCTAGCCAGACCGGCGCCTACAATAAGCTCTTTATCGAATTCCGAAACATCTTTGTTTTTTTCATTGTGATCAACAGTATTGATTACTGACAAGCAGCATTCTTAAATAGTTGCCTAGAACACATGGTGAAGCACGTAATGAAGTATTTTGCATATACGTTGCACATAAGTGACGTTTATGTATATTTGCATAAATATACATAATTATACACGCTAATATTGTGCTACTAAAGGGTGGGGATACCTCTCCAAAAACTAAGTGATCCATAAGATTATTACTGGCTCATCACTCCTGACGTGAATCACTCGAAGGCTCTATTAAGTGAGAGGCAAAACCTACCAGTGAGGAGAACAGGTCGACTCCACAAAAAACAAACTCGGATTAATAAGAACTAATCCCATAATAGGCTGTAATTTCCGACCTCTACACCAGTCATGATAAATTATGTCATTTTTCCCTGCTAGATTATATCCGCTATTGATGATAACGAACATCTTGAACTTAATTGGTTGATGGACTGAGTCCTTGACTCTTTATCCCTTCATCTGAATTTTAGATTGTGGGTGATGAGATTATTGTGGGTAATTTACCCGCTCATTGTGAGCATTGAGGCTGTATCAGCTTTCTCTTGCGATGGAGGATTTCGGTTTTTTATGTTTGAAACGATCTGAGGGCTTGTAGTCCGCTGCCTGTCGAACTAGCTGATTTGGGTGATTATCCGTGATTGTGAAGAATTTCTCTGCAATGCTTGTCATGTAGGTCTTAATATCTGGAAGATTGGCTTCTTGATGTAACTGGATGTTTCTGATGAACCATGGGGCATTAAATGCCGTTCTTAGGCATTTATTCTGTATTATCTGAAGTCTGTTGATGTTGCTTTTAGTCGTGTGACCCCAGGTTGGAGAGGCATAAGTTAGTTGCGGTCTGATTACCGATTTGAAAAGTAGGATTTTGTTGCTTATGCTTAGGAAGCTGTTCCTGTTCAAAAGTGGATATAGCTGTGCTATAGTCTGACTTGCTTTAGTGGCAACACTATCTATATGTGACTTGAAGTTTAGACGTCTATCAAGATGAATTCCCAGATATTTGGTAGAATTGCGCCAAGGGATGATTTTACCAAACATCTGTATGCTTGTATTCGGTTCTGCTTTACGTCTGGTGAAAAGTACTGCAGAGCGTTTGTTTGGATTAATTGCGATACGCCACTTGGTGTACCAATCCTCCAATTCATTGACTGCTCTCTGCAGCTTGATTGTGGCCAGGTGTGGTCGGAGGGATCTGGCTATAATGATTGTATCGTCGGCATACAGAGTGGTGATAGCTGGAGACAGTTTGGGGAGATCTGCCATGTATATGGAGAAGAGTAGGGGAGACAGTAGAGAGCCTTGAGGTACTCCGGCCGTGATTCTCCTCTCTGTGGATCTGATACCGTTGAGTTTTATTTTAAATTTTCTGTTGTGTAGATATGATTTGATAAGTAGCACTAGTGGCAATGGAATACCAACTTCGTGTAGTTTAAAAATTAGTCCATGATGCCATACTCTATCAAATGCCTGAGTGATGTCTAGAAAAACTGCGCCAGTGTGTTGGTGCCATTCATACCCTTGGGTTATATGTTCGATAACTCTGTAAATTTGTAGCGTTGTGGAGTGATATTTCCTAAAGCCGAATTGTTCATCTTGAATTATATGGTTGATATCTGTTGCCTCTTGAAGCCGTGTGAGAATAGCACGTTCGGCTATCTTACCTACGCATGAAAGAAGGCTGATTGGTCTGTAATTTTCAGGAAACTGTGTATTTTTCCCAGGTTTGGGAATTAGGAAAACGTCGGCAATTTTCCATCGTTGTGTGAAATAATGTAGCCGGAGGATGGCATTAATGATGGCTACTAGATGCATAACCCCTTTGCGAGGAAGTAACTTGAGTATCTTGTTTGTTATTCCATCTGGACCCGGAGCCTTTTTGTTATTTAGTTTTCTTAAAATCTCATATACTTCTGTTGGTGACACGGATTTGTTATTGAATTGGAATGAGGCATTTTGAGTTATTTTACGCACTTGGGTGTGAATTTTACTTATGAAATTTATATCTGTATTGATATAATTGGGGCTGCATTGTTTTTCTAAACTGTCAGCAAATGCTTCAGCTTTTTCCTCGTCGTTGTAGACAACATTAGATTCACCTTGGATTGGAGGAAATGTAAAACGCTTTGAACGGAGTGATTTCATCATTTTCCATATTGATTGATCCTCTGTGTTTAATTGGAGAATTTTGTTATTCCAGAGTTGATTACGGTGGTCCTTTAGGGCATATAGAACCTGGTTTGTTGCTCTATTGACTGCTTGTTTATCCGCTGGGTCCATTGTTCTCTGATATTGTCTTCTTAATCTGTTTTTCTCTTGGATAAGACGTTTTATATCCTGTGAAAGTTTATTTGATGGTGTATATTTGGTTATATTTGTTACCTGTGTTATAGCTGTCAGCAGTTGTTTTTCAAGAGTCTTCACTGCTTTTTCTACATCTTCAGCAGATGTTATATGCGGTATTGGACCAAGGTTTTCCTGGAAGGCTGAGGGAAGTTGTTTCCAATTTATAAATGTGGTGGTGTTTTCTGTTATATCTTGTATGTGCCTAGTTGTAATATGATGGGGTTATAATCAGAACTTAAGTCGTTGATTGCTTGTATCTGATAGCTGTGCGCTATGTTTTTTAATATAGCTATATCTAGTACATCAGGACGACCGGTATCTCCATAATGTGTGGGTTCAGTGGGTCCTATTACTGTTATATTTCTTGAAGTGGTGTAAGAGTTGAGTATTCTTCCATTAATATTTGAGTTTCTGCTGTTCCAGACTGAGTGTTTGGCATTAAGATCTCCGGCTATAATCACTGCTCTACCTGTATTTAGTATCACCTCTAAGTCAGATTCAAGGAGTTTTTTATTTGGGGGGTTGTAGGCTGCATATATCGTAATGCTGCTTGTGTTTTCCATATCTATTTCTATTCCTGTAGTTTCCATGTGTTCTGTTTGGGGTTCTGCTATTGAATTATGTTTTATGTTACTTTTCATAGAGATGACAGTGCCTCCACCTCTAGCAAAGCATCTGTCTGTACGGTAAGTGCTATAACTATTGATTCTGATTTTGTCACTTGGACGAAGATGTGTTTCATTTATGAGGATGATGTCTGCTTAAGTTTCTGCTGCAAACTCCTGCAGCTCCTGTAATTTGATAGATAAACCATTTGCATTCCATGAAACAATTTGTAATGATTTCGGTTTTCTTTTAGATTTATCCATTAAGAATTTCCATAAAGAGTGATTGTGTATGCCTTAAGATGATATCTTTGGCTTCTTGAGTTGGGTTGGTTTGTTGGAGTTCAGCAAGCATTTCACCTAAGTGGCTTGTTATGTTCAGTAGGATAGGTTTGTTGGTTTGCTGTGACTGCTTTGGTTTTGGGTCTTTTTGGAAGGTTGATCTTGTAACTTCAGCATACGATCTTCCATCCGTTGTGGAGACTATGGTTTGATGGGAAGACGCTTGTTCTTGAAGAGGTTTACTGGTTTTGAGTTGTAATTTTTGGTTTTGAAGAAATGCTATACAGCCCCTATAGTTTGCAGGGTGTGGTCCTCTGCAGTTTGCACACTTTGCTGGAAATGTACGAGGTTTATGGCATTCATTTGATGCATGTTTGCCACCACATTTAACGCAACGAAATTCAGCCTTGCAGCATCGTTGGGCATGCCCAATCTTCTGGCATCTATGGCACTGGGTTGTAGTTGATTTATGTTTCAATGCCTCAACTTTTATGACTAGATCACAGGTGGTTTGGAGATTGTATATATGTTTTTGGTCTTTGCTTATTTCCACTAGAATTAGGGGATAGGGTGTTTTATCAGCTCTCCGCATTCGGCTGACTTTAATTGGGCTAAATCCCTTAAGTTGGAGGTCTGCAGTGAGGTCTTCTATTTGTAATGTTTCAGTTACTCCCCTTAACACTACTTTTAAATTTTTTTTCAATGTTGAGTGCAAAAGTGTGATATGGCAAATTGTTATTATCTAGAAGTTTGGTCATTTTTCTGTAATCTGATGATGTTTTAGGTTGTATGCGAATCCCTTCTTCTGTGTTTGTGGCTTTAATGAAGGTGATATCTGAAGATTTCAGTATGGATGCAACGGACGTCCAGTGCTCCTTGGCCCTTAGGACGACTGGGGGTACCCTTTCTTTAATTACATTATCTGGTTCTATCTCCACTGTTTTGGGTGTATCTGCAGTAGAGGAGATTTTCCTTTTCTTTTTGACTGTTTGAAATTCTGTGTTGGTTTCCAAAAACTGCGGAGTATTATCCTGAGATGCAGCATTCTCTGTATTCGTGGAGTGACTTGATTCTGGTTCAGTCAACATACTTCCTTCATTAGAATCATCCATCCTATCTTCTGTGACTGCTGTAGGGGGGGGGGGGGAATGTATCTAACAGCTTTACTTTCCCTGGCCAGTTGTCGCTCAAAAGTTTTCCTAATCTTAAGAATTCTCTGTAAACTTCTTCAAATATGCCTTCATTGAGAGGTTTTGTCATGATTGATAGAAGGCAACAACTCTATTAGAATAAAGTTTGAGAAGTGGGACCTAGAGCCCAATGTAAATATCCCGTAGATCAAATCGATCTACCAGCAAAGGTAGTAAATGTTTCACAGAATGAAGAACACTTACCTCTATATATAAATATCCCGTAGATCAAATCGATCTACCAGCATCAGTAGCAAATATTTTACAAAATAAATTTTTCTTCAGAAAATCATAACTATTTAAATAAATCACGAATCGCCGCATTCAGTGAGAATTCATAACAATAACCATCAGAATTCATAACGAACATCTTTCTTACTGCTAATTACTTAGTATTAAATGATAAAAATAATTTTATGGTGTATTAAATTGAAACTGATTTACTATAACTATTTTCCTAAAATGAAGCAAAAATAGAGTTTCGATATTAAATATTTTATCATTTATTTTACTTCTTTAACTATTTTAAAAAATATTGATACATTTCTAAAATCAGACTTATGTTCAACAATTAGCGAAATTCGTACTCCAGTATAAAAATCTAAACGACAGTTATAGGAAATATTTGATTAATGCAAATGACACAACAATTGAGATAAATCCTCGATGAGTTCCTGACTCATTGGAAGTATCTTAATAATAATAATAATAATAATAATAATAATAATAATAATAATAATAATAATAATAATAATAATAATAATAATAATAATAATAATATGCGCTATAAGCTTTGTTGTTTTTGAAAATTATTTCCAGTCACTCTTCAAAAATCGTTGTTTTAATTGTGCATGATTTTCAGTCTGAATCCTCTTGATTTATTATTTAAGTTCTTTTTTTTTTAACATTCATCTGCAACTAAATGAATTCTGTGCTGCATCTCTGGCCACAGCTTGTTTTTTTTTTAATAAATAGCGAACATTTATAATTATTTAATTAATTTGGTAACCTCCCTATAATTGAAATGAAATAGGGATGCCAATTTAAAGTTCCTTCCCTGGAGTCATCTAACCCCCCTCCAGTCATATACTAATCGTGCGTCATTACTTAAGCAGGTTAATAGCGTCAAGAAATAGTTGGTCTCGACCCCATTGCTCTGCATTAGCGAAGTCAAGCGATCAGTAAAGAAGATGCAAGAGATTGATGCGATCACTTTGGCGGTAGAGACCTGTGAGACATTGATTTTCTCCGAGAACTTTTCTGTAAGCGTCTTCGGAAAAGAACAAAAATAGAATTCAAATTTTCCTTAGCTCTTTCCGACAACCACCAGAATGTCTCAGGAAATTCTGAATTTACGTGGAATTTCCTTCGTTCAAAAGGCGCTGCGCGTTTAAGAAAGATTTCTTAACATCCGTACATAATACATGCATGGAGTACCGAGAGGTTAGCTCTCATTGAGATAAGGGATTTATTCTCCCCTTAATTAAATAATATATAATGATAGTTATTTATACTGTTTCAGTATTTGGACCAGACTTTCAGAATATTTAATTAGAATTCATATTAATCATAATCGGTACAATATTAATTAAAATAAATAATTAATTAATTAAAATAAATGCATAAATACTTATTTGATTAAAATAAATAATTTCAGATTTTAAGTTTTTCTTTTATACTCCAACTAAACATTCAAATTCTGTAATAATGTGGTTGCCATGGCTACTAAAATCCTGACTGCCACTATTATTTCAAAAATTGATCTCAAAGGTTATACTTGACGTGTAAAGACACAATCAAAGGAATTCAAGAGGGCTTCCCCCCAAAGTATCAAGCAAGTTGAGAAGCTTTAGTGTCATAAAGTTTATTTTGTTTATTGATTTATTAAATTAGTACAAGTATATTAATGCATTTATTTTTTCCATATAAAAAACATTAGTTTTGAATAAATGCGTCTTTTAATATTTGTTATTTTTAAACAATTTTTTCATGGTTATCTGGAATGTTATTCACTTTGCAATTTAAGAAAATTATCAATTCGGAGTAATTAAATAAACACACAAATACATTTCTTTTAAAGGATAATACAGCAATAAAATTTGGCCAAGTCGAAAATTCTCAAATATTTACGAATACATTATAAACTTAATGCAACACCATTAATTTTATATAAGATAAATAGTGAAATAAACGGATGCTAAATTATGTATGCTATTTCTCCGTGTGGTGGCCGGAATGAGAATAGCCCATGCACGTCGTACGAGGCGACTAAAATGGGTAAATAGATGGCAATGCTGCAGCCAATGAAGTTTTAACTGAGGATCGGCTATTTCTGTTATCCTCCTGCCATGATCAGAGCCTATATATATATATATATATATATATATATATTACCCTATCCATACATTTTCTTTAGATAACGGGAATGTGAAAAGCATTTTTGCTTCACCCGTAGCCAAAAAAAAAAAAAAAGTATGCTATTGGGACAGAGGTATTTAAGGGAACGGGGAATTTTCGGCTAGACGGGTGAAGCAAGAATGCTTCACCCGTCTAGCCAAAAAAAAAAAAAAAAAGTATGCTATTATATTTTATTAACAATGAAGTTTTCATCCGTATAAACACAGGGAGAAATTAAAATTTGCATATATACGAGTATATTTGTAAAGTCATTGATTTCATGACGTTCTGAACTCAGATTTTAATATCAGTGTCGTCATTTGAGTCTAATTTCATTTTTTTCAAATGTAGGACTGCGAAGGCCAACATTGAAGTGGTCCTGAGCCTTTTGGGTGTGGATCTACCTGGCCAGATCTGACCCAGTTTGTTTACTTGCTTTTATTCTTTTATTAGGTTTTACAGGTTTTATTCTTCGTTATGCTAGTGTTTATAGTATTTTTAAATATTCTTTGTTATTTCTTTTATATTTCGTTTCCATAAAATAATATCATAGCTGTCATTACTTTATAGAAATTAAAGCTGGCTTTCCCTCTGTGGGAAGCAACAGAGGATACGAGAGCAGGACATATGAAAAATTCCTGCATAGGACAATTGATCCAGCTTGTCCTTAGGAAAACGAAAGGAAAGTGGATAACTTGTGAAAGGGAGAAGAACATTTGCAAGTACTCAGAGGGGGGGGGGAACTTCCTCTTTATGCCCGTAGAGTTCCTATAAAGAACAGAAATCCTAACATCCTCTTATGGGAATAGATAATGGTGATTGAAGATTCCTATGGTTTTTTTCTATGAGATGGATGTAATAATTACTAGAACGACGTGGATTTAATGAAATGTACATCCACGAAAGGTTTATTTGTAAATCTGTCGTTCATGTGTACCCCGGTTGATCTATGGAACATACGGTTTGAGCATAATAGACTAAAGTGTAGATGTTATGTTACACCACTCTCTGGATAGGATAATGAGGAGACTTAGAATCAGTGATTAATCCTGTGTTGGTTTCCTCTTACGTCCGGATATGATGGATGTGTTTCTTGAAGTTCTGTGTGTGTGGCAATTAACAAGTGTAGGCAAGATCGGAGATTATGTTGGATAATATCTGATATATTCTGATATATTTATTTTTCGCCAGCGTGGTTGGCCAAGTGGTTAGTGTCTTACCCGCTCTCCAGTTAACAAACTGCGGTTTCGAATTCTGCAGTGGTCACAGGAATGTTTGGGATTTAAGAGTTAGATGAATTTCATCGCCCGGTGTGAGCCACCGTCTTGCCTATTGAAGGTCTTAAGTGACTTGAAAACGTTCCGTGCTGCTTGCTCTCTAGAGCAGATTTTCCAAACCAAGTAAAAATATTAAAAATTTTACTAAAGCCTATAGCAGACAGCTGCCGTGTGTGGAGGAGTGGGTCAAGAGTAAAGTAATCTGTTGATATTCCTTCCTCTTAAACTGTTAGAGATTGCAGTCTATTGGAAATGCTTCATGAAGGAGGCTGTTTTATAGAATTGAGGAATGAAAAATTAACTGGGAGTAACAGGTCCGGCGGGTATGCAGTTCGAAGGTAAAGGGATATTGAGTAGCTGTTGCTCGAGTATCTGTACATCATACCGGGGGAGAGGAATAATGAATACAAGTTCTGCTGAACAATGGCCATGGAAATATCTGTAGAAGAGACACAATGCAGAAACTAATATTATATGGGAAAGTGGCTGAAGAGATTGTCTATAAGAGAAGTGTTATTAATCAACTGGCTGCCTCTTTCTGAACAGCATCAAGAATTTTAGGTGCACCACCTTATAAATGAGAGCGGTATTCCAATGTTGTTCGGATTCCAGATTTATACACAGTAACTGTTCAGCGGAGAAATATCGTCTTCAGCGAAAAAGGATACCAAGTTTTATGGAAGCTGATGATGCTACAGAAGTACAGTATTATGACTGTGTAAGGAAAGGTTTAGAGAATGCTATTTCTATCATACATAGATCTAAATCGTTTGATCTTCGAGTCTTAATACTAGACCAAAAATTCCACTATTAATAAAAATTAGATTAATGTCATCCCTTATTATTAATTATTTCAGTTAACTCCTTTATTTTTTATTTTTTTTGCTAGATGGATGAAAAAAAACTGCTTTTCATATTCCCCGTTATCTGTAAATAAAATGTACGGATAGGGTGATATAGAACTATAAGCTCTGATCATAGCAGGAGGGTAACGGTAGCCGAGCCTCAGTTAAAACTTCATTGGCTACAGCATTGCCATCCATTGCTCTCCCTGGATACCCATTTTAGTCGCCTCTTACGACATGCATTGGTTATATTGGGGCTATTCTAATCCCCGCCATCACACGGAGTAACCAAAAAGTTCTCCTTTAAATTCTTATCCTTATAAGGACTAGCTTAAAGGGGCGAAGCAAGAATGCTCTTCATCTTCCTCCGTTATCTGTAGAGGACAGTGTAGGGATAAGGTTATTGAGCTATTAAAGCTCTGATCATGGCGGGAGGGTAACAGCAATAGCCGAGCCTCAGTTAGAACTTCATTGGCTACAGCATTGCCATCTATTACCCTCCAAGGGTATTACCGAATCTCACGGTCAATTCATCATCTGTTTTACTTAATAATGGAATAATAATATAATTACTATGTATGGGAAAAATTGATGTATTTACATTTCGTGCTGTCAGAATAAGGCAAGAGATAATAAATATATAAATAATAAAAATTATGTTATTTTCATCGTGAAAATGTCAAATTAATAATTACTTTACGTTCTTAGTTTCAAGTATTTTATTGTCCTGATATATTCAATTCACAAAATAACCGAGGTAATATTAAAGGTAAATTATCAGTACACACCAAAGTTGATGTACCAGTGAGTTAAAATAACTGCATATCCGTTGTGTTATGCCATCAAAGTTCTGTAATATCTAAGGGGGGGGGGGTTGCAAAATTGTTGACAGATATCAAATCCGTTTTTATGAGTAAATAAAGAATTGTGTCAAAATATGTGACTTCAGCATTTGACAGTTCCTATAATGAGAAGTTACACTCATGTTCCACAGTACATATGTCAATGGCAAAGCCCAGTGGAAAACAATGATAACAAATTGCTAAGAAATCCCGAACATCAGAAATAACAAAGGAAGTTCTTTATCAAAACAAAAAAAAAATAGAAATTTAATAATAGAACGACCACAAAGCCACCGAATGGCAAAAGAACAAAGAAAAGAAAGAGATAGAGAAAAGTGCGGGCATACCTACTACAAAACTGTCGTATCGACTGCTCTCTCATCGGATACACAAAGAGACGTCTTTAGCATCCCTCGCACAAAGAGGTGTCAGCCACATCTGCCAGCTTGCAGGTTCTGTGCGAGATGAGAGAAAGAAAAAAGGGAGGGAGAGAGAGAGAGAGAGAGAGAGAGAGAGAGAATGTAAAAGAAGAAGAAAATACGCACTGACTGCGGGCATGAAGTGCATCTTCTCGTGTCTGAAGTAGGATGCTTCGTTCCCGCAGGCTTCAGTTGAAGTCCGATGTTAATGGATTCGGTAAAGGAACCTTCCCAATACTGGATTCATATTGTGCTGGAATAAAACGAAAAAAGTCTTCGCAGCGCAAAGTCAAATGCACTGCTTTAACAAAGTTAAGAAGCTGAAACAGGCCTGAATAGTGAATTAAAAGCTAAAAAATTGACGTAATATAGTATTCGCAAAAAGTTTTGTATCACCTTTGAGATTATTAATTTTTAGTATATCAAGCGAATGAAGTCTATAAAGTTTGATTGGCATTATTGTGAAATGCCTGCGTTCTTTGACGAATTTTAACAATATGCAGGATAAAAAAAAATCAAAAGTCAAAATTTTGTACCTCTTCAACTTCTAAAGTTGAAAACCTTTTAGAAATGTTTTTATATTGGAGTGGGATTTTGTATCTTATAGGAAACTTACTGATTATAAGATAAAGAATACTGTTTACAAAATCGAAAGATAACGAGAAGGATTATTTTTTTACTTTTTAGTTTGTTTTTGTTTACTTTTTGCTTTTTATACTGTTTACTCTTTTTTAATTTTACGGTATTTCTTTTACTGAGACAGTGTTTGAAAGGTTTCTATCTTCTCCAGATATTTTTGAGGTATTTTTTCCGGTGAATGAAATGCCGAAAAAATACTTCAAAGGTACTGCTTGTGCTGCTGGCATCTTCTATAAATACTACCACGGACAGTGTTCATTTGATCCGGCATCAATAATTCCTCTACTCTCCATTAAATCCATTGAAACAAGTGCAGCACTGCTCAACACCACCCCCCCCCTTCACAGTCAACTCCAAACTCACCTAACCAATTTCTCCTCAACCTCGTTTACCCTTTCTACTAGTGTCCTCTGGAATAGTATCCCATCTTATGTGTTTTCCATGAATACACTCCGTAGCTCTTCACGCATTTTCGTAGAATAAAAATTCCTTTCTGGTATTGTAACTAACCAGAACCGCGTAGTTGCGTTCATTTCGAATAAAAATATAAAACATAATTTTCACACAATGCATTACAGATAAATGGAAAAAAAAATCAACATGTATACGTCACATCCTGTTCGAAGCATGCGCATTGTATATACTTGTACATTGCACAAACATGTTTTTATTTCTTATACAAAATTAAAAAAACAACTTTTCAGTTCAATTACGTTACTGCTTACATTTAATTAACAACGTGTAAACACAAAACATTAAACATTTACGAGTAAATATTTTTAGACGTAAATATTGATATATTTAGGCGTGATCAAAGTCGTTTATTTCCCTATCTCGAAATTCTCTTGCGATTTAATATTATTTTGTTTGAACTGTATAAAAAATAAAATAACTCTAAATAAATAAAATAAAATTATTTGCGAGTATATTTTCTTCTGAATCACAATTCCCATAATGTGTAAGAAATACGTAAAGAAATATCTAGAGCTATAAAGCTATTTTTTTTAAATACATTTTCTTGAATTTCTTGGGCTATAGAATCTCGACTTGTGTTCGTCTTCACGCCAAGCTCCACATCGCTATATCTATTGCATTATAAATATTGATATTTATAACGCCATCAATCACTTCGCGAAGATCTTTCTTGCTACCTTCCATCGACTACCAAAAACAATATAAAAATGTTAACCCCTTTTCGAGATTGCTTTACTGGACTCGCTACTATGCTTTGTATTTCCTCACCAAACCACATTCTTGAGCTGTTTATACGGAGTGCTTAGGCCTGTATATCATTCTTTTGAAAGAAAAAGAAAAAACTTTATTTTCCTTTGTATGCAGCAGCGCAGTACGAAAAAAAAAAATTATAAAATAAAAAGAGGGGAGAAATGTTCACACACATCCATCGAATATATATGAATGACTTAGAGTTGAAAGGCACTGACTAAGTACTTTCACTTTACACGTTTTAGCTCTTAATTAAATATTATATTACATTAATAAATTATTTAAAACTATAATATATTATTATTATTTTATAGAATTTCTATTAAATATTTTAAAATTTTAGATATCAATTAAAATATAACAGTACACCATTTAATAATTTATATATGAAATTTAATAATAAGAATGACAACCTGTTGAACTTTGCTTGAATTATTAGTTAAACGTTAAGCCTACATCGAAATATAATATTATTGTGTCGAAATAGCTGACTAAACATAACAATATGTACTTGCTAACATAAACTCAAGTTTAATTTAATATTTAGCCTAATGTTCGCAAACAAGATCATTGATAATCACACCATCTGCTATTCAATAGATTCTGTCGTATTACATGTCAGATTAACATTATCCCTGTTCGCTGTTTTGATGAGATTATCCTATCTTTGACAGCCTCTTACGAATTTCCCTTAAGGGAACAAGATCGGGTTTCAAATTCTCATTACAAATGAGAATGTGAAAGCTTTAAGTTAAAATATGGAGCAATCATTTTATGTAAACTTCGCTCTGTGTGATAAAAAGTAACTTTTTAGTAGCCTGAAGGATCGAAAACGCATCACCTGACTTCCAACTAATTAACATACTAGCTTGCATAAAATTTTTGCTCTGAATATTTCGATTAAAGACGTAGCCAGATTAGTAAATTAACAAAAACTATCTCTAATTAGTTAAATACTCACGCCTAATTAAGCATTCATGAGATGTGATGTAATAAATAATAAATGTCTTTTTTGATTGATTAATTGGAGGAAGGTTTGTTTTAAAAAAAAATGCGTTGTCCTATGTTCGTGTTGCACTTTTACATACAGGGAACGCTAAAGAGCTCATTTTTTTTTTTTTAAATCGGTGCAAATTAATCTATTTGTATGGAAGAGGAAAGGAGCTACTGACCATTTAAACGTGAGCAGAGAAATGTTGCAAAGCTTAGGCACTGCATATTGGATATGATATACTTGTGTGCATTACACAACACGGATTCTATACTATAATCTCTTTAAGATATGTTAGTGATGAAGCTTGGGATTTGGAGGAAAGTACATCTGATCCTTAATTAGTTGAGGATGGGATGAGGTATGATGTCGATGGAGCCACGCTTTAAGCGGTTTTGTTCACAAAATAGAACGTCATGCGGTAGTCACGTGATCTAAAGGGATAGCCTAGTGACTGCACCATGGATGATAATGGCTGAACAAAGCGTACTCTAGCATAATAATAATAATAATAATAATAATAATAATAATAATAATAATAATAAAAGTCTCGAATAAAAATAAAATATGAAAAAGGATGGTTATAATTTATTGTCATAAAAAATATTTTCATATATTTTAGCATAGAGAGGCCCACATAATTCAGAACTCCAAATTCTTGAAGATGATACTGATGGAGGGTAGTCTACCCAAAGACATGAGAAGTATTGCAGGCACATCTCGAACTTGTAGGTCTGAATTTACTCAGGTAAAAAGTCAGAAGTCAAATAATAATCTCAGATTTATTTGGATGTTTGTGTCAATAGAAACATGCAGTTCTTCCTGTCTCTTATTAAGCTTATTTCCAGCCCCTTCTGAGTATAGGCATCCCATAAATGTCCGTTTCTCTATTTAGCTAATGTTCGTGATCTTGTATAAAATCTTTGCAGATTATCTTTCCCCTTGCTCTTTAGCAACCTTTCCCTCTCTTGGGGGGGGGGTAATGCTTGCCATCTTTCATATGTTAATCAGCTACTATGGCCAACTCCCCTCCCCAATTCCGTTTACATGTTTTACAATACTTCACGATATCTTCCATTCCAGTCATCTTTCTAATTATTTTTCTAATCCTATCCCTTTTTATTATGTAGAGCATTCTTCTCTCCAAGTGTCTTTACTTGCGTCACATACAATGTCTTCCTGCTTTAAGTGTTGCCCATAGGTAAACACTGGAATAATGCACATATTAAATAGCTTCTTTTAAGATGCGCATATTAAATAGCTAGCCAAAACTCTTTTTATTCCTAATATTCTTTTTATTCTTTATCTTCTTTTCTTATAACTAACTAATTGTCTGAGGTAAATATTGTCATCCATTGCCCGCTAATTTTAGTTCGCTTAGATCAGAATGTATGAATAACTGAATAATATCAAAGGATGTTAGAAATGAGATGGAGATGGCTGGAACTTACAGGCATAGAAAAGCTTAAGACATAAATGAAGGGAGGACTTTGGGGAGGCCTTCATCTAGCAATGGACAGAAAATGGCTGAAGAAGTTCTCAGTGTGTTCTCCAACTGTTTTGCCGATGACAAACTTGACTTTCTAGGAGTTATACTATTCACAGCTCCTACGAGACCGGATCAAGCACCTCCAGCAAAAAAGTCCCTTAGAAAGATATTCCTCAAGTTCTGGCTGATTCGAACCTGAGGACAAATATGTCGCGACTTCTTCGCAAATGCGCCCTAGAGGAGTGTTATCAAAAGAAAGATGAAACACTGTGGGTTGTCTTTTGTCTATAATTAATGTGCCTGTTTGTAGAAAAGAAAAAAAAATTATGATGCGTTAAAGAGGGTTTTATTTAAAATGATAAGTTGTTTCAAATCTTATTTAAAACGAGTAATCTTGTTTATCTCAGAAATCTTGGAGAAAGTCGGTAGTGACTTCCAGTCGGTTCTTCACAAGAAAAAAGGCGACTTGAACTGATTTTTTGCGCCACTCGTCGAATTCAGTTTATCTCTTGTTTTGCAGATATCTCTCATCACTTTTTAACCTTTAAATTCTTTCCATTGAAGCATCTCCGAACGAGGAGGAGAATTTAATTAAAGATGACATTTAGAAAGACAGATAAATATCTTTTAATCCGTTGCCAAGCGATCCATGAAGTCAGCGGGAGTATGATCCCAATGTTGGAGGCTCATTCCGCTATCGCTGTTATTAAAATTGATTTACAAGTTTCTGGGAGATGCCTCAATGGCTTCAATTAATGACATATTAATCCCCCAGAAAGTGCCATTGAAAATCAGCTGCAGTCAACATGGAAAAACATTGTCGAGTACATTATTTTTTGAGTGTTCGTAATGAATGTTTCGGAGAGTGGTTTGCGCCGATAACGTCAACCAAAGAGGTTAAATTTATTTCCGAGTTGTTGAATAACAAGACTTGAAATGTTGTTACGTGTAATCATTAACTAATATTTTAAACATTTTGAACAAGAGTGTGCATTTGTTTCGTGTAGAATTTTTAGAACGCTGCCTGTCGGTTAAAAGTTGTAAAAATTACTTTGTGGACGAAGATAAAGCAGCAGAAGAATTCTGAATATTTAATTTATTTGAAATCAAGAATTTTTTTAGATAAGACGTTCAAGGTTTTAATTTTCCAGTTGAAAAGGTTGCGAAAAACTTTCATTAAAATGGTGACGATGGATTATTTGAAAGTTTCTTAACGACGAACTTTTAATAGGTTTTATATACAGTATATATCTTTATACAAATTCATCCGAGTCAAACAGCGCGCGTTTCGCATTCTGCGAAGGCTGGTTCGCAAATCGCGAAAACACCCCTGACATTTCGCAGAGTGTGGTTTTAATAGGATGCATATTCTTGAATTCATTATTTGGAAATCTTCAGTTTTAGTAGCAGTGTCGGACAGTTTTAATGAGGAAAAGTTTGAAAGTTATAATTCCACCCGAGATAGATGGAAAATAACACAATTTGGAATTTAGGATCTCTGGATTTTTTTCACTCAGAAAGGTGCAGACAGGTCAGAATTTACCCGCAGTTTACGAACATAATATACTGCCTAATCAAAGATAATAACAAAAAAAAATCGTGTTCGCAAAAGTTGTGAATTGGAAAACTTCAAAAAAAATTTTTTTTCAGAAAATCTACGGTGATGTATAAAATGTGACCCTAAATAATAGACAGACAAATGAGAGAGTTGAAAGCATTATCGGTAGTGCACTGATAGCTCATCGTTTAAAACACGTACATCGTTAGAACACGGCCACTGGATCGACAGAGCCTGAAGGACCAACTGACTAAAGAACCGAAATCTATGTAGGGTCAATAAAACAGTGAAATTCAAGTGTTATTAGTGATCAGATCCCATATTTGTTCTTTTGGTTTTTCGTTGTCGAAAGCATAAAGAGTGTTGAGGAAACCGAATCTAAAAATGTTGGGTCTCCTGTCAGACAACATTAATATCGTGCAGTACATGAGCTAATAAATATACATGCAATACGATCCTTTAACGAAAGCCTTAGAGATTAAGGTCTCTTTCCTTTATACGCTTAATGACTGAAGAATTATAGATTTAAGTAATACAGGTCCCAAAATTCACGCAAGAAGTAATTTTGATAGAAAACACAGGTTTTTAATTAAAAATTGTAATTTCTTATTGATTTATAAAGTATACAGTATAGGGTTATGCATGTAATAGCATTTCGGGTAAATGGCCTCCACGGCTTTGCTGGCACATACGCACTCTTTTGTCGAAATTTTCCATGACCGTTTTGCATGAATGTGGCTGAATTTCGTTGATACAGCGCTCAATTTCCTCCTTCAAGGCGTGGGTGGTCGTGGACTTATTGGCATAAACCTTAGACTTCAAAAAACCCCAAAGAAAAAAGTCCAACGGCGTTAAGTCACATGATCTGGGCGGCCAATTCTGATCACCAAAACGGGAAATTACACGACCAGGAAATGACTCATGCAGTAATTGAATTGTTTCTCGGGCTGTATGGCATGTGGCACCGTATTGTTGAAACCGCATGTCGTCCACATCCATATCTTGCAATTTAGGCACAAAAAACTGGATTATCATGTCGCCATAGCGAGCACCATTAACTGTTATTGCCTTACCAGCCACATTTTCGAAGAAGAATGGACCGACGATGCCTCCAGCCCAAAATCCGCACCAAACAGTGACACGTTGTGGATGCATTTGTTTCTCAACAATCACTCGTGGATTTTCTGAACCCCAACTGCGACAATTTTGTCGATTAACGAAGCCATCAAGATGAAAATGAGCCTCATCGCTGAAGTTGATTTTGTTCGAAAAATAAGCGTCCACTTGTTATTGTTCCATAATCCATTCAACGAACTCTCTTCGCTGTTTGTGGTCATTTTTAATAACTCTGAACTGTCAGCTGTCACGCTGTCTTTTTTTTCTCGTTGGCAACACATTACCGCACAAATGGCGCTAAATTTAAATCTTGCGTGAATTTTGGGACACCCTGTATATATATACAGTATGTGTATAGGGTATATACAGTCCTGCCGCTCGACATAAAATACAGTTTTTATTGTATTTCATAAATAATTTACATCATTTTTACATTGTACTCGCATTATTCGCTTAATTCGGGGATGTTAGCATTGCCAACTGCTTAGCGCCAGAGCTACATCAATTACTAAATGTTAAAAAAAAGAAAATATAAAAAGCTTCAATTGCACTAGAAAGTCACGATTAGAACAGTTTCCTTCAACTGTGGAGAGGATTAGTTAATCTTAAAAATGCTAAGATAACAAAATAACGGTGATTGAAAAAGTAGTTAAATTCCCCATAGAAAAATTAAATAAATCCCACTTAATGCATTATTTGTTCTATTCCTGCTATGGTAGGATTTATTTCTACAATCACGGTTTATATTAAAATGTTTTTTCTCCATCATAATATATCTTAATCCTACTTATCATTAAAAAAATTACATTCCTTTTTTTATGTGTGTTCATAGCAATTATTGTAATCCATCTGACCTCAACACTTTTAAAGACTTTTATATTCGCATTCTCCTTTTTCAATTGGCCTAAAAACAACCTAATCGTTACTTAAGTAAACATCCGATGTTATAATACGAGTATTGCTGAACGTAAATAAAAATCACTCGTGTAAATGCGAGGTAAATAATGTTAATTTGGTTTATTTCTAAGATAACTCTTTTTAGGATCTTGTTATGCATACATATGGTGAAGCATGCAAATGAATATATAGCCATTAATGGGAAAATTTAATAATAATAATAAATAATACGTTTTTCTTCCTAAAATATAACCATCTCTTGCAATCAATACGTCGGATATCCAACAGATTGGCGCTTGCATAGTTATAGGCGCGTTTCACTGTTTTGAAATATCAAAGGTAGCTCTGAATGTTATCAGAATGGGCTTGCCATGTAAGATCATCTTTGCAGAAAGAAATCCGAACTATAAACACGTGCAGGTTTATTTCGTTCAGTACCTCAAAGCCATTAACTCTTCTTCAAACACCACGCACGCTAAAAAACAAGCTCATATTTCTTACTCGGAAAAGAAAACAACCAAATAATCCCCAACAGATTTTTCTAGCATTGTGTTTGCAAACGACCATAAAGGCTACAGTTCGAACAGTAAATGGATAAATTGAATAATAAAAAAATATAAAAAATTCTGTAAAGGACTATTCTTTTAATGAAGATAAATACTTGCTGGGTAGCAAACGTGCAGTGTCTTAAACTTAAAAAAAAAAGTATGCATTTTAGGAATGTATTTAAAAAAACAACAATAAAATTAACATTTTTTCTCGTTTATTGCACACTTTCTTAAGTGGAATCAATAAAACCTTTTCCATTTAGACATGGAAATTCGAAGTCGTAAGACGTTGGGATAAAACTAACGTCCCTTCAATGACCTCCGCTATCGGATAAAAAAAAATCAAAAACACTTCGTCACAGTTACTCCCTTATGAGCTAAAACAACCCGAAATACCACGAGATCCTGTTTTTGTAACAGAATTAAAAAAAAAGTGTTCTTTGTCAAAGCTCTTATCCCGTGTTTTAATCTAGTTAATTGATAAAAGAGAGGGACCAAGTTTGCTTGTAAAATCATACAAAACTCAGGCGTCAGTAAACACCTTATTTTTAATTTAATCAATTCTGGTGCATTTTGTAGGAATCCTCCAAGTATGCAAAAGATCAGGAAATCAATATAACGCAGCTTTTTTTTTTGCTACTTGATGAATTTTCTTTCAATGAAAAGGTCACACATTGTTATCAAAGCTCCGTTTAATTCTAAACACAATTCGTTGAATTTTTAATTAAACTCAAAGAAAAATCAAATATGGAGATTCTTGTTGAATTAAATTGCACTTCTGTGTTTATAGAAACAGAATTAAAATATTCTCTTTCTTTAGTATGCCAAAAAGTAAGATTTACGTGTATTTTTAGCTGTCGGTGTCGTTGAAATACTTTCGCTTTGCGAAAAATTCCACTCCTGTACATTGTGATCCATAGGATCCTGTACATTGTGATACATAATTGCCAATATGTGTCCTGAAACAAAATGTACATGACAGAACTTAGGTGTTGATGCACAGACTATGGATCTCTCAAATATAATAACAATAATAATTTTAATAATAATAGCTTAGTAGACCAAGTGGTTAGAGTATCAACTCTCCAACCAACAAGCGACGAGTTCGAATCCCGCCGTGAATATGGATATTTCTAATTGTTTTCAGTTGAGAGATGAATTTTGTGGCCTGGTGTTGAGTTCAGACCATCGTCCCGCTTATCGGAAGTTTGAACAAGTTCTATGTTTGGTCCTCTAGAGCACCGTTCTCAAGTAAGACCAAGTGTATGATAAAGCAAATGAGAGTGTTACGACCACTGATATGGTTTTTCAGACATGCAGTTGTCACTAGAATAAGGTGTATAACGGGGCATCCTCATCTGCCAAAATTGTAAGAATACTCCTAGAGGCAACAGTTTAAAATGGTATTGGTTGACTTTCAAGATTCGATTCAGTATTGGATAGATATTTCTATAGACATAATAATGCCTTTTTCTGAACACTATATATTACCATTGAGCCTCCGTAGCTGAATACGTCGGTATAGACGAAGTCCTTTATTTGGAAACACCTGGGTTTAATTCCCGTCAGTGACGTCAGGAACCTTTATCTGGTCTCTTTCGACGAAAGGTGAGTTAGCCAGTCTCATACGGAGACAGACGGTTTTTTCACCCGGAAACTCAGGGTTTTCGTCCCTATGAATAGGCCAACCGGCCCAGTGAACACACGCATTTATAGACGTAAGATACCCTGGGAGGCAGGCTAACCAACTTATCCTCGAATTACGGTTGCGAAGTCCAAGGATAGTTCGAAGGTCGTGTTCGCTTAAGTACCTGTTAGGACCACTGATGATGAATATTACCATTCATTACTTTGAATAGCAATCCCAATCATTCGACATCATTATTATTGATAGATTCAAAGAGTTCCTGATGGATGAAATATGATTTTGGGGATGTTTAAGGAGAAGATTGCGGTAAGATGTTTGGCTACCTATTTACCAATTGGACTCGACGAACTCCACCCCTCAATAAAAAAAAAGAAACCTCAATGAACAAATTTTGTGCATTTGCATAGAAGCTTCTGCATGATAAACAAGTAAAACATTTCAGGCCACAATACAGCAATATTACAAGAAAACAGCTTCTCCAAATAAATTATTTCTTCAATACAAAGTTTTGACTTTCATATCTATAAGTTCAACCTTTTTTTTTTTTATAAGAAATGTAATTTACATATTTTATAAGTTTAAGGAGAAATTCGCTTTCCCAGGACATAAAAATGAATCAAGTTAACATCAGCTTTACTTGGGTTCAAGAAAAATAATAATAAAAAGCAAACCCAATCTCACCTGCGCTTCTGTTCATCTTCACGTAATACGCAAAAAAAAAAAAAAAAGGTCTGTGAGATTCCAGTTTTAATCTTCTTACCATCCTCTAGCTAAAGACTGACAGCATGTCTCGAGTTGTGGCGAAATTTCTTCGTATACTTAATGGATGCTGAAAAAGAATTTTCGAGATTATACTTAGCAGTTTCAGATGGTCTTCGAACATGCCAATACATAAATTCCCGGTAATAATTCTAATTTCTAAAGTGATAATTCTAATTGGAAATCGTATCTCGCTTTGTTCTTGGCACGCACAATGGAATATTAAAACTACAGTAGAGAATAAATTAATCCGAACAAGTGGAATTTTCTTCAAGTTTTTGGTTATAGTTTGGGTTTTGTTTCAGTTTACACTAATTTTGGTTTTAGTTTCGGTTTACTATTTTCGGTTTTAGTTTTACGCCCTCTGTCCAAAAAGAAACCGAACACTTTTCGAAAATAGAAGAAACTAATGGCGCCACCTGTTGTATCTTTTTGTTGTCGAAAGCGGCAACCTTCATTAGTGTTGTGTCAACTGTTTATGACATTTGTTTCATTAGAAGCCGAGTTATAGTGCCAAGAGTGACTGTGTTTTGACGAACGGTCGGAAAATGAGTTTCAAAAAGAGAGCTGCGATTGACGTTTGTGTTAAACTTGGTAAATGTTTTACCGAAACGCATCAAATGCTTCAAAAAGCATATGGTGATGAATACTTATATCGTACTTAAGTTTACGAGTGGTTTAAGCGATTTCAAAGTGGTCGTGAGACGCTTGAGGACGACGAAAAGCTGGGCTGTCCAAAAACTGAACTAAGCGAAGTTAACATCCAAAAAGTGCGTGATTTCGTCAATGAAAACCCGAAATCGTCCGTGAGATTGATTGAAGATGAATTGGGAATTCCAAAATCAACTGTGTACAACATTTTGGCCGAGAGTTTGAGCCTTCGTAAATTGAATTCACGATTTGTTCCCCACAAGTTGACCGACGACCAAAAAATGCATCGAATTGAACACTGCAAGGACCTCATTAAAACCGCTCGTAAGGACTCAATATTCCTTGAAACGATCGTTACTGGTGACAAAACGTGGTGTTTTGAGTATGAGCCCGAAACAGAGTGCTGAGTGGAGACCACCAGAAGAGGGGAAAGTCGCGTCATCCGAAAAAAAGTCGCTTGGAGAAGTCAAAAGTGAAGACAATGCTCATTTGTTTCTACGATTCCAAGGACAATATCCACAAAGAATTCATTCCGCCTGACCAAACAGTCAATGGTAAGTTTTATCTCGAAGTTTTGAAGCGACTGATAGCGGGAATTCGTCGAGTACGGCATGAATATCGTGACGACCGACCGTTCGTCAAAACACACTTTCACTATAACTCGGATTCTAATGAAACAAATGTCATAAACAGTTGACACAACACTAATGAAGGTTATCGCTTTCGACAACAAAAAAAAGATACAGCAGGGGCGGTACTAGTTTCTTCTATTTTCGAAAAGTCCGGTTTCTTTTTGGAAAGAGGGTGTAATTCACAATTTTGGTTGAGTGCTTCGTGTTTTAACTGCTTTAACTGTTTTTACGTGTTCATTAATAGTATTGTGCGAGTTTAATAGTGTAAGCAAGTCGACATTCGTAGTTTTTTATTCATTTTGTGTAACTATAAAATGGATACAGCTCTAAGAAAGCGTTCAAAAATATCTACTCTTTCTCAGCACACATCCATGACTCAAAGAAAAATGACCAATGACTGTGATGTTGGTTTGGGTACTGCTAATACGATTTTAAAATGGTTTAGGAAGAACTCCATCATTCCAAAAATAAAAAATAAAACGCAACGAAGGATAATAATCGAAATATAATATACATAAAATTCATAATATATCAACTTCGGTTTCCACTTGACGAGTTAGACTCAATGGTAACGTCACAACCAAGTATCATAGTTTTATATTATTAAAATTAATGACACGATAGAGATGTTAATTCTATCAACATAGTTTGCTATGTCTGTCAATGTGAGTTCTCAAGCCAGTTGAGCTAGAGAATACACTAGGAAAAAGAGAACGCTACAGTCACGTTGATCCTAATCCGGGTATTCATAGTCAAAGAATGCATTATCTATACTGTCTGTGCTAGGGGTGTTTTTCGTAATATATTATGAATGAATATTAATTAATTAATTAATAAGTTTGCATCGTCACTTCATAAATTTGTCTAGAATCATACTCTTTTTGTTGAAGTGAATGATTTATTAACCATATTGCTGTTTCTCATGATATTCGTAGACGGTATTTTTACGATCCAGTAATGATTTCAAAAGAGAGATGCAATTACTTGATGGAATCCTCGCAATATCCACAGAGAAAAATATTTAATATCAAGCTCTTGTCATTATCTCGTTTATTTATTTCCACGTTCTGAATATTGTGTCTATTTATTTTTATTTGATTTGATGCATATCTCATTGCAGATGCACATTAATAGCCGATGCGCTGACTTTGTCTACATACGAAATTATCCCTCTCGCTCCTATGACCGTCTGCACTTCTATTTAGAAGAATAGAGAGAGAGAGAGAGAGAGAGAGAGAAAGTATGAAAAGAAATCCAATAACGTGACTTATGGAGGTGGCATGGTTCTTTCACCTCCCTGAAACTTTTTATCCCCCTCAAAACAGACAACCCAGACGAATTAACAGAACGGATAACTTGTCGCTCGCACCGCCCTGATTACTTCGTCGTGAACAACAACCAGTGTGGAGGACTTCGCGTCTGTTTATACTTTTCTAAGCCTTCTTACCTTTCACAGTCGACATCAGCTCAGCTGATCTTAATCAATGTTAACAGACAGTTTTTCTCCAAGAAGGTTTTTTCTTCTTGTTTTTTTTTTCAAGCTAGATTTTCTGTTGAAAATCTAACTTGAAAAACACTGAAAGGACGAAACATAAAAATGTCTTTGAATAATGCACTCCGTGCTTAGAATTCTATAGCATTTGATTTAAATAATTTCATCGTACTGTGACATCAATGATATCATGGTTAAATACCTATAACTCCATACATTCAGAAAAATATGGATCGTTATATAAATCCAAAATTTGTTGCATTCAATGAGCATTTGTATTCCTTCCTCCCGGTACGTATAATATAGAATAGTTCGGTCATATGAACACACACACACACACACACACACACACACACACACACACACACACACACACACACACACACACACACACACACACACACACACACACACACATTTATATTTGGATACGTATTGTGAGCACAAATTTAATAAGGATTAATTTAGCTATCAAATTAGATATATTATTTTTGGAATTCATAAGAAAATTTTCAGATTAAATATATTACATTTAAAATTTTTCTATACTCTGTTTTTATATAATTTTAAATTTTATACAATTTTATTTATCTTACTAGGAGACAGGAGATGTAATGTTCTTTAATATAATTTTATGTCAGGATTGAGATTGTCATACGTGATATTAACAATGATAGCATTTCGAAATTTGATGAGATAATTTGGTTGATTAGGTTAAGATATTTTGTAAATAATATTGATTTTTCTAAGTTACAACACGATTGGATTAATAAGAATATTTTATAAGTTGTGATATCATGCGATACCGTCTGTGAAAAACAAAAGCATTATGAATTTATTTTCTTAATTGGATGCTCAGTAATAATCTAATAAATAATACATGAAGATAAAGACTATAAAGATAATCTAAACGCGAATAGTTTCAGAAACTTCGAAAAGCAAATATTTATTGGACTTCGGATAGAAATCAAGCAGTTACTAAACTTTCATAAAAGCATAATCCATATGGATTACTTACATTAATATAACTTTTGTTTATTTGTAGAATATTTGTCCAAAGTATTTTGAGCATCTTTATTATTATTTAAGTGGACTCAGAAATCGAAACTACAGGGTGATCAAAATTAAAGTATCCCTGTTTAAGTCCTTGTAGAGCTGAACCCGGTGATCCAAATGCTTCGAAACTTTGTAGGAACACGTGCGTCATGCGGAAATGATATCTGAGAGGGGGTTAGTTTCAAAATTCATCACCAGGGGACTGTATGATGTACCGAATGTAGATGTGGTATTTTTTCTGGGTGTGTCAGGAGCAAAGAGACACAAGCATAAATAAAAGCGCCTGTGCAGCCGCTGCTGTAGCTGTGGCACTTCAAAATTGTTTATGGTATCGCGATATGTCTTGGCAGTAACTGAGTAGGTCACAGGACATGACTGGCGAATGTCCTCAAAGAATAATGGTGCAATGATAAACCAAGCTGTAAACCTGCCTGATGCAGTAACTTTATGTGAATGCAAAGGAATTTGTTGGATTGAATGAGGGTTTTGCGTAGCCCATACCTGGCAATTGTCGATATCGAGAGCTCTCAAATGAAAATGAGTGTCATAAAATAAAATCATCCACCGACAGGCAACGTCCAACTCCACTCCAGAAAGGAACGTTAAAGCCAATGTCAGTCGACTTTCAAATTCTTGCGGCGCAACTCCTGTGTCGGGGTTATCTTGAATGGGTAGAAATGCAGAATCTTCCATACAATTTTCCAGACAGTAAGGCACATCCACGGCTCTTGATACAACAAGTGCACTGCAGGAACCAACGGTGTTATTCATGGCCTGCTCCACAACGGCAATAACAACTTCATTAACTTGTTGTGAACTGATTGGTTTACTACTTCTGCCAAGTCTAACTCCCAACGATCTCGTTTCTACAAAACGACTTATCATTTAAGTAAGAGCTTTACGTCCTCGCAAAGGACATGGAGATGGTGGACCTCGTCGTTTCTTCACGACATTTGTTCAGGCGACGCAATTCGCGGAGCGTAGCAACAGTATTGCAATTGTTCAGACAGTTAAGCTTCACGAACTAAGCACGTTGGCGCAAAGTTTGTTCCATCAGTGTGGACGGTATTAATCAGAATGAATGAAAAAAATCCCGTGTCCATCTTTGTAAACCTTTCTGGCACCTGCCAAGATGTGTGATATGCAAATTCCATGCATGTGGTGTTTATTCCCCTGGTGGTGAATTTTGGAACTACGTTTTTTCCTCAGATATCGATTCCGCATGACGCACAATGTATTCCTGCAAAGTTTTGCAGTATTTGGATCACTGGGTGGCGCTCCACGATGCCTAATTAAACAGGATAATTTCATTTTGATTGCCTTGTATATTAATCCAAGATATTAAATATTAAAAGCGCTTAACAACTCAAAAGCAGCAAAACCAAAATAAGCGTACCCCGATAGATTCATACTGATATTGTAATTCTTGGACGCCCTCGTAAGTATTTTTTCAGCAAAATCTTTAAAGTACTACATTACGAAACCACTCGTGTCAAGAATGGCTCAAGCTCGGTATATTAGCACCAATTATGAGAAAACAATGTCTTGTTTTGTTTTTCAGCTTTTAAGTATTTAGTTTTTCAACGCATCGAATTATTAGTATTAATAACAAGACTTTAAAATTTGCAAGCTGTAAACCGAAACATTGGAACATTTGTAAGGCATGAATAGAAACGGCACTCGATTTTAAGCCGAATCATTCCTGGAGATAGTTTCTATTGTAATTTTCATAAATGAGCTCATTGTGTTAAACTTACAGGAAATGGGGGGAGGGGAATAATAATAATAGATATTACTTCTCCAGCTTGGACATTGCAATGTGATGTTGCTATCTTGACTAATGGCATATCTATCCATCTTGTTCTTGTTTTTCCTCTTGGTGATTCGCAAGAATTTTACTATTTACACTTTTCTTAAGAATACTGTACTGCCATTTTCCATACAAAAAAAAATGTCCTGCCCAATGTAAATTTATGAACTTGATTATATAAGATATTGTAGGCTTTTAATGGCGATCCCATCCATGAAAGGTCACAGACCTATAACACTACAGTGCTATGCGTGGGTCAGCGATTAAGGAGAAAGATATTGGCCTATTTTTATATGTTTCTTTATGAGATGGAGATTGTAGTCAGCGAGAAAACCAGTATGGGGAAGATTGTTCTAAAGAACTGACGTGGATGGAATAAAGAAAGATGATGAGAAATCCTTTCGGTATGTTCAGAATTGGAGTGTATGGATGTTGGTGAGTGGCTGCTCTTGTTCTTGTTTAGTTAGAAGAAAGTGAAGGAATAGTAGCGGCTAATTCAGAGGAGCAATACCCATGAAAGTTCCTATAGAAAAGGCACAGTGCTGAAACAGAGCGATGGGAAAGTGACCGAAGGGAATTTGTGAGGGATTATTAAGCGGATTGCTTTCTTCTATTTATCATCAAAAATTCTTAGGAAGGTTTTGGGTGCACCACCCCAAATGTGGGCACGATGTTCGAAAGATGGTCGGATCTGAGATTTATGTTACGAGTTGAGAGGAAGGGAAGTGATATTTTCAATGGAAAAGAACACCGAGCCTTTGAGAGGCTGAGAGAATTATGCATGTAAATGTTCGTGGAAGAATAGATGTGGCAGTAAGGCTCTTTATAGAGTTGATAAATCATGGTTGGATCTGATCCTTCAGAAACCATTATCATCCACTGGACCAAATATTTTCTAAGAATTTTCTTTTCAAAAGCAGAAATCAAAATTTTAACCCTCCCTTGAAATATCCAAGTTTCATATTCATGGGTTACAATTGGTTTGATTATTGATTTATATATTTGAACTTAATTTTCCAATGGATTAAGCTGAAAACACATCAGACAGAAAATAAAAAGCCAGATTACCCCTCTTTATTCGATTCTGAACTTCTACCATCTCATTTGGCTGCTTGGTAATTATTTCTCCTAAATATTTGAACTGCTCCACTGTTTCTCTTTCAAGGTTCCCAATTATCACACCGCTGGTATCAATTTAATGATTCTGTCTTTTTAATCATTATTTTTGTTGATTAATTTTGAACCTTATCTCGTAAACTTTTTTTTTAATTTTAGGTATGTTTGGTTCTTGACATGATGTTACTATCATATGCACTAAATTCGGGGATTTTGTCTACTAACAAGGCAAAGTTGTTCTCATTGGAGTTAGGTAATTATCTCCTTCAGTTCTGAAATTTAAATGCTGTTACCTGTTAACTTTAATGGCGAGATGGACGTCAATCCCTTGGATTTTTATCCCTTCATCGCTAAATTGTGATTATTAATAATGAGAAATTTTTGAGTGCCTGGCTCGCATGAATTAGGGCTGTATAGAATCGTTTGAAGCGATGATCAGAGTTGCCTTCGGGCGTTTGTGTCTCCATCTGTCGTTTTCATCGTAATTTGATGCATCACGTATGCATCAAATTCGTGCATTCGTTAGGATGGAGTTGGTTGGGATGGAATGATGCCTTGGCGAAGTACTTGGCAGCAGTCTGGTTGAGATACGAAGGTATGTCGGGCATGTTTCCGTCTTGGTGGAGGAGAGCATTCCTAACAAACCACGGGGCGTCGAAGATCAATAGGAGGCATTTATTTTGTAGTACCTGTAGTCTTTTGATGTTGCTGGGGGAGGTGTGGCTACATGCCGACGATCCGTAAGTTAGTATGGGTCTGATGATCGTTTTGTATATTGTTAGTTTGTTTTCTGTACTGACTTTGCATCTTCGGCTGAGTAGAGGGTAGAGTTGAGTTATTGCTGAGTTGGCTTTGTTGCAAGCATGTGGGATGTGGGGCTTGAAGCTGAGTCGGTTATCCAGTTTGATTCCAGGGTATTTTACTTCTTTTTGCCATGGGATATTAGTGTCGAACATCGTGACTGCTCCGTGGTGGGTTGCTTTCCTTCTTGTAAAGAGTATGGCCGTGCTTTTGTCGGCGTTGACATCTATCCTCCATTTCTGAAACCATTCTTCAAGATTTGTTGCTGCGTCTTGTAGTCGTTGTGTGGCTAAGTGTGGCCTCAGTGATCTGGTCAGTATTGCTATGTCGTCTGCATAGAAAGCTATGGTGGTTGATGCTGTGCTTGGTACGTCTGAGATGAAAATGTTGAAGAGTAGCGGCGATAGGAGGGAGCCTTGCTGGACACCTGCTGTGATGCTTCTCATGGAGGATCTGAGGCCACGTAGCTTAACTTGAAATTTTCGTTCTTTCAGATAGGATTCTATGATTTTGGCGAGGTTTAGTGAGCATTTTGCTGCTATTAGTTTGTGGATGAGGCCTTTGTGCCATGCTTTGTGAAAGGCTTTCGCCACATCCAGGTTTTGCACTTGTGTGTTGTTTCCAGTTGTAGCCAGTAGTTATAAATTCTATAAGTCTGTGGACCTGTTGGGTTGTGCAGTGGCCTTTGCGAAATCCGAATTGTTCTTTTGGGATTAGGTCGATCTTGTCCGTTTCGTTTTGTAGGCGGTTCAGAATTATCTTTTCCGCGATTTTTCCCAGATTTGATAGGAGGCTGATAGGTCTATAGTTCTGGGGGAATTGAGGTGCTTTTCCTGGTTTGTGGATGAGGATTACATCTGCCTGCTTCCAACGAGTGGGGAAGTAGGAGTCTTAGCATCGCGTTGATGATAGCCACTAGATGCATAACTGTTTAATGGGGGAGTGCTTTTATGGTTTGGTTTGAAATCTCGTCAGGACCCCGGGGACTTTCTGTTGTTGAGGTTCTTGATGATTTGGTATACTTCCTTTGGTGTAGCATAGCTTGTGTTTTCTTGGCTGCTGGTTTGATGGAGTGCACAGCGGACATGCCTGTGTATTTTTTCAATGAAATGCAAGTCCTCATGCGCATAGTTTGGGCCGAATTGCAGTTCCAGGGAGTCCGCGAAGGCTTCTGCATGCTCGTCGTCTCAGTAGGCTATGCCCCTTTCTCCATGGATTGCTGAATGTTGGGGCGGTTGCTGCGAAGGGCTTTAGTCATTCTCTACAATGAGTTGTCTTCGGTGTTTAAGGAGCTTAATTTAAAAATGCTTATATAGTCCTTATAAGGACTGGCTTAAAGGGGCAAAGCAAGAATGGTTTTCATCTTCCCCGTTATCTGTAGAGGACAGTGTAGGAATAAAGTGTTATTGAGCTATTAAAGCTCTGATCATGGCAAGAGGGTAACAGCAATAGCCGAGCCTCAGTTAGAGCTTCATTGGCTACAGCATTGCCATTCATTACCCTCCAAGGATATTAATCACCCTTCTCTATCTTAAAAATGCTTTTTAACCTTTAACCTTTGTGGTTGGATGGACCTCAATCCCTTGGATTATAATCCCTTCATCTCTATGAAAAATGGCTTACATTAATGAGAATTTATCGAGCTCCTGACTCACCCATTTTAGGGCAGTGTGGGAACGCCTGTACCGATGAGCAGAGCCGCTTTTCGGACGCTTGTGTTTCCACCTATCGTTTTCATCGTAGTTAGATGCCTCTCGAATGAGT
Organism: Typopeltis vanoorti; assembly: GCF_054136105.1. Lineage (NCBI taxonomy): Eukaryota > Metazoa > Arthropoda > Arachnida > Uropygi > Thelyphonidae > Typopeltis > Typopeltis vanoorti. The sequence goes on along the minus strand of NC_143571.1, from coordinate 62,187,530 downwards.
TGATTGGGATGACTAGCTGCTTTGGTGAAATATGTAATGGTAGTATCACGGAGAAACATATGAATATCAGGAATGTCAGCGTCTCGGTGGAGGAGAGCATTCCTGACAAACCACGGAGCATTGAATATCATACGGAGACATTTGTTTTGGATGACCTGTAGCTTTTTGATGATGCCAGGAGAGGTGTGACCCCAAACCGGTGATCAATAAGTTAATGTGGGTCTAATGATTGTTTTGTAGATTCGTAGTTTGTTTTCGGTGCTGACACGGCTTCTTCGGTTGAGAAGAGAGTAAAGTTGCATAATTGCGGAGTTTGCCTTGCTGCAGGCATAGTCGATGTGAGAGTTAAAGTTGAGGCGGCTGCCCAGTTGAATACCTAAATATTTGCTGCTGGATTTCCATGGAATAGTTTTGTTGAAAAGTTTGACTTCTCCGTAGCGGGATGCCTTCCGTCTTGTGAAGAGAATGGCAGTACTTTTGTCGGCATTCACAGCTATTCTCCATTTCCTGAGCCATTTTCATTTTTCTAGGTTTGTTGCTGTGGTTTGTAAGCGCTGTGTAGCTACGTTCGGCCTGAGAGAGAGATCTACTTAAAATTGCTATGTCATCCGCATAGCAAGCTGTGGTAGTTGATGTCCTGTTAGGGACGTCAGCAACGAAGACGTTAAAAAGCAGCGGAGAGAGCAACGAGCCTCGAGGAACACCTGCAGTGATTCTTTTCAAACTCTCAACTTGACCTGAAATTTCCGGTTTTTTAGAAAGGAGTCGATAAGTTTGATAAGGTAGAGCGGAACGTTGGCCATAAATAATTTGTAGATGAGGCCTTTGTGCCTACCAAAGGCTTTTGTATACATCCAGAAAAACAGCTCCTGTATGTTGTCGCCAATTGAATCCAGTAGTGATGAATTCGACCAGTCTGTGAACTTGTTGTGTAGTACTGTGCCCGGTTCGAAACCCAAACTGCTCTTTCGGTATTGTGTTGTTATTGTTCACCAAATCTTGAAGTCGATTGAGGATGATTTTTTCTGCAATTTTTCCCAAGCATGAAAGGAGACTGATGGGTCTGTAACTTTACGGTAACTGAGGCGTTTTTCCCAGCTTATGGATGAGGATTATATCTGCTTGTTTCCATCTGGTTGGAAAATAGTTTAGTCTGAGTATTGCATTTATGATTGCTACCAAATGTATGACAGCTTTGTGCGGAAGGGCCTTGATTGTTTTGTTGTTAATTTCATCTGGGCCAGGGGCTTTTTTGTTGTTAAGCTTCCTAATGATTGAGTACACCTCTTTAAGTGGGACAGATATTTTCACGGTTGTTACGCTGCTGGAGGCAGTACGGACTCGACGGTGAATTTTCTCTATGAAGACCAAATCCGCATGCGCATAACTAGGACTGCACTGAAGTTGAAGAGCTTCAGCGAGGGCTTCTGCTTTTCATCGTCCCTATAAACTATACCTCTTTCTCCGTGAATGGACTGGATATTGGAACGGTCCGTACGGATAGCCTTTGCCAACTTCCACAAGGAGTTATCTTCAGTTTTCAGGGAACAAAGTTTTCTTTCCCATTGTTGATTTATGTGATCTTTTAGTGCATAACTAAATAATTTTGATGCTCTGTTCAGCTCTTGGCGGTCTTATGAAAGTGACGTCTGATTTTATTTTTGTGTCTAATTAGAGCAAGGATTTCTTCTTGAAGTAGGTTTACTTGAGCTGGAGTGGAAATAGAAGAGGCTGCAGTTAAGCTAGTTTGAATTTTGCTTTCCAGGTTGTTGACTGCTGCATCAATTTCTTCACAGGTGGAGATATTCGGCACTGAATCCATGATAGTATTGATTATAGCCTTGAATTTTGTGAAATTAGTAAATGACTGACTGGGAATAAGTTCCGGATCCTCTCCCAGTTTTAAAAGTATTGGGTTGTGGTCCGAACTGAGGTCGTTAACTACTTGCAGCTGGAATTGATGAGATGTGTTTTTGAACATGGCTATCGGGCCTGCCATGTGTTCCATAGTGTGTTGGTTCAATCGGGCCTGCGATGATAATATTTCTCAGCTTAGCAAAATTGTGAAGGATTTTTCCGTTCTAATTGGCACACCTGCTATTCCATAAGGGATGTTTTGAGTTTAGATCACCTGCTACTATTGTTGCTTCCGCAATGTCAAGTAGCTGAGAAAGATCAGAGGATAGCAGAGTTCTGCATGGAGGGTTATAAACGGAATATATTTTTAAGATGACTGCATTAATGGTGTAAATTTCTATGCCAGTTTTTTCCAGATTAGTTGTAGGAATCTTTTTTATCTCATTGTAACGGATGTTTTTCTTGATAAAGATTGCAGTACCTCCACCTCTGGCATTAGGTCTATCATTTCTAACTAAAGAGTAATTTCTTAGCTTGGGATTATCACAGTGCCACAGATGGATGGTCTCATTAACTAACAGGATATCAATTTTGTAGTGGGCAGCAAATTCTTGGAGTTCTAGAATGTTGTTGTTGAGTCCATTAGCATTCCAGAATGCGACCTGTAATTTATTTTGATAGCCGGATTAGCCATTAATCAACGAGAATATGACTTAGGTATTTTTAAAAAATCTGTTTGTGTCAGCCTGATTTGGATTTGATTTGCTAAAAGCTGATAGCATTTCTCCCAAAATGGCAGCAAGCATTGCAGCAGAGTTTTGGCTGCTTGGTATGGTTTCTGCCAATTTGTTGTGTGAGTAAACTACAGAGGCATAAGATTTATCAGGTGTAATAGCCTGTACTTTAATTTCCGATTCAAGTTGTGTGACTCGCTTCTGAGTGGACGGGGCTACTGCCTCCCTAGTCCTTGTCAGGTTAGATGGATGGAGTGAACAGCCCTTGTAGTTAGCTGGTTGTGGGCCGCTACAGTTAGCACACTTAGCAGGAGTGGTTCTTGGCTTGGCACATGTATGCGAGGGATGATTATTTCCGCACTTGACACATTTGTATTCCGCCCTACAAAGCTTCTGCGCATGACCATACTTTTGACAGCGATGGTATTGTCTGGCGGATGTCTTCCTTCTGAGGGGTTCAGTCTTGATAACCAAGTTACAGACAGTCTTAAGGTCATAAATCTCTCGTTGGTCTTTATTGATCGCCACCATGACCAGAGCCATGGGCCGCTTATCCGCTCTGTACATGCGTGATATTTTTATTGGTGTTAATCCTTGCGATTTGAGATCAGTGGCTATTTCTTCAGATGGTTTCTATCAAACCTCTGATGACCACCTTGAGGTTTTTTCGCTTTTAAGCTGAAAAGTGTGATATGGGACTTTCAATTCATCTAAATGTCTGGTGAGCAGACGGTAGTCCGATGCACCTTCAGGCTGAATCCGGATTACTCCTTCATCAGTGTTCTTTGCTGAATTGAATTTGATATTGTTTTTTTTCATCAACTCAGTGATTGATGACCATTTTTCTTTGGATCGTAAGATCACTGGTGGAATTCTCTCTTTAGGCTGTGTTACTGTATCCGTCTCTATTACTCTTTCAATTTGTGCTGTAGTGTCCATTGGTTCTGCTCTCTCTGAAGTCTGAGGCAGTATTTCAGGTTCTGCAGCTAGAGACTCCTTCTTTCGCTTCTTCCTACTGACTACTTGAATGTCGCCATTGTCCTCTAGTGTGTGAATATCAGCTGATGTGGTATTTTCTTTGCTGGAATCTTGAAGAGGGTCAGGGGGGGGGGGATTGGCAGTCCTCTGATTCAGCCTCTTCTATTTGGTAGATTGCTACCTTTCCTGGCCATTTCCTTTGCAGAAGGCCTCCTACATGTTTGAAGATTGCCAATAGCTGCTTGAAGTCGAGCTCATCATATGGAGAGTCCATAATTTGGCTTAAGAGAAAATAGTGGTTTCTCGGGTTTCCCGAGTAGTTTGCAAGTGATCCTGTAGACTTTGAGAGTCTACTAGCTAATCCCGTAGACAGCTTAGAGTAAGCGTGTACCAGCAAAAAGTTAGTTTATTATAGGTGACTATCCTAAAAACAAGGAAAAAGGAGTTTCTGGAACTTACTTGGACACAGTGCAGAGACCTACCCTCCCTAAAATACCATTCATCTACCACTGGTCCTCATTGCGGGTGGGGCCTGCCTGCCATTAGACCTCTGCATATTTCATACAGAGGGGAGATAGAAGGTCTTGAACTGTGTTAGTTCCAGTGCAATGCGAGCTTCCCGAAAAACCTTATATAAAATTCAACTAGGCAGAGTTTAAAGCAGTGGTCGATAGAAAAATATAAGACATCATTGTACGGGTAATATTTAATTCGGTTAACTTGGATTACCTCCATCCTGAACGACAACGCAATTAAGAGTGAATCGTGGGAACAGTGACATGAATAAAACCTGTTAGATGGAGCAAGGTCATGAAAATAGTTACGGAGGCCAATCATGTAGGCCAAAATGACGTATTTACCAATAAACGGATGTCGGTGGTTCCCGCGCGGCGGGAGAGAGATTGCAACACGTGCGTGGTTGCTTATTTACTTATACTTACACGTATTCGATCCCCGTCTCATTTTTGCGCATCGCCATACAAGTGAGCGTTAATGTTCTAAAATTCATCAACATACATATTATAATTCAATCGTTATTCATTCACGAACTAAACCTCTCTGTGTTGAAGAGTTGAGTAGGGCTGGTAGTTTTGCACATCCTATATATACCTATAGGAAGATTGTATTATTGTTATCTAAATTAAATTTTATATATTATTTCTCTCTCCTATCAAATATGTAATGTTAAGAAGGACATCGAAAACAAAAACGTATCCCTTTGACGTTCACAATTTTGACGAAAATTATTATGATTGTAATATTGACGAGTAATATTGTTAAAAATGTAGTGAATTAAAAAACATACAGTCATATTTCTTGATTATATATAAAAAATGAAAAACGCCTAATAGATAACCTCTCTCTCTCTCTCTCTCTGTATCTATCTTGTGCCTATTTATATTGGTACTTCCATGGGCTTTGCTTCACAGTAATGGTCTTTATATTTCTTCGAATCATAACATGAACGACAACTATTCAACGTTCATATACATTTCAGCTCCAAACACATCTCTCCAACTTCTCATCTTCAAAAAAACAGTATGGGGGAACAAGAGTGTTCCCCCATACTTTTTTTTTTTTCAATGAATACAATTCCCAGCTTTCTAGGAAACAAATACAGTATATCCACTCACGGCACTGTTGTGTTATTCGTTTTGTGACCTCCGTTTGTGGGTTGGTCGACTAATAATATTGTTAATAATAAATAAATAAATATCGAATGATGAAGTCAATATCGCCAATATAGCCAACTGAATGTGACTATGTAGTATAAGAGTTTAAATAACAGCTTCGCACTGGTGAGAGAAAATTAAATGCAATGTATTACGCCTATATATTTCAATTTCTCAATATATCGTGGGTTTCATTCGAAGGGAAGGCAGAAGAATTGACTTCAACTTTTCAATTATGAACACAAGTTTACTATCAATGCTGGTGTTTTTACTGGGAGTAATAAATTCTTTCAACAAATCGAGAGTACTGCGATGGGCAGTCCCATTTCACCTGCATTAGCTGATTACTTTATGGAGCATTGGAGAATCGGATTCCTAACACCGTTTCTCGTCGACTTCGTATTGGACTATGGTTTGTGGATTATATCTTTGCAATCTGGTTTCACTCTGAAACAGAACTACTTCAATTTTTGACAAAATTAACTCCTTATACATTCGCATTCAATTTAACATTGAGTGTGAGTTTAACAACAATCTTTCCTTTTTGGAAACTCTTATACATCGTAACTATGCTGGTAATATTGTATTTTCAGTTTACAGGAAGCTATCCTTTACAGGCAAATATATCCATGCATCTTTACGTCATCATCCTTCACAAAAATTATGATCAAAAGCCAAGTACACCGAGAACGCACAATTAAATAAATCTCAGTCTATTACGTAATGGATACAGCGAGACCTTGATACAGAAAATATTTGATAATTATCATCCCTCTTCCAGACTGCAATCTGATGTTAAAAGGATCAGCATACTCTATGTTAAAGAAACATCTGAACAAATAGCAAGACATGCGTGTTATATACATAACGCATGTCTCTATTAAACGTCTAGAATAGGAGTATATTTTAATCTAATGCTGTGAATATTTGCGAACTCAAAATTCGAAAATATATTCATTTTAATATTCCAATATATATATATATATATATATATATATATATATATATATATTAGTATAACTATAATTATACTAATTATAGCTATAATTGTTTTTTTATTTGTGGTCTAAGAGCCTAGCATTTCGATTTAGGGTTAATATTTATTCTATCGTTGTTTGATATCCGTTCCCAGGCTAAGCCTTTTTTCTTTAATATACGTAATATTGTCGATTGGCTCTGCTACTATATATATTGGAATTTAAGTAGCCATTTTTTCGTGTGGAAAAGAGAAAATAATTATCCGCTGATAAATATTCGGGGACATTATTAATGTCGTATTTCACTATAAAGAGGAACATATACTCACATAGGGAGAGCGCACACAAAAAATAAGAACAAATCATTGATTTATGTTGATATTATTGATTATTGTTGATAGCGATATCGTCAGACCGATTCGGGATAAAGGGCTATTTAGAAAAGCTGAAAGAGAAGGGAATTACCATTTGGGTTTTGAGTAGGAAAAAACGAATATCGTATCGAAAAGAAAAATTGTTAAGAAATTAAGAAAAAAAAAATCCAAAGTTCAGCAGTTACCGGAGATGAACTGTAGATTTAATTATGCAAATATCATTTTGAGAAGGGGGGGGGGGATGAAATCATTTGTAAACAAAACCCAGCTGTGAATACTCATTGACATGAGGTGAAGAAAACATTGACTTGATTCGGCCAGGAAGATATCTTGTAAAGTTGTTTGCAAAGACAAAGAAACAAAAAAAAATCCAACTTCTTGGCTGAATTAAGAAGTTAAAGAGGCAATCACGGAAAAGAAGGAAGCGTGTGGAAAGTTCTCAGTAGGTAAGTTAGCTTGTGCTCCAAAGAATACACAAGAAAAAATATATAATAAAAAAATCCGTAAAAAAAAAAAAATATATATATATATATATATTTACAATATTTATGCAAATATTCACATACCACCTAAAGAGGCTAAGATAAATTATAGATAAAATTATACGGTATTCAGTGCGAATAATAGGGATTATCATGGTCACATTTTAATTTTAAAACAAAACGGCAAGAAATTAAGAACCCGGATTTGAGTTTCGTAGATCTGAAAAATACATACGATAAGGTGCTCATCAAAACTCTTCGAAATGCTACAATTATATGAAGTACGTGTGATATTATACAATATGTCTTGTAAGCTGACAAAACTGAACGATGCACAGAAAGATGGCTTGATGGAAAGTCATATATATGATAGGAGTGCAATACATCTGTAATGTTTTGCATTCTTTATCGAGCAAAACAATAGAAAATAAAATACCTAAGAATACCGATCTGAACTTCTCCACCTTTGCAACGAGCTGCCCAGTATTGTACTACGTACTAGGATCACTTGCATTGGCTAACGCTAGTGTCGCCGATACTTTATAGTTTACTATATTCGGCAAGAAACTCTCTGATTCCAATCTCTGAGTTTCTTATTCGGTATTAAAACTATGTGGGATTTAATATCCCCTTATTTTAAGTAATAGAAAAATATTTCTATTAGCTAAGTGAAACCGGAAAAATTCAAAAAAATGTTACATCCTTTCATGAATTAATATTGTTGCAGGAATGAAAACAAATATATTCATTAGAATGGAAAACCTCTATTAGCCACAGTTATGAATGTGTTGCATGCACTCAGCCAAAAGAATCGCAGAGATACAACGCAACACGCGGGGTGGGAAAAATCTCTAGTGGATGCTATAATTTAAGTTAATTGGCTCTCGGAGTAAAATTAACTGCATTGCTCAATGTTTTCCACCTAGTAGCTTGTGAACAACCGACACCAACTGGATAACATTACTTTGCTGTTTTTTTTTTTTTTTTTTGTAATTTCCCAAAAAACGTCCTGATTAGCCAAGTAATTGGCTGTTCTATTCTGTTCTGTAATTAAATAGCTACTTATTTAAATTTCACTTTGGTGGTGAATATTTGCGAATGTCTTTAGGTAGTATGTGAATTTTATAAACCAGTGTAACGAGAGTCACATCGGAGAAGTGGCGAATTGCATCACATCAATTAGGAGTGAGAATCTTTGGTAAGATTATCTATCACCCAGTGCACAAATGTAAAAGAAGTTTACAACCGTTTGTGGATTGAATAACTTTCCTTTTCTTTCTTTATTTTTAAGTAAGATTTCGAATCAGAATTAAATATCAGAAATACTGAGGGTTTTTTTTTTTTTTTTTTTTTTTTTTTTTGCAAGGAAAATGACTTTCCGGCAGAATTCCTCCTTCACAGGACAACTTAGTTATAATTGAAAACGCTGAAGTAAAAAAATTGAAATTTTTGCTGGATTTCGGTGCAAATATATATCGTCTCGTGTAGGTTTTCGAAACTAGATCAGTCGGGTGGTTACTCCTTATTTTCAGTATCTCCTATGTCTATATATTGCGTGTATTCTTTTATCCAGTTTACCCGTGTTTCAATCGACGAACCAGCGTTTCCAAACGAAAAAAATCTGCTACGGGATTCGAACCCATGTCTTTCCAAACAAAGGTCATCGTTGAAACCCACTGAATTACGGAAGTTCTTAGCATTAGTTGAAAATATAAAAAATGTAAAAAATTTGCGAATTCGAAATTATAAAAAAAAATAATTTCAGTTATAATCTTGCAATGGCTATATCATACCGATTTTCATTCATGGTTTCTTTTTTCCCTTGGTGTTCCTATTGTCGGTTGCGAGAAACGACTACAATCGATCCAACGCGAATTATAGTTTAACCATCTTCATCCGTAGCAATGGAAACTGCAATACTAGAAAAATTTTTTTTTCATCATCCAGTCCAACTTTCATGGCCCAAATATGTCTGCTTGATTGATGTTCTCAGTGTAAGAGGGAAGGAATGGGGGGAGAAGTATCTTTGACAAACATCGAACTGCTATCGCTGTCGTGTTCTTGTTGTACTTCGTAATTACTATCTTAATCAAACTAATTACTGCACTCCGTTTTTCTCAATGGTATTGCGTGAATGAAAGAGGTTCACACTATGGAACACCCAAGGATGTAATTAGTCTCGCAACTTGGCAGGTCCCTAAGGGTGTAAGGGCGAAGCTTCAGTCGATTATCGAACCGTTTATTGATGGTCGTTTCTATCCGAGAAGATAACAATGTCGCCAATGTCCAATGACTCCCAGGAGGAAGTTGTTCACAATTGGTTATTCAAGTGCGTGTAAACAAAAAAAAAAAAAAAAAAAAAAAAAAATCGAGTTACGTCATCCCTGGAGGGTACGATGTAAAATGGTTACGTTATTTTAATTGAGAAACCAATTATAAGGTGTTGATCGGGAACAAATAATGAATGAAAGCAAGAAAGAAAAATAAAACAATAAGATAACAGCAGTGCAATAGGATGTATACAAAAGATTAAATTGAATTAATGAAATATTAAATTAAATAAAATTGAGTGAGATAACTGAATGATAATGCAAAATAAACTGTTGCTTTTTAAAGAAAAAGGTACAAAACGAACACTTTATTTTCATATTGAAAAATCTTACGAAAACTGAAATAATTCCAAGTATGTAAATAAAAACAAGAGATTATCAACTTTTTTGTCAATTTTGAATTATTAACTAAACAATTTTATAAGTTTTTAATATAAATTTTTAAAATTTATTTTTGTTTTAAATTTTTTAAGTATTTCACTATTCTTGAAGTAAAATAAAATAAATAAGGAAAACCTTTAATCTTTTTTAAAAATAAATAAATAATAATAAGTTCTTATTGATGTTTTAACTGAAAAAAAAATTATTTTATTTAAAATTCAGTTAAAACATCTGCAATACTAAAAGCTCTTAAAAATCAGGGAATTGAGAAACCATATATCGAAACACTAAAACATATTTACAATAATGCAACTTAATGTAATTAAATTATATAAAAAACAGTGAAAAGTTTCCAATACAAAAAGGCATCCAGCAAAGACGATGTCATATCTCCGAAATTATTTACAGCTGCATTAGAGAAAGTCTTTAAAAACCTTGATGAGAAACATGGACTTTAACAGAAGCCTTAAACAAGAAGCTGAGAACAATACAACATCGCATGGAGAGAAGTATGGACTTTAACAGAAGACCTAAATGCTAAAAATAACATTAAGAGATAGGAAGAGAAACACCTGGATAAGATCTCAAACAGGTGTCAGGGATATGTATCGTAAAATACATTAAACAAGCTAAGTGGGGGATGTGCTGGCCATATTTCCAGATGTAAGGACGAGAGATGGACTAGAAAAATAACAGCTTGGAGACAAATGATGGAGCAAGAAGAAGAGGAAGACCGAGAAGAAGATAGAGGGATGAATTGAAACAAGTTGCAGGAGTGAGATGGATGGGAGAAACAGAAAACCGAGTGGCTTGGAAAACCATGGAGAGACCTTCGTCCAGCAGTGGACAGAACCAGAAGATTGAAGAAGCAGTTTTTACTTCTAATACGATTGATGTAACACATTTGTTATAGACGTAGTCACTTCTAGTGTCATTAGTGCATAAAACACTATTACAATTTCTCATTAACTACAATTGTGGTGACGACTACCAGCGTTTTCGAATTCCAACTTTTGAGCGAAGTTAGTTTATTCTTATCTCAAGAAGAATATTTAGAACGCCAATTTTAGGCCTGATCTCAGTACCAAATATGCATGAGAACTACTGTTCTACCATCTTTGATCCCCAACGATCCCTCGAATAAATTGTGCATCTGCTTTGGGAAGCGGAATGAAAAACTGCTAGATGGTTACTTTCTCCATGCAACTTGAATATTGGTGAATACAGGTTCTCACGAAATTCCATAGATAACACCAAGCGATGTTATTTGAAATCAATATTTGTATGCTGTTCTGATAGGCTAAGAAATGTTCCGATGTCTGAGTGCTACCAGACATTAGCGAAGGAACAGAACCTTGACGTGGAATGTGTAGAAAGAGCTCAGCCATCCCATGAGATCTGTTTTCATTTCAAAACTCAGTGGGTGAAAATATTTCTGTAGCCCATATTATTTCCTTTCTATATTGATAATGACGCGGTCTATTTTCATCTCAAGTACCTTTTGTATTTTTTTTTCAAATATCTTGCCTAGATTGCAACATTTCGATAGGCTGGAATTTTGCAACTGAGTAAATATTTCTTATATGTGTTTTATTTTATTTTATTTCTTCGTGGACATATTTTAAACTTTGAGGACTTCTCACATTGATAACTGAAGCAATTATATCAATTCCATCCTGGGAGGGCACACACTACTCTGCTTCGCTAATACATCTCATCCTCTCCACTACTGATTAATTCTCCAACTACGAAACTACTATCATCAACCCTACTATCGTCCATCATCACCAACAACAGTATTTTTTGTCTGTAAATTGCGTGTGTTCTGAAGGCCGATTTGTCTGTACACGGGATGAAAAACCTGAGTTTCCGAGAGGAAAAAACCCTGCTACCACCGTATGAGTTACTGTTTTTAAAAAAGTCAACAATATGCTATGACTTGTTTGCTCAATGCATTTTTAGATGAAATTTTGCTTGAGTCTAAGGTTGTAATACCATCTATTTAATAATTTACATCTAAATGTTGCAGTTACCTGAAATTCTTCTCCTAAAAATCTCTTTTTTCATTACAAAGATAACATTGTTAAATTGGATTAATATTTTTCATTGTGTGGTAAATAGACAATTTAAAAATTCGTCAAATATAAGGCTGTTTTACTGCGTGGAAAGATCATGCTGATTTTAACCCTCCCCCCATTTTTTTTTCGTTGTTATTATGAAGTTTTTCATTTCCACTCTGGTTTTTTGATTAAGACTTTTAAATATATGAATCAAGAGATAAAGAGCGAATATATAAACAAATAAAATATGAGAGATCGAAGAAAACATTTACTCACACACGCACGCACGTACGAGGCCATTGTTGAACGTATTGTTCCCACCTTCACTGTGGAACGAACGGAAGGATCAAATCTCTCGTCACATGGTTACGCCTTCCTCGAAGACAGCTATAATGTTGACCTTGTTGTGACCGATCCGTCATGGCGATCTATCACCGAAACTCCCTGTACTCATCAACGCCCACTTTTTTTCTTGTTTCACCCACTAATCACCGACCAGCTGAGACTATCGATCGAGTCGGTTATCAGCACAACGACGTCACACTTGAAGGACGCAAACAATCTCCACCATGCCGGTGGATAATGATGATGGAGACAGCGATTTTTTTTTTCTTTGTTACTTTCTCTCTATCTGTTATTTGCCACGTTGCGCGAATGTGTTCTGTTGCGGGGTCACCAGATTTGTTTCCCATTTGCAGTCTTTTTTTTTTTTTTTTCCGAGAAGCGACTCTTTGGTAATGTCTATGATTCTCCCTTCATAAGAATCGTAACGAGGGGAAAAAAAATCTTCCTCTGTTTCTGTTTATTTCTTTGGTAGTTGGCATGGCAACAACAGCAATAATAGCACTTGAAATATTATACGATACGATGGGTTGGAATCACGTGATAACTAGTGACATGTCATGGTGAAACGAAGCCTGCAGAATATATTTCGATACAGTATTAGTTTTTTCCGTGTGTGGATCATAGTAGGAAGTTAGGATCAAACAACGTGCATCGACTCCTTTTCAAAAACACTCAGCACTTAATTTTCATCTCTTCCAGATTCAAATACAACGAACTGTGAGAAATCATTATTCCATTACTCACGGATTCTAAATCCAGTTTTGGTATTCTTGACGCTTTACTGATAGTCATTGACATTAAAAGAAATATTGAAGGCCTTAGTATTTCAATCCAGCTTAGCGAAGAAACAGAGGGAAAAGCATAGAGTGATTACATGGGTACTCAAATTAGTTATAAGATAAAGGGCAGAAAATAACTCTGGTCACGTGAGTGTGGTGATCCTTTCCATCATTCCAGTGATGCTAATACTGAAATCAGATAAAGGAGTTGGCTATTTCTAGGTCTACTCCTCTATTATCCAACTAATCCGTTCTTTTGCGTTGTCCCAGTTATGTTCAAGTTGTCCCTTTTGATCATGTGATTCTGCCTTTGTCCTATTCTTAATCTCTTCTTTTCTGAGGACATTGTCCCACCTAAGTAATCACCTTTTAGTGATCCTCTTATTAATAGTTCATATTAATCTTCCTTTTATCGATCGATTCTCCGTAAAATAATCTAATTTAATTATGCTTCTGTTTGTAAACAGTAAGTTTTACAATAAAAATAATCCTGACTTGAAAAGTAAGTGGTTACTTTTAATGGTGCAATGGATATGGGCGCTATTTCCGAAATTTTTCTGTTAACATCTTTTTAATCCGATGTTCAATTTGTATGTAAAATTTCATTTCGAATTTAAAAGTAAAATTATCTTTCATTTCTAAACCACAAGTCAGAAGGGGGAAAAAAATCTGCAGAATGAAATAATCAGTATAGATCAATCATTATGAAGAAAAGAGCCATCTAGCGGGAATTATGCTTATCTGAGTAACTAGGAGCATTTGTGGTTCATGCGAATAGTTTGACATGTTACAGCCAAATACCTTTCGCTATCTTTTTTAATGGGTGAAATGAATTACAAAGAAGGAAGAAATCATTAATCAACTTATTCTTCCCTTAATGCTCTATGGTTCGAGCGACTTGGAAAGGCAGAGTAGTTAAAATTAGCCCAAGGTGACAAATCGTAACATTTCTGGAGATTTAGTACTACTGAAGGTAACAGTTTTTTTTTAATCTAAGTAATAGAAATACAATTAAGCAAATGACTTTTTTTACTACCAATAATTTTTCAGTAGAAATCACTAATCTCGCTATTAGAGTTTCACACAAAGTATTTGCCATGATCATCAAACCTATATCACATGATCCGTTTCTTTTGGCAGATATGCATATATTGTATGAGTTCGTCGCTCATCATTGGCTTCTTGAGTATAAAAGTGGCGCTAAAAAGCAGAGAGAAAAGAAAAAGAAACAGAGTGAGTGAAATAGTGATAGAGGAGAGAAAGGGACCTCAGTTGACCAGTTTTGGCTGTTGACCCACCGGGTACTTCTAAAACGGTCGTTTGACTTTTCACTCATTAAAGCAAGTCCCAGAAAAGGGGGGGGGGGAAGAGACACTAAAAACCTAACAAGAGTAAAAGGATAAAAAGAATATTAAAAATACTATAAAAACCAGTATACGAAGAATAAAAAAAAAACTGTAAAACATAATAAACTGATCAAATAATATAAACAAGTGAACAAACTGGGGAACATCTAGCTCGGAAGATCACACCCTAAAAGCGCTCAGAGCCGACTGGATAATGACCTTCGCAGCACGAGTTTGTTCAGGCCAACCTCCCCCCCCCCCCTACATGGAATGAAATGAAGACTAAAAAGACAATAGTGATGTTAAAATGTGAGTTTGAAACGTCATGAAATCAATGATGTTACAGATATATGCAACCTTTAGTTTTCCCCTGTGTGATATATGTTTGGTGGCCTACACTATCTCCTTAGGAACCGTTCTTCGCCCAAGAATTATCTTTCCTTCTCCAGGAATCGAGGGAGATAGGCTCCGAAACAGTTCCGATGGTAGATTCTGTTCTCCTTCGTGAGATATTTTTATCCCAAATGTTAGCTACTTCCTTATGGGACACGTTAGAACAGTGTTTCCCAATCTTTATCGAGTCGCGACCCCACATTTGCATAAAAAAAAGCATTTTAATAAGGTCATGAAAACACATTAAAAATAATGTTTCAGAATATAATTCTAATCTAATATTTAAATAACCTAACATTTAATGCGATGGTTGTACTTGCATCTGAAGAACCAGTGTCAAAATTCCCAGCTGAGAAAGTTTATTAAAGTAAATCTTATGTCATCCTCAGCATTGTCTGCTTCTTGCCTTTGTATATGAAAAAGTATCGAAAATCCACTCTTCCAGAGATATGTAGAGGAAATATGAAGTAAAACTCGAAAGGCAAGCATGGCGACATTTAGATATGACGGATGATACGCAGCACACCAGAATTGAGTCAGTAATTTTTCATAAAACAAATTACGTGCGAGGAATCGTTCCACAGATCCATGAATTCATTCTGTACTTCATCAGGATTGCTGTACCTCACCAGGTACAACAATCTGTACCTGGTGAGGTACAGCCAGGGATGCTGGCTACATTCAGCGGAGCAGAGAAGGTGTCGTACCAATTCAGCTTCTTCTGTAAGCTCAGAGAAGTATCGCTGAAATTCCTTTTCAAAGGATTCAAGGTGCCCAATACTCTCCTTCAGATTCTCATCCAGTTCGCCTTCAGCTTCCTCTATCACACTGCAGAGTTTTTCAAACATAGCGATGTTTCCAGTATTTACTTTTCGACGCCAGTTTTGCAGCTTGGATACAAATGCCTGAAGATTGTCTTGAAATTGGATAATGTGTGTTTCCTTTCCATGAAGTTTCAGGTGTGTCTAAAATGTCTACTAAGTAAGTAATTCTTTTCTTCAAGCTTCATCATTAAAGTCAGCCACAAGGTCATGTTTCCGTTGCAATTCCAGGAACAACTTGATTTCAACCTTTCAACTCAAAGACACGATTGACAACCTTTCTTTTCGACAACCAGAATACTGGTGTCCAAAATACAGGAACATTGATGAGAAAAATTATGTAGATTTTGCTTTTCCTCACCGAAGCGGGGAACTGCACCATAGTAAATCCATAGTATACGTCACAAAAATCATGAAAACTTTCAAGTTTAGAACTTACAAGCTCTGAAGAAATATTGTGATGAACCACACCCAAAATAATCTTAAATGTAGGTCGAAATTTTGTAACGTAATTTCATCATATTAACAATATTGTGATGAAGCACACACAAACTACTTACACATATTTCTTTTATTTGTATAATGTTAAATGCATATTTTTATTGGTGTAGTAAAATCTCTTCTATATAACTAATTACATTTATTATGAAGATTGTTTCTATCAGAAAATTTGAAATAACTTAATTTTTGCTCCAAGTTTATATAATAAAATGTTTTCTATTTTTAAAGAAAAATAATTAATGTCATTAAAATTGATTAGAGTTGTCCACGTTTATATGTTGATTACTGTGTTTTTTATTTATAGTTACCATTTTTAGAGAGCAAAACAAACATTTTATATAAAATTTATAATTGCTATAAGTACTTATGGCTACTATAATGTTATATGAGAAGTACATCCTATTGTATTAGCTATGTTGTGAAATTCATTTTTAATTTACCATAAAAATAAACGGATCTGTTCATTATAAACAACTCAAACTTGCTGAAAAGATTAAGTTTGAGGATAATGAACAATCGACCGTGAGATGCGGTGGACTGATTCATTAATGCCCTTGGGGGTAATGGATGGCAATGCTATGCTGTACCAATGAAGTTTAACTGAGGTTCGGCTGTTGCTGTTACCCTCTTGGGCGATGAGTTTTTGAGTTCGCTCTCTTAAGGTTTTTGCCTTAAGGGAGCACTTTGAGTCTCCGGGGAAGGTGTTCTCCGGCACGGCCCGCTGAGGGGCTTTGTCGGTGAATTATTTTCCTCGGAATTTGAGCGGTTCTGCTCAGTGGTCGGGGAGCCCGTCACTGAGTGGAACCAACGCTGAGATTAGGACGGTCTTTCGCCCACTATGGAGTGGCCTAGAGATCGTCCGTATTTTTGAGATTTCACCTTTACTTACATAGTCGGTGATTGATTCATTCAATCCAATACCCTTGGAGGGTAATGGATGGCAATGCTGTAGCCAAAGAAGTTCTAACTGAGGCTCGGTATTGCTGTTACCCTCTTGCCATGTTCAGAGCTTTAATTGCTCAATAACACCTTATCCCTACACTGTCCTCTACAGATAACGGGGAATATGAAAAGCATTCTTGCTTCGCCCCTTTAAGCCAGTCCTTATAAGTACTATAAGAAAGTTTTGTGGAAGTAAGATGGCGGCTCGCGTGTTAGTGTTTCGTGTCGTGTATTTTTGATGGTGAATTGTGAATTTGACTGATATGTTTTTAGAGATGTATGCTTATTCATTAATAATATCAGTTAATTACTTGCTGCCATAAACAGGCACTTTATTTTCTATACTGGTTTATCCAGGTAAGTCTATTGAATCTACAAGGGCGATACGCTAGGCCTACTGCCGCTAGTATCGCCATTGTTGTATTTTATATCGCCACATCTTATTGCTGGTAGACACCTTAGTGTGTCTACTGAATTTGCTAGTGGACTCTCAAAAGTCCACAGGATTATCTTTACCTGCTCGGAACACTTGAGCAATCTCTACTCTTTTTCCATCCGTGACTTATTTCCGAATATTATCATGGCAAAACTTCTAAATGAGGCCAAATTCGAGGAAGTTTACTTTGAATTCCTCAGACTGGGAAAGCTGCTGAGTAATAATTGGCCAGGAAATGTCAAGCTCTTTGACACATTCCCCCCCCACAGCAGTCACAGAGGATAATATGGTTGACATGAGTGAAGAGCCCATAACTCAGACGCAATCAGATTTAGCACATTTCCCGAGTATGGAAGATGCTACATCCCAAGACAGCAGTCATCATACCTTTGAAACTGGTACAGAGTTCCAATTGGTGAAAAAGAAGAGGAAAATCTCCACCAATGTGGAAGAACCCAAAACATCAGGGATAGAAGCACTCAATGGTCCTAAAGAAAAGATACCACCAGTCATATTAAGGGATAAAAAAAATGGATCCCTATCTCATCAGCCCTAAGAGAGCAAAACATCTCATTCTCGTGGGCTAAAAACACAGATGAGGGAGTTTAAAATACAACCCTCTACAGTCTCGGATTACAGACAGATGACCAGATTTATGGACAAAGCTAACGTCCCATACCACACCTTCACTTTACCTAGTGAAAAGAACCTGAGAGTTGTTCTACGTGGGATAGCTGAAGGTATCACTCCTGAAGATGTGTCCACTGATCTCTCCAGACAGGGCCTGTCCTCAGTTAAAGTGAGCAGAATGCTCAGAGCAGATAAAAGGCCAATGCCTTTGGTGCTGGTGGAAATAAACAACACACAAAAGCAGATCTATGAACTGACTGTAGTATGCGGTCTCAAAATTACAACTGAGCCTCTAAGGAAAAGAGCATCTGCAGGTCAGTGTCATAGATGCCAAAGATTTGGACATGCCCAAAAATTATGTAAGGCAACCTACAGGTGCTTGAAGTGCGGCGAGGGACACCAGACCATCTCTTGCACCAAACCTCGCACAACTCCAGCATGCTGTGCAAACTGCAGAGGACCTCACCCCGCCAACTACAAGGGATGCCTTTCCAATCCAAAAAACCGAGGACCAACAAAAGTCAATCTTGTTCCGCCATGTAACAACGTTTTAAGCAACCAAACAAATCGTCTTCCAGTCCGAAACACCTTGCCTTCTTCCTCACAAGAAGGAACAACCATGACCAAAACATATGCTGAGGCTGCAAGAACTAAGCCTCCTACATCTCTCGAGCTAGAAAGCTCCAACATAACATCCGTTTTAACAGCCTCACTTGCCACTATGCTGTAAGAATTCAGCAAGACATGCCCCTCAACATCTTCCAGAAAGAGATTCCTGCAAAGCACTCAAAACATTATAACAGCCATCTGTCATGAATAATAAATTCAAACCAAAAGCTCTTAAGATAATAGCATGGAATGCAAATGGATTGATGAACAAGATTTTGGAACTACAAGAACTTTCAACTCGTCTCAGTGCTGATATCATCTTGATTGGTGAAACACACACACCTAAGACCAGCTAATAACCCAAAAATCCGTGGATACGCTATGTACAGAAACGACAAAATTGGCACAAGAGGTGGAGGCACAGCCATATATATAAAGAGTTATTTGAATCATAACACAATAGACAAGCCCAAAACAGTAAACCTGGAGGTGACTGGTGTAGAGGTACATACCTTCAATGCTGGGAGTCTCAAGATCTATGCTGCATATAACCCTCCAAGCATTCCTCTGCTGACAACAGATCTAGACTCTGTACTTGGTCCAAATGACTCCATAATAATAGCAGGAGACTTCAACTCAAAACACACATCTTGGTACAGCTCATCTACTAACACCAAAGGCCACACACTTTTCAACTATGCAATGCTCAACTTTGTTGTAGTCGCCGGCCCTACTGAGCCCACCCATTTCAGCCCTTCGGGTGGCTCGGATGTGCTGGACATTGTCATTTTTAAAAATTTAAGATAACAATTCAAATTGGAATCAGTCAACGAATTATCTTCTGACCACAGTCCCATAGTGCTCAATCTAGGCTCATCAGATCAATTCTCTCCCTGCACACATTCATACCATGGGACAAGTTAGCCAAGGTTCTTCCCGATCATATTGGTCCGGTACCCAATATCAGTAAAAAGGAAGAGATTGACACAGCAATAAATAACTTAACCATACAAATTCAGAAAGCAATTGAATCAGTCAGACAATCAACTGTCTTCAACCCAACTAACCGTATCCCTGAAGAAATCATGGACCTAATCAGAGCAAAAAATAGAGCCAGGAAGAGATACCACAATACCAGAGCCCCACAAGATAAAAAAGTATTGAACAATCTAAACAGGCAGGTCCGAGAAGCTCTTCAAAAACACAGAAACCATCAATGGGAAACCAAATTGGCTAACATCAATACTGAAGATCATTCTGTATGGAAATTCTTATGAGCAATCCGCACCAAAAAGCAACTCATACCCCTATCCAAACCAAGAAAGGGACAGTTCACAAAGATGAAGAGAAAGCCGAAGCATTAGTAGATAACCTAGAATCTCAGTGCAACCCATCGTATACTAATTTAAATATCAACCTTATGCAGAAGATTCATCGTCATGTTAGGTCAACCTTAAGACAGAACATTGTCAACTCAGAACATATGACTCCTACAAATCCAACAGAAATGATAAATATCATCTCCCATCTAAACAATAGAAAAGCTCCAGGACCGGATGGCATAACTAACAGAATAGTAAAACTACTTCCAAGAAAGGCCATAGTCCATCTCGTCAACATTACAAATGCTATCTTTAGATTCCAGCATTTCCCTTCTACATGGAAAACAGCCACAACCATACCACTGAAGAAGCCAGGAAAAAATGCTCACCTTCCTGAAAGCTACAGACCCATAAGCCTATTATCCAGCCTCGTAAAGGTAACAGAGAAAGTGATCCTCTCAAGATTCCAAGCAGAAACAGATAAGTTAGGAATTTTGGCTAATGAACAGTTCGGCTTCCGTATGGCCCATAGTACAGCCCAACAAGTGCACCTGCTTGTAGAAATCATTACTAAAGGTTTCAACTGGAAACTCAATACAGTTGCCATCTTCATCGACGCAGAGAAGGCGTTTGATAAAGTATGGCATCAAGGTCTTCTCTACAAACTGATAAAATTTAATTTCCCAGTCAGACTAATAAAGGTAATACATTCTTATCTGAAAGACAGATACATGCAGGTCAGGGTAGGCGAAACGGTTTCGACCAGACGCAGGATCTCGGCAGGCGTACCTCAAGGATCTCTTCTGGCACCTCTACTGTTTTCAATCTATGTAGCAGACATCCCTCTGAACCCAAGAACAACATTCACCGCATTATATGCAGATGACACTGCACTGGTGTCGAGATCACTGAGCCCAAAACGGGCAACTAAAAGACTACAAAATAGCATACACACTTTAGAAAAGTGGATGGCAGACTGGAGGATCCAAGTTAACCCCCAGAAAAGCTCAGCCATACTCTTTACTAGAAAGAAAATCCATACCATGGAGGATATTTATTTATTGGGAGTAAAGATTCCATGGCAGACTTAAGTTAAATATCTTGGAGTGATTCTTGATAGTAAACTCCTATTCAGCAAACATATTAGTTACATTTCCTCAAAGACATCCAACGTCTTAGCACAGCTCTACCCTATGATCAACAGACAAAGTAAACTGGACATGCAAACAAAATTAACAATTTACAAGATGGTAATTAGACCGGTTATCACTTACGCATCCCCAGCTTGGAGCCACACCGCAAATTCTAACATTCTAAAACTTCAGAGATTACAGAATAAGTGCCTGAGGATGATTCTGGATGCCCCCTGGTTCATAAGAAACACCCAGATCCATAGAGAAGTTAATATCCCTTATATCTCTTCCTTGCTCATAAATCTAGCTGAGAAGTTCTTTACCAAGACAAGTAACCATCCAAACCCGTTAATCAAGGAAGTCTCGGAATATAATGAAGAAGAAATCTACAAATTTAAAAGACCAAAAACTATTTTAAGTTCAGCTGAACCCAACACTTCACTGCCCTCAATGGGCGAGCATATAGCTCACAAACACTCCATTCAAAGTTCTTTCATTACAAGACAAAGGGGAATATGAAAAGCAATTTTGCTTCACCCATCTAGCCAGAAATGTTAATGTTAATGTTAATGTCTGTTAAAATGGACTGTGCTCTAAAATGCAAAGTTATCTTGAACTGCGCTATTAATATTAATATTAATTTACTCATTTTTTTATTGATTCCTCCGTGAATCTTTAGTTTGTTCTTGTTTATGAATGCCATCAAAATTGATACTTTTAGAAAAATCTCTCCGTTATGGTCTCAAGTTATGAAAATTCAGCAAAAAAAAAAAAAATCCGTTTAGACCTTCATGCAATTGTCTTAGTTTCCATATGACTACCATTCGAAAGAAAATTTTTCATTTGAAATTATAATTTTTCCATACATTAATAAAACAAAAATGTCTGTTCGTTGATCATTAAAATGGACTGTGCTCTAAAATGCAAAGTTATCACGGTAATAACTGGATTTATTTAAAAATAAAAATGTAAAAATTTTCTATTACATATGATAATTTTGATGAGCTAATAATTTGCTCATTTTTTATTGATTCCTCCGTGATTCTTTTGTTTGTTCTTGATTGCGAATGCCATTAAAATTAATACTTTTAGAAAAATCTCTCCGTTATGGTCTCAAGTTATTATGAAAATTCAGCAAAAAAAAAAAACCTTTAGACCTTCATGCAATTGTCTTAGTTTCCATATGACTACCATTCGAAAGAAAAATTTTCATTTGAATAATTTTTCCATACATTAATAGATTTCGCTTCGTTATTGTATGAATATGAAATGCAGATTATTCAGTAAAAGCAATCTTTTAAAGAAGATGGCATTTAAAAATGAAAAATACGACTGACAACTATATTAGTCTACATTTCAAACCCATGAGATAATAGAGCGAACATTTATTTCCTCCAAGACACTTTCCACAAACAATTGTGTTCACTCAATTCTTTTTTTTTTCATCG
The DNA here is from genome assembly GCF_054136105.1 of Typopeltis vanoorti. Lineage (NCBI taxonomy): Eukaryota > Metazoa > Arthropoda > Arachnida > Uropygi > Thelyphonidae > Typopeltis > Typopeltis vanoorti. The sequence goes on along the minus strand of NC_143571.1, from coordinate 62,164,979 downwards.
CAGATCGCTTTAGTTTCATGATGAAACTACAGACAGAAAAAGAGGGGAAAAGATAAAAGTAATGTCTAGCTTTTGCATGAGGATTAAATTTTAGAAGAAAGGTCTTAAGAAAAATTTAGACTGCAGCTAATGTCTCGTGGTAAGTTAGTTAAATAAATTAGTTTGCATATTAATCAGTTATATAAACATATAAAAATATCAATTTATTACTGAGGTAATTTAGCAAAATCTAATGTTTTCTAATACACCTTTTTTAGTTTTAAATAATATACATTCAACAGTATTACTTTAGAAATTTATCTTGGACGAGGATTCATTCAATCCAATACCCTTGGAGGGTAATGGATGGCAATGCTGTAGCCGATGAAGTTCTAACTGAGGCTCGGCTATTGCTGTTACCCTCCTGCCGTGATCAGAGCTTTAATAATTTAATAATAGCTCAATAACACCTTATCCCTACACTGTGCTCTACAGATAACGGGGAAGATGAAAAGCATTCTTGCTTCGCCCCTTTAAGCCAGTCCTTATAAGGACTTATCTTGGACGAGATGCGATGATTAATAATAATACCCTTAGAGGGTAATGGATGGCAATGCTTTAGCCAATGAAGTTTAACTGAGGTTCGACTATTGCTTTTACCTTCCTGCCATGATCAGAGCTTTAATTTAATTTAATTTATCTTGGACAAAAATTAATCGACCGTGATATGCGGTAATTGATTCATTCAATCCAATACTCTTGGAGGGTAATGGATGGCAATGCTGTAGCCAATGAAGTTCTAGCTGAGGCTCGGCTACTGCTGTTACCCTGCTGCCATGATCAGAGCTTTAATAGCTCAATAACACTTATCCCTACACTGTCCTCTACAGATAACGGGGAAGATGAAAAGCATTCTTGCTTCGCCCCTTTAAGCCAGTCCTTATAAGGGTAATCTTGGACAATTATCATTCAGCAGTTTTCCTAGTCTGAGGAATTCCATGTATACGTCCTCAAATTTAGTCTCATTCAGAAGTTTTGCCATGACAGTAATTTAGAAATGTGTTAAGACACAGATGAAGAAAGAGTAGAGAATTTAAGATGGCGGAAGGGAAAAGTGGAGGTTCCCAAAGTCCTTTTTAGAACTTCCAGGGTAACAGATGGCAATGCTGTAGCCAATGAAGTTTTAACTGAGGTTCGGCTATTGCCGTTACCCAGCCATGACTAGAGCTTTTTAGCTCAATAACACTCCATCCACACAGATTTTCTTCATTCAGATGACGGGATAAAGAGTCAAGGACTCAGTCCATTGCCCAGTTCTTTTAAGAACTTATTATTTAAATTTTTTGAATAAGAATTAATTCTTAATATTTCATTAATTTTTGGTATACGATTTAATTCTCTGAATATTTGGGATTAAAAAATTATTCTTTTTTGCCGAACTTTATCCAAAAGTATCTTCCTTTATTTATGTTATTGTTTTTTGTCCAAAATTTATTACTTCGCCGATTTTTATTTAACGCAGTCGGTAGCCGTTGGGTTGGAAAAGACCGTAGTTCAAATCCTGTCTAGAATGCGAAGAAATTTCGCAGTATAAGAATATTAAACTAAGTTATTTAGTCGTTTAATTTAAAATCTGCATACTGATGAGAGATTTCGAGGTCTCTTCTGGCGTTTATCATATTATACCTGCGCGCTTTCTGCGAATGGAATATAAGTTATTACATATTATTTTTAATAGAGCGTTCAGTAAGCACATACACTGCTTGGAAAGAAGTTAGGTGCATCGTACCATGTAACGAGTCACTTATTCGCAGTCGATATAAAGTGGAGGAGACAACAGAATCAACAAAGCCAGTATGGTAGGAAGTCAATTGAATAAATTTATATGGAATAAGAGAGAAATTAGCCAACAGGAAGTCGACTGCAAGTGCTACAAGCAGTGGGTGACCCGCCATATTCACCGTACGTGACCATAGGGTGCTACGAATGATTATATGTAAAACCCGTCATTCATCGGCCGATATGTTGAATGCGGAGTTGCGGGCATTGATTGGAACACCAATCTGCACAAGAACAAACAAGAACAACATACCTTTCCATGGTGTGACCGCAGTATGCAATCCCCACATTACCGAAATCAACATGCAGAGTTGTCTTCAGTGGTGCAAAGGGCGTGTACAGTGGGACTTAGAAGCCTGGAAAGCTGTGTTATGGAGCTCAGACTATATCCTCTGTCGAACAGATAGGCGTTATGTGGGTGTGACGGATTCCCGGTGAAGGTCTCTTACCAGAGTGCGTAAGCCCAATCCTGTTTTTCTTGGTTTGACCTCGGACCTCTATTTGTGGTGCTACGAACATTGACAGGTATCTGAACATTCTGGATGATACGTACAATGTTTCCTTCAATGATAATACCTGTACAATGCTTCCTACTTTGTGGCGTTTCTACGGAACTGACCATTTCCTTTTTCAGCAAAGCAATGCACCGTCTCATATGGCTGCTGCTATAACTGTGTGATTTGTGGACATGAACGTTACCACACTTCACTGCCCTCCACAGAACCCCGAATCTCAACTTTATTAAACATCTGTGGGATGAACTAGAGCGTCCGTTGAGGTCAAGGGACGTCCGCCCCACATCAGTCCAGGACCTCATTACATGCATATAGGAAGAATGGTCCAATATTCCCACTGATTGCTATCGTACGGGTGTAGAAAGTATTCCCAAGGATTGCTGCAATCATCGCAGAAAAGGAGGTCCTGCATCTTATTAAGCTTGGAGCCCATGGACTTCATTGACTTCTTTCCAAGCAGTGTAGTTTATTTGCCATGTTTTCTATTAGTCTGTTTGGATAATCTGCCATTTTTATTCTCGCACATCTTTAAATGCAAACATTGTAGAAGACTTCTATCAGTGATCACTTACTCTCCCACCCAACTTATTCGAAAAATTTTAGATTGGATTAAGACGGATATATATTTTAGCTGATCAATCCATCATTTACACTATTTGGTTTATTAGAATTAACTGTGTCACAACATCGGAGCCTATACTTGCTAGCATATGTTTATGTGTTCAAAAACGTTTGTAAACATAGTGTACTTAAAAAAAAATCAGATAAAGCAATGGCAGCAGAAAGTAAATGATCATGCATGCCAAAACTTCCTTGAAATCCCTTCCTTTCATTATTAGGAGTACTATTATTCATATTTTTATGATAATACATTTTAAAAATTGGAAGATGAGTATTACGATAAATATAGCTGCCTATAATAAGTAGACAGAGAGAGGCTACCGGTGCAGAATAGGAGAGAAGTGGAAAATGTGTGCTAACAGTTTAATATCGTTACGTATTTGGGAAACAATTTACATGGAAACTACCTTTTTATTATGTTTACTAAAGTGTACCGAATTAGCTTTGCAGATCTGGCCTATGATGCCTGTATAGTGAACTCTTAAAAAGCTCTTTCTATGCAGGTGGAGAATGTCGGGTATTCAAGAAGTCTTTGGATCTGGAAAAGATCCACTATAATGGAACCTTTTAGTCTATTTATGCAGAGTGGATGGAGTTATTTTTAAAATTCCATGGTGTCTACCAGTTTCATAATCCCAAGGGTCGAGAAAGAGTAATTTCGTCTTGTAAAACGATACGTTGATATTTCTATGACAGTGTTGAGTAAAGAATACAGAAAACAATGGCTCGAAGCATGATATCTCAAGCACAAAGGCCGCTAATGGAACTGCAATCTTCTTGTTGAAATGCTTTTGCCGTGTACACTATCAATGCAAGTTGGCCGACTAAAGTTCTGTGATGTAATGAGTTAAACGAAGTACGATCTCCTCACTATTCTTGACTCAATATACTTTATGTTAATGGAGTAACGTCAGAACAAGGACCGGAACATCATACTAAGTGAAAATGAACCCCATCTTTATTTAGAACATGTTGCTAGAAACGGATGCGAAATTATTCAAAACAAGTAGGCTTGTATAACAATAGTAGTGAATATTCCTTTGTTTCTTTTCCGTTAGCTTAGAATGACTGTTAATTAATGACATTTCATTCACAAGAATAAGTATCAATTATAGAATAACTGACATGAAATACCTGTAGACAAACAAACGAAGAACTCTATCAAATGCGTTAAGTGGGATCATATATCTAACAGCACTCTCGAAAATAAGCGATTAAATATGAACTCTAAAGCGAATTAAATTCATCAAAAAATGAAATAAAATTTTATAAGATGATTAACATTATGATTCGCAATATTTTCCGTGAAAAACTGAAAAGAAAAACGAAATGAGGGATCACAGAAGAGTGAATATTCCATTACGTTCTGCCGTTACAAAGACTATGAAATATTCCACTTCAGTTATAATGGAAAATAAATAGTCTTCGAAATAACAAATGTTGGAACTTTTCTTAGTACCTCTACATATCGTTTAGTAGCCACATTGCTCTTTAGTGAGAAGAACATGGATTAATTCAAATCCATCTATGACGTCATGAGAATTTATAAACATTTTTCAACTAAAGGTGAGTTAGTCAAAATAAAACAAAATTAATTTTATTTATAAAAATAATCGAAAAAAATAAATACATTTTATTATAAATGAAATTTTTTTAAATAATGCTAAATTATATAAAATATCCATTACTTACAAAAGACACCAAAATTATTTTTTTATAAATATTAATTTAAATATGAACCTATAAATTCTTCGTAATCTTGCAGAAAAATTCTTCGTGAAGTCAAGTTCACATTCAAACTCACTAATCGTGCAAGCTGTCAATTACAATGAGACTGATTACTACAAACACAAAAGACCGAAGGCTATTCTTCTCTCAACTGATCATAGCTAACACTACTGCCCTCAGAGGGCGAGCTTAATTGCTCACAAATCTCCCATTCCCAAATAACTCTCATTACAGATAAAGGGGAATATGAAAAGCACTTGTGCTTCACCCATCCTGTCAGTAACGTCAATGGTCAATGGTCAATCAAAGGGGTGTGACTGAGTGAATTCGGAATTAGGATATGGAAATCAATCGACCGTGAGATGCGGTGACTGATTCATTCAATCCAATACCCTTGGAGGGTAATGGATGGCAATGCTGTAGCCAGTGGCGCTCTAACTGAGGCTCGGCTATTGCTGTTACCCTCCTGCCATGATCAGAGCTTTAATTGCTCAATAACACCTTATCCCTACACTGTCCTCTACAGATAACGGGGAAGATGAAAAGCATTCTTGCTTCGCCCCTTTAAGCCAGTCCTTATAAGGATAAGGAGTGAATTCGGTTATGTGATTTGATTGATATATAGAGGTAAGACTTTGATTTAGTTGCAATTTAGAAATTGTCCTGATTTCTTAAAAGAAAATACGTCATTAGACTTTAACGGTAGCTATCGCAGAAAAGCTAACTTGTGGAAAACTTTTCCAGTTGCATTCGATATAAAGGAGTGCATTTTGATTGAGATTCACGCAGCGATAAGTGAGGTTTCGCTACTAAATTTTCAGTTTTAGTAATCGACCAACCCCGAATCAAAACCTACTAGTCGTAACTATGACTGACATAGATACCGACGCCCTGATAGAAACACTAGACAAAGGTCTGGCTCTAAGCCTACTCAAAAAATTACTAAAAAAATTCGAAGTGGAATGGCCAGGTTATTTGAACCTGTACTCCACAACGAGAGATGATGAGGAAAGTGAGGATTCTGCTAATACAGAGGAAAAATTGAATTTGGTGGTCTCCAATCCCCCCCCTGGATCAAGGAGAGTCCCACCCGCGGAAAAAACGTAAAACTCAGTCGACAGAACCACATACAGATGAAGGTATGGAGGAAGATGGACACAACTCTGACCCTCCTACTCCACTAAAGAGAAATTGCCTCCAATTATCTTAAGAGAAAAGAATAGGTGGACAGAACTACGGGCCACTATGACTAGTCTACAGATAGCATACACTACTGCAAAGAATTTAGACGATGGTATTAAAATCCAACCTGCCACTATAATGAACTACCGCAGACTCACAAAGGAGCTAGACAATAAAGGTGTACAATATCACACCTTCACCCTTGACTCCGAGAGGAGCCTGAAGGTGGTTCTCCGTGGAGTATCAGACCACATACAAACAGAAGACATAGCCGCCGATCTCTGCTACCAAGACCTACCACCCATCAAGGTCAGTAGAATGACCAGAGCAGACAAAAGTCCGATGCCACTCGTCTTAGTAGAGATTCACCAGGCATATAAAAACATATATGACCTAACTTCAATTTGTGGGCTAAAAATCAGCCCAGAACCGCTAAGGAAAAGAACCTCATCAGGACAGTGCCACAGGTGCCAAAAATATGGTCATGCTCAGAGATTGTGTAAAGCGGAATACAAATGTTTAAAATGCGGAGAGAGCCACCCCACATATACCTGCACTAAGCCAAAATCCACCCCGGCTAAATGTGCAAACTGTGGGGGCCCGCATCCAGCAAACTACAAAGGATGTGTACAACACCCAAAAAACAGACGGTCTGCTTCCTCTACTTATCTACAAAAACCAGCAGCAGTAGCTCCAACTCCTCAACCCTCCAGAGGTCGACAAAACACGATACAAAACCAAATGCCGCAACCAGAAGCCCGGATCGAAGCAAACCTCAATCGGCAGACAAAGTCCTATGCAGAAGTAGTCCGCTCAACAAAGACCACTCAGGAGCAATACAACCCAAATTTAGCAGCAGTCATCACAAACTCCCTTGCAAATATGCTGCAAGATTTCAGCAAATCTAACCCCACATCGGACTCCAGAAAAAGATTTCTGCAAGAAACCAAATCCATCCTAGTAGCTCTCATAAATGCATAAAAATAAAAGCACTCCAGTTTCCCTACAGATCATTGCTTGGAACGCTAATGGACTTAAAAACAAGATTCTGGAACTCCAAGAGTTTGCACAAAGATACAACCCAGACATCATCTTAATAAACGAATCCCACTTAAGACCAGCAGACAACCCCAAAGTTAGAGGATACCTTCTCCACAGAAATGACAGAATAAACTACAGAGGAGGAGGCACCGCCATTTTCATAAAAAACCACATCGATCACCACTCTGTAACCAGCCCCTCAACCAAAAATCTAGAGCTCACAGGAATAGTAGTACCCACTACCTCAACTGGGAAACTAACACTTTATGCAGCTTACAACCCTCCATCAAAGAATCTATTATATTCAGATCTAGATGCCGTCCTAGGCAATAATGATCAAGTCATCATTGCCGGTGATCTAAACGCGAAACACCCGGCATGGAACAGTAAAACTACAAACAGAAATGGCTACACACTCTTTAGCTACTCCAGTTCAAATTATGCAGTGGTGGCAGGCCCTGCAGAACCAGCCTATCACAGTACGTATGGCACAGCTGACATACTTGATATTGCTATATTACAAAATATTAAGCTACAGTATAGCCTAGTCTCTTTAAACGAGCTGACATCTGATCATAACCCAATCCTGCTCCAGCTGGAAAAGCAAGAACAACTGCTGCCTCCTCCCCACTCCTTTATCTTATGGAAAAACTTCCAGAAGTACTATCAGAACACATTGGACCTGTCCCTCACATCAGCTCCATAAAAGAAATTGAAAATGCTGTCAAACGTCTGACTCAGCAAATCACCTCAGCCATAAAGGTTGTCACCTCTACCAAAACCACTTTTAAGCCAAACCGACTTCCAGAAGACATCATGGATCTAATTAGGAACAAACATAAAGCAAGGAAAAGGTACTACAACACCTGTGCACCTCAGGACAAGGGGATTCTCAACAAACTGAACAATGAAGTTAGAGAAGCACTTAAAGCTTATAGGAACAAAACTTGGGAAGCCAAACTAGCCTCTGTATCACCCGGCGATCACTCCATCTGGAACATATTAAGAAGTCTCAGAAACAAAAGCAAATCTCTTCCCCCACTCAAGTCAGACACGGGACTAGTACACACGGACGCAGAAAAAGCTGAAGAGATAGCAAAGAACCTAGAAAAACAGTGTAGCCCTACATATGATAACTTGGACTTCAAACATGTCTATAAAATCCACCTCCATGTCAGACATGCACTGAAAGTCACCGATACCTGCAACAACATACCTCCAAACACCTCACCAGCGGAAATCTATGAAATTCTAAAGAAGCTAAAGAATAAAAAAGCCCCTGGCCCAGATGGCATAACAAATAGAGTAATAAAACTGCTTCCCCGAAGAGCTGTCGTACATCTCACCACCATAATCAACGCCATGTTCCGATTTAACTATTTCCCCAGCTATTGGAAAGTCGCAGATGTAGTCCCAGTGCATAAACCAGGTAAAGATCCACACCTGTCTGAAAGCTATCGACCCATCAGCCTAATCTCAAACTTAGGCAAAATTGCTGAAAAAATCATTCTCTCTAAACTCCACGCCTCAGTAAATGAGTTAAATATCATTCCTGAGGAACAATTTGGATTCAGACAACATCACAGTACTACTCAACAAATTTATAGGATAATTGAGTATATCACCACCGGATACAATTGGCACCAGCACACCGGAGCAGTCTTCCTTGACATAGCGAAAGCTTTTGACAAAATATGGCACTTGGGATTACTACACAAACGCATTTCAGCAGGTATACCATCAAGTATCGTCCACCTAATTAAATCTTACCTCCAGGACAGACACATACAAGTCAAAATAAATGGTACAGTTTCAAGTCAGCGACGGATCTCTGCGGGAGTTCCTCAAGGTTCCTTACTGGCTCCGATCTTATTCTCAATATATATGGCAGACATCCCGCACAACCCAATGTCATCCATCTTAGCACTTTATGCGGATGACACAGCAGTTCTTGCCAGATCTCTACGACCTCATCTTGTCACTAAAAAGTTGCAAGAAAACCTGCTACAACTAGAACATTGGTTCTCCAAATGGAGATTACAAGTGAATCCCCAGAAGAGTGTAGCAATACTTTTCACCAGAAGAATGGCAACTCCCATGGGGGACCTTTATCTTTTCAACACCAAAATCCCCTGGCAAGCAGAAACAAAATATCTTGGAGTAATTCTGGACAAAAGATTAACGTTCAACCCACACACCAAAGCCTTATGTACGAAAGCATCTAAAACTATTGCACAACTTTACCCTCTAATAAATAGAAAAAGTAGATTGAATACCAGAATCAAAGTGCTCCTCTACCTGTTGACGATCCGCCCAATGATGACATATGCCTCTCCAGCCTGGAGCCACACATCCAACTCCAACATCCTCAGACTGCAGAGAGTGCAAAATAGGTGTTTACGCATGATATTGGACACACCGTGGTTTGTAAGGAACGTGCAACTGCATAGAGATACAAACATCCCTTACATCTACTCCTTCCTATTAACTACAGCAGAAAAATTTTTCTCAAAGATCTCTACACACCCCAACGATCTAGTTAAACAAGCAGCAAACTATGAAGAGACTGACCTCTTCAAATACAAGAGGCCAAAAGCCATCCTAAATACTTGCAACAATGACTAATCTCCGTGCCCCCCAGGGCGAGCTCTCAGCTCATAAATCTTTCCTTCAATGCATCCTCCTTATCAGACAACGGGGAATAAAAGCATCTTGCTTCACCCTTCTGGCCAATGATGTTATGTTATGTTATGTCAAAGGGTGTGGTAGGAAAATCAATCGACTATGAGATGCGGTGATGAATACCATTGTAGGGTAATGGATGGCAATGCTGTAGCCAATAAAGTTCTAACTGAGGCTTGGCTATTGCTGTTACCCTCCTGCCATGATCAGAGCTCAATAATACTCCATCCTTACATTGTGCTCTACAGATAACGGGGAATATGAAAAGCATTCTTGCTTCGCCCATCTAGCCAAAAAAAAACATTAATTTTAATAAAGAAATGTGTAGTAATCAAAACAGCACAATTTTGTTTTTACAGGTTCACTTATAGCGATAATATACAAAACAAAAAAAGAAAAAAAACTGCGAGAAATAATTCTCACAATTTTCAAATGAAATTTTTCCCCTTCTGTCTTAAGTCAACAAAATTTCAGATTTCGTGAAACTCCATAAAAATAAAATGCGAAATTGTTATTTATAAGCTGCAAAGCCAAGGCATTGTATTCTTGCGGCAGTTTATTTATATAAATATGGCTTTGATTATTTTGACTAATTCTGACTACAAATGGTTCGATTGAAACCTAAATTAAAACAAAATTTGAGCTGAAATGAAATTTAATTTTTTTTAAGGCCTACGCTTTTTCCCGTATTTCCAAAACCTTTATTAATAATATCGATTTATTTTGAGAAATAAAATAACGCATGATATACAATCTAATACACTAACTGCTCATTTCCCGTACTTATGTGTTCCCTTATGAGATTTGGTACACACTGAGGAAAATCAATATACTGTATTAAAAGTCTGAGGGTAGATACTTTTAAGGAATTGATGGCATCGTCGCTCCATAATATTTGCATTAATCTATATGTTTGTTTACCTTCTTATCGAAAATTTAGCTCACAGATTGTGTACTTTGATCCTGATTCTCGGATATTACAAAATGTCACCCGCGGTTACAGCACACATTGACATTCAACGCTGACTGGGAAGAACTGAAAACCATATATAGTAAACCGCTTTTCTAGAAAATCGCTCACTACACTGTTAAGACTTAGTCTAGACTTCATTGTACGCATGCGTCATCGGAAAAACAAAGTTATTGACGATGTTTTGTGATAAGATTTTATTAAAATATGTGTATTTCGAGTGCTACTGTATACTCTCGTTATCAGCACTAAACACGATTCGTTTTCTTATGGTTCTTTATCCTTCAATTAGTACTAAAACAATAATCATAATAACGAGAAACCATGTAACTGGTGACGAGAGTAAAGTTGCAGATGATAGTAGAAATATAAAAGAACTTGCAATGAGATCTTATCGCAAAATATCGAGACTAAATATATTTTTCTGATGACGCATGCGTACTCTGCAGTTTTCCTGAACGAACACCGCTATGAAATTAGATGTTATTTAAACTGTGTCAAACTGGGAAATTATTTACCTTTTTTTTTTTTTTTTCACGAACTCGGTGATTGCTACACACTCCATTACAATTTACGAGTAATTCAAGCTTAAAGAAATTATGGAGCTTATGAAAATAGGAAAAAAAAAAAAAAACTTTCGCCCGAACATGGACTTGAACCCTGGACTTTGAAGTTAAAAGCTTAACGCTCTACCGACTGAGCTATTCAGAATCAGCAAGTGCTAGTTTTTGTTATCTTATTAAAGAAGTATTAACATCTAGTATTAACGTATTGGTGTTTAAATGTACATATTTATACATAAAAATTCTACTGTTTCATGCAGCTAAAATCATCAAATATCCTTAAAATAACATAGAGACAAAATAAAAGAAACTAATAAAAAAAATACTTCGTATATCTAACAAAAGAAAAAAAATGAAACAAAGCTAAAAATGCATCCTTAGAGAGTGAACATTCGAGTATATAGAAACGAAATGGGATCGCATAACCCAGAGCAACATCCTATTTTCATCTGTATGCATAGAAACGTGAAATATTTACAAAAGAAATAGAATTTTGACGCAATTGAACGTTTTCCCTTCTCGCGATAGAGCAACAAAGAAGGTTGCAATAACTTGAATTTTCAAGATGAATGTGCTCTGTTCTCCGAAAGATGTCGCTTTACCCATCTATGTGTGAATGAACAAATACGTGGAGCTTTTCACACATTATATACGCGCAAATCATCACCAGAGGCGTGTTTAGGTAACTTTCTTCATGAAAATCCAAATGCATTCGGTTGAGAAATTCCCTTGACAACAAAAAATACATATAAAGTAGAAACATATCTGGCGTCAGGGATAACTTCCCTTTATACGATACAAAAGAAAGTCTTTTATGCTTTCTCTATAATAGCTTGTAGATAGGCAATAAGAAGAAGCCTGCATGGCAGGTGGTACATTTGAGTTTGAAGTATGCGAGCTACGTTTTCTTGACGTTACTCGTTCTTCCTTTTAGTTATTTGCATAAAACATGACTACCCAAATAGGATCACACCACAACGTGTAGTAAATATTTATATAATACCCTGCAGGTAGACAGGAAATTATTTTGTGTAACGCAGTCCGTTATTAAACTGTGTGAAGTCTTTTAGGAGCAAATTTTCAAAACGGGCGATTGGAGATTTATCGCAGCGATCTGTAATTGAGTTTCCTACCAACACAAATGTATTCATTCAATCTTTTTAGCCTATCTATCTATCTATTCTTTAAAAAATTTTTTTTTAAAAAGAGGTAAATAAATGCATGTTAGGCGTTTGTTACGATTTATGACTTTTATTTATTTAAGCCTTGCTGTAGCAGACATTACAATGAGGTTCAACCTATTCTACACACGGAGGATTCCAAAAGAAGTGCAACAGTGGTGATCCAGGTGAAGGGATGTCGTGTGCATGGAGTTCTATTTTTGATTTTTGAAAATTATTATTCTAGACAACCAGACAATGGCGATAAAAACTGTTCTAAAAACGATCTACATGGCTAAAAAGTAATTTGACTTTTTTAGTGACATCATCACCCACGAAAGGTTGGAAAGCGATAGCAATTTAGTATTGTAGGTGGATTAAAGGTTAGATAGCTAAGAAGCTTTCTGTACATACCAAATAAAGGTTTTTTCTCGATTTTTTGGGTACTCAAAAGATCTAAAATAATAATAACATTTACTAGTATCCTTGCTATAACTTTAATTGAAATTAAAATTTATTAAGACCGAAAAAGTGGTACAAATGATCACCAACATTATAAATATCTATTATATGTGGCTATTAACCTTCAGAGTAAAAACAGAATGTTGATATTTAAAAAAGAAAAAAAAAGAATATTAAAAATATTAAAAAATATTAAATTTTTTAATGTTTTATAATTACATTTTTAAAATATCTAAAAAGGCCTGTGTAGCCTTTTCAAAATGACGTTCGTATCCAAAGCGCTATGCCGCCCAAAGAAAGCCCATTCTAAGTTCGATTATAGTCACAACTACAAAAACGTTTTCAAGGCCTTATTGAACCTGTTCCCGAGTTAATCTCTCTCTCCTGGAAAAATAGATTTTTCTTCTGAAAATTCTGGTTTTTCACCCCATAAACTCAATCGATTTTAGAACACACTATTTCAGAAATAATGTATAGCATTGGGATTAGGGACCACGACATGGCGACGGTTGTCTGCTATACTCTCCTCTCTAGATATAAATTAAAATCACTGATAATCTTGGGCCAGCTCTTCTGTGATTGGCTAAGAGCAGGGTCTAACGCCGACTAGTGTTCAAAGTTTATTAGGGCTAAATGACTTCACTTTTAGCCCAAATAAACTCCCTTTAGAGAATAAAAGACGTTAATAGATTGCTATATTATTTTATTTATTTAAAACAGGTACATTTGTTATTTAAAATAATAATTAAATAGAAGAATGATTTCAATTTTTAAATTCCTTAAACTTTTAAACAATAAAATAACTATAACTAAGATGAAAAGCCAAACGGCTATTTTTCTGGCGAGGTTGATAAGTTAAGGGGATAAAAATCCCTTATTGTTTTTCAGCCAGTAAGCGAAACTAAGATCGTAAACTACGATCTGAACGTTTCATGCCGACGAACTGTCGGCGGATCCAAGCGTAAGTGACCACTTGGTAGTGCCACACCAAGGCAACTCGTTGCAAAGGTGGAGCAAGATCCCTCACTATTCTTGATATTTTCTCATAATGTAAAAACACACAGCTCCTAGGAGATGTAGTACTGCTTTACATTATGAGGAGAGGTCACTACCCGTCGGCATGAAACGTTCAGATCGTAGTTTTCGATCTTAGTTTCGCTTACTAGCTAAAAAACAATAAGGGATTTTTATCCCCTAAACTTATCAACCTCTCCAGAAAAATAGCCGTTTGGCTTTTCATCTTAGTTATAATATAATATAATGACACACCTTTCTCGCATTCGTATAGCAAAAGTATGTAAGTTCTTTTCACTTAACTGTGATATTCTAGATCTTAGTCCTTTTTAGGACTTCCAGGGTAACAAATGGCAATGCTGTAGCCCATGAAGTTTTAACTGAGGCTCGGCTAGCTATTGCCGTTACCCAGCCATGACTACAGCTTTTTAGCTCGATAACACCCCATCCACACAGATTTTCTTCATTCAGATGACGGGATAAAGAGTCAAGGACTCAGTCCATCGCCCAGTTCTTTTAAGAACTTTAAGAACTCTGATATTCTATATTCTATCTATATTCTATCCCCGTGTGGTTGCCGGGATAAGAATAGTAGCTAATGCAAGTCGTACGAAGCGACTAAAATTGGTACCCTTGGAGGGTAATGGATGGCAATGCTGTAGCCAATGAAGTTCTGAGGCTCGTCTATTGCTGTTACCCTCCTGCCATGATCAGAGCTTTATAGCTCAATAACACCTTTTCCTTACACTGTCCTCTACATACAACGGGGAATATGAAAAGCAATAAATATTGCTTCGCCCCTTTAAGCCAGTCCTTATAAGGACATATTCTAGATCCAAAGACACCTGGTCAGTTAAATTGTTATTTTTACGAGCGCATATAAGAAAAGTTTATTTCAAAGTTTTTTTTTTTTTTAGAACAGGTGTAAGGAGATGATGTTTTACAGACCTTTTAGCCACAACCTCTGGGTTATACAGCTAAACGGTTTGACTGAAGCCTCTTTTTACCTACTACTATCCTACTCTACCTTTCTTTAACCTCCCCTATTACTACCTGCTGACCCTCAGCAATCTTTATACTCCAAAGGCCGATGATGAAAGACATTAACTCCCATTCTAGCTATTCACTGATGAGACCTCAAAAAAGGTTGAAACCGGTCTGGGTAGTGACCTCTCCTCGTAATGTAAAGCAGTACTACATCTCCTACGAGCTGTGTGTTTTTACATTATGAGAAAATATCAAGGACAGTTAGGGAGCTTGCTCCACCTTTGCATCGAGTTGCCTTGGTGTTGCACTACCAAGTGGTCACTTACGCTTGGATCCGCCGACAGTTCGTCCGCATGAAACGTTCAGATCGTAGTTTTCGATCTTAGTTTCGCTTACTGGCTGAAAAACAATAAGGGATTTTTATCCATTTAACTTAATAAAATAACTATTTGGAAACTGTAATTAAAAAATTAGAATCTGTATATTTTCACTTTTGTTATCATTCTTTCAAATCCTCAGTCATGTATCATAAAATTCTGAGAAATATTTCTTCCGGGTTTTATTTTTTTAATTTCATCTCAGGACAAGCAAGTTTGAAACGTAAAACACGCGAAAACTTATGAGTAAGGTATGCGATATAACAAATCTGGTCACTTGTTTCAATAAGTTTGGAATTTAGGGTAAGGGTATAGCTGGAGTTTTACATCCAAATATGACTAATCAGAGAACACAGAAAATATTTCGGTTGTCATTTGCAAGTTACAGATGGCTCAGATCATCTCTACTATTCATTTCGTTCTCTGGCATTTAGCTGTTAATCGAATATTAATTTTAGATTCCGCATCTGTTTGGGTTCAGTTGTTTGCGTGATCACATTTGTTGGGTTGAATATTCATCCTGAAAGTCAGATTGAAAAGTAACTAGAGTAATATTAGAGCAGAGAGAGAGAGAGAGAGAGAGAGAGAGAGAGAGAGAATAGTATACTCTGATTAATAAGATAATGTTAGAAATAGAATCTCCGCTCTGTGTACTCACCAACCGACAGAAAGACAATATTAATTAAGAAGTAGGTTGTTATATTTCCTGACGAAAAAAAAAATAGACAGAAAGAATTTGTAACAACGCGTTTTGATCTAAAACAAAGCACGATAATGTTACATAAGATAAAAGTGAAGAAAAGAGACAAAAGTGTTGGATCTTCACAAAGTATCCCGTTACCAAAAAGAAACCAGAAGAGTCAACGATAAAAGAAACTGATAGAATGCTATTTCTACGAAGTAAGAAAGTTACTCAAGTGACTTGTTGGTGCCCTAGGCTCCTACTAAGGCGAAAAAAGATTGCAGTATTCCCTGTAGAATATAACTAAACCCAAACTCTATCTGCAGTGCTTATATTGTAGAGAACTGATAGCCAGTGTGGAGATGTGCTTGGAAACTTAAGCAGCCTAGAAGCAAAGCAACGTTGGTTACCAACTACATGCAGCTAGTATCACTTACATGTATCCATACATTATGTAGTCACATGTATAAAATTCTTGTATAATGCATGTCACTCGGTGTTGCTCTCTCTTGCTAGTGGATATATCTTGCTAGTGGATACACTTCATACATCTTCATATATCACCTAATAGAAGTCTACGTCTGCTTGAGGATTGTAAAGCATTTCTTTTTTATTTGAGTGAATAGAAATAGTCATAAATAGTAGATAAGATGAACGTAGTTTCATTTCTCCGCTATACCTCGGGAGCATTAAATCAAACAAGGGAAATTTGTACCATATATTACAGTTAGACGATTTCCCTAGTCATCTCCAGTCCCATTCTCTTCCATCATATGGAAATAGTTCCATAAAATTCTTGCTGCTTCTGATTTTGTAACCTTTTCCACTAAAGACACTTGACCCACCGGGGAACCGTCTGACTTTTCAGTTAGCCAACCACATCATCATTTGCTGCTATGCTCTGTGCACAAAACCTTTTAAAATGGTTAGTAGACTAATATGTTTGACTTTCCATATCCAAGCAACCCCATCGTTGACATCTGATGCCCGCGATGAGATTTTAATGTTCAGTTCAATGCTGCCTTTTAACTATTATACTCTGAGGTAGATTATTTTTAAAGATGGATTTGGTATTTATTTATTTGATTCTGCAGTAATAGCAGGAAAGAAGCTAGGGTGTGCAGGCAATATTTTGCTTCAGAAAGATTTTTAAACATTTTTTTTACTATGTTACGAGATATTATTTACAGAATGCAACGGTCGATCGACCATTAAATAGTAACTCCTTTAGTGACCACCCCTAATTTAAGTCTGATGTGTGTGTGTGTGTGTGTGTGTGTGTGTGTGTGTGTGTGTGTGTGTGTGTGTGTGTGTGTGTGTGTGTGTGTGTGTGTGTGTGTGTGTGTGTGTGTGTGCAGTGCTCTTTTAGTTTTATTGATGCATTTGGTTTACGACTTTATTTGGCTTTTAGTTTACCACTTGAATTGGCTTTAAAATAACTAAACCGTTATTTTAAAGCCAATTCAACTTCCTTGCTGCTACTCAATGGCGAAAAGGAGTTCATCGTGGAATTGATCCAAATTTTTCTTTGATCTAAATCTATACCTGAAACTAAAGTTTGTCGATAGTTATACAATCAGTGAGATCTCTTTCATCATTATTGTAATATTACCAAGAACATTGTGCGATACCATGCGTGCGTGATTTGGACGTAATACGGATGGGAGCGTTAATCTATTTAGTAACACCTCACTTTCAAATATCTGCTTAATGTGTTATGCTCAACAGGCTATCACAACCATGGCTGCATGTAAACCTAGTTACTGCTCGATCCAGCGGTTAACTTGATCGGCATATCACCTTCTATGGCTGTCGACTGCAATGCATTATAGAGCCGTATTCTCTGAAAGATCCAAGTTTCTGATAACAGACTCTGATAACGAGCTAATTCACCTTAAGTTGAAAAGCCTAAACGTTCTTCTACAAAATATTTATTCAATTTTACTACTTAAAATGTTACTACTTAAAAGCTTCTATAGATCGGTCTATATCATTTGAATAAATATTTTATCGTTCAAAAATGAGGAGTAAAATAGCTCTTCATTTCTTGGGAATTAAAATTCTTTGCTCTTTGGATTGGAGTATGGAGAATTCCAGTGATAAATGCCTTGAGCGATAAATGTATTTTACTAGTATAAATGTATTAAAAGCAAAATTTTCTATAAAATTCTATTAATAATCCATCATGGTTTTTATGTTGAATTTCTGTTATTTTTCTATTGTTTGATTCTTTTTCGAAATTTTGATAAGTTAAAAGCCATTTCTTTTTTTTTGTTGTTTATTTTTAAGTTATGATTTCGAGTGAGCTAACATGTTGCATTTATTTTCTCTCTCTCTCTCTCTCTCTCTCTCTCTCCCTCCAACCAATAGGCTGCGGATCCGAATTCTAGAATAGGGATAGATGTTTGTGATTATCTTTAAGGTGGGAGATGATTTCAATGCCAGTGTAAAAGTAATAAAAAAATAAGGTTAAAAAATCCTTATCCCACTCACGTTACTAATATAATAAGTTTACAACCTTTATAACCTCAGGAAATTCAAATTCCTGAGGTTAAAATTAAAAAAAAATCTAATATTTATTTCCATAAATAAAACCCATACAAACCAAATAAATAAGCACTGGATTATTTTATATTAATAAACATTAAAAGGAATACTAAATATTACTTTACTTGTATTTATTTTGGCCTTGGGCAACTTTCAAGAATGCGATGTTTCTATTGGATTTAAATATACAGAGCTTCCGTTGAAATCCTGTCAGCACAACTCTAAACCAATAAAATGTCAATATTGCTAATATAATATAAATGTAATTAAAGTTACTAAAACTTGGTAACAAAAAAAAACAAACAAACATACTTTGAATTGCCACGCTATTACGCATGCGTAAGAAATGTACATCCACAACAGATGCTAAAATAGAATTTGTGAACTTGTATTAATTCATAATCGCGGTTGGATAAAAGGGGGATAACCATGCATTTAGTTCCAGTGAACCGATCAGCAGTGATACGAATTCATTACAGTGATAAGAAACATTTCATGAAGAAAATACAAATAAAAAATTTGTCATGCCGGAGAAAGTGAAGCCAGATCTCCGCATCATAGAGATAGAGTTTGAAAGCCGGAGTGTACGGCTCAAAAGAACACGGTTGGCAAATCTAAACCTAAAAATGATAAATTACTACAATGAACAAAAAAAAGGATACTAGGATAGATGCTTTTGTGATTTGAAGTTATAGAAGAGTATGAAGAATTTGTAGATTCCAAAGAAGAATGATTAAGTGTTATGGGTATAAAAACGGAAATAATAGGCAGAATATAAAAAAGAAACGCATCATAAATGGGTCATATTGTGAAGCATGAAAGTCTTCAAAAAGATATAAGGGACGAGAACTCTTGAGACACTCATAATCCAAAAACAGGGCATTTTACATGGTTGTTTAAGAACACTAACAAGAAGGGGTTAGAGAAGTTATTGTTCTCCTTTATAAGGCCACATCTGGACTATTGTGCACAGATCTGGACACCCGGATTCGGTGGAGATGAAGTGGTGGGGAGGATCCAGAGACGAGTGACAAAGACTGTAGCAGGTCTATGGAATGATCGCTATGAAATTGGTTGATGATCTGTGGGTTTCAAAAAACCAACAAGGGAAAACGAGAGGACATCAGAGAAGCATATAAGTTATTAAAGGGGTTTTATAAGACTGACACAGAAGACTTTTTTTCAGTATGTAGCAGGGAAAGGGGGGGGAGAGAGAAAGAGAGAGAGTACGAGGGATCAACCATGGAAATTATGTAAGAGTGTGGCAAAAGTTTCAGGACTAGATTTTTTTGCTTGGAGTGTGGTGAATGGGTTGTCAGAGGTAGCTGCGAGTGCTTCGTCAGTGAATGAGTTTAAGCAGAGGTATGACAGGTATCGTGTGATTAATAAATCTCCCGCATTGTGTCTTCTGCCTTCATAGCTATATCTGTATAATAACAATAAGAACTAATTGGGCCTGAGAATCTCTCTATTGTCCATTCTTAGATGTCCATTTTCATCTGCGTTGTTTTATATCATCGGTCATATCCTTATTTTTTACTCAATCAGCTTATATGAGTCATCATTTGTTATACAATGGAGCCCAAAATATAATAAATTACATTATAT
Organism: Typopeltis vanoorti; assembly: GCF_054136105.1. NCBI lineage: Eukaryota > Metazoa > Arthropoda > Arachnida > Uropygi > Thelyphonidae > Typopeltis > Typopeltis vanoorti. The sequence continues at coordinate 62,145,022 of NC_143571.1, read as the reverse complement.
CATAATATAATTTATCTGTTTTTTTTTTTGGCTAGATGGGTGAAGCAAAAATGCTTTTCATATTCCCCGTTATCTGTAAAGAAAATGTATGGATAGAGTAATATAGTGCTATAGACTCTGATCATGGCACGAGGGTAACAGCCTTCATTGGCTACAGCATTGTCATCTATTACCCTCCCTGGGTACCCATTTTAGTCGCTTTGTATGACATGCATGGGCTGGTATGTATGTAAAGCCTTTTCTAAAAAGTTTCGGACCACTCCTCACGAGTGTCCGAAAGATCGTCCAACTCACCGTTGGTACCACTCAGTGACGGGCTCCCCCCCCACCACTGAGCAGAACTGCTCATATTCCAGGGAAAAGCATCCACCGACAAGGTCCCTCACAGGCCACGCCGGAGAACACTCTCCCCAGAGACTCAAAATGCTCTTTCAGGGAAAACCCACTGAAATATAAGCACCCCCCCACCTCACAGGGAACATAATTCCGGAAGAAACCTAAGAGAGCGAAACTCGAAACTCTGCGTCCCATTTTTAGTGGCTTCTTACGACATGCATAGGCTACAATGGCGCTATTCTTATTCTGACCACCACCACACGAGGTCATTTATCTGAGCTATTGAGCTATTAGAGCTCTGATCATGGCAGGAGGGTAACAGCAATAGCCGAGCCTCAGTTAGAACTTCATTGGCTACAGCATTGCCATCCATTACCCTCCAAGGGTATTAATCACCGCATCAAAAATCTCATTTATCTGTTTCTCTTCACATCGATTTTAAAGAACACATAATATATAAAACAAAAAGTGTATTATTCATTATTTTATTTTTTTTAATATTTTGATATTATTTAAAATTTACTTTAACAAAGACATTAATTTTTTTTTATCTTTACATATTATTATATATCAGGATTTAAAAATCTTTCAAGTTATTGTTCAAATGCGCATGTAACAGTCTTTAACATTACCACACTAGTGCAAGACAGATATCTACCAATAACATCAATTAATATTTTTCATGTTTTCACACTATTCCACTATTGACTTGAGAGTACCTCATCCAAAAAGTGAATATTATTACAGAAGAACGTTGTGTTTTCCTCTGTGACACGATAAACGAGCTAAGTTTCCACGAATGAATTTTATCTTCTGGTATTCAAGTGCAATTTCAGTTCCTTCTCGAATAAAGCAGCATTCTGAAAACTTAGAATAAAGAAAAGAAAAGAAAAAGAGCGGAATTTTATTGATAATCTATAGAAGAGTCCTTAATTAGGGTTCGGAGAGGAAAGAATGCTAGTAAACCAAGCAGCGTTTAATGAGTTGCTTGTATTACTCATCGATTACATACCCCAGCCTAATTTGGATGTGTATTAGAGGGAAGGGAAAGTGGAACTTCGAAAGGCCACAAGGCACCAAAATATCAGCGAAGAATGCAAACAATTCAACACTTCATGTTATTGACCTCATTGTTATGCTTAATTGCAGAAGATTAACCTTAATTTCTTGGCTGTGATACAAGAAACTCAAACATTCTCTCTCTCTCTCTCTCTCTCTCTCTCTCTCTCTCTCTCTCTCTCTCTCGCTACCTCCGGATTTCACAGTTGGGATTACGCACTCTAGTAAGAGGCGTTCACGGAGTATCCACCACATTCACAGCCGTCCATTGCTCGGTAGAGGGAATAGCTTTCTTTGTTGCTCTATAACTCAGCTTTCCAAGCTTCCTAGTCCCACTGCACACGCTCTTTGCACTGAAGACGACTTTGCATGTCAGCCAATGAAGGGCGATTTTTACATATTATCTTTCGTAGCATCCTACGATTCCATTCACGGTCGCATTCGGTGAGTGTGGTGGCTTGTCCACTGTGGATAGCACTTGCAGCTGATTCCTGCGATTTCGTCTCAGTATGGTATCACTGATTGTTGCCCTCGGATGGCTCAATTTATCGAACAGATAAGCTTGCTAACTGGTATCCTATCACAACGCTTCGTTCAAACTCTGTCAGTTGCACTCACTTGGGATCATAGTAGTCCTCCAATTTATACCGGCCACGAACACATGACTCGTTACATAGCACGATGCACCTACCAATATACACTATCTACCAATAATTGTCCGGATATCCTTGTTATTTGAAGTTATGGAACATTCCAGGTCTGTCAATAAGAAGCAATATTTCATTGTAGCAGTTTAATACATGGGTATGGAAAAACGACATGAACTCAATGACTTCGAGAGAGGTGTCATCATGAGCTGTCACGTTGGTCGCATGTCCCTACATGCCTCTGCTGGAGCATCCAAAATCAACATGTCTTGGCGATATAATCAAGAAACGGAGACGTTCTGGCATCACTAGTGCAGGGAAACACCCAGATCGGCCGCCGAAAATGACTCACAGGGACAGGAGTGTGTTAAAACGAGTGGCACGCAAAAACCGGCTACAATCAGCACAGACCATCCGTGATGAGTTCCAGAGAGCCAGTAACACCACGGTGAGCACTAATACTCTACGAAAAGAACTCCATTTACTGGGTTTCCATGGAAGAGCAGCGGCACGCAAGCCGAACATCACAACAACGAACAAGGCGGCTCGTCTGGCCTGGTTCAAAGAGCGTGTGAACTGGACAATTGCCCAGTGGAAGAACTGCACTCTGGAGCGATGAATCAAGGTTCACCTGTTTCCAGTCTGATGGCAGGGTGTGGGTGTGGAGGTGAACGCTTGTTACCACAGTGTGTTGTGCCCACAGTAAAGTTTGGTGGTGAAGAAGTAATAGTGTGGGGTGCATTCGGCTGGTTAGAAGCGGGACCACTAGTCTTTGTCCGTGGTTCCATGAAGGCAGCTCAGTACCTTGATATTCTGGATAATTAGGTGCTACTTACACTGTGGAGTTTTTATGGAACAGACGCATGTTATTAACAAGACGACAATGCGACAAAGTTGCAACTGTTGTGGAATGGTATGAAGAGATGGGTGTTAATGACTGTCCTAGCCTACGCAGAGTCCTGACCTCAATCCCATTGAACACCTGTGGAACGTGGAGCTGCGATTGAGGTTCAGAACAGCACGTCCTCGTCTGTCGCTTAACTTAGTGCTGCTTTGATGGAGACATGGAGACAAATCCCACCTGATGTCTGCCGCACATTGGTGGAAAGCTTTCCTTAAAGGATGCAGGAGGTGATCAAAGCCAAAAGTGGACATACCTGATATTAGGGTACGCGTAAATTGCTAAAGTGTCCGGGACAATCATTGGTAGATAGTGTTAGTGTATGTTGTCTATTTCTCAAACTCCTGCATTTTGTTTTTATCTCTATCATTTGTTCCCTTTCGCTTTCCTTGAAATTATCAGACGTTCTCTCTCTCTCTCTCTCTCTCTCTCTCTCTCCTCTTGTTGTTTCCTCTTCTGTGTTCATTATTTCTATCAATCTTACAATGTTTTATTACATTTTTTTTTCTCTCTCTCTCTTTCGGGAATCTATTCTCATAGATAAAACGAAAATTGATTTTTATTATTTTATGGCTGTATTATCCAATGTGATAGAATGGTAGTAATGTCCAGAGGCGAAGCTGGAGGGAGGGCGGAGGGGAAGTCTGTCCTGGGCGGAACTTTGAACCATTTTGGACTTTTGCCGTTAATTCTTCAATACAGTCTCGAGAACTCATTTCCAAATATTGTAATACTACTGCGAATTTTCCTCACAATTGCTGTAAGTGTTGCTAGTTGTGAGATCAGTTTTTCTAAATAAAATTGATTAAGAATTACCTACGTTATTATGAAATAAACTTCGACAATGTCAACGACGATTTTGCTAACAGAAAAGCAAGAAAAATAAAATTTTAGAATGTTGAAATTAAAGTTTTACTTCAAAATAAACATAATGTTTTAATTTATTTCCCTATACGTCGTTTTGACTATTTGTAGTATTTTGGTGTGTATTGAGAGGGGCAGCAAACTCAGGGACCTCCCCGGGCGGCAAAAGCTATAGCTACACCACTGGTAATGTTACTACCTCGAGGATTATAACTGCTTAAGATAGACTTATTTAGTCAGTAATCAAAGTCAGGTTTTAACTATTGAACTGCCAGTTACCTTAATTTTCAAACAGCCATGTTTCTTTATCATAGCATAAAGTCAGGTAAACGCCATGAGTGACTTAGGTTACTTAAAATTCGAAAAGATTTATTTATTTTATTTGATCATAGGTTTTACAATTTTTCGTGTGTGAAAATGATATAAACAAGATCAAGTGTATAAATTCCATTTCAATATCTTAAATATTCTCTTAATAATAACTTACTTTTATTTTTCGAATAGGAGTTATGTTTATCGCAAGGGAATGAGCTGGAGAGAGAGAGAGAGAGAGAGAGAGAGAGAGAGAGAGAGAGAGAGTCTGGTAAACACCACCAAATAAATTATGAAAAGAAAGAAGACAAAAATAAAGTGCAAGTGAGTTGGTCAGAGACGCAAACACAGGAAAACCACACGGCGAACATACGACCGACATCTCGCAAAGAAATAAGAAAGAAAAACACCAAAGCCTCAAACCCACACAACACAACACAATCGCGAAGCCCTCAGAAGGGGGGGGGGTGAATGTACATCGCATAACACCGTGTGTCAAGTCGCATGTACGAAGGCAAAAAGCAAACTTTGGACGGAGGCATATCGACATTGCCGAAAGCAGTTTTCCACAAAACCGATAACCACAGCTGTCACATCAGTCACCAAATTCGGAGCACAATATCGACTTTCTGCTGCTGCTGACCCCTGGTGGGTGGCGGATGTCACACAGCTGGCTTACGTGAAGAAGTCAATCAAGCTGTTGCGAACAGCAAAAGTCGTTTTACGATAATATCTCACGTTATGAGTATAATTACCGACAGAGGTCGCTGCTTCGTGAATGGGAGCAAAGAATATTATTTACCTACATCACTGACCTTCAAATACTGTCGTTTCACGTAATAGATGTCTAGTAGATGTTAGGCCTAACTTCACTAGTGAATAAATTTTTCTTGTGCGTAATATTTAAAGCATTTTATCCTTCAATCTTCTAGCGTGGAAGGTCACTGTCTTCTACCTAGAGAAGGAATATCTACCAACTCTGTGACGAAATCCTTTATCTATTATAATGCGTGTGAAAATTGTGTGTAAACACGTGCTTTTAAGTATTTCCATTTTCTGTGTTGCTGAAAATATGTTGGAATGTGAAAAAAGTAAAGCTCTTCACACTAGAAGAGGCCGATACTCTCTCTCTCTCTCTCTCTCTCTCTCTCTCTCTCTCTAAGTATTTCGTGCTTTACTTCAGTATCATATTAATACCTCATCTTGTATGAAAAGAGCCGTGCGTGGCCCATCTGTTGCAGTTCTACAGTTCCTGTGTTTACTAAGGACAACTTCTAATATCGTTAAAGGGGTGAGTGTGCTTGGACCATATGCTGTAGAGTCTTCAAAATCTCACGGGAAAAAAGCTACCGTCAAACACACTTAAACATCCTGCAATTCTATGGAAAGTGCTACATGGGAATTCGTTTTCCTTGTGCATTTGGCATATGCAGTTTCAGACACTATTAACTACACATGCGCAAATACTGGATTGTTCTTTCATAGCACAAAACCCTTGAAAACTTCTACAACATAATGACAGTAAAGGTTTAGTGTTCGTATAGGAATGACGCTATTGTAAACTTATGTTACTGCAGCTATTCTATAGTTATACGAATGTCTTCTATAGCTATCAGGACAAAACAGGGATTTTAGAAAATCACAGGGGGATTGTTAGGCTCAACCCAAACTATAATGCTGCATCCAAAATACGGTTGACGTTACTGGTTTTAAGGGTGACGCATTGTGCTTTTCATATTCTCCACTATCTGAAAGGGATACAGTGGGAGGAAAATTTATGAGCAGTTTGTTCGCCCTGAAAGGGCATGGAATTATACATCGTTACAGGAAATTTAAATGGCTTTTGGTCTTTTGTATTTGAATAGATCTGTTTCATCGTAGTTTACAGTTGCTGAACCAGTTCATTGGGATATGCAGAAGTTTTTAGGAAGAACTTTGTTTGTAAAGATTGCAAGAAAGAGTAGATATAAGGGATATTTGTGCCTCGATGAAGTTGGATATATCTGATAAACCATGGAGCGTTTAGAATCATTCGTAAATATTTGTTTTGCACACGTTGAAATTTGAGAATACTGTATTAGTATTGGAGGTATAGTACCAGGCTGGAATCCAAAATAATTCAAACGTAACTTGGAACTTGGAACTTCTTTGTGAGATGGACCGAGTCCTTGACTCTTTATCCCTTCATCTGATTTTAGCTTCTGTATGAGAGGATTATTGTGGGTAAATTACCCACTCATTGTGAGCATTGTAAGCTGTATTAGCTTTATCTTACGATGGAGGATTTTGGTTTTTTATGTTTGAAATGATCTGAGGGCTTGTAGTCTGCTGCCTGTTGAATTAGCTGATTTGGGTGATTATCTGTGTCTGTAAAGAATTTTTCTGCAATGCCTGTCATGTAGGTCTTGATATCTGGAAGGTTGGCGTCCTGGTGTAACTGGAGGTTTCTCATGAACCAAGGGGCATTAAAAGCCATTCTCAGGCATTTGTTCTGGATCGTCTGTAATCTGTTGATGTTGCTTTGTTGATGATGCGTAAGTGAGTTGTGGTCTTATTACCGATTTATAGAAGAGGATTTTGTTATTTATGTTTAGGAAACTCTTTCTATTCAAAAGTGGATATAGCTGTGCTATTGTCTGACTTGCTTTGGTGGAGATACTATTTATGTGTGTCTTGAAATTCAGGCGTTTGTCATGATGAACTCCTAGATATTTGGTAGAGTTGTGCCAAGGGATGATTTTTTCAAACATTTGTATGCTTGTGTTCGGTTCTGCTTTACGCCTGGTGAAAAGTACTGCAGAGCTTTTTCCTGGATTAATGGCAATGCGCCATTTGGTGTACCAGTCATCTAATTCGTTGACTACTCTCTGTAGCTTGTTTGTGGCCAAATGTTGACGGAGGGATCTGGCTATGATAATTGTGTCGTCGGCATAGAGAGCTGTGATGGATGGGGACAACTTGGGGAGATCCGCCATCTATATGGAGAAGAGTAGGGGAGCTAGCAGAGAGCCTTGTGGGACTCCTGCCTTGACTCTCCTTTCTGTGGATCTGATTCCATTCAGTTTTATTTTAAATTTTCTGTTACTGAGATATGATTTGATAAGTAGAACAAGTTGTATTGGGATTCCTACTTGGTGTAGCTTAAAAATTAGACCATGATGCCAAATTCTATCAAATGCTTGTGTTATGTCCAAGAAGACTGCGCCAGAATGTTGGTGCCATTCATATCCTTGGGTGATGTATTCAATGATTCTGTAAATTTGGAGGGTCGTAGAATGCTGTTTTCTGAATCCGAATTGCTCGTCTTGTATGATTTGGTTGTTATCTGTTGCTTCTTGAATCCGTGTTAGTATAGCGCATTCGGCTATCTTGCCTACACATGATAGAAGGCTGATAAGCCGATAGTTCTGTGAGAATTGTGCATTTTTTCTCAGGTTTTGGAATTAGGAAGACATGCAAGCTTCCATCGCTCTGGGAAATAATTAAGCCGAAGGATGGCATTGGTGATGGCTACCAGATGTAAAACCCCTTTACGTGGGAGTAGCTTGAGCACCTTGTTCCTTATACCATCTGGACACGGAGCCTTTTTTGTTGTTTAGTTTTCTTATGATGTCATATATTTCTGTTGGTGACACGGATTTGTTGTTGGATTGGAGTGAAGCATTTTGAGTTATTTTACACACTTGGGTGTTGATTTTTCTTATGAAGCTTAAATCTACATTGGCATAATTGGGACTGCATTGTCTTTCTAAGCTGTCTGCAAATGCTTCTACCTTTTTCTCATCACTGTAGGCGACTCTATATTCTCCTTAGATTGGGGTAAAAGTGTTACGTTTTGAACGAAGTGATCTCATCATTCTCCACAATGATTGATCCTCTGTGTTTAATTGGTGTATTTTGTTATTCCAGAGTTCGTTACGGTGATCCTTTAGGGCATACCGCACCTGGTTTGTAGCTCTGTTAACTGCCTGCTTATCTGCGGGATCAGTGTTCTGTGCTATTTTCTTCTTAACCTATTTTTCTTTCGGATAAGACATTTTATGTTCTCTGGGAGTTTATTTGGTGGTGCGCATTTGGTTGTATGTGTTACCTGTGATACTGCTGTTAGTACTTGCTTTTCAAAGGTTTTTACTGCTTTTTCTATGTCTTCAGTGGATATTATATGTGGTACTGGGCCATGAATTTCCTGGGAGACAAGGGAAGTTATTTCCAGTTTATAAAGATGGAGGTATTTTCTGTTAAATCTTGTGTGGTGCCTAGTTGCAATATGATGGGGTTGTGTTCAGAACTTAATTCGTTCACTGCATGTATTTGATAGCTGTGCGCTATCGAGTACATCAGGACGTCCGGTTGCTCCGTAGTGTGTGGGTTCTGTGGGTTCTATTGCTGCTATGTTTCGTGAAGTAGTATACGAGTTGAGTATTCTTCCGTTGATATTTGAGTTTCTGCTATTCCAGGCTGACTATTTTGCATTAAAATCTCCAGCTAGGATTACTGCTTTACCAGCATTTAGTATTTCGTCCCGATCTGCTTCTAGGAGATTTTTATTTGGGGGGATGTATGCTGCAAATACCATGACACTGCTTGTGTTCTCCATGTGTATTTCAATTCCTGTTGTTTCCATGTGTTCTGCTTGAGGTGTGGCGATTGCGTTGTGTTTTATACTTCTTTTAATGAAGATGGCAGTTCCTCCTCCTCTTGCATAGGTTCCGTCTGTGCGGTACATGGTGTAGTTGTTGATTCTTGTCTTGTCAGATGGACGCAGGTGTGTTTCATTTACTAAGATGATGTCCGCTTGGGTTTCTGCCGCGAATTCCTGTAGTTCTATTGCTTTGTTGGGTAGTCCGTTAGCATTCCAGCTGATGATCTGTAGAGAGTTGGATTTTATTTTGCTTTTATCCATTAAGGATTGCAGAGAATAAAATCTGTGCGTGTTTTGGAATGATGTCCTTGGCCTCTTTTGTTGGGTCAGTTTGTCGGAGTTCTGCAAGCATCTCTCCTATGCAGCTTGTTATGTTGAGTAGATTGGTCTTGCTGGTTTGCTGTGGATGGTTTGTTTTGGGTTTGGAGTCTTGTTGTTGGGTTGGTCTTGCAACTTCTGCAGATGTTCTTCCGTTTGTTGTGGAGGCTGTGATTTGTTGGGTGGGTCTGCTTTCTTGTATGGGCTTGATGCTTTGGGGTTGTATCTTCTGGTTTTGGGGATGTGCTGTACGTCCTCTGTAGTTGGCTGGGTGTGGGTACTCGCAGTTAGCACATTTCGCTGACTGGGTGCGTGATTTCTTGCATTCTAGTGTGGCGTGTTTTCCTCCACATTTCACAGATCGGAATTCTGCTTTGCAGTATCGCTGTGCATGACCGAACTTCTGACATCTGTGACATTGTGTTGTTGTGGATTTGCGTCTCAGAGATTCTACTTTTATAATTAGGTCGCAGATGGTTTGGAGGTCGTATATATATTTCTGGTCTTTTGAGATTTCGACTAGGATCAAGGGGTAGGGAGTCTTGTCTGCTCTGTGCATTCGGCTTACCTTAATGGGGTTACATCCTTTGTTATATAGGTCTGTGGTGACTTCTTCTGTTGATATTGTTTCTGTGATTCCTCTTAGTACTACTTTCAGATGTTTGTCACTGTTGAGTTGGAATTTGTGATACGGTAGGTTGTTGTTATCCAAGAATTTTGTTATGTTTCTGTAGTCTGTCGATGTCTTAGGTTGAATACGCATTCCTTCTTCCGTGTTTGTTGCTTTTGGGATGGTGATTCCTGTTGTTTTTAGAGTGGTGGCGATTCCAGTGTTTCTTGGCCCTTAGGATGACTGGGGGTATTCATTCATTTGTTCCTTTGTCTGTTTCTGTTTATCTTGTTTTGGGTATTTCTGTCGTGTTAGATATGTTTCTTTTCTTTTGTACTTTCTGGAAGTCTGTGTGCGTTTCTGCTGTTTGGTAGGCGTTGCTATGTGTTGCCTGTTCTTCTGTTTGTGGTCAGAGTGCTAAGTCTTGTTGAGGGTGTGTGTCGTCTTCGTTGTTTTGGTCGTCCATGATGTCGTCTGTGACTGCTGCGGGGGTGGGATGTGTCGTACAGTTTTACCTTCCCTGGCCAGTTATCGTTTAACAGTTTTCCTAATCTTAGGAACTCTCTGTAAACTTCTTCGAACGTTAGGGGCTTTTCCATGGTCTTTGTATTGCTAAGTTATATAGAGAATTGGCTGCTACTTACTTTAGTAGGTTTTTCTGAGTTTTGGCACTCAGAAATGCTCCTTTAGTCCTTTTTTGTAATAAGGTTCCAATACTTTGAGAATAATTTGTTCGTCACTAAAACTATTGTCTGCTCACTTCACTATCTTGCTAACAACTCAATATCATCACTCGTAATAAAACTACTGTACCAAAACTGATCATAGATAGACGCGGTTCTCACTAGTGTAATCAATTCAAACGTAATAGTCCTTATAAGGACTGGCTTAAAGGGGCGAAGCAAGAATGTTTTTCATCTTCCCCATTATCTGTAGAGGACAGTGTAGGGATAAGGTGTTATTGAGCAAGTAAAGCTCTGATCATAGCAGGAAGGTAACAGCAATAGCCGAGCCTCAGTTAGAACTTCACTGGCTACAGCATTGCCATCCATTACCCTCCAAGGGTATTAATCACCGCATCTCACGGCCGATTCGACCTCCTAATTTTTCCAACCAATTCAAACGTAATCCTTATCCTTATAAGGACTGGCTTAAAGGGGCGAAGCAAGAATGCTTTTCATCTTCCCCGTTATCTGCAGAAGAGAGTGTCGGGATAAGGTGTTATTGAGCAATTAAGGCTCTGATCATGGCGGGAGGGTAACAGCAATAGCCGAGCCTCAGTTAGAACTTCATTGGCTACAGAATTGCCCCAATTCAAACGTAATCACTTGTTTATGTAATTTAATTTAAACTTTATATTTTAAAAATTATGGTGTTGTGTCTTTACTTTAAAATTTTATGGGAATTTTTAATTTTAACTGAAACATCTATTTAAGTTCGAATATCTATTTTTTTTTTTATGTTCATGTTTAAGATTTATGAATAAATTTGAAGAGCTATTGCAAGTGATGAAGGCTATATTGAGGCACAAACAGAGTACATAAGTTAATATTTAGACCTAATTCCCACTCTGCACTCCCTCAAATGCGGTCTGAAGTTTGTCAAACACGATTCTCAACTGAGTAAACCATCAAGTAATTGTTTCTGTTGGCTTCTGTTTCTCACGTATATGAAAAAGTGCTGTTGAACTGCTACAGTATGTCGAGATCGACATACTGTAAGAAGCACTTACTGAAGTAGACGCCATTTTACAGGCTGAGGTCACATAACATGACGTCGCAACACGCGACTTAGTAATACTGTGTGGGGAATGTTAGTGAAAGCAGAGCTGTTTAACCCTTATTAAAAAAATAAATAAATAAATAAATAAAAGCTTGTATATTTCTTTCTATATATCTTCTTTCCAATTATGGTGAACGTTTTAGAAACATTTCGATATCCTATTTTTTTTTTTTTTATTATTCCTTCTTGCATGCCGATGGATATAATTTTTAAATGCGCAATACTAATGTCGAGTTCAGTTTATTTATTTATTTATTCATATGACGTTTCCTCCCTTTTCTCCCCCGTCCTTATTGGGGCGAGTTGAGCCCCTCGTGGGGGGGGATTAAGTATTTATGGCTGTAGATCCATGTGTTCACGGGCTGGTTTGCCTGTTTGCGGGATGAAAACCCCCAGATAAACTAGGGGAAAACCCTGCTGTCCACGCCCAAGACCTGCTACCTTGGCTATGGCTGAGGAAGATCCTTAAGCTCCTCAGGTCGACGACGGGAATCGAACCCAGGACACTCCTTCCCCAGGCATATGGTTGCGAAGCACATAGCCACTAGCTAACCGCGCGGACTACAAGTTCAGTAATTTAATACCACTATAAAATGATGTCTAAATGTTACGTGTAACAAACTGGAGTGGGCTATTTTTTTTTCTTTTGCATAAATATTTTTGCCGTACAGTTTAAACAGCTGAAAGAAAACCACCTTTGTTGACGTTATTATATCCGGGCTGCTAGCGATGATGAATCATCTATGATATTATAGCATAGTTTTGAGCAAAAATGGTATGAAAAAACTTGATTGGATTGAACCGATTCCGGATTTCGACCCAATAGAATACTCTTAGGATGACGGTTAGGGCAGTACCACGTGTCAGACCAATGTGTCCAACAACGGTCATGGAGTGGCGGTCGTTTTGAAAAAGGAAAGAAAATAAACGACTTGTATTAACTCAAACAGCATCCGTAGAAAGGGTAATCGTGTCCAAACGAGTGTCATATGTGCTATCCAAGCGTGTGTACAATTTATGTTCTTCTGTAAAAAAATAAAAAAAAATTTTTCAAACAGAAAATTAGTTCTTTATAGCCTATTCAATTTTTTAAATAAATTAAATAATTCCCCTAAAGCCTTTTATTCCACAAGGGGAGTGGCGTAGCCCTTTTAGCTTTAACCTTTTTTGAAGATTGATAGACGGCCAGTTACCATCCTTTAGCTTTCACTGATAGTGAGCTCAAGATAACAAGGATTTTTAGGGGAGAGAGAGAGAGAGAGAGAGAGAGAGAGAGAGAGAGAAACTGTCTCCATTTTGTGGCCTTAAACCTTACCCATCGTATTACTGTTTGTAATCATATGAATTCTACGGTCGATTTTGGAATGGTAGGTTAAAAACTGAAGTTTTTGTCATTAAAAACACTACGTGTCTGTACCAAAGATCGAACACGGAACAGACCAAAAAAAAGTTCCTACAGTCGGCGACTACAAACAACCTTATAATGGTCTTTTTGCAGGTGGTCAATCGATACAGAACAGAAGCACCCATTATTTCTATGGGGTTACGCAGCCACTTTTTTTTTTTTGACTAATTTTTTTTGACTAATTATACAGAGTGATTTTGACTAATTATACAGAGTGATAATGGCATGTAACGCAGACGTTTCAAGACAGATAAGAAAAGAATGATTTGAACATGAGCACCTGGACATAAAATCTTCAAATATTTCCTTCTCCTTATGTGCATTAATTGCTAATTGCAATTAATGGAATTTTCTCATTCTGGGTATTCTATCTCTGATTTATTTAACTGCATTAATGTATTAATGATATTATTTGTTTTATGTTATTTTCCATTATATATATGTTACCGGCAAAAAGTGTGAAAAGCAGGCATTCTATAGAATGGTGAAAGTGGGACGTCAAAGTATGAAACGCTTAGATTTTTACACATTTCCTAGACATTCTATAGAATGCCAAAAGGCAAATCGGCAAAGTGTAAAATACTCCCGGCAGTGACGTTTAATGTCGCAAGGCGAGTCACGTGACTTTGGACTCAAACAGAGAGCCAGAGCACTTCCGTCATTTGCACTACTGGCTTTGTTTGGCGGTAAGAAAAACGCGATTTCAATTTGGCCCTGCTGCACAAAAAAATGGCTGAGCAAGCTACATTGCCCGGGTAACCAGTGGTGCCCATACGTGCAGGAACTGTCACCGAAACGTTCATTCTGCCTGTGGACATGAGAGTAAAGACGATGGAAGTGAGAAAATAGAAAGTTATGATGTTAATATTTTGTGTACTCTTTGCTTCAATGTTGAGAATGTTGTCCAAGGTAAAATTCGATCTAAATTGAATCTGGAAATACAGGCCAAAGACAAAAAATTTCCTCCTGCACCTTTGGGGGCCACACTGCGCGAGTTTCTATCCCAGACGTCGACAAGGGACGGGGTGACTCGCGCAATCTGCTGGCGGTTGTTATGAGTGTGACAGACGATGGTTTTTACCGACTTGGAACTGCTGAAGGAAATTTAAACGAAGTCTATGCCAGATCACAATTCATTTTATGTCCCAAGGACTTACTGAGAGTTGGAGACGTTCCTGACCACGAAATAGCTCTCCGGTCAGCCGCTTCCGCTCAGTCCACGCGTAGCGGCCAAGAGTTCGTGAAGTGTACTTGCAAAACCAAGTGCCGAAATTTGAAGTGCTTTTGTATGAAAAAGGCAGTTAAGTGCAATTCAAAATGCCATTCCCGTCTGCCTTGCAGCAACAAGTAGTTCAGTACTGGTCTTTTTCTCTTTTTGTAGAAAAATCCGGTGTCTTACATTTTGTACTTCCTACATTTTCACATGCATCTTTTTTTAATACTTTGCGAAATAGTATTTGTCATTCTATACAATGCCTAGGGAAAGTATGTAAAATATTAAAATAAAACAGACATTTCATACTTTGCCTAAAAACGTCAAGTATTCTATAGAATACCTAGGCATTCTATACAATGCCTGCTTTTCACACTTTGACGGTAACATATATAACGAATTTGCTTGTTTTAAGAATGATCTATCAAAATAAATAAAGATAAAATAATAATAATAATAATTATAATAACTGGAGTACAGAAAAAAAAGTTTCGCTAATTCAAATAAGAATCCCATAATATCCAAATATCTCGCAGAAAGACATACATATCAAAATTATTACATCAAAACAACATTTTATTAATATTATTCCTTACATTTTTTATCTTTTATAATAAATGTTAAAATCTATAAATTAAGCTTTGATTTTTTAATAATTTCTTAAATTTTGAAATAATATTTAACCACCTTTATTATTATTGTAAGTATTTTAAAATATAATTTGAACCTTGTTTTGGTAAGTAAATTATGAATTTTGTGTGTCCTTCAGATTGGCTAAAAGAAAAGAAACAATAAATTACTTGTAATAAGTCATATTATATTTTGCTCCAGCGTATCCCTCTTTCCATATTTAGACAGCTTTAATTTTTCCATTTTCTTTAAGTAATCAATTGAACATGTTGAATTAAAGATGATTTTTCTTCTTGAAACAATTTATCCAAGTGAGGATATCTACCGCATTTACTTTGACAGTCTGTGCCATAAATTCATCACCTACCTCCTTGAATGCAATTTCCTGTAAGTTTATTTGTTTTTCGACTAAACCATCTCGTCTTGTGTTGATCTAATGTTACACATGTTTGCATAATTCTCATTATTCTTCCCTACACTTATCATTATTAGCATAATGCTTCCATTTCGTTGCATTTTAATATACATGAGATTTGGGCAGCTGTTTGTACTTCATTACATAAACATGCGCCTTTGGTTGATTTATTTTTCTTTCTTTCTTCTTTGAGAAATAATCACAGCAATTTTTTTTTACCATATAGGAAGCAACACACACACACACACACACACACACACACACACAAACACACACACACACGCCAGATTTATATTGAAATGTTGCAGGGAATCTTTTAATCAGAGAAAATTAATTCGTATTTCTATTATTTTATGAGACTTTTAAACTTATTAAATCAAGAAGATGGAAGTAAAAGAACATTTCTTATAGTAGTAATTTACTTCCAGGTTTCCCGACACAGTTGAAAAAATAGTTTCTTAAAGAAAGAATTAAAATACAACTCGTCACTTTGTTGAAAGAGCAAATGAAATAAGAAAGCCAAATCCTCAAAAGAGATATGTAAATATCGTCAAATTCATCAGTTCTTTCAATAATCCCTGGCCAAAAAAAAAAAAATAATAATAAAAACAGGAAGCATTTCAGAGAAAGTCTTGACAATATATATAAAGCTAAGCAATCCATGACGAACAAAACATAAACAAACAAATGACACTGTTTTTAACTCTTGGAAATCAGCAGGTAGCCGATTTGTAAGTTTCATCATAGCTGCAGTTAAGTGCATTTATGCCGAATGCTAGTATGAAAGGCATTGTTTCTAATCCTACTAGCATTTACTGATATATGCATGTGTGCGTTTTAGGGTTATTTTTCCCGAATTTCAGAATTAAAATCCAAGTTTCTTCTGAGAGAAAAGCACTGCCCTACCTTACCTACACCAGAGGTCAATGTTCGATTATTAGAAATGAACCTTAAGTCTTACTTCAGCGAACCTACGCAGGCAAGGTATCTACTACATTTCTTAACATGTATAATGAAAATACAGAAATAGACAAGTGGTAAATAACTGTTCAGTCTGTTTCAACTAGTTTGGATATTTAGTTCTGTGGCGAATAATCATTTGGATATCTTCAAAAACTTCGAGCGATTGGAGTTCGTATCCTTTATATAGTACGATATTATGACAGCCCGAAGATCTTAAGTTATTAGCCTTAACGTCACAGAACGATATCATGTTTTTTACTTTGTTTTGCAGGAGGAAATCGAATTATATTTGAGATTTGCGTTACGCTCTCTGACATGTAGAGTGGATCTGTTTCGTTCCTAGTAAGAACGTTCGTCAGGAATCCATTACGTTCAGCTTCGTCGTATCTGATCAAAAAATGCGATATTTTTCTTCTACTCCTTAGTTATTTGGGAATCCATATTGGTACTGAAATTGACTGTCACTTGATTCTGTGATTGATTCTTTAATAAAACTGGCAGTACCATAGGTAACTTGTTACAACAAGTGAATGGCGCTGCATTGTTAATGCCTTTTGCTATTTATAACCGAACTCTGTACCTATCACGAAGCATATTAGCGAAACATTGACTCATAGAGAAAATAAAAAGAGAGAGACAACTTCAAAAATAGCACTTCCAAGAGTTCAGTTAGACGTTAATAGTACAGTAATATGACAAACATAAAGATGGTTGTTTTCTACGTTTATGTAGCTATAGCAACCGGATTGTTCATTTCTTGTCACAGAAACAAACATAAAAACTCAAACTGTTTCGATAATAACGTTTTGCGTTTAGATTATCGAGTCTCTTGATCAATTAATGTTTAATATGTTTGCTTCCAGAATGCATCATATTATTCGGTATAATTTTCATAAAGTTGATCGCAATACTCTGAATGAGCTTGTTACTATTCTAAGCTTTGCTTGTTTATGAAGCGTGCATATGTAGCCCAGCTATCTTGGTACTGTAAGAAACCCCCCAAGTCACCTTGAACATCAATGATTAAAATAACATAAAATTGATCCGATCATTTTTCGACTTGACTTCATAATGACACTACTTGTATGAAGAAACAGTTAACTACGCACATCAGTTTGTCGCAGTATCCCATAATGCACAGCATACTTCCTTTCCGACGTGTATAGAAGAAGAATGTAATTTCTTGTCTATTATAATTGACTTATCAATGACTTGAATAAATATAAGGGATTGTGACGTTACATCTATAGCGTAGTTCTCGACAGTTTGGGCAGTTCTTTCTCATAATAGCATCCCTAATTCTATCTATCTGTCTAGTGTTCGTTAATTTTTTTTTTTTCCAAGTGGTAACTCTGCCATCGTAAACCTTCACGAAAGGCTTCCTATTTTTTTTTTTTTTTTGCACACACGCTTCTTTGAATAATCCCAGAATTTTAAATAGGAAACATTCAAATAAATGCGATAATTAATTTACCTAATTAAGCTGTCTTCTTAACATAAGATTGTGTTGTTGAAATTTTTAGCGCCTACATTCTTTAACTTGCATTCCGAAGTTTTGAATAAGCTCACAAATACTCCAAAGAAACCTAAGAGAGAGACAGAGAGAGAGAGAGAGATTACCAAGAAAACGGAAAATAGGACAAAACAACAAAAATGGAGAAATAATGGGAGAAAGAGAAGCAAAACAAATGAAATCCACAAAAAATGGATAGAGAGATTCAGTTTTATTTAGGCCTACTAAAAAAAAAAAAATATATATATATATATATATATATATATATATATATATATATATATATATATATATATATATATATGTTAAAGATACCAAAAAATTCTATACTTGGTTTTAATCCTTTTCCCAAGTAAGCAAAACAAAGTTTTGCGCTTGAGATATTTTTAGGCCTGAGCTACTTTGTATATAGAGGCTAATGACTTCATATCACTTGCCTTACTATGTATCCCATAATGCAAAGTACACCCCCCCCTTTCGGACGTGTATAATACTATGCATAATGGGAAGGGCCACTACCCAGACCGGTTTCGACTTTTATTGAAGTCTCTTCAGTGGGAGCCAGACCCGGGAGAGATACCAAGGTTGAAGTAATGCAGAAGTCATATATATCTCATATACAAGTAGCTAAAAGGTGCTAGATCTTATTAATTAAATATCTGGATGACAGAAAGATGTAGAAAGTTGTTTATCTTGGTTCTGTTATACTTCTCTCATCCAGAGATTTTTATTAATAAGGTTTAGCACCTTTTGGCTACTTGTACATGAGATATATATGATTTATATATCTCATGTACATGAGATATATATGCATTACTTCAACCTCGGTATCTCTCTCTCTCCCGCGTCTGGCTCTTACTGATGAGACCTCAATAAAGGTCGAAACCGGTCTAGGTAGTGGCCCTTCCCATTTTACACGTCCGAAAGGACGTGTAAAATGTATGTATCCCATCATGGGATAGATACATACGCAAGGACGTGTAAAATGTATGTATCCCATGATGCAAAGCATCATGGGATACATACTAAGGCAAATGATGTTAAGTCATTAACCTCTATATACAAGTAGCTCAGACGTGAATATATTTCACACGCAAAACATTGTTTTGCTTCCATGGGAAAAGGAATTACAACCAAGTATAGAATTTCTTGGTATCTTTAACGTATAACAGAACGAAGGTAAAAGAGAAAAAAAAAACTTTCAACATATATGTACATTGTGATTTCGGTTCTGAATGCGGTTGAGTACATGCATTTCAGTGCCATTGGTTTAATCTGTCAGTGTCTACGCAAAACTATCCCCTCGGGGGGGGAGCATATTAAAATGGGAACAGATTCCGTCTGACCTTACAGAAATATTTCTACGTCTTTTTCACGCAGAATCTCGAGTTTACGTGGGTTTATATGAAAACTTAGCGATGCATTATACTTGGTTGTTTTAAGAATTTAGTAGCATCTACTAATTGAACCGAAAAATCACTAGAAATGCTTCTAATAAATACAGAAAGGGGCAGAAGGAGGAAAGGAATCACAAAGGGCATCTTACCGAAGGAGGGAGGGAGGACAACAAGAAACAGAAAAGGTTTACAATGTCTTCTACTCCCCAGACTGCGGCCTACGTACGAACAGCATTAACGATCCGAAACGGGCCGGGAACTTATCGATTCGGGTCATGTGACAGATGGGAACTAGCAACGGCAATAGTAGCGTCGGAGCGTAAGGGCAGAACTCCACAGGTGCCGTCGTTACCTTCCAACATCGTGACGGACTTGTAGCGGTAACGCGAAGGGCGTAATATGATGACGCGCGCCAATGCCCGGTCGTTGTTTGTTTAAGGCATTAAGGTCGGTCGCCCTCACGTCCGAGGATGACCCACTTGAACGACAACGTGTAGTTGACTCTGCCGTCAAGGTAGTGTGGGGTGTACGCTGGGAAAGCGAAAGGTGGTGGCCTCGAATGAATCGACTGTGGATCGTGTCTACAACGAAACTTGTCACGAGAACGCCGCTCTGCCGATGAACAGGTAAACAGACAGTTCTCCTGTACACATCCCCCTCCCCTACCCTTCTTAAGTAGCCGTGATTAGGTGAGTGTGATTACGTTGAGCCGAACAGCTGCGCTGATTCAGGAACTGCAGATTGGATCGCTCTTCATGGGTATGTTCAGAATGTTATATCTTCCACTTTAGATATATAACAAAATATTATAATAATAAAAAATAATAATAATAATAAATAATAACAAAATAATATTATAGGTAATATTATTCAACATATTTTATTATATCATATTACAATCGTTCATACACCATTTATAATAATTAATGTCTTTTCTCCATCTCTCACCCACGCAAAGTTTGTTGTTGATCTGATCTTCCCTTTCAGTCGTTTCCGACCGTAGGTTACTTTGTAGGCATTGTCCACACGAAAAATCCGAGTTTCAAGGCGAAAAAAAAACCGTATGAGACCGTCTAACTCGCCTTTAGTCGAAAGAGACCAAGTGAAGGTTCCTCACGTTACGAGAATCGAACCCAGGTCTTTCCGATCAAAAGGCTTCGTCTATACTGACTGAGTTACGGAGGCTCTCAAGGTTTTTTTTTTTTTTTTTTTCCATATTAAAATACTCAGTATTATTAACATGTTTCGAAATATCTTAGGAAAGCATTGGGATCACACTTCAGGCATTGTAATTAAATATTTTCTTGGATTTTTTCCTAACGTGTTTTGTGATCGCTGGTCCACGTGCGGAGTGATTACCAGATTGGTACAAATTGGCATGTAAAACACTAGATTTTAGCAGGTGGGGGGGGGGGGGTTCAGGTGCTTAAATTAGCTTGGAAACAACTGAACTGGAAACTATTTAATTTCTTTGGTTTAGAGACACAGCCAGGACACGAACGATGAGATGTTCTTCATGAACATCAAAAACAGTAAGGACAACCAATTCACCTGGATGAAACTAGTCAAATCGCTATATTGTCCGAGACCGTGAGGACTATATTGCGACTAGTGCTACGTAATTGAAACGGTGAAGCACCTCCTCTATCACTGCCCAAGAGCACAGCACATTCGGCAGAGACTGAGGTGCTTGGACGTCCCAATGCCAACTTTGTCGAAGGGGGGAGGTCTCTCCACTGGTGAGGAAAAACCAAAATTATTTAATTTTCCTTATCTCACTGAGAAGAACAGAATGTGTCTTCGAATTAGGAAGTCCTTCGTCTTGTTTTAGGAAATCTTGTCTCGATTCTTGGAGCAAGAAAGATTATGTTAGATATACGATGAACGGTTCTTAAGGAAATAGTCAAGGCCGCCAACACTTTGTAACATCACACGTCAGTAGTCTACAAACTTTTTAAAGAATTCACCTCTTGTTTATAAAAACAAAAATTCTTGTGCTCCTTCCTATATTTTTGGTAAAACAATATTGACCGATGGTTTTCTTAGAATATACACCCTCTGTCCAAAAAGAAACCGAACTTTTCGTAAATAGAAGAAACTAGTGGCGCCACCTGTTGTATCTTTTTTGTTGTCGAAAGCGGAAACCTTCCTTAGTGTTGTGTCAACTGTTTATGACATTTGTTTCATTAGAAGCCGAGTTATAGTGCCAAGAGTGACAGTGTGTTTTGACGAATGGTCGGAAAATGAGTTTCAAACAGAGAGCTGTGATTGACTTTTGTGTTAAATTTGGCATAAGTTTTACCGAAACGCATCAAATGCTTTAAAAAGCATACGGTGATGAATGCTTATCCCGTACTCAAGTTTACCAGTGGTTTAAGCGATTTCAAAGTGGTCGTAAGAGGCTTGAGAACGACGAAAAGCCGGGCCGTCCAAAAACTGGACTGAGCGAAGTTAACATTCAAAAAGTTCGTGATTTCATCAAAGAAAACCCGAATTCGTCCCTGAGATTAATTAAAGATGAATTTGGGATTACAAAATCAACTGTGCACAACATTTTGATAGAGAGTTTAGTCCTTCGTAAATTGAATTCGCGATTTGTTCCCCCACAAGTTAACCGACGACCAAAAAATGTATCGAATTGAACACTGCAAGGACCCCATTAAAACCGCTCGTAAAGACTCAATATTCCTTGAAACGATCGTTACTGGTGACAAAACGTGGTGTTTTGAGTATGAGCCCGAAACAGAAGCTGAGTGGAGGCCACGAGAAGAGGGGCATCCGAAAAAAAAGTCGCTTGGAGAAGTCAAAAGTGAAGACAATGCTGATTTGTTTCTACGATTCCAAGGACATTATCCACAAAGAATTCGTTCAGCCTGACCGAACGGTTAATGGTGAGTTTTATCTCGAAGTTTTGAAGCGATTTGATAGCGAGAATACGTCGCGTACGGCATGAATATCGTGACGACCGACCGTTCGTCAAAACACTGTCACTCTTGGCACTCTAACTCGGCTTCTGATGAAACAAATGTCATAAACAGTTGACACAACACTAATAAAGATTGTGCCGCTTTCGACATGAAAAAGATACAACAAGTGGCGCCACTAGTTTCTTTCATTTTAGGAAAGTTCGGTTTCTTTTTGAACAGAGGGTGTATTTTATTTTAGCAATACTAAAAGATGTTCCTGTTTGATAGCACACAATAAAGGTTAAATAACACTAGTATATTGTCATCAATATACTAAGTTAAAAACGACAACTTTTAAATTTCTAACTTAGTATAGTAATGTCAATAAAAATAAATAATAATATTGACTATTGCTTCGTGCCCCCCATAGAAAGGGCGCTTCCCCCAGTTTGAAAACCACTGTCATACGGGGGGAAATTAAAGTCGGCATCCATCTACAATACCATTGATTTTATTATGTTTTTTTTTTAATCTCAGACACTATTGTTTTTATTATCATTATTGGAATTCGATTCTTTTCATTTTCTTCCCTGCTCCACAGTCCAAACATAGTATTTTTACTCTAATAAACAGGATAGTTTTCACAGCGAAAGATGAATTTTTTTTACGGCTGAAGACGTTAGCAACCGTCTCTGCCTTTATAAGATTCGAACCCACAGTCTATTGAATAGACAGCGGATAGCTATCGTCAATCAGGTAGCGAATTAAGGTAACAACCACATTCATGGTGTCACTAGACTTGGCAAAGGCTGACAGGATACCGCACTCAGTCCTATTACGTAAATCGGAGCAAATGGAAATACATCATATACATTCTCATTGGAGTAATATATGCCAGAGCACAGTATACAGTGAAGAGTTGAGGAGAAGGCAGGTGACCAGTGGGATATTACGGAACTTGGATCATTGATCACTATATCTTGTAGGTTAAAGGGGTGGGGGGGGTGTTCAGCTTTTGAGTGTTGCTTTATTGGGCGAGAAAAGTAAAAAAAGATGATGCATGATAACTTACCAGTTCAACGTCGCAATGTGCGAAGTTATACATTTTGAATTGAAAATTACAAGCTGCAATTATATTGCAATTATACTGCAATTACAGTTATATTGATGGGACGGCACTGCAAGAAATTGATGAGAGTAGATAGGAGAAATTCGGTGACATATTGAACAATAGCAGAAAAAATCAATCTGAATGTTAAAAAATACACAATCATTGATTAGGAAGCTATTTTTCTTATTTATGCGACTTCATTTGTTCACTGGGTATTTCTTCAAGATTAGGGCATGGTGGCCTAGTGACCGAGGTGGTGTCACTTGTGGGGAATGCTTCCCATATTTCTAATACGAAAATGCTCTTTCTATCAGTATTTTATCTTCAGTCAACCTTATTTCTCTTATGCAATTAATTCAGTTAAAATATTTGAAATACCGAATTAATATCTTCATGACCTAATGATTGAATTAATTACCTCAGCTTGTTCAATACTAATGTTATATAATACTACCTACTTCAATACTAATGTTATAGGGTCTGCAATCTTCTGTGTAGCGCCAAATTATATAAACAAATTTTAAAATTGTATCAATTATATACTAAAATTGTATATTTTAATATACTTACTTTAGAGACTTTCAAAAATCACTAAAAGAATAATTTTATTTTTTAATTCAAACAGTCACATTTTTTCTTTATTCAAAAAATCAACATATATATACGTAGGCTATTCAATAACACTCTCTTTGATTTCGAGTTCCTTCTTTGAGAAAGCAGTTTTGCAAGAACTCAATAAATTCTTGCTTCATTCTTATCATAATATTTCAATGTTTGGATAATTTAAATCACTCATAATGATTACTCGCTTAGAACCCAGCGGCGTAATTTGGAGATGCACTTCATCGTCCCCAGTAGCAGAACCACCAGGTCTGCAACAACATCCCACCATATATATTTCATCCTGTTAGCCTCCACCTCACACCACATAGCCTAAAACTCACTGCTGCGTGGTACAGTATTGCTTTCATGAGTTTCTACTCTAACTGAACACAGACCATCTGATATCATTAGTAATACCCCTTTTCTTCTATCTCTTCTGCACTTCCTAAAAATTCTATATTCTTTACACTCCATTCAAGTTACAACATCTGATTCGAGGGCCATGTTCCAATAATGCCACTTTTGTTTTGATGTTCATGGCATTTCTGTATTGACATAACAAACAAGGTACCTCCTGGCTTTTTTATATAATTACATATACAGTCTACTTGGTCGGTTGGACAACTCTCTCTTTTCCGTCCACAGACCCATTCAAAAAGTCTAAACCTAAAGCGTAAATTTCCACCTTTCACCATATTGAATATGGTGAACCATGCCGAATAACATTCATATCATTATCGCGTTCGCATCCCATAGCCAAACTTGCACATTCTCACCATTCCTCCCATGATAATCTAGTTTCTCTTACTCTATGCATTACGCCTCAACCTACTTAACAATTTCTCCAGGCTCCTGATGGTAAATCTATTCGAGTGCAGCTCGTGTCCCTCTTATAGGAGTGTTTTATCATCAAGCTCCTCCCACACATCCATTTCTTCTACACCTGCGCATTGAATTATTATTATTATTATAAATAGCATTATCAGTATGAGATCAAAGAAAGATAGGACACAAAAGAAAAAACTGTGATTGTAAAATGCTAAGTGAAAATTTTGCGTCTGTTTTCCTTTTTTTTTTTTTTTTTTTTTTTACTGATTTTAAGATAGTGGTTTAAACAGACTGCATTATATTAAAAATTGAAAATAAATCATGAGATAAACAATCAGTTAAACCCGATCATTGAACATCCGAAACGTGCTTGATTTTGATATTTAAATGTAGCACAGCACAGATATTTCAAATTATATAAATTATAAAAAAATAAGTGAAGTAAAAATGGAATTTATATTATTTTATATTTTATCCATTATCGAAAATATTGTTTTTGTTAAGTTGGAATGTATTTATACACCTTTATTAATTTTGCAAAGAATTAAATATAAAAATTTTGTAAGGAACCTGCAAAAGAGAAGGAAAGAAGGGAATCAATCGACCGTGAGATGCGGTCGATTGGTTCATTAATGTCCTTGGGGGTGATGGATAGCAACGCAAAGCTGTACCAATGAAGTTTAACTGAGGTTCGGCTGTTGCTCTTACCCCCTTGGGCGACGAGTTTTTGAGTTCGCTCTCTTAAGGTTTTTGCCTTAAGGGAGCACTTTGAGTCTCCGGGGAAGGTGTTCTCCGGCACGGCCCGCTGAGGGGCTTTGTCGGTGAATTATTTTCCACGGAATTTGAGCGGTTCTGCTCAGTGGTCGGGGAGCCCGTCACTGAGTGGAACCAACGCTGAGATTAGGACGGTCTTTCGCCCACTATGGAGTGGCCTAGAGATCGTCCGTATTTTTGAGATTTCACCTTTACTTACATAGTCGGTGATTGGTTCATTAATGCCCTTGGGGGTGATGGATAGCAACGCAAAGCTGTACCAATGAAGTTTAACTGAGGTTCGGCTGTTGCTCTTACCCACTTGGGCGATGAGTTTTTGAGTTCGCTCTCTTGGGGTTTTTGCCTTAAGGGAGCACTTTGAGTCTCCGGGGAAAGTGTTCTCCGGCACGGCCCGCTGAGGGGCTTTGTCGGTGAATTATTTTCCTCGGAATTTGAGCGGTTCTGCTCGGTAATCGAGTTTCACTGAGTTGAACCAACGCTGAGATTTGGACGGTCTTTCGCCCACGAATGAGTGGCCTAGAGATCGTCCGATCCGATATTTTTGAGATATCACCTTTACTTACACATTACGGTGATTGATTTTAGATGAGATGCCCATATAGGGTAACGGATGGCAATGCTGAACCAATGAAGTTTAACTGAGGTTCGGCTGTTGCTGTATCCTGGGTAAATGAGTTCGCTCTCTTAGGTTTTGCCCTAAGGGAGCACTTTGAGTCTCCGGGGAAAGTGTTCTCCGGTACGGCCCGCTGAGGGGTACTTGCCGGTGAATTATTTTCCTCGGAATATGAGTGGTTCTGCTCGGTACTCGAGTTTCACTGAGTAGAACCAACGCTGAGATTTGGACGGTCTTTCGCCCACGAATGAGTGGCCTAGAGATCGTCCGATATTTTTGAGATATCACCTTTACTTACACATACGGTGATTAATACCCTTGGAGGGTAATGGATGGCAATGCTGTAGCCAATGAAGTTCTAACTGAGGCTCGGCTATTGCTGTTACCCTCTTGCCATGATCAGAGCATTAATAACTCATTATTCCTACATTGTCCTCTACAGATAACGTGGAAGATGAAAAGCATTCTTGCTTCGCCCCTTTAAGCCAGTCCTTATAAGGACTATAAGGACCTGGAAAAGAATCGATCGTGAGATGCGGTGATTAATACTCTTGGAGGGTAATGGATGGCAATGCTGTAGCCAATCAAGTTCTAACTGAGGCTCGGCTATTGCTGTTACCCTCTTGCCATGATCAGAGCATTAATAACTCATTATTCCTACATTGTCCTCTACAGATAACGGGGAAGATGAAAAGCATTCTTGCTTTGCCCCTTTAAGCCAGTCCCTATAAGGACTAATTAATGTTTAGTCTGAATAATTCAACAGATGCATGTGGAAAAAAAATGCTTTCTATTTCGTTTCCGGTCAGTTACACTTAATTTCTGTGAGGTGCGAGATACTGTCCACTTAAAAGAAAACACTCACAGGATTCAATTGCTTCTAGTGACAAGGAACAGTTTCCTCCAAGGCTAGCTGTAATCCCAAGATACTGTGAATGACCCGACTAACGGTTTCTAGAGACACCAGTAATAGGAGGTTATCAAACTCAATCTGCTACCTTTCGTTTTCCGGAAGAAGAAAAACACTCTTGAGGTGTTTTAGATGTTCCTTGCGCGTTTACGGCTAGTTGCATGTTAGTTGTTTTCAGAAGCGAAGTGAGACAAAGTAGAGAAAAGAAAAATATATAAAATAAATAACGAAGAATGAACAGATACAAGAGAAAGAGAGACTTAGTGGAAGGATAAATTCAAGTAGCGATGCGTATATATGAAGTTCATTAAAATCCATATAAACGGATATTCATTTAAAAAATTAGTTGAGTTTTTCATAAACTAAGAATTTATTCTTACTTATGATAATGTTTAATATTATAATATTTATATATTATGCTATAGGTTCGCGAATCGGTTTTACTGGAGGAAAAAATCAGTTTATAGAAGACTAAATATGGAAAATCTTTGACCTAAAAGATTAAAATCGTCATGAAAAGGCAAATACTTCACAATTATGAAAAGTTTACTGTGAAGTACTTAAGGTTTCCAACATTTAGCTTTATGTAATCAAAAATACAAGATAAGTAATTACTTCTATCTCTAGGACCGATAAAAAATATTAGTAAAACAGAAAATAGCGAGAAAATGAAGAAAGAAAGATAAACGCAAAAAGGGTGGGGAGAAAAATTGGTTACAATGGAGAACTGAGTGACTAGATCGATGGAGTAATCAGGAAATCAACAGAAGATTGTAGATCTTTGCCACACACATTGCAAATACTTTTTTCTTGATTTATTGCCGACTAGAGAACTCTTTTCTACCAAAGAAATCATTCTTCTTTTGAATTTCCAATAATTAATGTTGTCTTTCTGAAGAGTCTGGATTAAGAGTGACGCCACTTACGCAAAAAAAAAAAAAAAATCAGTTTGGGAAGTGCAATGTCATAAAGACAAATTTATGAAACTCGGGCATCTTTTAGTGATTAACTGAAATCCATTTAACATAAATTTCCTTCCGAGTTTGCAATTTTAAGCTATATATGGCATGGGAAAAAAAAAGACAACCAAATGTGTAGATTTTACTCTTCGATTTAATGTTTAGCGTAAAGACTGTAAACTCGTTAGGAGCCACTATTAGTGCATTGACAATGTTCAGAGAAACAGACATTTTAATTGCCATTTATTTAGGCCTAACATTTTGTTGTATTTGTGAGAAGAGCATTACCGGTTCTTAATTAGAAGTTATTTTTAAGTACTGCAATCTGAAGAGCTTATTCTAATAATCTCCACTCAATTCAATTTTAAACAAAAATTGATTTTATCTGAAGGAACCTTTAAAAAAGAATACCGCAAAACCTGATAATTATCGGAGACTTCATGCACTCATTTACTTCAACGATAATGAAGCATTCTCTCTTTACTTCCGTCACTGATCCCATCACTTCATCACGTCACAGTGTTCTTTCCCGCCCTTCCTCTGACATCCCTAATGGCTGTTCAAAACATCCACAAAACTTCGGATCGGATTTTTTTGTGCGTTCATTTAAGGCATTACAAAGTCATTAGTGAAGTCATCAAAATTCACCCCCTTCCGGTTTTCCACCACAGATCCGTGAACAGTGGCTCCACCTATCATCGACTTAACTACCAAGGGAAACAATGGCGTCTTTACTTAAATATGGTTTCGTCGATGTGCTATTAACATAATTACTCACTTGGGTAAAATAACTTAACGTAAATATCTTTGTTGCATATATTTTCTACCAAGAAATTATGACAAAGAAAAAGTGCACTTTCGAAGAGGCCTAGAAACTCTTTTTCATCCGGAAATCCAGGCTGCCTTGCTGGTTGAAATGAATATGAATTAGGAGATCGTTATTGTTTCATTAACATCATTAAAGTGTCATCGACTGTCAGCAGACGATCATCAGTCTCAGGAAACACATTCTGTTAATCCTCAAACGCTACCTAGTGGTACATTTACTTTCAGTTGCAATTTTAAATTAATTACCAATTATGTGCGGTTAAAATATAAAAACAGTTTCGTTTGTCATTTCTCTCTTTTTATCCGAAACTAAACTCTTTCATATTTCATTTTTATGCTCAGTCTTAAAATACGCACTTTGTCAGAAAACAACATTACAAGAAATACCTTCAGATAATTCTCAAACGCCACCTACTGGCAGATTTGAACTTTAAGTTATAATTTTCAGTTAATTAAAAAATAAATGCAGATGCAATAAACAACATCGTTTGGTATTTCTTTTGCTCTGAATGTATTACGTCTTTCATTTGTCCACTTTATTACCCAAGTGTGAATTTTGCTTTCGTTAATCTCGTTTTTATATAGCTAAATGTAACAGAAAAAAAAAAAAAAAAGAATGTGGGAGAAGAATTGTAATTTTAAAAAATGATATTGTCTAGACCTTCCTTTACAAAGACAGTTTTAAGTGTCTTTGTGAAGGAAGTAAGCACATGTCGAAAGCATGCTGTGCAAAGATACATTTCCTAAATTTACATAAGTTTTTAGGGAAGATTCATTTAACTGTTTACATCAGTGGTTCTTAACCGGTGTTCCGCGGAAGGTGAATAGGTGTTCCGCGAGAAATTCTGAAATTTGTCATTTTTAAATTAATTTGTCAGCACAAATTAATTTAATGATGGTTTAATTGATGGTTAATTAAGTATAAATTAATAATAATTCATCAATTA
Source organism: Typopeltis vanoorti (assembly GCF_054136105.1). Classification (NCBI taxonomy): domain Eukaryota; kingdom Metazoa; phylum Arthropoda; class Arachnida; order Uropygi; family Thelyphonidae; genus Typopeltis; species Typopeltis vanoorti. The sequence continues at coordinate 62,115,536 of NC_143571.1, read as the reverse complement.
TTGATTAATAATAAAAAATCAGCTAAATTATCAATTAATTATTAATTTATACATTACAAAATAACCAAGGTGTTCCGTGAAAATTTCAGGATTTGTGAAGTGTTCCGTAGTCGAAAAAGGTTGAGAAACACTGGTTTATATTAACGTTGACGCATGCGCTGTATTTCATTTGAAAACAATATACAGCACAAGCACTGTATATTGTTTTCAAATGAAATGAATAATTATTATTATTCCGGGCAACTCCAAGGAGTCGACAGACTCATCGAGGGAGGACCTAACATCATGTCAAGAACAACTATTCGACATTCACACAGTATCTATCATACCTCGCCTTGAACTCATTCACGGTCGTAGCACCCACAACAGACTCTGGCAGCTTATTCCACTCTAATATCTATAAGAAATAAGTAATATCATGCAGAATAAAATTTGCTAATATGTTTTGATAAAACCCGATTTCTATTATTATTTTATATTATTCTATTACCGTGTTTACATGTGCTATAATATAATAACTGAACGGCATATATAAGTGCTATGATCATTCATATTACATAATATGTATACCATATTATAAAATATATACACGTTTACACAAGAATATTATTTAATTTGCCAAATATTTCAATCTGAATATTACAGACCATCTTCAGTGGCTACATAGGAATAGCTTTGAAAAACAAAGTGGAATACAAACAATTGATCATTCATACATAGAACGAGCCGCGTGATGTCATATCACTAAGTGTTAGAAGAGTAAACATTTTTTTATCAGAGTCATGATTAAATTAAAGATATTAATTCAGAAATTCATGTAACAATCGTAAATAACATTAGACTAATATAGCAAAAAAAAAAAAAAATCAATGTGTTATCCTGATTAAACGTTCCCAAATTTTTGATACAGATATACAGTCATTATGATTGAAGTTAGGACGCTGAAGTAAGGCATCCACACTTTCTTTAAATAAACGTTCAAATTTATAGAAACATATCTGTGTAGGAGGCGAGTCTTGGACCAGAGTCTTGGACCATGTTGTGGCTTGTTTCTATTCCGTGCTGAGCTAATCCAGATTTCTCGGGTTTCTTGTGTTGAATGGATGATTGATGATCTTGAATTCTTTTTTCTATAGAGCGTCCAGTTTGTCCAAAGTAGGAAAGATTACAATTGCAAGGAACTTGATACACACACACATACTAGGTAGAGACGTAGTTGAGCGTTTATCTTTATAAGAAGGAAAATGGGTGGATAATTTGATAATAGGTGTATAAGTGGCTGTTAAATCATATTTCTTCAGAATTCTTGAAATCCCGGAAATTTAAGGAATTGGAACTCGACGTATTAAATCTTTGCTGTTCTGTGTTGGATTGTAAGAATCGAAAAGATGTTGTGTACTCTTTTCGGAGAAGCCATTTAGTTTCATGCGATGTTTGATAGTCGAAAGTTCTTTCTGTAATAAATGAGAAGTTGAACAGTTAGTTTTGGTTCGTCAGATTAAACATTTTATGATTCCTGTTTTTTGACATGGATGATGAGCAGATTCTTTGAGAATATAACGACCTGTGAAAGTTGGTTTTCTGCAAACAGTTGTTGTAAGAATACCTGAAGGTGAACGGATGAGGAGGACGTCTAAAAATGATAACTCGTTGTCTTTTTCAATCTCCATGGTAAACTTTATACAAGGATGTAAAGAACTGATACTGCTTAAAAAGGAAGGTAAGGAGTCTCTGTTATGAGGCCATACAGCAAAGATGTCGTCTATATATCTAACCCAAAAGGATGGTTGAGGGAATATAGATGAGAATCTATATTCTAGATGTTCCAAATAAACGTTGGCTATAGCAGGAGAGAGTGAACTTCTCATGGCTCTTCCTTCCGCTTGGTTGTAAAATTTGTTTTGACATAAGAAATATCCAGAGTGCATTACGAAATCAAATAATTTTATAACGTCTTGTGGGAAGATGTCAGCAAGTAATTCTAAAGTCTCTTTGAGAGGTACATTCGTGTATAAAGATTCTATGCACTCTGGATATTTCTTATGTGAAAACAAATTTTACAACCAAGTGGAAGGAAAAGCCATGGGAAGTTCACTCTCTCCTGCTATAGCCAACGTTTATTTGGAACATCTAGAAGAAGTCCTGTTCTCATCTATATTCCCTCAACCATCCTTTTGGGTTAGATATATAGACGACATCTTTGCTGTATGGCCTCATAACAGAGACTCCTTACCTTCCTTTTTAAGCAGTATCAATTCCTTACATCCTCGTATAAAGTTTACCATGGAGATTGAAAAAGACAACGAGTTATCATTTTTAGACGTCCTCCTCATCCGTTCACCTTCAGGTATTCTTACAACAACTGTTTGCAGAAAACCAACTTTCACAGGTCGTTATATTCTCAAAGAATCTGCTCATCATCCTTGTCAAAAAACAGGAATCATAAAATGTTTAATCCGACGAGCCAAAACTAACTGTTCAACTTCTCATTTATTACAGAAAGAACTTTCGACTATCAAACATCGCATGAAACTAAATGGCTTCTCCGAAAAGAGTACACAACATCTTTTCGATTCTTACAATCCAACACAGAACAGCAAAGATTCAATATGTCGAGTTCCAATTCCTTACATTTCCGGGATTTCCGAACCAATTTCAAGAATTCTGAAGAAATATTATTTAACAGCTACTTATACACCTATTAACAAATTATCCACCCATTTTCCTCCTTCTAAAGATAAATGCTCAACTATGTCTCTACCTGGTGTGTATGTGTGTGTATCAAGTTCCTTGCAATTGTAATCTTTCCTACTTTGGACAAACTGGACGCTCGATAGAAAAAAGAATTCAAGATCATCAATCATCCATTCAACACAAGAAACCCGAGAAATCTGGATTAGCTCAGCACGGAATAGAAACAAGCCACAACATCCTCTGGTCCAAGACTCTTCTCCTACACAGAAGTCGCTACAAATTGGAACGTTTATTTAAAGAAAGTGTGGATGCCTTACTTCAGCGTCCTAACTTCAATCATAACGACTGTATATCTGTATCAAAAATTTGGGAACGTTTAATCAGGATAGCACATTGATTTTTTTTTTTTTTGCTATATTAGTCTAATGTTATTTAAGATTATTACATGAATTTCTGAATTAATATCTTTAATTTAATCATGACTCTGATAAAAAAAAATGTTTACTCTTTTAACACTTAGTGATATGACATCACGCGGCTCGTTCTATGTGTGAATGATCAATTGTTCGTATTCCACCTTGTTTTTTAAAACTATTCCTATGTAGCCACTGAAGATGGTCTGTAATATTCAGACTGAAATATTTGGCAAATTAAATAATATTCTTGTGTAAACGTGTATATATTTTATAATCCTAATGTCACAAGTATCTTTAAACAATCAAATGTATACCATATAATATGTGCTATTATGGAATAATTTGGAAAATACTTTGCCTACACAAGGCACTGATGTGCTATACGTTTTGAAGCCCATCTTTTATGGAGGTAATATAAAGAATATATATAATAGAATAGGGAATAGAATTCGATATAACTGATATTATATCAAATAATTTGCTAAACAACAACAACAACAACAACAATAATAATAATGTGTGTCAGTAGCTAAATAAATCAAATATAATTACCCAACGCTATATACAGTATCCAATATCAATAATAATCTATATATATACTGTATATATCATGTCAAAGTTTGCCAACGTTATAATTCATTTATAAGTTTCTTTATTTATATAATTAGCAAATTTGAAGAAAATTTACTCTTCTAATATTCTCTAAAATAACAAAATAAAATCGAAATGCTTTGTCTTCTCATTGGGTTCTGATTGTCCCATATATTAAAACCAGCAGTTTAATGTCATTAATAAATCGCCTTCCTAATAGAAAACATATATTGTTGCTACATTTATACTGTACCAGCAGTTGAAAATATTGAATAGCGATATTCCTCGCTTTAGAGAAGGCCTTGGTGCACGACATCGTTGCAATCGTGCCTTTGAAAGCCACATTTTGTTCATGACATGCGTGATGTGTCCCTACCCAGTACGCATAAAGAGTGGCTTTCTGTTAGGCGACCTCGTGGGATTAGTCGTGAGGAATAATATCCTGGTATGGGGATTGTTCCCATGGATATCATGGGAACTTCAATGGGGATGAGAAGTGGGGCTTCTCATCCCCACTAAACACCGGGAGATAGTTTCGGACCAGGTATGATATTTGTATATTATAAAGTGACAATGTGGCCCGATGGTTTTGGACTCGATCACATACTCGTGAATTGAAATAAAGTACATGACAGTACCAGTGGATAGAAACAAAAATATCTTACCTAGAAAAAAAATTCTATTGGCTATTTAACAGGGCTTATTTTCATGCCATATTCATCATATATATATATATTCATTTTTTTTACTGAAAATTTAAAAAATTTTGACTGAAAACTTAAAACTCGATTTTAACTGAAACCGAGAAAAATAAATTAATTTGATGGAGCACACAACATGTTTCGTCAAAACGACTTCTTCAGGTGTGGTAACACTTAAACAAATTAAATAACCATAAAAACAATGTGCCATTATAATAGCAGACTTGTAAACTAAAGTTAAATTTGAATTGCCGTTTTAGTCCGTTCTGTAGTTCTATTGTTGTGCAAATGCGAACGTATGAGTTCACGCGTAAGCTAGTATCTAATGGCAGAACTTTGCGAGTCAGAAGACTATAACTGAGGTTGCTTTCATGTGAAAAGGGTCTAGGACAATTTCTTTGGATTTCACTATGCGCCGTTCCACTTCATCGTGACAAATATAAACGTTTGATGTTGCGTTCCAATCTACTCCGTGTTGGCGGCCTTCATCGCTTGTGTTCGTTGAAAATAAGACGTGACTTCAGAGTGCGCTTGCTCTGATTCTATTGTATGAAATGTCTCTCTGATGTTCCTCTAGTCGAAGGAGGATTGACTTCTCAGTCTGGCCATAGTATGGTCTCCCACAATCACATATTATTTTATATACACCGGGGAACTGAAGATGGTTATGAACTTGTTTTGAGTGGCTTAGAACTGACCTTAGTTTTGGAAGAGTTGAAAAACATATTTTTATATTAATTTTTATCAGTAGGGAAATTATGCTCACTCTGAAGAAAAATTATTCTATTACTTATTTAAAGCACTCAAAGTTAAAAAATAAATAAATAAATAAAAAGTTTTTTTTGCATTTTTAAATGCGGCAAAATTAAGCAAAACGATTCAAAAAAACAATAGAAAATTGTATTATAAATTACGATACATACAGCCAAAATGGCTTTTAGGCTTAATTACCTGTAATAATGAATGACATCGTTATAAAAGGATATTGCGAAACACACCCTTTTTTATTGTCTCAGATTTTTTCCACGCTTACTCGTATCATTACATTTTTGTTTTAGTTCGAATATTTCTATTCTAGAAATTTTCCATGGCTGGATTCCAAAACGTGAACTTTATAATGCGATTTCCCACTTTTTTTTCTTTTTTTTTTTTGTATAATTTCCAGTTCCTGAAGATTTAAACTTCCATATAATCTTCTACGGGACGAGAAAATCATGAAATTTGGAAAAAAAAGAAGTTTCCTCCAATGCCTTTAAAAAATAAAAATAAAAATATGACTTAGAAAGATCTATAAACATTTCATTTTCTTACGACTCAACGCTTTCATATGTTATGGCGAACCAAGCAGTAGATTACGTATTTCCATTTTCCAAGAGTTTTTAAATTTACATGCCTGAAATCGTTTTGTTTTTTTTTTTATTTCTGTATTTGCCTTCCAGTTTTGTCTGCTTTATTTCATAATAAATAAAAGTTAAGATAGAATTCGCTTTCCGGTCCGTTTTCAAGTTCAAAGTCTATGGTAGTGTTAGCAACTTTTATATTAGATGTCAGAAACGGATTGTTACAATATTTCTTTGTAAATAACCTTAGCAGTATATAAAAATAGTATGAAATAGAATTTTTAATTTAATGAAGCTCCGAGATCTTAACATTGCGTCATGCGAGCGTGCGCATTTATTCTTTATGAACTACCAATAGGAAATGAAAAGGTGAGACGTATAAGAAATTTGTCGTTTGGTCCTGAAATACAGCGTAATATCAGACGATGTCGAATCAATTGGTTATGAGAAATGTCTTATCTGAAATGTTTGCAAATTTTAACATATCCCTTGAATTTTGTAAGAAATGGCAATATTTGTTCGCTAACTTTTTCGGTGACAACCATCAGTTTATTTGTTTTCTAATATATTTTTCATTTTTTTTCTAACACCCGTTATGTTTTGTATCATTAGTAATAAGATAATAATTAAACACGAATTTTACATTTCTAAAATGCAGTAGTCTTCAAATATTACAACGGTGGATATCTGAAGCAGCACGATGAACACCATGTAAAAAAAAAAAAAAAGAAAAAAATAGAAACAGATGCGTTTCTTTATGATCTTTATAATATTCTGTAAAAATATAATATTCTGTAAAAATAGCAACACAGATCACAAAGTTATTATGAAAATTATTAATAAATATTATACAGTAAACTGCTGACTCAGCACTGGGCCTAATGACCAGGATTCTTTTGCAGTATATTGCTAGTTCGAGCAATTTCAGTACTATTCTGACAATAGTTTTGGAAGATGACGAAAGAATAAAAACAGTGCTGCCCATCAAACTTTTTTGAGCACTAAACTCTCCTAGCATATTAAAAAAACACAACAATACAACAACACAACACACACTGACACACACACACACACACACGCACACACATTTTACAACTTGACAACCAGTTGGTTGTGTGGTTAATAAAATTATTCAATAGTGAAAATGAACAGTAAACATTCACTGATAACTTAAATGCCTCTTTGCGTGCGTGCGTGCGTGCGTGTGTGTGTGTGTGTGTGTGTGTGTGTGTGTGTGTGTGGTTCACCACGGAGTCATCTGTTTCTTTCGCTAGCCCGAAAGTCATCAGCCATTGAACAAGCCACTGAACTTCTCCGTTCCTAACTCCACCAGACACACGCGTGACGTCATCAACTATTGGACGTACTAACAATGACATATATAACGGTCGTTAAATGTGTCCTTGGCATTCACCTATATAGATGTACTGCCACCTGCTACCTTATTGATCTGTGTGTGTGTGTGTGTGTGTGTGTGTGTGTGTGTGTGTGTGTGTGTGTGTGTGTGTGTGTGTGTGTGTGTGTGTGTGTGTGTGTGTGTGTGTGTGTGTGTGTGTGTGTGTGTGTGTGTGTGTGTGTTGGAAAGATATTTGATAACCACTTTGCTGATTTCAAAATTCTACAATCGATTGGAATCAACTAGGGAACGAGGTGGGGGAAGGGTGCAGAGTAACAAGAAGAACATTTTCTTTCAAGAGAAAAAGAAAACATTAAGCCGAATGGTCTGTGATATTAATGAATTCCACGTTCGCTGAAGCATCACTCTTACGAGTGTTGCTCAATCCACCGTGCTTGATAGACGACTGGAAATTTATCGCACCGACAAAGTGATCTATAAGGAATCGAAAGTCTTCGTTCCCTATTTCAAACTTGACCTTTGTTTTTCATTTGCTTTCTCTTCTTCAGCACTTTGAGCATCCACTTCTGTTTCCATTAAGGAACTGATTATATTTTTGCTCCTTTAATCGGAAGACACTTGGTTCGCTTTTTATTGATTCTGTAAATATATCCTATCATCCCTTTATCACGTAAGAGGTGGTTAAATGACTTATTTCTGAAATATATTCACTTATATTTTTCTATTAATGTTCCTAGGATGCCAAAAAATAGCTTGTTACGTCTCTCGTAAATCTTGTATTCCCAAAAGATAGTACACAGAACCCTTTTAGCCCTAACTATAAAATTAACGGGAAGCCAGTCTCCATGCTTCAAGTATTTACTAATACTAATATTTACTAATATCAATAATACTAATTATTGATAGTTCTGGTCATGTTACTAATATGACCTAAACTATCAATAATCCCAAGGTTTTCAGGAAAAGAGTACGGCAGACAAGTGCCACCATCCCATGGCCCTAAATTCCAACACTGTGTTACTAGTATTATTGTCTGTAACAATGTGCGGTCAAACCCTAAAGAAAATCCTACTTCCCAGTGCTAGAGATCGACTAACTCTGGAACAGTTTGAAAATAGCTTAGAAAAAGTTCCTCTAGTGGGGCTACTAGAATCCAACCTACACGATCTTTCTTAGGGAGATCTAATGCTATGGATGCAAACACCATTTTCATAAGACAACACAGGCAATAAAAAATATATTTAAAAGTAATGAATATATTAATGTTATTTAATGTTTCTAGTGTGTTTCCCTCAATCTAGTGGTCGGTTGGGTAGAAATGTTACTTTACTAGGGAATTATTATAGAACAAGGTAGTTCCCCTTGGCCTTCCTTTTCTAATAATAATTCTCTAGTAAAGTACCGTTTCTACCCAACCTTTTGCTGTACAAAAGTACAGTGTACTGCGAGTATTTTTATACATCATATTTACTATTTAATAAAGTCCTTTTCTAATAGTGTTCTGTGTTAGACATGTCTGATTTGCCTGTTTTGGGACACCAAAAACCGGAATTTCTGAAGATGAGATCGATGATGAGTTCGATGAGATGAGATGATGAGATCGATGAGAGATTTAATCAAAGATGAGTTCGCCGGACTCATAGTCCGGCGAACTCATCTTTGATTAAAAACCCCTGATAATGATTCTTCGTGTCATAGACAGGATTCGAACCCAGGTCTTTCCAACCGAAAGACTCTATCGAAATCAACTGAGCTACAGAGACTCAATATCACTAGTACTGTAAACTAATCACATCTTCCTCTAAACCAGCGTGTTTCCAATCCCCCCCCCTCCTCCTAAGGAAGAATGTGCACGCAAAGTAATGTCCATACTGAATAAATACTGTGAATACCCTATGTTTCAAGTAGAATGTACATCACTTTCAGCATCTCTCCATGTCTTGCTTTCATATCATTTAAAGTAAATGGATTTTTCTGTTAAAATTTCCGCCGGCCACAAAATATATAAGCGGGAATCCGAAATTTTAATTACTAAATTAAAAGTTTATTAAATTAAGTGTGCTCGCTAATTCCACACAAAAATGTCTCATCCACTCCAAAAGTTCAAGGAATATGAGAAATCTGTAGTCCTGTAGAGGGCGTTGCATCCTTTCGTGAAACAGAAAACTGGAGAAGTAGTGAATAAGAAATAAAAGATTAAAATCGGATATCTTGGATCCAGATATATTTTATAGCTAAATATAAACCGAAGAAAATTTATGAGAACATACCCTCTCAATAACACAGCAATCCTTTTCCACTTGTGTACCCCTTTTAAACCCATTCCTATAAATTGTACTCCTTGTTTTTAAAATAGCTGTTTTTAAATACTGAAACTTTTGTTCAGTGTCTATCTTAATGTAAAATAGCGAAAATGAGGTAATAAGTATAGCTTCATGTTAAATATTGATAATGATGATCAAGTATTTAACAAACTTTTGATTTATTATTATTAATAATATTTATTTGTGTTATCTGAAAAGTCTGTAAAAATTGGTATACAGATCACTAGCCGATTGAAACATTGTTGGTGAGATCGCTGAGCTTGCTTTGATGATGTGAGCTGGTTTTGAAGTGTCTCCATTAGCGGTGATTCAAACATAACATTTATTATTCCATAACTAACGTTTTGCATTTTATTTACTTTACTTGTTTTTCTGCCATTACTGATTATTTTTCGTGTACCCCTGAACGGCCCAGCACGTATCTCCTGGAGTATGCGTACCACCGGTTGGGAACAGATGCTATAGAGTACCTTATAGTGAACAATGCTTTTCGCATCTTATCTTCCATCTTCTAAATCTTTTAAATAGTAATATTACCAATCCTACACCCATACACTTTAAGTGAATATGATGAACTCCGTGATAGCGCATAGCCTGCCGGGACAGGCTACAGGCAACTGGAGACGGTAGCCCTTTTCCGATCTGATTATTTCTGCTCAAGTTAGTCAAAAGAATTTTAAACAGGATTTAAAAGTTATGTGGAGTTAATGTAAATAAATAAGATAAACAGAATTTGGGGCAAAACAGTAAATCCTTATTTTATAAATTTTCAACACTCCAGATTGAAAGTTTTTACACAACAGTAACATAAGGATGTTGCATTTACTGTTTTAAAAGTAATTTGACTAAGAATTACCATTCAGCTATGCACATTAATTACAACAGTGTGAATAGGGTTAAGATTACCGTGATTTGAGACATTGAAAAATATGACTACTACAGGGTGTCCCAAAATTCACGCAAGATTTAAATTTAGCGCCATTTGTTCGGTAAAGTGTTGCCAACGAGAAAAAAAAAAAAGACAGCGTGACAGCTGACATTTCAGGGTTATTAAAAATGGAGCGCTACGCGAAAGAACAACGCATTTTCATTGTTGAGCAATATTTTAAAAATAATGAAGGTTTGGCAGCTACAGTTCGCAATTTTCGTACAAAATATGGTCGGAATAGTGATTTAACTTCGCCAACTGTGAAAAGATTAATTTAAAAATTCAAGGAAACTGGATCAATTAGTGATCTTATACACTCTGGCCGTCCTTCAACAAGTCGTTCAACAGAAAACATCGAAGCCGTTCGTGAGAGTGTTGCTGAGAGTCCAGGAACATCAATTCGGCACCGTGGTCTTGAATTGGGCATTTCGAGAAGCTCTCTACAGCGTATTCTCACGAACGATTTGTATCTTTATGCTTACAAAGTTCAATTGACTCAAGAACTGAAGCCTACTGACTACATGCAGCGAAGAGAGTTCGTTGAATGGATTATGGAACAACAACAAGTGGATGCTTATTTTTCGAACAAAATCATCTTCAGCGATGAGGCTCATTTTCATCTTGATGGCTTCGTTAATCGACAAAATTGTCGCATTTGGGGTTCAGAAATTCCACGAGTGATTGTTGAGAAACAAATGCATCCACGTGTCACTGTTTGGTGCGGATTTTGGGCTGGAGGCATCATCGGTCCATTCTTCTTCGAAAATGCGGCTGGTAAGGCAATAACAGTTAATGGTGCTCGCTATGGCGACATGATAATCCAGTTTTTTGTGCCTGAATTGCAAGATATGGATGTGGACGACATGCGGTTTCAACAAGACGGTGCCACATGCCATACCGCCCGAGAAACAATTCAATTACTGCATGAGTCATTTCCTGGTCGTGTAATTTCCTGTTTTGGTGATCAGAATTGGCCGCCCAGATCATGTGACTTAACGCCGTTGGACTTTTTTCTTTGAGGTTTTTTGAAGTCTAAGGTTTATGCCAACAAGCCCACGACCACCCACGCCTTGAAGGAGGAAATTGAGCGCTGTATCAACGAAATTCAGCCACATTTATGCAAAACGGTCATGGAAAATTTCGACAAAAGAGTGCGTATGTGCCATCAAAGCTGTGGAGGCCATTTACACGATATGCTGTTCCGTGCATAACCCTATACTGTATACTTTATGAATCAATAAGAAATTACAATTTTTAATTAAAAACCTGTGTTTTCTATCAAAATTACTTCTTGCGTGAATTTTGGGACACCCTTTATATACAATACAGTGGTACCTTGAGATACGAGTTTAATTCATTCCATGACGGAGCTCGTAAGTCAAAATGCTCGTATCTCAAATCAATTTTCCCCATTGAAATTAATTTAAATGAGATTAATTCGTACCAGCCCCCAGAAAACCGCTCCAATTTTTTTTTATAATAATGTATTTATAATGAACAAATATTGCATACAAACAAAATAAAACCAAATTCTGTACATACATACTGTACATACATGTAAAAGAGAATCTAAAGAAATATACAGATGTTGGCAGAGCCGATTAGCGTATGGTATTAATTTTTTCTTTGACTTCACTTTTGCTTAACTTAATTTTCTTCTTAACTAGTTTTCTTCTTTTTTGCCACGCTTTCGTCTCTTTCATCCGCAGGGCGTTTCAATAGAAACCTGTCTAAGGAGCTTTGTTTCTTCCTCCCTTTTAGACTGTTTCTGAAATGAGTTAGGCAAGTGTCATTAAATAGCGCTGCTGCACGACCAGTTGAAACTTTTTCAGGGTGTTTCTTTTCAATAAATTCCGAAACTTTTTCCCACATTGCCAACACTTTCTTTATCTCACTTGAAGAGATAACCTCCTCTGCCTCTGCGGTTGTACCAATATCCTGCAGAACCTCCGTATGTTGCTGCGTGTGTAGTTCCCTCAACTCCTCCGTCGTCAGTTCCTCAAAATGTGCGGCGACAAGGTCTTCGATGTCTCCCTCATCCACCTCCAGGCCCATGGACTTTCCGAGGGACACAATCTCCTCTAGCACTTCCTGTTCAGGTCTAAATCCTTCAAAGTCCCTTTCAGCCGCAGCTTTTTCCATGCAGAGGTCAAGGTCCTTTTTGTAACACCCTGTCAGGCCATATCAATAATTTTGAAGCGTATGACAATGTTGTAGTGGTTCTTCCAGAACTCTCGAAGGGTGAGGTTTGTGCTCTCGTAACCTCAAAGCAGCGTCGGAACATGTGCTTGGTAAAACGTTTCTTGAAATTGGAGATCACCTGTTGGTCCATGGGCTGTAGGATAGGGGTGGTGTTGGGTGGAAAGTAGAGAACCTTTATGAAGCTGAACTCCTCGAGAATGTCGTCCTCAAGGTTTGGTGGGTGGGCAGGAGCATTGTCAAGGACGAGAAGGGCTTGCAGGGGTAAGTTATTGACCTCGAAGTATTCCTTAACGGCAGGACCAAAGACCAAGTTGACCCACTGCACAAAAAACTGCCTGGTGACCCATGCCTTTGGGTTTGCCCTCCACATAACCTGCAGTTTTTCTTTTAAAACCTTATGTGTCTTGAAGGCTCTGGGATTTTTCTGAGTGGTATACGAGCAGTGGCTTGATCTTGCAGTCGCCACTCGCATTTGCACACAGTGCGAGGGTCAACCTATCCTTCATGGGCTTGTGACCTGGCATCCTCTTTTCTTCTGCCGTTATGTAAGTTTTGCTTGGCAACTTCTTCCAGAAGAGCCCTCTCTCTCGTCACAGTTGAAAACTTGTTGGGGGGGGGGGGGTGTATCCTTTGGCTTCGATCAATTCAGCAAAGGTTTTTACAAATTCCTCAGCTGCCTTAGAATCAGAGCTCGCTGCCTCACCATGCCTGACAACGGAGTGAATGCGGGTCCTTTTTCGGAAATTTTCGAACCACCCACGACTGGCTTTGAACTGCACTTGTGAAGCCTCCTGTGCTGCAGTATCTGGGGTCTGCTGCAGCAAATCTGCGTAAATGGCTCGTGCCTTCTCGCAAATTATAGTCTCTGTCACAGTGCGAGCTGCTTCCCTGTCAACCAAAAAAATCAGCAGGTTCTCCATCTTTTCATGGAGTTGCGTAGCTTTGAAATAATTTTAATGCCCTTAGCTGGAGTTGTTAGCCTTGATCGAGTCCTTCTGCTTCAGAATAGTACATATCGTAGAAGTAGTAGGATCGTACTGCGTTGCCAAGTCTATTACTCTTACGCCTTGCTCATGTTTGTCTATTATCTCACGCTTTAATTCCATGGATATCGCCTTTTTCCTTTTCTCACCACTGTTCTTTACACTCACCTTCTATGGACTCATGGTTATACGAAAAAAATTAACTAAATAATTGTACATACAAAAAAAAAAAAAAAAAATTAAAACTCAACACGACAGAAATGCTTCTGCAGTGAGGTAAACATTTGAACTGAACGACACGCAAGACTCGGGGAATCTGAGCAGAGTGGTGGTTGTGACGTCACCGAAGCAGGCTCGTATCTCAAATTCTGGCTCGTAACTCAAGGCAAAAAATCGCCCTAGTGACGGCTCGTATCTCAAAAAACTCGTATGTTGGGGCATTCGTATCTCAGTATATTAGTACCACTGTATTAATAAATATAATATATATTTTGCGCTGCTGTATAACTTTTATACCGTTTTTATACAATTAAAACTTTTATTCTAAATGCAACACCCGCCAAAAAATTAGAGAAGATCGAAGACAGATATACTATCCTTTACCAGAAGAAAAATATGGTAACAACTGTTTATATAATTAAAAAAAAAAAAAAAAAGCCTTTGCTGTTGTTGCCTGAGTATGGCGGGTGAGAGCAGGAAAAAGGTGATATACGTAGGCGCGAAACACCACCGCATTTTATTTCGCTATCCGAGATTACAATAGTAGCTGTACAAGGTATGATAACACTCCATGTTCACGTATCTTAAGAATTATTTCCTCAACTGAGACCCAGTCCCTAGAGAATGTGACCTTTTCTTCATGCCTGGCAAGCGAAATGAAAAAAGGAACTACGGATGTCTGTAGTTCGTTATCTCTGAAATAGATTTTTTTTTTTTTTTTGAAGTTGGTAAATAAAAGAATACTCCAGTTTCTTTTCAAGACCTGGATATTTAACTATAGCATTGTAATTGCCCATCCCACGCAAATGCTAATGTGATTAAAGGGATTAAATATCCTCCATTAGTTGCTAAATCATTCGTAGAAAAAAATAGAAATATTCTTTTGCACTTAAACAATTATTTCTTAGAAAGAAAATCTCTAATGTAAGATGTGAGAATCCACTTAAAGCAATTGGATGAATTAACGGAAGAAACCTGGAGTTGGGCCAGTCTTGTCAAGTAAGAATGAAATAATCCCACGTTGTTCTTAAAGGGTTAATCAAATTCTGCGAACTTTCTTTAGTGTTCTGTAAAAACTATTAGCATTATTCTGTCCTATACTTCCTAAATGTACAGAAGAGTGTCAAAAAAAAAAAAAACTTCCAGGATGATCTTTTAAAATCTCGTAAATAAACAGTAAACGAATAACTGTTCAGTTGAGTGTTCTGTAACAATTAAGAAAAAAAATATTCTCATTAACCTTTATTTCGTATGATTATTCAATTCTAAACAAAGGGGGGAAAAATGTATAAACTTTCTTAAAAATTTTTCATATATCTCAGTTATATAAAAAGCTGGGAAAAACGAATTATAATACATATAGCATTTTTTTTTTTTTGGATAGATGGGAGAAGCAGGAATGCTTTTCATATTCCCCGTTATCTGAAAAAGAAAATGTATGGATGGGGTAATATAGGGCTATAAGCTCTGATCATGGCAGGAGAGTAACAGCAATAGCCAAGCCTCAGTTAGAACCTTCATTTGCTACTGCATTGCCATCCATTACCCTCCCTGGGTACCCATTTTAGTCGCCTCGTACGACATGCATGGGCTACAGTGGGGCAATTTTTAAGTAAAGCCCTCTCTAAAAATTAAGATGATTCCCTCACCACTCACCCCTACCAGTGGCCGAAAGATCGTCCAATTCAGCGTAGGTTCCACTCAGTGACGGGCCCCCCCCCCCACCACTGAGCAAAACCGCTCATATTCTAGGGAAAAGCATCCACCGACAAGGCCCCTCACAGGCCATGCCGCAGAACACTCTTCCCAGAGACTCAAAATTCTCTCTCGGGGAAACCCCCCCCCCCGAAATCTAAGCCCCTCAACAGAAGCAAAATTTCAGAAGAAACCTAAGAGGGCGAAACTCTCGAATCTGCGTCCCATTTTAGTCGCCTCTTATGACATGCATGGGCTGGTATGTAAGTAAAGCCCTCTCTAAAAATTAAGACAATCCCCAGGACCACTCCCTACGAGTGAACGAAAGACCGTCCAACTCAGCGTTGGTTTCACTCAATGACGGGCCCCTCTCACCACTGAGCAGAACCGCTCATATTCCAGGGAAAAGCATCCACCGACACCGACAAAGCCCCTCAGCGGACCGTGTCGGAGAACACCCTCCCCGGAGTCTCAAAATATGCACTCCCAGGCAAACCTCTCGAAATCTAAGCCTCCCCTCACCGGAAAAAACCTGAGAGAGCAAAACTCTCAAAACTCTGCATCCATTTAGTCGCCTCTTACGACATGCATGGGTTGCATTGGCGATATTTAAGTAAAGGCAACTCTAAAAATTACGACGATCCCTAGGCTACTCCATAGTGGCCGAAAAACCGTCGAACTCAGCGTTGGCTCCGCTCAGTGACGGGCTCCCCCATCACCGAGCAGAACCGCTCATATTCCAGGGAAAGGCATCCACTGACAAAGCGCCTCACCGGGTTGTGCCAGAGAACACCCTCCCGAGAGACTCAAATTGCTCCTCAAGGCAAAAATCTTAAGAAAGCGAAACTCAGCGTCCATTTAGTCGACTCTTACGACATGCATGGGTTGAATTGGCGATAATTAAGTAAAGCCAACTAAAAAAAAATTAGTTAGGACGATCTCTAGACCACGCCATAGTGGCCGAAAGAGCATCCAACTCAGCGTTGGTTCCACTCAGTGACGGGCTCCCCCACCACCGAGCAGAACCGCTCATATTCCAGGGAAAGGCATCCACTGACAAAGCCCCCTCAGAGGGCCGTGCCAGAGAACACCCTCCCTGGAGACTCAATATGCACTCCCAGGTAAACCTTCCGAAATCTAAGCCTCCCCCCCCCCTCACCGGGAGCGAAATTCGGGAAGAAACCTGAGAGAGCAAAACTCTCGAAACTCTGCGTCCATTTAGTCGCCTCTTACGACATGCTTGGATTTGCATTGGTGATGTGTAAGTAAAGCCAATCTCTAAAAATTCGGACGATTCCCAGACCACTCAATAGTGGCCGAAAACCGTCCATCTCAGCGTTGGCTCCACTCAACGATGGCCTTCCACCCACCAGAACCGCTCAAATTCCGAAGAAAAGCATTCGCCGACAAAGCCCCTCAGCGAGCCGTGCCGGAGAACACTTTCCCCGGAGACTCAAATTGGTCCCTTAAGGCAAAAACCCTAAGAGAGCGAACTCAAACTCTCGAATCTCAGCGTCCAATTAGTCGCCTCTTACGACATGCTTGGATTTGCATTTGTGCTATTCTTATCCCGGCAACCACACGCGGTACATACATATATACATATATATATATACATATAGCATGTCCTTATAAGGACTGGCTTAAAGGGGCGAAGCAAGAATGCTTTTCATCTTCCCCGTTATCTGTAGTGGACAGTGTAGGGATAAGGTGGTATTGAGCAATTAAAGCTCTGATCATGGCAGGAGGGTAACAGCAATAGCCGAGCCTCAGTTAGAACTTCACTGGCTACAGCATTGCCATCCATCACCCTCCAAGGGTATCAGTCACCGCATCTCACGGTCGACTGATTCATCATCACTTAAATTCCATGTATAGCATGTACGTTATAATTTGATTTTTCATATACTTTTGATATTTATTAAAATATGGTGTGTTAATTTTTATGAATCAATTTTCTTTGCATATCTTAAAACTTAGTTATAATATGCATTATTTTATTACTATATTTTAAATAATTAAAATATTTATGTAGAATTTTTAAATATTTTTCTGTATAAGCGAAAGAAGAGGAAGAAATCTTAGATTCCCTAAAAAACATATCCATTACCATACAGAGACTTCAGCAACAATCACGCTGTCCAAAGCAATCAATCAATAGAACGCTTATTATAATTTTGTTCTATCATCCTCCAACCCTTTTACTTCCGGGGTTATATCGTATATCGTCGTTATCATCATGCTTTATTATGATCGTATAATTACTTCCGTTTTCCTCTGATTTCGTGTCAGCAAACTAGATTAGCGGTTTAAATTAAATTTCCTAGCTAAACTGTTACAACTACGTTACCAACAAATGATTTTCAACTGTTTCCGCCAATTAACTTGCTTTATTATATATCAGCTATTCGCCAATATATAGACACAAATGTTAACATCCCGATCTTATAATAACATCTGGATGTTAACATTTGTGTCTATATATTCAACACATATTTTTATGCGACTCCCATGTACAGTGACAGGCATGCGCAGCTTAACTCTACACAGGTAAACACCGGAAATAAAATTTCTCTACCTTTTAATTGTTTTTTTCCCTGTCCTTTAAAAGGTTTTTCCTTCTTATGCATTTTCCAAAAATCTTCGCTTTTGCAAATCTAAAATTATCATTCCCCCCCCCCCCCCCTTCGGCAAACTGTCCGCTGAGCGTATTTATGTACTGTTTCATACGTTGGACAAGGTTTTGTATTTGAAATCATCGTAAAAAAATAAATAAATAATAAAATAGAAAACGAAATCTAACTTGGGATCATGCTAGTAATATTTTATCTGGGAGAACGATTAGGTAGAATAGAAGGAACAATTTGAATATCCAGAATTAACATAAATGCAGATTTATTCGCAAAGTATTATAGATGGTATTAATGCAATGATATATATGTTGTGATACTGGTAAAAACATATTTCTTAATCATCATCTAAAGCTATTTTATGGGTGAATGTAATGTAATAATTTTAATAAGGTAAACACCAATGCTAAATACTGAAATAATAATAATTTCATTGAAAAAAAAATCGAAATCGAGTTTTTCTAGTGATGGCAGACGAACTCAAGGTTTCTATGACATTTCAGGTATAGTAGCAGACGATATCCTTTTGGTTGACCAAACGACAGTAGTTTCTGTTAAAATGTCATAACGCGATCATAAATCTTAACATCTGGTGGGAGTAGAATTACGAAGTCGAGTTGCTGAAGTGTTACCGTTGCCATATGGAGACAACCTCTGACCTTTCCTAGTGGTGGTAGTAAGAGTTAGTATTCAGACAGAAAAAAAGGAGTGCTTGGTTATTATGTCTAAGAACCCAACGACAGTTACAAACACGCACAACTTACCTTTCACTTTGACTTCGTCCGACACGCAATCTTCCATAAAAGCTTGAACGAGGAAGTTCCACGCTAAACACATGTTAGGATGCATCTGACACGGTGCTATCTTCGATTTTGTACTACTTCCTTCTGCGTAATCGTTTGTGCATGTAGATGTCTGTTTATTTCCGGTGAAATAGAAATACTGAATATTTCATGCCGACATTTGTAAACAATTTTTTTTTTTAAGTACTGTGTGGCACTTTGCAATGTACTTAATTGCTTTCATCGTACGAACTACGCAGCTTCTGCCAGAAAAACCATAGTTAATGAGATTTTCAATGTCCTTAATAACATTAAAATTACATTAAGAACAGTATTAGAAACGACATCGATAAAAAAAATAAATGAAAATAAAATCTTCGTGCATTAATTTGAGTAACTGATATAAATAAGCCGTTGTGTTTCAACGGCTGTTCCGGCATCTTCAGAATATTAAAAACAGGTCGGCTTCTTTTGTGTTAGTTATTAAAATTAAAATTCTGAAAATACTGAAGAAAAAAAAAATTAGCTTTGTTAATTTCGTTTTTCCTTAGTCGTTACATTTGTTAACCAACAATATTAAAAGCGCTATCGTGGCTAGTCAAAGATCAAACTTTGGTCATGGCAAAGTTTGACCTTTGATAGACGAGAGGAATTTTTGTAGGACTTTTCAACCGAAGGTGAGCTACATAATCTTAAGAGAAAGTAGCAGTATCGACTTCATGTAGTGATTGCTAGTCTGTTAGTTTGTCTGCCATGTGTACACTTGCTTTTGTAGCCTCCTGGACACTTCCTCAGACGTTTGAAGGAATTAATCTATAGGAGGTCCTGGAGCGCTTGCATTTTTATGGCTGGTTTAAAGATGAGTTTTTATGTTATTTAAGGAAGACTTTTGCAGTGGGATTGAAAACAGGTTTACTGCGAAGAAAACTAATCAGTGATTCTTCGACTACAGTCTAGACTTCGTTACACCAATGTATTTTGAAAGGGCGCTAAATAAATAAACGTTCACTAATTATACACGAAAGAGGAATGAGAATAGTTTGGTGTTTTCATTTGAATCGAATGAATAGTTCCCATCGTTTGTTACGCTCTTCCGTCAAAAACTTCTCGGCATCATTAGCAGACATTGTGGAGCTAATTTAAGTGGCAATCAAACACATTATGACTTTTATGTATTACATAGACAACTGTAAATTTTATTCGACAAGAAATTATATTGTTGTTTTCATTGTTTACTTCAGCGTGAGCAAACAGAAGTTTGCACGTGAGCAACTTCATAACTAGGATACTTGCATATATAATGGCTGTTGACTTCACATCGAATCATCCCTGGATCCCATAATACACGACATACCTCCTTTTGGGCGTGTGTATCGCCACGCATTATGAGAAAGACCAGTACTCTCTCCTAAACGGTTTTGCTTTTTATTGAGGTCTCAGCATTAGGAGCTAGACCCATGGCAATACTGACAACTAAATCAATGGCAAAAATCATACTTCCGTACATAATGTCTGCCAATACTATTGATTGAGCTCTTTAGGGGGAAGGGAGGATTAAAGTATAAAAACAAGACGTTGTAGATATAATGCTAGTTCAAGAAGTATTTTCTATATATATAGTTATACAGATATACCACTTTTTTTATTCAGCGCGTGCAGACCACGCTTCAGATACCATCCAGTTTTTTTTAATGATATTTTAATATGGAATTATTCCAAAAGGTTTGCAAGTGTTCCTAGCCACTGTGATGATGTGAACTTCCACCTCCATATCAATTGTAAGCCAGACACTGTGTCATGTGCTTATTTTCTGTTTATGGTGTTCTTGTTCCGCGAAAATCATACTCGAGAATGGTGGAAATCATTTTCTGTAAACGTCAATAGTATTGATCACAATGAGGAAAACAAAGGATCTTTTCGGTTCCGATAAAGGGCTTATTGCGGGTAGAGCCACGATTTCGAAAACAATACAGCTGATTGGTTTCTCCAAAGGCAAGATAATCCCTGTGTTTAATCAGTGGAAAAATAATCGACATCGAGTTATTTTTCCTAAGTTATCAGTCCTAAGCCTTTAAGGAAAGAGATCATCGTCATCTGAGAAGGTTTGTACGAACAAACAGAACTTCCTGTGTAGCAACTGACCGAAGCATTTAATGAAGGATGTTCTCGAGCTAATTCAGTGGCCTGTATATGTATAACACTTCAGGTAAATATTTTGTTGATCTGAGCTAATCGTCAAGGAATTTTGTCAATTCATATCCGATACATTGCAAGATGTTGCTGTTTGCAACCTGATGAGCATCAGTAAATGAAAGAGAAAACGAGGTTATTGATATTTTCAAAATCTCTCCTCAAAAATTCATCTCCTTTTGAGGGGGAGGAGGAGTGTGTGTGGAAAATTTGCAACGAGAGAAGGAAATTCAGAAGTCTTGAAGTGATCATATAAGAATGACTATTAAGATGACTAATACTCCATCACCAATTTTTTTTTCGTTTCAAATTCTAAAGAACTTGTTTGCAACACTTCTTTTATTATGATAAACAGGTGTGCGTGACAAAGTAAACAAGTCATATTTACAGTTACGAAATCCTCCGTGTAGTTTTTTTTATCGCTATTCTTATTAAAGATACAGAAGTAGATGTCGGATATATATAAAAAAAAAAAGTTTATTTGAAAAGAGCGCGATGTGTTTGGGATCCGTTTAAACTATCTGTGTTGTGGTTATCTGTAACTCGCAGCCCTGCTCCAACAGACAGAGAACAGTGTTAATCTTTGACATTAACATCACTGTGGCCCAGATCCATCTACAGTGTCGGGTTACCGTTAGCACAACGCTATTGATCCGATTTATATAGTACAATAGCGAGTTCTTCATAAAAAAAGAAAAGGGAAAAAAAGAGAAAGAAAGAATCGGAGCTTTTCTTCCGTGGCATTTTCTCGTCTGAAGTCATTATTTTACGTCAAGTACAGCAAGTGCTCTCTCTCTCTCTCTCTCTCTCTCTCTCTCTCTCTCTCTCGCTGGCTTGTGTGATCGTGGCCAGAAAGAAAAGTAATCAAAAGAAAGCCTTACAAGACAGCACAAAGAAGTGTGTCGACTATTGTTGAAAGGTAGCAAAGTACTCCACACTCCAGAGGTATAAATGTTATTTGGAAGTGAATGGATGATAACTTTCACTGCTTTTCCCCAATCCCCCCAGCTCCCGTCCTAACCGTAATGGTGTGTTGTGAGACAACCGATAACATGACATTACATTCACATTGTGTGGCTTTTCAATTACACTTCAAAACAGCATAACAAGAAGTCATCATTTGCACGTATTCAAAAATTTAAAGAATACATTTAGCATTCTGTTGTTGGTGTTAAGTAATTGAAACCCCATTAATGTAAATTTAATACTGATGAGGAGAAATAAGACGCAATACTGGACATTGATTTATGCATTTATAATTCGTGTGGCAATTTATCTATGAATGTCATGCCAGCTTAAATTTGTCTGTTCCGCGGAGGCTACATCCTATAACAATCTGCATAAATATTTCTTGAAGAAGTTAGGATGATTTTGTCCTAACTAATTATATTAAACAGATAATTCCAGAAATAGATAACCCATAATAAAATAAAATATTAGAGCATCATGTAATATTGAAAACCGTAGTTTTCGTAACATTAGTCAATTTAATGTAGTATAACCTAATTAAAGAATGAATCTAATATAATAAAATACGTAATATATAATATTTAATAAAATAACCTCAGGTAATATAAAATATGTAACAAAAAAAAGTTGTAAAATGTATAATATTTAATACAGTAATAATCTTAATATATAATGTTATTATATAAATTTATCTTTTAGACTTTCAATTGAATTTGTTAGGAAACGCTGTTTCGTTACTTTTAAGTTGTTTAGGGAGCTTGGCAGAATTTTAAAAAGAAAGAGATTTGCCCGCATGCCACGATTCATGAGGACCTGCATTCTGTGAAATCTTATATTTGTTGACAAGAGTCTAATTACGGAACTCACTGATTCGAATAATTAAGAATTCTCTGCATTTGATTTATTTTTTATCGACTTCTTTTTTTCATTTATATATTCTTCCGGTACTTAAATTAGGAAATGTTATATTTACTTTGAATTAATCTTTTATTACTACAAATAATCCAAGTGAAAGCAAAATACATATTGAACATACATTTTCTCTTTGTTGATTAATGGATAGAACACTTACGCACGGATTAATGGATAGAACACACACACACACACACACACACACACACACACACACACACACACACACACACACACACACACACACACACACACACACACACACACACACACACACACACACACAAGCGAGCGCGAAATAAAAAAGGGAAAATATTTCATTGTTATACGCTTCTTCTCACTTCTGTGATATAATTCGAATGTAGTCTCCTTAGCTCTGTTAGTAACAAAGATGCCCTTTGACTGAAGGAAAAAAAAAAAAAAAACTGGGTTCAAATCCTGTATAGGATGCGAAAAACTTTTATAAGGGCTTTTCAACAGATGATTTAAGTTATCTCATTCGGATGTTGGTTGAAAAAAAAGTACAGTTGACCCTTGAACAACAG
This sequence comes from Typopeltis vanoorti, assembly GCF_054136105.1. NCBI lineage: Eukaryota > Metazoa > Arthropoda > Arachnida > Uropygi > Thelyphonidae > Typopeltis > Typopeltis vanoorti. The sequence goes on along the minus strand of NC_143571.1, from coordinate 62,092,058 downwards.
GGAATTAGAGGCTCCAATCCCCCGCGTTGTTCGAAAATCCGCGTATAACTTTTGATTCCCCCATAAACTTAACTACTAATAACCCACTGTTTATACATATTACTTTTGATTCCCCCATAAACTTAACTACTAATAACCCACTGTTTATACATATTACTAATACTAGACATCAAAAATGAAAAAGATAATGTGAAAAGAAATTCATATTTATTTACAGGTATAACGATTCATGCATTGATAACAAAGAAGCAGCAATGTGATTGCTTTATGGTAGCCTAGTGCAATCGATACGATTGCTTTGAGGTAGGCTTAACCTATACACTAATGAACGAATCGTTGTAGAATTTTTATTTCATGCTAATTAATTAATTTAAATACTTAACTAATTAATAATAGTTAATTTTATGCAGTTATGATTTAATACTGCATCTTTAAGTTTGTTTACATTTCTCTCAACTGCAAATGACCATGTATGGTCTGTAAGTGTTTGCGTGCGTACGTTTTGATAAAGTTTAACTTTTAATAGATTTGTGTATACTTCATGGTAGTAAATGATAAAATAGACTAGTGTCTACATATATTTTATGCATTCATGCCTTACCTAACTTTTTCTTAATTTTTTTATCGGTATTTCTAGACTACGCGGTTCGTCTGCGAGTTTTTTTTCAAATTGTCGGAATCTCAAAAAAATTTCAAATATATTTATTAAAAATAAATAAATAAATAAAACCGCGTATAAGTGGAACTCCGCAGTTCAAACCCGCGTCCTTCAAGGGTCAACTGTACTATGTTTGGTCTCTAGAGTTTGCGTAGGGTATGTAGGGTTTACGTAGTATCGTATTTAAGAATTCCAGTTTCCTTTTTGTTTTCTCATATACGACTCATTAACATATTCAGTTACTATGACTGATTATGGTAATACTGAACAAATATTAAATAATTAAACGTTAATATTGATTTAAAATTGCAGGAGAATAAATTTGATTCGCATATATTAGAATTAATTTAATTATATGTAAATTAGACTCGTAAATAGTTTGAATATATTCAAACAATTCAAAAATAAATTTAAATTGTAATACCTACTATATGAGCTCGGTCAGTACAGACTCCGTATCTCATACGGAGATAGGGTTTTTTCCGACCCGGTAACTCGAGTTTTCCGTCCCCCAGAACAAGCAAACCGACCCCACGAAGATGCGCATCTACAGACATAGAACACACTGGGGGGCATAGGGCCAACCACCTTATCCTCGAAGCGGTTGCGGTTTCAAATCGTAATAGGCCATGCTTAACACGAATGTAAGGGGCCACTAGGGCCTAATACGAAATGATAATACCTACTATATACAGGGTGTTCGGGATAAATTTGACAGTTTCGTAAGGAAAAAGAAAATCTTCTTTGTATCTATTAAATTTAATGAATTGACAAAAAAACATTACAGGCAGAGTTAATTACAATACTATCAACAAGATTTACTCAAAATAACCACCATTAGCATCGATCACAGCTTCAATTCTGCTTCGGAACCTCGAACAAGCTGATGCTACAGTCTCCCTGGGAAGGGCCGCAAAAACTGTTTTAATTTTATCCATTAACTGGGCTTTTGTATTACTGGAAGTGCGATTGGTGTCTTTTTCAACTGCGCCCCATACAAAATAATCCATGTGGTTAAGGTCTGGGGAGTTTGGAGGCCAAACATTTGGACTGGTGAAGTCGTAGAAATTTTCAGACAACCATTTTTGACTTTTCCCAGAGGTGTGGCAAGGGGCCGAATCCTGCTGCCATACATACGGCCTACCATTGCCTACCCTTGTTATCCAGAGCTTGACTACAGTTAGCAACTCCACGAACAAAGCCCGAATTCCAATGCCAGGGTTCTTCAACACCTGTTCCTGCAGATTTGCGAGGAATTCTGCTGTACGAACGCAATCAGATCGTCTGCTAGGGATCTTTCTTCTTGCTACATCCTCGTAGTCACCATTGCAAGTCTCTAGTTCATGCCTGATTGTTTTTACTGTATTCAGGGAGCATTGGGCAGCAGTCGTAATATCCTTATTTTGATGGCGGGCACGAATCATCATGATACAAGTTATTCTCTTCCATGATTCAGGTGGGTTCCAGCTATCCATCCTTTCTGACATCTTGTATGTGAATGAAGAAGGGTCCAAACTTTTAAATGAAGAGAAGTGTGTGTTAATACATGTAACTTACGGAAAAATATAATTAATTATAAATATGTCAAATTTATCCCGAACACCCTGTAAGTATTCTATTTTCAGAATAAGCATAAATCCGATTTTAGATAATTGCATAATTACGAATAGTAATGGCAGTAGTGAATAGTATACTATAATATACTGAAGTTATAAAGAGCAAAGTAATCGATATTAACCTTCTCAATCACTTTTTTAGAAACAAAGTACACCCCTAGCTATAATACATGCAAAACAAACACGTACAGTATCGCATCGTTGAACATACTCGTATTATAACAATGAAGATAATCCAGTTTGATAGACAAGCCAAATGTATTATTCCTTAATTGCGTGCTTTCTATGTCCGGTTTGCGTGTTCTGAATGAAATCCAAGTTTCAGGCAGAAAAAACCCTGCGAACTTCCGTATAACTGAAGTGCCTCTATAGATCAATTGAAAGAACTACTGTACATTAAGCCCTTCAATTGGAAAAGTTCGATGGTCGTCCAAACGAGAGAATCTTTAGATGAGCGTTTTCAGTTTTTCCGTTCAAGGTGAGTTAGTCGATCTCACACGGAAGTAGCATGGTTTTCTTCTTCCATCAGCTACTTCGGGTGTTTCATCCAACATACACGCAAATCGGCCAGAGTAACATGAACAGACACAAAATGCAGTTAGTGGACGGTAGATGGCGTTGCATGTAGATGACAGATAGTGCGTAGTGTCTAAATAGTGGAATTGTGTGTAGTGTAGATGGCGGGCTGTACAGAGTGGAGTGTATGTAATTTTAATTAAAGGTGTATGAAGACAAGGATATCTATTCTCAACGCTTTATTCTAGTTATATCTAGAACCTTGCTCAAAAGATTATCAAAAGATAAGAAAAGCAAAGTTAGAAGAAAGGTTCCTCTAGATTCGAATAGTCAATAAAAATAGATCTTAATTTTCAACTCTATCGTGATTGTTACCAGTTACGACAACATACATGATATAACAACTAAAATAATTTAATTACTATTTTCCATATTTTTCCAAAGTCAAACTACCACTATCAGGGAGTGGTACGCAGGGAAAGAGACAAAAAGTTCGTAAAGAAAGAAACGAAGGCATCAAGTCCTAAACTGCACTACGCTGTGGGATTGATTAGACGCTTTTGATCATTGTACTGATGGCCTAAGGAGAGCATTTCCCACATGTGAGGCACTTTTATGCATCCAAATGAATTGAAGATAGGATAGTTTTGCAAGGCAGGCCAGAATCAAGGAAGAGTCTTTCATATTTACATTTGTATCTGCGAAGTACACTCATGAGCCAAAATATTACGCCCATTGACTAAGTTGGGCCTCTTTTGACCGATATGACTGCATTTTTATTGGCATTGACTTTATCAGACCACGGAAGGAGTCTTGAGGTATTCTGCACCAACTAGATAGAAAACGTCCACGAGGTCAGCGAACGATGAGGCAATGACGTAAACCAGCGGATGATGCCTTCCACATTGTCCCACAAATTCGATGGGATTCAAATCAGGAGAATTAGGTGTCCAGGGGAATATACGAAATGCTTGGATATGCTATTCGACCCATGCTTGCACAATGCGAGCCTTGTGACACAGGGCGTTGTCTTGCAGGAAGAGTCCAGATACATGTGGCCATTTAGGATAATACCTGCAAGACGCTTTACCCAGGTAACAACTAAATATTGAGTCTTAAAAACACGTACATGAATGAGGGACAGTGTAGATTAGAAATAAATTGGATGCAAAATTAAATCCATTGCCGTTCCTTTTATCTGAGTAAAGATTTTCTCTTTGGGCAATATTCAAAATAATGAGGTATTTAGTTTCAAGTAGAAGTCGTTAAATTTTGAACCAGTACGGAAATGAAAAGTACTGATATTTCCGCTTGTAAAAACAGACAAACTAGCATTTAGAACATAATCATTTTCACCTTATTTTTCTCCTTGTTTCGCCACTAAAATATCCAAATCATTTTCATCTTTATTTCTATCACTTTAAACCTCCATCAATCTATTCCTGATCTTTTTAAAAATGATTTTCTTTCCAGATAACAAAAGCGTCGTTATTTTTACAGACCGTTATCGACGACTTAATTGCTACGGCAAATACCAAGAAGAAGAAGGAAATACCGAACGACACGTGCAGGCGCGTTTGGAGAAGATTGCCTCCAAAAACTATTTAAACTAAACCATTCGTAAGCATGTACGAATTATACTCTGCTGCGAATGTCAACAAATTCATTACGATCCAGTGCTTCGGGGAATAATTATCCTTGGTTGTATGGAGACTGTCTGGTTTTGTAATCTTCAGCATTTTCTATTTAAGAAACAAATGTCAGAAATTATTTGTTTTCGACGAATGGAAGATGATCAAATTTATTTCAGACTTCTTCGAAAGCTTAAGGAAATCAGTCCTTAATAAATATCCAGGCGTGCGTTTGTATCAATTGAAACAAATTCAATTTTAAAATGAACTTTCCTTATCTTCTTCTTAGATTGGCTTACGTACCAATAGACCATTAAAAGTGGCTTTAAGATCCTTATCACAAATGGCTGGCTTCGTGTTTGTTTCCCTAAAGCTTGCTAATATTAAAATATCTGTAGGACTTATGACAATGGGTCTCTAAATTGCAGTGCATTTTAATTGTCCCTCTTTTCTGAACCCTTGTGCAAAGACGTGCAAAATTACTTTTAATTGCCTTCATTAAGTATAAAATCAGCACGTGGAAAATCATGGCTATTGAATTGTCCCAACCGATATGCGTGTGTGTTTCATTTCTCCAAGCTGTTGCCATAGTGATAGCTGACTTGCAATCATATGTGCTTTAGTCAGTGTGCCTCCGAACGTACTTAATTAAAGTTGCGTTCGAGGCTGATATTATGCTAATTTTTACCTCCTTTTGGTAAGAAATATCTCGATTGTTCCCCGATTTGCACAATGGCACGCTTTAAATGACGAGGGGAACATTATCGTTTGATATTTTTGAATTAACCAAGTCTACATATGAATTTTAATATTCACGATATCTAATAATGGTGGAAATTTAAAGACTTGGAGAAAGGAAATATTAATTATAGACAGAATTAATGAGATCGAAAATGCAGTCGATGTTTATTATCTTACTAGTGATAAATGAGATGAGAAAATTTTATGTACCAAACAGCACATTATAGAAAAGATTAGATGAATATTTTAAGTAAACGAAGCATTACAGAAAAGATTACTCTCCTTCATGACCGGCTTGAGGGTGGTGTCGTCAAATACAAACTGCACCAAGCTTGGCGCTTATCAAAATTATAGAAGATATAGATTTTGTAAAAAATTATTTTCTTCATTTTTTTCCAACATTATAATAAAACAATTATAACTCATGTAGGGATAACTGAACATAGAGCCTCCGTAGCTCAGTGGGTATAGATATAGATAAACCCTTTTGGTCGGAAAGACCTGGGTTCAATTCCCGTCAGTATCTACAGAAACCTTTATCTGGTTTCTTTCGACGAAAAGTGAGTTTGCCGGTCTCCTACGGAGGTAGGGGTTTTTTCACGCGGAAACTCGGGTTTTTTCTGATGTGAACACATGCATCTACAGACATAAGACTAACCACTTTATCCTCGAGTTACGGTTGCGAAATTCAAGAATACTTGGAAAAGTCGTGGGCGCTTAAGTGCCTGTTAGGACCACTAATAAGAACTGAACATAATTATTTCGATAAAATAATATTAATATGATGTTTCTTAAATTTTTCATGCAACGCTAGTGCATTGTGCACATATTATTATTATTATTATTATTATTACACTGAGAGTTTTAAAATTTGAGAAGCAAAAATGGAATGCAGAGTATACAATTCGTGGTAATATATTGGAATAAGTGGTGGAGATGAGGGATATGGGAGTGATTGTGAATAAGGACCTAAAATTTCGTAGATACATTGTTAGAATCTTGAAGACAGGACAACGGATTATGGCAATGATGCGGAGGACACAAACGTGTAGAAGTAAGTAGATTCTGGTTCCATTGTGTAAAGGCACATATGCACTGTTATGCACAAATTTAGTCACTTGGTTTTCAAAAGGATGAGAAGATATTGGAAAAGGTCCAGAGACGATTGACTAAGGTGGGTTTTGGTCTCTGAATGTTAAGTATGAAGACAGATTGAGGAAATGTAAATTGCGGGACCTAGTGGACAGGAGGAGGAGGGGGGATGATCGAGACATCTAGGTCATTAAGGGGCTGTTACCAGATTAACGTGAATGATGTTTACATAGAATGGGGAAGAACAAAGGAAAAATAAGAAGTCATTCGTGGAATCTGTATAAGGAGGGTGTGAACATTGGGGAGAGGAGTAGAATTTTTTGCATGGAGAATGGCGGGTGATTGGAATGCATTGCTTGAGAGTGTTGTGAATGCGGGGACGGTGAATATATTTAAGGCATGATATGACAAACTTTGTGTGTAATAGTGAGACCTCCTACGATGAATCACTTTACTCCATAGAGGTCTGATAATAATAATAATAATAATAATAATAATAATAATAATAATAATAATAATAATAATAATAATAAAATTCAAATTAACTTAAATAAAAATAGTAATAAAAATATATACTAATTATTAACTACACTGCGAAACATTTTCATTATTATATTTTATTATAAGAATTTATTCACATTTATTCACACCCAAAAGTATTTTTATAATTTAAGAGTTTTAATAGAAGTCTAGTTCTCAAATATTTTTCTAGCGTAGGGAAGAACAAACTATACAAGTCTTGCTATATATATAGGTACGTGTAATGAAAACGTACCTTTTGGAGAACAGTAGAGCTTTGTAAAATTTTATAACAATTAGTAATTACAGCTTAGTTTGTAATTGTAATGAGGGTATTGGGATAACACATAAATGGGTAGAAACAAGCTTGGGACATTAAAAGAGACAAATGATTGAGACAAATGAATCCTCCCCTGCGTTTAAAACATAACATTAAATTACAAGAATATGCTAACTTAGCTGAATTCACATACGAGTGATTATAGCGAACGAGAAAGTCAGGTGTGTCGGCCGTCCAGTTTCGGACTAGTTATGAAGCCGCTGACTAATTAGTCTCATTAGGGCACTTGCTCCTAAGAGCATCATGGCGAAAGCTTTCCAATGTTCTAATCATGCAATTATTTACCAGACGCGCTCATTACTGTTAACTAAAGCTTTGGGGCCTTAATTCCATTTTTCATAACAGCACTTTGTAAACCAAGGTAGTAAATTACAAATTGTTGCGTGGAAAATACGAGCCACTATCCTTATATTACAGGACTTTGCTAGGCCAATAAATGTTCCTGTTATAAATACGTTTTACGGTACAAACTATGTTAAGAAGAAATAACAAAATGATCATAATTAGAATAAGTTTTTATAAATACAAAACTTACGAATTTTTTCCTCATTTTTTGGGGGGGAGGGGAGCCTAATTTGAAGCTAATCTGTTAGCGCCGAATTTTGTTAATTTGATTGTCAGATACGTATCTTGATCAATTTTCGATTAGTAAGACTGGCTTATAAATAAATATATCTTTGGTTACTAAATAAATGGATAGGTAAGTTGCCAACTCAAATCCTATCTAAGATGAGACAAATTTTTATAAGGGCGGATCTGAGTTGGCTGATCTAAAATCCTTGTATTGGTTTTCATGCCAGAAGCCGACTTGGGACATGAAACTGAACCCTGAATTTAAAAGGGCCCAAGCCACTAAATTACACGTGAGAATTTATTATTATAGCAAACATTTTAATGACTTCCTTATATTGTAGGTGACCCAAAATGACATTGTCCTTGGTTTCAAAAATCTTAAATATTTATTAAACAATTATATTCTCACTAAGGTAGCTACAACTAGAGTTATCTTATCTCTGTTCTTAAATATATTGATGATAATGTGAATCTCGCGTGTTATAACTGCCTACAGATAAGCTGGAGAAGTATCCTTAATTTGGTTGCTAAATTAAAGTCCTCTTTCTTATTCAAAAATACAAACAGAAAAAAAAAAAAAATCTGTCAGAGACAACGATGATGAAGCCTAACCTAATCTTCTGTTTTCTTGGATCTGCGAACAAGGGCAGATATTAATATCCATTTCTTAAGTGAGATGTAATTTACTGTGATACAGTGTTTTGTATCAGCGAGGTAAAAGAAAAAAAAAAAAAACATCAAAATTCTTTTTACAGTGAACTATCTGAAGAAACAAAATACACTTTATGAGATCCGCTGTTTAGCCAATGAAATTTGGCAGTTACGCCATAAGCATTTATCATGGAGCTACAAAAAAAAAAAAAAAGAGAAAATAATGGCGGCTATGTCAGACGACAATACAGGAGAAAAGTATACTTGCGCATGCGCATATACAAAAATATGCACAGATATAAACAACTAAAAACACTTTTCATTTATACTATTTAAAATGAATTTCTAGAGTTGCGGGGAAAAAACATCCAACAATTTAACTTCTACATAAAAGAAAAAAAAAATGTCCTTGAAAGGTCTGCTTGACAATAAAAGACGATGCATTTTCTTTATTATTTTTAAAAAACAAAACGCTAATAACTGCGCAGATGTCGCTAGCTAATGTTTCTCGTGAATGCGTATTTCTTTTTTCTGCTTTAGAAATGATAAAATAAGTAGTTCAATGTGCGCATGCTCGAACAAAGCAACTCGTTAGTAACATTACCGGCAAGGCTTGGAAAACTGCAGCAAGTAGGACATATTAAACTTTTCATTGTTCGTCTGGCTTGAACGGTATCTGAGCAACGCAGTTCTAATCTTCATTTCATTGGTGCTTATGAAACTAACGGAGAAAAGCAATAAAATTTTCCAGCTTTCTCATGGTGCACATATTAGATGATAATGGCGTAGCTCCCTAGCTAGAAGCAGTCCTCATCTGGCGTCGTCTACCATTTTATAGCTACCGAACGTGAAGTCGACTGGCGACCGCTGAGAAAAGAGAAACTCACTCTGGATCATTAACGGTATGTGTAGGTGTCTCTCGCCGGAGCTATTTCGACAGTACCTAACGTTAGCCGTTGGTCAAGGAGCTGTTGTCTATGGTTGAAATCTCTTGACGGTACTAGCGAATAGTGCCCATCAGTCCTCAGCTCATTAGCGGCTCCCCCCCCCGTCCGCTCCTAACCCCGCTCCATACACTTGTGCACGTTTGTTAGAACAACACATAAGTCCATTTTCGTTAAGTGCAACGCGTAGAAAACTTTGTATACGCTAGTTCCTGTGATCTCTCGCTAGACAGAGCGGAAAATCGGCAAGATTGTCATCAATACAAAATCGTTAAGGAATTCAATGAGTACAGCGTGAACAGAAACTATTGACCAAACGTACCGGAGAGCTGGCAGAATGATAAGATGTGTTCGAATGCAGTGAGTTCCGTTTACTAAGTTCTCTATACAATTTCATTATTCAGATGTTCGCATTGGAGAATTTCCAGTTGAGCATACATTAAAGAGATAGTCGTCCAAGCATTCATTAAGATTAATTAGATTGGATGTAATTAATTGGAAGCAATCAATTCTCTGTGTGTGTGTGTGTGTGTGTGTGTGTGTGTGTGTGTGTGTGTGTGTGTGTGTGTGTGTGTGTGTGTGTGTGTGTGTGTGTTTATGTGCACAGATTTATTTATTTTTTAAAAAAATGCGCTGTCGTTTGGTTGAAACATATCAGCAGTGATGACGTCATTCAATTGACCAAACGAATGTATTTTTAGTTACTCAATAAACCGCACGTGTGTGAATATCAGCGATACAAGAAGGTTACTAAAAGACATATTTACTCGATTTATACAGTTTTCGGAAGCACTGTTTATTTATAAACTATAAAAAGACACAAAGTCATGTTTTTGCGTTATGTTTGTTTTACTAGAGGTATACTGCTATATCTTCGAGATGTTAATTAACCCAACCTATTTCTGCAATATCCACGAGTAACACGTTTTGGATGAAAAAGCAATGCGATAAAAAAAATGAAAAAACGATTTTTTTTTCTTTTCTGAAGTATATGAACACGTATTACACTGTATTATCCTAGATCTGATAAATCGGTTTCTTACTAACCAGTAAAGGCTAAGGTAAAGATATTGAATTAAATCGCCAATGTATTTTTCTTAATACAGGCGTATTCCGGTCATACGACACCAGCGGCGGCGTGAAAATTTTAAGCGGGGGAGGGGGGGGGGGTGCAAATACAAAAAAAAAATATAAAAAAAAATAATAAAATAATAATAATAATAATAATAAAATTATTTTTTCCTAATCAGTAACCAATTTATTAATAAATAAATTTACATATTAAAAAATTGCTTTATTAAAAAAATCTCACCCTCACCACGAACAAACAGCAATAATAAAAGTTTCGTATCTCACAAAAATAATGCGTAAGCATACGATACACTGCCCAAACGAGCAGTGTCGGAATGGCTTGTAACGTGCAATCACAAGCGCAAACGAATATCGGCGAGATGGCTGCATTTGGCCAAACGCGATAATTCTGACACTGCGTTAGATCGCAGTGCATCTGTTTCGTAATCTAAAGCGTTAATCGAACAATTCCAATTATTAACTATTCAATCAATGTCGAAACATAAGCTGTAACCTTTAACATGTTGTACTGCATTTATATAATGTTGTAAGCATTGTTATTATTTATAAGCACAAACAAAATTTAAATCTTTCATTTTTTTCTTGGGGGTACTGCATTGTCGCAGACTTATGTACGGGCCGCCACTGTACGACACGTTAAATAACAGACTCACCGTCGTATAGCGAAGTTAAAGCGAAACACTTTTTTTTTTCTTTTTTTTTTCTTTTTTTTTTTTTTTTTTTCTGTAGATGCGTATAATGGTTTCATAATATTTTACACAGTCACGTGCATAAATAACATTTTATGTGAGTGTGAGTTAACGCAGACAAAAAAAACTTACTATCCTTTTCGCAACATAATAATAGATTTACGATTCTTTTCGCTGGAAGCAACAGTGCAGTGGCGTAGCTAGGAGGGTGAGGAGCGGCACTTTCGTGAGATAATTTTATTTTTCGACGATTATTCCATTTATGTTAACTTAGTAATTTTATTACTTAATTAATAATTAGTTTTCAACAACTATACTTACAACCAAAATAAACATAGCGTTTTGATTTCTTTCTCTACGTCGTTTTGACTTTTTTGTAGTATTTTTCGTGTATATTGAGAGGGGCGACAAACCCAGGGACCGCCACGGGCGACAAAAGCTCTAGCTACGCCACTGCAACAGTGTCCCCCTTTTTTTTTTATTACAATGAAATAAAATAATACTTAAATTACTTAAAAAGTTCTAATTCAGCTAAACACAGAGAGAAGCAGTGAAAATGACGTAAATAAAGTGAGTCCACGAAACCTGATCATCGGTTGATTCGCATAAGCGTCATGTCTCTAAAACTATCGTATGATAGGTCGACGTAAAGCGAAGCATCGTAAAGTGGGGGGCATTACTATAGTTCATTAACATTTTATTTTAATAATAATAATTTTATTAATACATTATTAATGTATTGATAAAAGTATTATCTATTTATTTTATTATTTTATTTATTTTTATTTATTTATTACTAATAAACACCATACTACTAATACATTATAGGTTTTCAACCTTTCGTGAGTGAGAGTTACATAAAAAATTATTACTATTTTATTAATAGTATTTTTATGAATTCATAGTTCTTTTATACTGTAATAATCTCCTTTCTTCGAAGTTGCGACTTACACTTGCATTATAAACACTTACAGCTATTTAAATACATCTGTACATTTATTTAAATATAGCTCTATTGTCATTGTTGTTTTCTCTCAGAACGAACATACTCGCGATACAATACAATAGAACGACATATTATAAACCTCATTTCGTTTACAAATGAGTATTGAATTGCGTTATTCTTTAAATAGGTGATTCACTACGTCAAAACACACACGTCTTACTGAAAATCAGAATCACTATGGGTTTATTCAGTGGATGTCATTAGCAGGAATGAACGACATAGCGTACCAGTGAGTACAGTGATGTATACACACTGATAGCGAGTAGATTGTAATCGCATTTTAACACGCTAGAAGAAAGTTGGAAGAATTACCGAGATGCTAAGTCAGCTACACGATAACAATGGGAATTATTGGAAGAAGCACCAAATGGAACATCTTTCACGATAAGCGGTGAAGTAAGTCGATATTAAAGTGGCTGCCGATACGAATATTGGATTTTAAATTAAATATATGAATGAAAAAGAATTTTACTTTGATTGTTAGTGCAATCCTTACTTAAGGTAATGTGCAATTTGTTTTAATTAAAATGCCCTATTACGTTATATCGATGAACATTTTTATTGGCTCTCATTATAATGGACTTTTATTATATGATGATAAATTGGATCTCACATTGACTAACAGGTAAATGAGCAGACATTTTAAAATAAAAGAGTTCAAATATAATTAATGGTGTTAGATAAAAGGCAATGACATAAGCTTTAACTTTTGGAAAAAAAGTCAAAGCTTTTTTTTTTTTTTTACATCAGACTAACCTCGTTGAAAATTGTAACTGTTAGTAGTAGAACAGACTTAGCGCCAATTTATAATCTTACTCCCCTCCAGTCTTTAAAATGCGGGATTGCTACATACGGGATGTTGTTCTTTAATTCCACTATTGGTTTTACTAGATATTTTGGTTGCTCAGCACAGAGTTAGTCAGTATCAAGCAATTGTATCGTTTTACTACGGAATTTACAGATTTCCTTTAAACAAAAATTTCTTTTTTGTTGGTTTGAGGATAACAAAATAATAGAGATAAACCATTTTAGGTGATTTCTTAGAGAAAGCTTACAAAGTTGGCTGGATGTTTTAGATTACACTCACGCAACTAAGGTTATTACTATTATTATTATACAAAACCTCCTGGAGTCAAGACTCATCGAGGGAGGCAATAGTAAGATGCATTCTAACAGAAATAATGTTTATCATACGATTTATACCTCGTCTTAAATTGATTCAATTTTTGCACACTCACCATCTCATTTGGCAATAAATTCCACTCACCAATCACTTTCCGTGCAAAAAAAAAAGTCATGCCGCATCCCTTACGCACCACACCTTTATACAACTTCCAAGAATGACCTCTTGTCTCCATCCCCTTCTCCCCTTCAACTCTTTGAAAAATATCATGAGTATCTCTTTGATAAGCATCCCTTAACAATTTATGTCTCAATTATATCGCCCCTCTTCCACCTATTGACTAGCTTCTGTAATTTACATTCACTCAACCTGTCTTCATAATTTTAATTTTAAAATTAGGTATTCCACAATCCCAATATTTCTTTTGTTATTCGCCTCTGAACTTTTTCCACAGCTTGCTTCTCACCTAGGAACGCAGGTGACCAAATCGATGCGCAGTAATCCAGATATGGTCTAATCAAAGTCTCGTACAGCGGAATGACGACATCCTTATCTCTACTCGTTAGTATTCTTCTTAGTATATAGGCATTTCTTTGTGCTGTTTTTGTTATTTTTGCAATAATGTCCTTTGAACTTCAATTCTTTATCCACCAATATCCCAAGATCACACGCTTCCTGCACCACCTGTAATACAACGTCTCCAATATGATACGCAGCTTTACTTTTTTGAGATCCAAAGTGCAAAACCTTACATTTACTGGTGTTAAATTGACATCCCCACTTATTAACCACATAGCCAATTTATTCAAATCTCTCTGAAGCTCCAGTACATCTGCATCATTTCTAATAACTTTTCCACAAACAGCTGAATATTAGCTTGCAGACCACTCGCAATATCATGAATTTCTATACCACCTTTTAATAACGATTAAAAAGCCAGTTTGCTATCCAACCAACTGATTTTTCCAATTCTTTGCGGTAATTATACACTAGTTTATTATGTAGTAGCCTGTTAAATGCCTTTGTAAAATCCCGAAGTATCACTGTATATGAGTCACTCCATCCAGAACTGTAGTCACCTTATTATAAAGTGTAAGTAAATTTATAAAACACACCTCCCTTTAACAAACCCATGTTGACCTCTATACAGAATCCTTTCCTTTTCAACCCAATCCTGTATTCTATTCCTAACCAATCTCTCCAAGATCTTAGCAGTCACTCCAGAAATGCAAACTGGTCTTAATTTGAAACATCTGTTTTGCTTCCACCTTTATACAATGGAACAATCTTGCCCTCTTTCCATTCATTAGGGATTGTTGAGGACACTAGACTCTCATTAAACAACCGAGTTAACGAAAGTATCAGTTCCTGAGCACATTCTTTCAGAACACGTGGTGAAATTCCATCTAGTCCCAATAGCCTTATTCATATCAAGATGACTTAAACAATCATAGACTTCTCCTCATTCACCTTCAAGGAACTAGGCTGAAGTATTGATTCCTCAACTTCCAGTTCCCTTAGAATATTATCATTACTATCAGCATGAAAAACCTTAGCAAAATGATCACTGAACAACTTCACAATAACCTTTTTTCTTGGTTACTCTTGCGCGATCTCTGTCCAGCAGAGGTTTCTTCCCATAATCATCCTCTCTTTCGCTAGCTGCAAAGCAGAAAAACTCTGGGATTTTTCTGTTTCGCTAGTCTCCGCTCATAATCTAATTTCGCCTTTCTTGTTGCACTTGTCATTCTTCTTGCCTGCACTTTATAGATTTCATGCAACCGTTCGCATCTTCGAAGTTATTTTCTCCTTAATCTTTTTTTCTTCTTCAGTTCCTGCTTAATTTCCCTATTCATCGATTTAACACCTATTTTGTTAATCCTTTTTAATTTAGGCACACAGTCTGTTATTGCCATCATAAAATATACTTCTTAACTAGGATCCACGCCATATTAATCTCTTTTCCTTCAAGTTCTTTTTCCCATAGAACACCTTCAAACTGTTTTCTGAGTCTTCCCATAATCTCCTGCCCTATAGTTTCTCATGTATCCTTTTTACTCTGGATGCCTCTGCATGCTTTTCCACCTCCCAGGTCAGAACTACATGATCACTGTCACCAATTGGTGGCAATGTTGAGGACACTGGACTCTCATTAAATAACCGAGTCCGCGGAAGTGTCAGTTCCTTAGCGCATTCTTTCATAATACTGGCGAAATTCCATCTAGTCCAATAGCCTTATTCCCATCAAGATGGCTTAAGCAATCAGAGACTTCTACCTCATTCACCTTCAAGGAATAACGTCGGATAACAAATTACGTTATCCGACGTAATCACTAAATCCAGTACATTTTGTTCACGAGTTCCTTCCATTACCAGCTGTATGAGAGTGATCCCTTAAGAACTCAAAAAAACTCTTTTTCCTTTCTCCCATATATTATTTCTTCTTTCCAATTTATATTTCTTAAACTGAAATCCCCTATTATTATAACGCTTTTTTTCACTAGCTAAACTAAACATTTCTTTTCATTGCGTTCATTATTCCCAGGTCTGTAACACACCCCAGCTAAATATATCTCTTGTACCACTTATTTCACACCAGACCCTTTCAAAATCACTCTCGTGTTTACCCCCTACTTCCACAGACTTAAATGGACACAACTCATTTGCTATCATCAATAATACCCCCCCCTCCTTTTTTATAATTTCTGTCTTCTCTAAAAATACTATATCCATCAACTTCAATGCCTTTACCAGAATTGCGCTTATAGAGGGTTAAAACATGAAGATAACACATTTAAATAATACTATTTTTTAAGCTTTTGATTCTTTCAGCTAAAAAAAAAGTACAATGAACTCTCATTCGAATGATATATTTCGAGCAGTACATTTTTTTTTTATCATCCTAATTAGTTTGACTCTTCCGTTAATGGAAAAGAATACAAAAATACGTGGCAGATGCTGCGGAGATTTTCCAAATTCTCATCATGATACATTTATTCTAGAAATTTTGTATCAGTGCGTCATAAAAACTCCTCATAAACTTTTTTTCTGATAAGTAAATTGTCGACTGGCTGGTCGAGCAATTAGCGTATCCGCTCTCCAATCAAGCTGCGTGTTCAAATCCAGACAAGGATATTTGTTATTGCCCTACGAACTGTGTGTGGAAAAAGGCATCTGCGACCCTACCACTTCTTCTCCTAGCAGAAGGCCTCATTCCCAAAACTCTATGAGTGATCATATGGCGTCCGGTTGACACCACATGTAACTAACCATGTGTGATAAGTAAATATTCACTGTTACTAATTGGTTATTTTGTAGCGGATACGAATTCTGAATCATTGATTGATTGGCTTTCGAAATGTCAAAATATTCCAGACCGCTCTTGTTTTGAGATGAACATCGATCCAAGTAAAGCGGATGTTGATTCGATACATCTAGCGGCGTAACTACTTTTAAACTTTTGGCAAATTTTTTTTAATTTTAATTTTTTTTTTTTGGTAGATGGACTGAGTCCTTGACTCTTTATCCCGTCATCTGATTGAGAAAATCTATGAATGGGGTATTATTATTGAGCTATATAAGCTCTGATCATGGCCGGAGGGTAACAGCAATAGCTGAGCCTCAGTTAAAACTTCATTGGCTACAGCATTGCCATCCATTACCCTCCCTGGGTACCCATTTTAGTCGCCTCATACGACATGCATGGGCTGCGGTGGAGCTATTCTTATCTCGGCCACCACACAGGGAGACTTTTGGCAAATTCGTAGCTAAGCTCCTTTTACAGTGCGACAATTTCGATAATTGGTAACATATCCTACCACTAATGCCCTTCTGACACGGATGTCCTTGACCCTAATGCCAAAGCGTTCCTACGCCTCTGAATGCATCCGTTTCAGAATACCTGATCATCAACATTTTTTCTTTATATTATTTACTTATGATTTCTTTTTGTCCAACTTTACACTCAACATAAAGTCATTATTTGCCAGGGAGAAAAAAAGCGATATAAATAAAATGCCTTAAGACCACATAATGTCTAGCAAAAAATGCAAACATAAATAAACAAAAATCGTGCGTTTATCCTATTAAATCGTGAAAGATTTTAATAGAATTAAAATAAGAATTAAGGACTTTCTGCTTCTTTTTTTTTTTTTTTTTTGCTAGATGGGTGAAGCAAGAATGCTTTTCATATTCCCCGTTATCTGTAGAGGACAGTGTAGGGATAAGGTTATTGAGCTATTAAATTAAAGCTCTGATCATGGCAGGAGGGTAACAGCAATAGCCCAGCCTCAGGTAGAACTTCATTGGCTACAGCATTGCCATCCATTACCCTCCAAGGGTATTGAATTCAATTGGATTGAACGAATCAAGCCTATGCTTATCCCGGCCACCATATGAGATTATTATTATAGGAATGCGTACGCTTTATTATGGTGTACGACTTGGCTACAGTTTTATACGTAAAAATAGTTAACAATTAGTAAGTAAATTTTTGCATACCTAAAAGTTTCTTTATTTTAGTAAATTTTATATAAATAAAATAAATTGAATAGGAATAGGAGAAATCTAATATATATAAAATTAATATAGTAATCGTTGCATTATGGGACTAACACTGTTTTTCTGTGATTAAAACTGAGACAGTGACGAGATTATTCTTCCCTTTTTTATTAACATTACTAGTGATTTCTAATTTAACAATTTATATCACTTAAATTAAATTTAAAGCATTTCATATACTGTACTAATTAAAAAATATCTTCTACATAAATAGCAAATATCTTTCAGAGAATTTTCGTGTGTTAAGAACTTTCAAAATAGGGGATTCCCACTACTTACATCGAAATAACTTTTACTCTAGCGTGCGAACATCAAAAAAGCTAGTTGCTTCTTCTTTTTTTATGATATTTGATTTTTATACTTTGAATACGTAAAATCCTTTTTTCATGGTTCCCATTATAAATTCCAGGAGAGAGGAGGGAAGTCATAAAAGAGAAATAACGTGTGACATACATATGTCACGCGGATCATCGAAATGTCCGTTACTGTCGCTGTAAGCAAACATGGACCATATAAACGATATGCCCAATGGCATCCGGAGACACGTTTTCTTGTCTGATCGCATCACATACTCGACGTTGTGAAAATTACGTGTTCGATTTCCCTTTGCTGTGGAGATATTTTCATTTGCTATTTTTCATAGATCAAAAGGGATAAAAGACGTCATTAATGTCATGTTGGGAGACTGGTCTTCCTATAAATCGTGGCGAAACATACCAAAATACGGAAGAAAACAGATATGTGAGAGAGAGAGAGAGAGAGAGAGAGAGAGCTTCTGCGTGTTTGTATCCGTTTTTCCTCCAATGTGACCCACAACTAGGAAACTGTCGTCTGCACAAGAATCGTAACTATTCCAATACAATATTGGACTGAGATGAAATATCGTTATTATTCCAAACGTCATTTACATGGATATGGAATAAAAATCAGCTAGTTTCTGAGACTCGACACATAACAGAATGTACTCTTCTCCACAATGGTTACAGAGAATTGGTTGTGCACTTAGCGATGTCGAGACTTCGGGACAAAAGGTACAAGTGGACGGACTTTGCCAACCATCCCGTACTGGTAGTCAAGCGACTGAGAACAGTGGTAATGCAATGGTAATGTTATTCAAACTTTTTTTTTTTTTTTGCTTTCCATAGCATAATACATAACAATGCTTAAACCAAGCTCTCTACGAGTGAGGTAGAGAACTACAATATGATGTTAGGTTTCTCTCTATAATAATAAAAAAAAAAAAAACATAAATCGTTCTGGACAAAAATAATTATAGTATCTAGGCTTCTGATACAAAGCTCTACTCGAATAACTGAAAATTAAAAAATAAAAATAAAAAAAAATAATAAATAAATAAAAAAAATATATATATATGGGTAACGACAAGAGCCTGAGTAGTAGTCGCTTTGAACCAGATCAAGATCAAGATAAGTTAAGGGATCGTTACGTGAATGTTTGTTGTTATCAGATGAAGATAAGTGACGTCATTTGTTATCTGTGAATAAGTGAAGTTGTTGTTTAGAATGGAAAAGGATATATATTAGTGTATAAGGAATCGTGTCGTGATTGGTGGGACACTTCTGACCAGATCAAGATCAAGATAAGATAAGGAATCGTGACGTGGATATTTGTTATTATAGATTTTGGAATGTTTGGAATTTCGCTGGGGCCCTCGTCTGTCAGGGACATCACATGGTGTTTTCGTTTGGCTATGGAATTGTGGGCGATGTTTTTGAGATAAGATATCTTGGAATTTTCCCAGGGTGACACACATCCATCATTGTCGTCATGTTTTGTTTGGTTGTCTCTAGATGACTGTACTAATTTCCAATACGCTATGGGGTATTTCTTTCCTGTTAAAGGGTGGGAATTCTTAGAGTAAAGTCGTGATGGCGTCTGTGTTTAGGATTTTCTGAATAATTTAATTATATACTCTAATGTCACTCAAACATACAGTTGTGTTTTCTTCTATAGATGACTGTACTAATTTTCCAATACATTTTGGGGTATTTCTTTCCTGTTAAAGGGTGAGAATTCTTAGAGAAAATCGTGATGGCGGCATTGTTTCGAGCTTTTCTGAATAATTTAATTATATACTGGTGTCCCTCAAACACACACACATTTTTTCCCATAGCTCATCTGTAATTTCTTCTATATTCATATTCATATTCATATTCTAATTCAAATTCATATTTTATTCATAATTCATCCGAATATTTTGATTTGTCTAAAATTAAGATCTTAAAGTTCAATGAATAAATAAATAAACAAATCGTGTGTGAATTCACGGCGATTTCGAAAGTAATCTTACTTAAACATACATAACACATCATGTTTGTCCATTTAAGTTTACATATTTATTTCACAGATATTATTTACAATGCAATATGCAGAAATAGGAATTTACAGATATCACGAATGCATGAAAACTATTCAGTATTCGAATTACGCTTACCGAAACATATGAGCATTGATTATTGAAATTACAATTATCAGTTGCTATGTTTAAGTTAAAAAAAAATTAACTTACATTTCTTTCGAATGGGAACATCTTGGTACTATGCTTTTCTGAATAATTTAATTATATGTTGGTGTCTCTACGGTATTTTAAAATAAATAAATTAAAATAAACGGACAGTTGAATGGATTACAAAACCTTTTGTATGTATTCTAGAAATTCTAATGATAATTTAAAATTACTTACAGCTTTCCAGAATGGCTCTTCTAAATACGAATATTCCAAAAAAAAATTCCAAAATAGTTGAATTTTATATCCACACCACAACATAACACAAAAACCACAAAGAACGAAATTTCTGTAAATACTGTAACCTGAAATAGTTGAGTACTTCATCCTTTAGATTTCAGCCCGTAGATGCTATGTTATCGTCATGAGCAATATCCCCCCAGAGAACGGTTACTACAAATCGCGGTTTTCTTCAAAGGGGACTTTCATGAAGATGACATGAGTCACATCCGTAAATTGCGGTATTGTTCAAAAGGTATCATTTTCCCAAGTTTGGATGTTTCTCAAATACTTACATATGACTAAGTGATTAGCATTCACATGATTGTGATGACAGGTATCCTAAAATTATTCATTCTTCATTCCCGTGGGAAATTATTGCTTTAGTAAATTAATGCTTACATTTAATTTATTAAAACCAATATTGACTATTAATTTTACCTGCGATTCCTTGTGCTCTTAACCTATTTCTGTAACTGAAATTAGTAATTTTAAGTAATGGATATTTGCGAAAAACAAGGTTTTTGAACTCGCCCTTGCGTTTTTTTTTTAGAAATTTCTTTTACCAGCACAACAAATAAATAGTTATTTCTTATTATTTCAAATGAATATTAGCTCTGTAATATATACTTTGTTAATTTCTATGTTACCTTTTATTTGACTGTAATATTATTAACAAATGGCTCTGCAAAATAGCCAAATTCTTACAGTATTGTAACTTTTCAGGTGAAATTTTCTTCTCCACTAAAATTCTGGCTATTAATTTAATACCCGATTATTCCTTTTGATTCCAAGAGTAGAGAGTTTCATGAAATATTTGAGGGGTTGCATGAACAAACAAGACTTTTAATTCACTGAGTCAAAAAAAAAGTCTCTGGTTACTTTGTGGCATGAAATTTTGCAAGGAAAAAAAATACGTCATGGTCTTACTTAAATTTGTATAACACATCGATGACATCCAAATTGTTCATTTAAATTTACACATTTTATTTGAATGAAATATTATTTACAAATTGTATTTACTCAATCTAACATAAAGAAAATAAATGAATTGAAAAATACATCAAAGGTTCTTTCCCATGCTTGTGGAATTGCCATCATATGGTTTTTGACAATGTGACTCTCATCTGAAAGTTAATTTTTCATTTGGTGATCGTTGGGAATTTATTACTATTGTAAAATTAAGGGTTGCATATTTATTTTTTTGAAACCAACACATATACTTCTGAGAATTATTAAAAGCACAGAATCTTTCATTATGTTTCCAAAAGCATTTAAAAGAACACGTTATGTTTTCATGTTTTGGGCATCCAATTTCATTTAAATCAAGAACAGGCCTCCCTATTAACCTCGTTAACGTTTTTGATTTTTCTCTTCTTTTGGTGAGTAATATTTGATATTTGCATGTTGATTCTATCATCCAATTTCTTAGTTTGTCCAGAGATAGTGAACCAATTTCCCACTTCAGCTGATGGTTATATTTTATTAACCAAGAATTCTGTTTTTTAGCTCTTTCAGGTAATTCTTTCCAACTACAAGGTGATTTTGTCAATGCATATCTTACAATAATTCCATCAGAAATACAAATTTCTTTAGGAAATAAATTTGAACTCATATTCAAAAGAAATTGGCAATCAATTATCCCAATGATAACTGAAAATTCGTATTTTTCACCCGCTGTCGATTTTTCATAATCGTTTTCCTTCATTCTTCTTCTTCTTAGATAACTTCATATGGCACCACAAATAAATAGTTATTTATTATTATTATTATTATTATTATTATTATTATTATTATTATTATTATTATTATTATTATTATTATTATTATTATTTCACTGATTATTAGCTCTGATGTATATTTTATGTTAACTTTCTGTTACAAAATTCTAAACAATTAGAACTTTTCACAAAGAAACTTTCAAAGAATTTGTGGCTCACCCATTATTTTTACATTACCAAACACAAAACACCACAACACAAAAACAGCAGCTGCAGTGGATGAACCATTACCTTAAGTCCAAAGTCACTCGACTCTATGGTATTTTCTTATAGTACTGTTTACACTTACCATGCCCTACCCTGACCGTTCCTTCAAAAATGAACCTTTTGCACAGATGACTCAACAACATGTTTTTACATGCTGTTGGATATACTGTTGGTGTGTTTTTATCCTACCTTGTGTGGGGAAAGGTAAAATTTGTATATTTATTATCTGGAGAGTACAAACATTTTTTCTATACCAAACTTTAAGAGTTAAAGTCACGTTTTGGGTTAATTACCTGCTCTCTCTCTCTCTCTCTGTAAAACAACCAAATTCTAACAGTTCGGATTTTCGATTATGTGAACGAATTGTTTTCAGATAACTCAAACAATCTCAATAGGTAGCATTAGACAATTTCTAAAATAATCAATACATGAATATCAGTTTTCAAAACATTTTCCCCCGTTTCTGGCATTCATTTCACAGTTGTGATTTTTTAAAAATAATTAAACAGAATTACATTAAGATATAAAGTTGTGGATTTAAATATCAAGTTCTAATCAGAATAACCGAGTAGTAAAAAATTCACTGTGGAAAAACACAACAACAAAAGCATACATCTTTGTTCATTTAAGTTTACAAATGCATATTTTATTTTGCTGAAAGGCTATTTATAATTATTTTCACTGAGAAAAATTTGAAAAAAATGTTTTGAAAACTGATATCTAAAAGTATAATTTTGTTTTCCCGAAAGGGTGATAAGATCTTAATTATAGGTCTTACCACTCTTTTGTATTTTAAATTGCTGTAAACATAATTATATTTTATACATAGTGGTTCTGATCAGGAAGGTGAAATCTTTTCTTTCAGTATGAAATGAAGAGATTAGCTTCTTTCAGACTTGTGGAGAATGGATGAAAAGAAGAAATAACAACAAACAACAACAACAACAAAAAATAGACTCGGTTTACAATTTGCGAAATAGTTAAATCATGGCAACAACGCTAAGTGTCATAAAATCAAGCCCATTTTCTACTCACTGATAAAACAACGAGTTTGAGGATGGAGAGAAAAGAGAAGTATCAAAACTCTGCTAAAGTTATTTATCAAACAGAGACAGTATAACATAAGAACGATAAGATAACATCTGTAATCGTGTTAAACACCTCTGAATCAAAAAATTAGAATAATCAAAGAAAATGTGTTGAATGATTTGCAATTCTTAGCATCATCTAAATCTACGTACTTTGCAGATTATATAACCATGTAAACACATAAAAAATATAATAAATTATAAAAAATTGTTATTTGAAAACATTCACAATATTAGAATAATTTTAATGTGGTTCAAAATATTAGAATAATGCAAATATAAATGCATAAAATTACAGTCAAAGGGAAACAACATGGTAATTGGTACTTTGTTTCATTCCCCTTAGATCTTATGACCGTTTTCGTAAACGGTTGGGCAGATTATTTACTACTCTTTTTTTTTTTTTTTAAACCAAATATACCCATATGGTCTGCAGTCTAGAAACAAGTTCGTTTTTGTCTCCTTGGGACAACTGTTTGAAGACTTTTCTTCATAATTCCCCACAAATTTTCAATGGGAGTCTAAATCTGATGAGTTTGCTGACCAAGGAATTACATGGATTTGCCTTTCTTTGAACAATCTAGTAGTGGTCTTGGAAGTGTGACAAGTGTGATATCCTGTATCTTCCGATGCCGATAACATAAAGTGCTCAAGAATTTCTTTGTACACTTTGGAATTGACTCTGTCGTACACAATACACAGCCTACCTGGACCCGTCTGTGGTCATACAAGTTCATACCATGACAGAGGTTGCAAATTTCACCGAACGTTTCACGCATTCTTCATCAAATGCTTCTTGCTTAAGACGCAAAATATGTATCCCTTGAATGACCATGGGACACACAAAACATACTTTCATCGCTAAAAATTACCTTTTTTTCCGATCCCCACAACAGGCTTTGCTTACACCATCGCACTCTAGCTGCCTTTTTGGAAGTCATAAGTGGCTCCGTCTTAGCCCACGCGATTTAAAACCCAATTTGCGAAGTCGTCTCAACGTCGTAGATTTAGACACATTCACACCTAGTTCTTTCCATCTCCTGTGAAAACACCTTACACTTCGGAAGTGTTTTTCTTCATGATATTCTTCAATCTCCTCTCCTCTCTTGATGTAGTTATTGCCTTTCGGCCGCTATTGCAGCGATTATTATTTTTAGAACTCCGGTTATTAGAATACTGTCTCAATACTCTACTCACGCTTGCTTGAGAACATGTCAGTTCCTTAGCTATAAATTGTTGAGTTTGGTCTTCTTTGTGTAGAGACACCATACGAATCTTCTTAGCTTCCGATATATGTTATTCGTTCCATCCATTTTAGCAAATGATTAACTGAAATCCACGCGCAAACGATTCCTCGCACACGAGTCAGTCCCGCAGCTACTGAAATCTATGCTATTTCTATGCTCTCCTCAAAACCAATCGGAAAATTTTGCAATATTCCAATATTTCAAACCACGTTACAAATTATTCTACTTATAATTTATACTACATTTTTATGTATTTATATGGTTATATAATCCTATAAAGTACGTGGATTTAGTTGTTGCTAATTCATATTTAGTAATGATTATTTTCTGTGTAATAAATAAGAATTGCAAATCATTCAACACATTTCCTTTGATTATTTTAATTTTTTTATTCGGAGGTGTATATTAGGAAAACCTCTGATAAAGATTTAAGAACATGTAATGCTCTTCAATGAACCTGAATGGGCGAAAAGGATGGATGCAGTAAGAAAGTGCATAATTAAAAGAATTGAAAGGGCACAAAATGTATAATAAAGGAATTCAGTATCAATAGGGTTAATTCTAACAAGGTGTAGTTCCTTTAGCAAGAATTACAGCAGCAGACAAAATGTGTCTAGACTATTCGACACGTTTTGCATCGATTACTTTGTGCAAAAATGTACTTTGTTTTGATAACTATGAGTTACATATTACTTTGTTATCCTTGGAGAACATATGAAATCCCAGACAACTTTGACGAATATCGAATTGCTCTTCTTTGAGTGCAACATGTCGGATAAAAGTTTGAAAATCACCAGGTCGCATCCGGTCAACTGATATTGATTTTATCTAAGTTGAATTTCAATTTAGGTTTATTTAAAAAATAATGATCTCATCTACCATTTCTTAAAATGTCTTTTATATTATTTGAACATCGATTTCGATATTCCAGTAACTAAAAGATTTGTAAATGAACTCTTCCTTCACACTACGATTTAATTGGCTGTCTGAAAATTAACTACGTCATTCTCATATTCACTAGGGCGATTACTTAAATGACTAAAGTGGGAAAGCTTTCATGTCTTCTTTTCTGTATTCTTATGACGTGTGGGTTTTATTCTTAACAATATTTCTAACAGATGACTGAATACCTATCCATGCTAGAGATCCATCTCTTTATCTCAGATCTTTTTTTTTATGCCGGTTGTAGCTATCTATCTTTCCGCCTTCATAAATCATACTGTTCTGTTTTGCACATTGCAAACAACACTGAAAAATAACATAAGATTCTGCCTTTATATCTTGAAGGCTATGTCGTACTTCTGACAGCTTTATTTTTTCATGTTCGACTATATATGATACTGCGTCCCTCCGCTATCTGGCCAGTCTTTCTCTGTCAATATATACGAGGTCCATTCATAAAGTATGAGGATTGATGGAATAGCATACAAAGAATAAGAAACGACAAGATTCGGAGTTTGGTTTCCTTTCAAGTAAGTCCCTCCTGATCAACACGTTTTGATCCGTTTTTGAATTGTCCTAAAGTGTCTTTGAAAAATTTCGTTTAATGGCCTCACCGTTAATCGCATTTTGTAGCCTTTTAAAAGATTTTGAGCCTCAGAAACAAAAAAGAAAAGTTTTAGAGGGATAAGGTGGTAGATGAATCAGATTATGCAGCGTGAGATCACCTACCAGACATGGACCTTTTGCAAGCCACTTAATAGAAGCTTGAAGTGGCTTGCAAAAGGTCCATGTCTGGTCTCTAAGCAGAGATTCTGGACTATCTAACCTTTAGTTTGCCCACTGTACTAATAATAATGTATCATAGGCTAAAAGCCGTTAGTGAGTTGGATCCACATTAAATAAATAAATAAATTCCTGTCTCTTTCGACGAAAGGTGAGTTAGCCAGCGTTCTATGGAGGTAGGGTTTTATCACCCGGAAACTCGGGTTTTTCGACCCCGAGAAAAGGCAAACTGGTCCCGTGAACACACACGGATTACAGTCAGGTATACTTAAGAAACGATCCCTCCCAGCCATAGACCTGATTCGTCAGCTAGGCCTGTCCCGAGCCCTGATAAAAATAGGGAGGACTGAGATGGTTCAGTATTTCCCCGTAAAAGGGGCTCACGGCCGTTGAAAACATCTTTACTTCTGGACTTTGATGGTTGTCCAAAGTGCGGAGCATCTCCGATTGAAGTTCTTTTACCTTTCACAACAGAACGACTCGAAAACTTGAGTGCATTCTATAGCAGCAAGTCGAACGGCTATTTTTGATGAATCACGTGTTTTTATTAACCGTTTTACCAATTTTGAGATAAGCATGTTGATCCGTATTTTCAGATATCGAAAAATCGATACAAGACAAGCTTGTTTAGCTTTATTGACTCATCATAGCAAATCGATACCACACGACGACCTCTAGCTTATCTTTTCTAAACTTAAATTCATGTTATGACGTATTTTGTACGTGTCAGTAATCATGCATTGTTTTTTGATACTTCAAATATCGTGCATTGACAACATTTAGCTAAATGACACTGTTATAATCAATAACAAGACACATTATAAAATAAAAATATTCTTCGAAGTTATTACATGAACATTGAACATAATCTAAAATAATAATTTTCAGAAAATGTCCTTGTTTAAGACCCTGGCTGAAGCACTCCAGACATACGATGTGTCTAGAGTGCTTCATTCTAGACACCATCGTATGCAATAATTGCAATAACGCAACCAACTGTTTTAATATATATATATATATATATATTTATTTAATCAGTGTTCTATGCTTAGCCCTAGTACAGCTTCCTCTCTTAGGTTGTATGCAGACTGAACTAACCAAGTTTAATTATAGAGTTAATCTGATATGATTTATTGGCCTTGTCATTCCCTTCAATTTGCCATAAGCTGTTTTCAAACTGTTTCCCGGAAGCATCTCTGCATACATGGGATTGCCAGACAACTGGTCCAGATTGTCTGCTGAACTAGTAGGAAAGATTAATAGCACTATACGGAATTGATTGTAAACACTTGGATCAGTATAGTTATATATAGTTAATTGTTTACACTGAACAAAATACTTCTCAGTGCTAAAGGTCATAAACCTCAAGCCAGATGGACCTTCTAAGGAGTGTGGTAAAGACACCACATCAGGTTTCAGTTCGTAGAGGCTTACTTAATTTCCATGTATATATAATCACTCCCACACAAGAGAGTGAGCAAAGTCTATAGCAAAATAAATGCTTGTGGGAGCCGCGGTCAATAGCAAAGTAACATTCTAATATTTTTCTTGAAAAACTGGAAGTTGTAGTCCTTGGAAGAAATGCTTCATAGGAAAGACTGTTTCACTGAACTGGGTTAGATGGAATGAAAGATGGAAATGGGAGTCGTGGGTTCGTTGGAGTCAGCAGTTCAACTGCGAAAAGATGTTATACAGGTGTTACTGTAGGTTTAGCAGAGATGAGGGGGTATAATGGATGCTAGTTATGATGGATTCGAACAACACCTGTGGAAATATTTGTAGAAGAGACATAACGCGGGAAATAGTCGTCTATGAAACAGTAGCTGAAGAGAGTCAACAAGAGAGAGGATCGTCAATCAACCGCACTTCTGAACAGTATCAAGAACTGTTAGAGATTCTAGATGCACCATTCCAGCTTTGGTCGATTTAGTATATCTTCACAGGGTAAGCAATTAAACAGATGAAAAGTAACGTCTTGGGCGGGAAAAGGATGCCATATTTTGTAAGCTGAGGATGGTACAGAAGTGATATGATTATGCCAGGAAAGGCAGTAAGAATCAGTCCTTATTGTAACGTATTCTTAAGAATACGTTACAATAAAATATCGTACAATTTTTTTATACTCGTAAATTAATTACGAGTATAAAAATAGCATCAAACAAACAAATTTGGTACGTGGTTTAATATAATTAGTGTACAACCTATTGGGGATACAGGCGAAAACATTTAAAATAATAAAGTAATTTAAACAAAAAGTTATTATTGTTATTCTTGACCTTCCACCAGGAGGATGTCCATCTAGAGTGGAAATAGCATGGTTTCCATGATACACTCAAATTCATATTTATACATGTAACAAAGTGTAAAATCTGATATTCATTGTAAGGCAATTTTATTCAGTTCAAAGAACTTTAAAATATTAATAGTATTAATTTATTCATGAAAGCAATTAACGAAAAAATAAGCAAAGCCAATACTATTTAAGAACATATCATTTCATAAGGAATTTTTATAATGCTGATTAATTGATTAGAGAATAGTGGGCAAAATAATAATTTATGCAAATTATTATTTTGAATAAATTATTTAAAATATATTATTTTGAATAAAGTATTTCAAATTTTGCGTCGTTACAGCTGAAAACAATAGTGGCAGTTAAATCGTTATTGCGTTGCTATGGCAATCGCAATTTTTTTTTCAACGGCTTTTTTTTTTTTTTTAAGCCGATGAAATTTCACTTTATCCTTACTAGAGGAATTGACTAGATGGCGCTACTGTACAAAACGATACATTTCCCAATAATAACTTAAAAGCTGATTTGAAAGTTGCACAATAAAATATCTGCAGCATTCTCTGAAAAGATAAGAAAGATGGAAAAACTAAAGGTACAAAAAAGATTATTGCTCTCGCACGAGTGCACTAAATTCCTCGACTGTTTTTGCTTCCACTTCAACTGGCAACAGAGCCTTTTCCTGTAAACAAGCTATGTAATACTTCCAGTGAAGACAATCGAAACTATTCCTACTTAAACAATACTCCACGTGCACCTCATGACGCCCTACTTTCTTTTCTTCTTTTAAAGCTTTTCTTAACTGAGATCGACAGCGAACAACCTTCTCCAGTTGGATTGCTGCATTCTTCGAATACCAGAGGCCAACTTTGCTTTGTTTGCAAACTAACTTCCTGAAACTGGACCGAAATCAATAGACTTATTTGCACTTCACTCGCGTCCAAAATACGTCAGGTCACGTGACTTTCACAATTGAATGCGGAGCTAAAGAAGTTTACAATTAAAGAAGTTCTGCGTAGCTGTTTTGTGCGCCGTTAGTAATCCTCAAGTCGTCTTTTTTTTCTCTCTCTCTACTTGTAATCTGTCACTATCTTTCTTTCATTCAATTCCCATTACTTACTTCTCAACTTCGGTTCTGGATTCTCCTTTTTGCTGTTGCTCAACATTTGTTCTCTTTCTCTCTCTCTCTCGTAACTATTACAGAAAGTAGTTCATTTCTCCCTATACAATTTTTTTAAAACTAACTAAGACAAATGTAATGTAAGATCTCATATTTCCATAACGATAGGTTTCACCTGTGTTCATATGCTACACGGTCAAGAACGAAATAGGCGCACTGTCTACAGTTCTTTTGCAAGACTCTCGTCACTGCTTCTAAGCTTTCTATGTTCCAGATGTCCAACTTACGATGCAAACATGAAGACAATGATTTCAGGTTAGAAGAGTTAATTGGAGATATATATGTATGGGAAAAAACAGAACCTCTACGCTATTTAAATTCCTTTGAATCAAAGAGAAAAGGAACAAAAAAAAAAAAAAAAAAAAGAGAGAGAATGGGAAATAAAAAATAGATGATATTTTAGCGCATTGCAGCATGTCTTAAAACCAAAGAATTCTAAAGAGAGGAGGGGGGGGGATGCTGGATAATGTATAATCAGACATGATTCCTAATTTTGTCTTTATAGACCCACCCTCAACAAAGTCTATTTCTTTAGTACTGGCTTTCATTGGTATGAAGCAACAATGATGGGAATTTGAATTCTTTAAAAATAATTCACAGGAAGATCTTTCTAAATTCTAAAACACGCAAGAGTTATATATATATATATTTTTTTTTTCTCCTGTAATATTTACGAATCATGAACTGTCACACTTATAATTCTGCTTCGGAATATCAATATTAATTAAATGCCTAAAAATAATCGAAAAGAAGTATTCTGATCTCTCGTTAATAGCACAAAATGCCCTTTTTAAAGCCATTTTCGCATTTTGGAGTCAGGTTATAAGTAAACAATGACTTCAGTCAAACAAACAGTCAAAAATGAATAATAAATAGAATAAATTGTTCTCGTTTAACTCTAAGACTAGAAATAATAACTATTAAGTGAATACTTGATATCAGCCCACTAAAAACATCCCATTTCCTAATATTAAGGAATCTAATACTCCCACCTAAGATTTAGATAGGAGATAAATTTTATTCCCCGGCGCTAGCCCACTGCTTCCTTACTGGAGGCCTGAAGTGGTGGCCCCTTTAGTCATCTAAATGTGTTCCTAAAGTTCCAGAAACATTTTAGAGCGGAAGTGGAATGGATGCGCAACCTTCTTAAGCAATAGATCCATAAGAAATTGATGTGAAAACAATCGTATGAGAATGAGGATGAGAGAAGTTATGAAATATATATAACGCAGGCTAGTAAAGAGTATTGTGCAGAAAGCTAAGACGAAGTATGAAAAGAAATTGACCAAAAGACAACCTAAAAGGATTTTATCGTTATGCATTGAAAGGAAAGAAAACATAAAAGAATGTGGAAGAATAACTTTACTGAACGCAAACGGTGTCAGAAACAGATCCAATGGTTCAGATAATAATGCTGAATGCTCACTTAGGCTAAGATCTATAGGCAATAGGGACAGAGGAGATATTAGCATATATGCCAAAGAAATGTTCATTTCTTTGGCATATATGCTAATTGACAATAAAAGGAAACTTATCATGGAGCGAAGTGACATTGTTTTATCTAGAACGCAGTATTTGAGAGCAATAAGACGTTTCAGGGAGGAGAAAAGACCGATTGTATATCTAGATGAAACTTGGATTGATAGTAATTTAACTTATGGAAAATGTTGGCAGTCTAAAGAAGAATGTGGAGTGCTACAAACCGGAAATGCCTCGCGGCGCATAATAATTTTGTGTGCGGGTGGAGAAATGGGTTTTTTAGCGAATTCAAACTTACTATACAAAGCCAATTCAACTATTGGAGATTACCATGGGCAAATGAATTCTACGATTTTCGAAAAGTGGGCAGAAGAAAAACTGATTCCAAACCTTCCTAAAAATGCTGTTGCTATAATTGATAACGCTTCATATCACTCTATTCGATTAAACAAAGTTCCAAATTGGTCTAATAAGAAGCAAGTTCTTATGGATTGGCTCTCTGCAAATAACATTTCTCATTCCCCAGATATGCGAAAAATTGAATTGCTTAATTTGGTCAAAAGAAACTCGCCCACAACTAAACTATTTAAATTCGACACGATGCTCAAAGAGCATGGATTTCTAGCTTTGAGGCTACCACCATATCATTGCGATATTAATGCTATTGAGTATGTTTGGGCAGAAGTGAAAAGTTTCATTCGCCATCGCAACGTAACTGGGGATATTGACATGTCGAAACTTTTTAAGCTTTCAGAACAGGCGATTGAAAGTATTACAGTTCAAAAGTGGGGAAAATATTGCTCTCATGTCACCTCATTGGAAAATATATATTGGGATAGAGACGGAATTATCGAAGAATTGTGCGAACCTT
The DNA here is from genome assembly GCF_054136105.1 of Typopeltis vanoorti. NCBI lineage: Eukaryota > Metazoa > Arthropoda > Arachnida > Uropygi > Thelyphonidae > Typopeltis > Typopeltis vanoorti. Next base: position 62,059,693 of record NC_143571.1, on the reverse strand, counting down.
TGGCGATCAGTTTAAGTGAAAGTGATGGCGATTCAGACACCGATTCAGCTGACTCTGAAGAGTAAAAGAATTTGACAATGGTATTTTTTCCAACATTTTTTTGCATGTTATTGAGAGTCACAACAACTCATAAATAATTAATCAGTTTAGGACATTAAAGTGCCTCAGTTCTCTCAACTGTAAGTTTGGAATATCTAAGTTCATTTGAAATAATTTCTGTTTTTCTGTATAATTCTTTTTATTTTATAGAAAACTTTCTTAAAAATAAACTTAGTTACATTTTTGTTTTATGCTATAGCTTTTTTAATTTTATTAACACTCTACGTACATTTTTCCAACTGTTATACAAGCAAAATAGTTACACTTTAAAAACAGCAATGTTCGTAAAAGAAAAGCTAAATTTTCCGACCTGTAATAATAAAAAACTCAGTTTGTTTATTATTACATCCCAGAGGACAGACTGATTACCCTATTATCGGAATGGATTCTCCTTTTTCTAACATGCGCAGAAGTGTCGAGGGACCTCAAATCGGTGGGCGAACTATACCAGCGTATATTAAATTGGTGGGATTAGGCCTGGAAAAACTGATGTGGTTGGGGATTTTAGAGCTATGATGGATTGGAAACTGAAGTGCAAAAGTCGCATTGCAAATACAACTCAGAGGATAAGCGCGTCATTTTGCCTCTTTACAAGGCCTTGATAAGAACGGCCACGCCAGCACTACTGTCCGCAGATTTCGTCTCCTGGGTTCCAAATGGGATAAAGTAGCTGTGGAAAGTGTGGAAAGAAGGTAATTAGGGTTGTGGGATGTGGATTATGAGGACAGAAGGAGAATACGTGAACTTTTGAGAGGGCGTTCTAGGATATCGGTTGATAAAATTTTTCATTATATAAAAGATGGGGAGGAGACCAAAGGAGCATCCGTGGAAGTTAAGTTTGTGTGCAATTAAGAAAGGGGGGTGAGAGCTAGATTCTTTTCTCACGGAGTAGTGAGGGAAACAGTTCGCCTGTTGAAGTGGTGAGTGCGTCTAATGTGAGTTGAAGAGAAGATATGACAACTGGTGGGTGATGTATGGCCACTCTAGACAATCCTCGGCTCTTGGAGGTCTCTAATAATAATAATAAATTAGAGACTCGTAATGTGTTTATCTACCCGTAAACAATTTAAAAACATTTCAATGTTTTTAAATTGTTTAGGCTGCCACTTAAGATGCAGTAGGGAAACGTTCTAATACAATACCATCATAGTAACTTATATTAATTACTCTATAAAATATAATAGAGTAATTATATTTGATTTTTAATTTATTATAAAAAACATTTATAATTATAAATGATTACGAAAGAACATTGGCCATGCAGGCTAAAGAGAATCCTAAACAGTTTTTTAGATATGTAGCAAGTAAAAGGAAAAATGTACATGGCAGATTGATTTTAAAGAATGCCGATGGTAGGGAGGTAAATGAATCAGTTGAGATAGTTGAGTTACTGAGTGAGCACTTTGCAAAAGTATATCATCCAGGTGGTGACATTGCAGAAACGAATAAACCAGTAGATTATACGGGAATTGTGGTTAATGAAGTGGAGGTGAGTAGTCTATTGCATAACCTCAATGTCAATACATCTGTGGGATTGGATGGTATACCAGCTCGTGTTGTACGAGAAGCAGCTAAAGAATTGTCAGTACCCTTGACCATTTTGTTTAATTTGAGTCTCGGGTCTGGGTTAGTCCCGAGCGGGTGGAAAGAGGGGAAAATAGTTCCACTGCATAAAGGTGGTTCCAAGACTGCTGTTGTAAATTACCGACCGATTAGCATATCAGGAATCATTGTCAAGGTCTTAGAGAAAATAGTCAAGAGGAAAATACAAGATTGGATAGAAGAAAATGGGATACTGTATCGGGGACAGCATGGTTTTGTGAAGGGTAGATCATGCCTCAGTAACTTGCTCACGTATTATAACACAGTGACGGCTGAACTGGATAAGGGTAATGGGTTTACGGTGATTCTGCTGGACCTTGCCAAGGCCTTTGACAGGATTCCACATGGAATTCTAATCAGTAAATTGCAGCATATGGGAATGGACATGGGGTTGGTGAGATGGATAGGAGGGTGGTTGACGGAGAGATATCAGAGAGTGGTTTACTCGGGAGTGGAGTCCACAAGACGGCCTGTGACTAGTGGTGTGCCACAAGGATCTGTTCTTGGACCACTGCTGTTTAATTTGTTCATAAATGATATAGGAAATGATCTGAGAGGAACAGTTCATTTGTTTGCGGATGATGCGAAGTTGGGTAGGGCAATAGTGAATGCAGATGACGTCAAAATTTTGCAGGATGATTTGGATAGATTGGAGGTCTGGGCTAAGGAGAATGGATGTCAGTTTAATGTGGCAAAATGTAAGGTTATGCACTTTGGGGTGAAAAGATTGGCGGCTGATTACTGCATTGGTGGAACCCTGCTCCAGGAAATTGATGAGGCACGAGATTTAGGAGTGTTGGTAGATAAGGAATTGAAATTTAGGGGACACATTGCAAAAGTGACCAAAACAGCTCATCAAATCACTTGGTTGCTGAGGAATACGTTGACAAGCAGAGACAAGCAGGTTATTGTTCCTCTCTATCGAGCCTTGATAAGACCCCATCTAGACTACTGTGCTCAGATTTGGTCACCTAGGTTTCTTCTTGATGGGGAGGAGGTGGAGAGGATCCAGAGGCGAGTGACCAAGATGATAGCAGGTCTGTGGAATGAACCGTATGAGAACAGGTTGAGGATTTGTGGGTTGCAAAAATTGGTTGATAGGCGGAGGAGGGGAGATATGATTGAGACATTCAAATTACTGAAGGGTTTCTATAAAATTAATTCAGAAGATATTTTTGAGAACAGGGCTGGTTGTGGGAGGACTAGGGGACATCCATGGAAACTGGGTAAAAGTGTGGTTAGTAAAGATGTTAGAGCTGGGTTCTTTACTTTTAGAGTAGTGAATGAGTGGAATGCGCTCCCTGAGTCTGTGGTGGATGCTGTGACAGTGAATGAGTTTAAGGCGAGGTATGATAGATACTGTATGAATGTCAAATAGTTGTGATGAATATGATTTGGGGCCTCCCTCGATGAGTCTAATGACTCCCTGGAGTTGCCCGTAATAATAGTAATAGTAATAGTAATAAGTAATAATTTTTTAAAAAAATCTTTACAGTTTTACATTTTTCGAAAGTTTAAACATTTTTGTTTAAAACTTGTAAAATTTTATACACCCGTTTCATAACTACATAATAATTCTAATTAATAATGATTATGCATAATTATTAATTAGCTTAATTAATAATTAATAATTAGCCCTAACAGCTCTACCCCCTAGCGCCAAGAGGATAGAATAATGTAATTTTTATAAAGTAATAAAAATATTATAATATATATTGCGTAATTAACAAGAACAAATAAATTTGATCGGACACGTTGATGTTTCAGCGCATGCCAAATACACCACGGATTCGCTTGTGTTTCCTCCCCCTCCCCTCCCCCTCTCTCTTGAAGTATAAATGAACTTTTCTGTTTCCAAAGCAACCGCTACCTTGGAGAAAATAACATGGTTGTTATCGGCATATTACCATAACCAAAACAGCAACTTGTTAACCTATGTTATATCGATAAATTGAGCATTACCGACTGTAGATCCCAACGCGCCTTCTTCAAAACCCTACCCTCGTTCTCAGATAAGTGTCGTGAAGTATTCAAGCGAAGTAGAGTGAAAAACAAAAGAGATATTTCACACCAACAAATGATTACTAAAACTCATAAATTAGACACACCTTTCAGGAAGAATTCCCACGAGTTAGTAATCAAACTGTAATCTTGTCAAAGGAGATATTATTTATGTCAATGGTAAAAGAGCGAATATTTCCCTACCACCATAAATTATAAGAAGTTTGATGTTAATGGCTTGATAAGATGAGAAGTTTCGCTTCTTTAATCATGTTTTTTTCTAAGTATCAACTTCTGAAAAGCTGTCATAAACGCTTAAGTATGTGGTTGTCGTAAACCATCTTGAAGATGAATATTAGCTTGAAAAGTGTTGTATACCGTAAACAAATACTCTACAATTTTTTTTTTATGTTGTTGTTGAAGCTATGATCCGCTTCACGAGACATCACTTTAAGAACTTTTTTTTTTTTAAATTTCTGCACTATTAGATAAAGTTCTGTGCAATGGTTCTTGTAGATATAACAAGAATGGTAGCAATAATTCAATCCAGCTTTCTGATTCAAGGTTCTTCATGGATTGACAGATTACTTCAGTGTGTGTGTGTGTGTGTGTGTGTGTGTGTGTGTGTGTGTGTAAGGATACTACTTTAAAGATACTACGGGCTTTACTCTTTCATTTCATTTGCCTACAGACGTCAAGGAAATTTGCCACAACAAACATTAGCCTCCGTAGCTCACTCAGAATAGACGAAGCCCTTTTGGTCGGAAAGACCTGGGTTCGATTCCCGTCAGTGACGTGAGGAAAAAAGGCGAGTTAGCCCCGGTCTCATACTGAAACTCGGGTTTTTCGTCTCCTCCAGAACAGGCAAACCGGCCCAGTGAACACACATGGATTACAGTCATGAATACGTCCCAGCCACATGCCGGTCCCGAGCCCGGATAAAACGGGGGGGGGGGGGGAGCAATGGTGAACTACCCTGTAAAAATCTCACTAGGAACACTTTGTGGGCAATGTACACAAGATGAAGTTCTAGCAAATTATAATTAAAGATTTTATTTATTTATTTTTGTAGCAAAGCTCTCATAGTGGAACAAAAATTAAGTAATACCGATTATATTCGTGTTTGAATATTCCAGTCAATACATTTCAGTTAACTGAATTTTACTATTATTCTTGATAAAATTCAACTTGAAGTTCTGTATTAGCACACTTTTGTTTATAATTAGCGAAGTGTGTTCAGTAAACTATGTCACCTATCTAGTAATCTTGATCCCTGGGCGAATGAATACTAATAATCACTCTACTGTCTCGCATCTTCTAATTTGATTTTCTGCTATGTTAAATTAGTATGATTTTCGATGTCTTACGCTCTCTTTGGTGTCTTCGCTTATACGAAACTTTTCCTTTTTGGTAAAGTGAAGCAGAAATACTTGGGATTATACTCTTTCGAGCAGACGTCTTAATCTTATAATCCGGTTGGCGCAGTATCCAAACAACAACAAATAGTAATGCTTCAAACTCGAGAGTTGGCAATAAACATGTCTATATAAAGATTAATAATTAATGACTTAGCTATGTTAATACGCATGTCCAAAAGACTTGTTACAATTGGCAGCAGCTGAAGTCTAGAAAGTACGTAAATAAAAGCGTCACTTCCTGTCATGCTTCTTCTTTTTCGTCTGCTATAATTTCGCAAATGTCAAATCGCTTGTTTTGATTTCTCATAGCGTTAATAACTTTAAATGGCAAAAAACGTCAGCATTCAAAATATTGTTTGTATGTTATTTGTATTCTAAATATTGCCTATTATCTGTTACGAAGTAAAGAACATGTTTAGATTCATGGACAGAAGTTGTATCCTCTGATTATATTGATCAGGTACGTCTTGTAGAAAGCCGACACCCGATGTGTAGCCATTTTTACATGTTAATGAAGAATAGTTCGAATTTGTATTATTCTGCGAAATGTTTGAAATTACGCGAAATAACCCACTGCGACAAGGGCTGAGAGTTGACAGTACCATCACTATATAAAGAAAGTTTTTTTTTTTTTAACTTGGGTATACTATGTTAAAGATACCAAGCAATATAAGCTACATATACACAAAAGTCGCTTTATTCGCAATGCGCAGAAAGAAAAAGAAGGATTAAAACGGTTCTATCCTTACCTCCAGGATAAAATATAGCGCGTATAAACAAATAAACAACAGACGATCTTAGCGTCAGCTTGCGCATGTAGTTTATACGAGGCGCTCATAAATACTTGATGCTGTTTCTTTAAAAGGTCACAAGATTGCATGGTTTCCCTTGAGATGAATACCGTTTTGCAATTCTAACTCGGCAGAATTGTTTCATAAGAAATTCACTTCACGATTATAAAATGAAAAGAAGCAACAATCCTCTAGTTTGTTTTCGTGAAGTAATTAAACTTGAAAATAATCCACGAGCCTTCTCAGCCGTCGTTTTACCCTCTTGTCTGCCGCTTAGTTACACGGATCAATCGACGGATTAAGTGTGGTTCGTTAGTAGAACAGTAATTAATACGGCTGAGTGACACAAATCGACAGAACAGATCCAGAAGTCAAAAGGTCAAAACTTTCTGTATACTTGCCATGTTAACAAGGAATTAAAACAAGCATTTTAATTATGCGACTCACTGAACTGCAATAAAACACGAATATGACTTGTGCCTCCATCTGGCAGTAAGTTGCAATACTATAAAATGACACCGCGTACTAAATAAAATTTTTATTGTATGAATTATGTAAGCAATAGTAATTAGATATTCCATGAAATGTTTTATTGTTCTCTTTTTTTCTTATGCGCCACCTAGTGTCAAAATGTTTTTGTCGGAAGTTAATTGTCAAGCCACAGGATTTAAAGGATAATTCTAAGCGGCAATTGTTATTGTTATTTTAAAGTTACTTCCAGAATGGAAAATAAAGAAAATAAAACAAATACAATTGCGAAAATTAAATTACAGCATTTTGAATGTCTGGAAGGCATAGCGGTACATTTAGATTACCTCATTAGTTATATATGAAGGAAACGATGACAAAAGGTCATAGAGAAGAAAAATAATTAAAAAAAAAAAAACTAGTACCTAATAAGAAATTATCATAATGTTTGCAGGCCTTGAAGATAAAAAAAAAATAATGAAGCAGTTGTTAACATTAAAAAAAAAAAGTAAATGCTTCTAAAACTGGGAATTAAAAAATATATAAAGAATTGTTCGCAAAAGAAATTTCTAATCACCTTCATTCTTCTATAAATAAAGAAAATTAAATTACAGTTGGAATTTTATTTATACAGTTTATGATTCCTATTTATTCAGTAATATTTCAAAAATGCAATTTTAAATATTAAAAAACTTCAAATATATATTTTTCTGATTTTACCTAATTTTTCTTTCAGAAATGTGAAATCGTATTTTGATAGTGAAGAATTTATGAACTCCAACAAATATCTGGATTTCATTTCTAAATATTCAATTGTGAAACTATCGCATCTGGAGCCTGAGGTCTCGATAACTGATGCTTTAAAGCCTGATGTATAATCCTCAGAGCTCAATGAATCCATTAACAAGCTCGCAAAGTGAATTCAAAATGAACTTAAGTGAGACTACCTTCATCATACCAGTAACCCTACTGACTGACTTTTTCAACTCATCCAACATTACTGATGACATTGACGTCGTGCCGTATGCCCGGCAAATTCCATTTCTTGTAAACATCACTGGAGATATACCATTTCGGTATGCGATGCCTCTGTTTGGCTACATTATGCCTTTCCTGTTGGTGGTAACCATAGTTGCCAATACGCTCATAGTTGTGGTGCTGTCCCAACGCCATATGAGGACACCAACCAATCTGGTGCTGTTGACGATGGCTATATCTGACCTCTTGACTTTGCTCTTCCCAGCCCCTTGGTATTTCTACATGTATACCTTGGGAAACCATGCCAAGATTTTGTATCCTACTCCAGCATGTTATGCCTATCACTTTATGATCGAGGTTGTCCCAGCGTTTTTTCACACGGCCTCTATCTGGTTGACCTTGCTTCTAGCTGTGCAACGATACATCTATGTATGTCACCCGACTGCCGCTAGAAGTTGGTGCACTGTACCACGAGTCTTGAGAGCAATGTGCTGGGTGTATGTGTTGTCGCTATTCCATCAGTCCACCCGTTTCTTCGACCGAGTTTTCGAGCCGGTTAAGTTCCGATCGGAGGATGGAGTTCACTGGGGATGCGCATTTATGACGGCAAGCTGGGTCATCAATACAGTTACGGAGATGGCTTACTATACTATGTACTACGGTTTCCGTATTATTTTCGTTCATGTAGTCCCTTGCACTACTTTAGTAGTCCTCAATCTATTGCTCTTCCGGGCTCTGAAGAAAGCCCAAAGGAAAAGAGAAAAGCTCTTCAAAGAAAATCGTAAGAGCGAATGTAAGAAGCTTCGAGACAGCAACTGCACAACACTGATGTTGATCGTAGTAGTGACGGTATTTCTAGCCGTAGAAATCCCTCTCGCCGTCACTACCAGTTTGCACGTGATGCAGAACGCTCTGGACTTGCATATCGCTCATTATGACGACCTCAATGCCACCATTCTGTTTACCAACTTCTTCATCATGCTCAGCTATCCTGTGAATTTTGCTATTTACTGCGGCATGAGTCGCCAGTTCCGTGAAACTTTTAAAGACCTTTTCATGATGGGAAACTTGGTAAGTAGAAGAGAGGGATCATCAAGATATTCACTTGTAAATGGACCCCGAACATCAACTAATGAAACTATACTTTAGGACTCCCAATAATCGTAGCCATATGATCCGGGAACTTTTTTTTGTTAATCAAATGGACCTTATTGGACAATTTACGGAGTTTACAAATGTTTTAAAAAAGAACTAAGTGTTTAAACACACACACACACACACACACACACACACACACACACACACACACACACACACACACACACACACACACACACACACACACACACACACACACACACACATTAAAACAAATAGAAAAAAAATGCTAGGGAGGTTTTCTAAGTTTTAAACTGTGCTCACATATTAAATATTGCCTAACTTGGAATTCCTCCTCTTCCGCCATCTGAAAGCCAAAAAAAAAAAAAAACTGACTTTATCCACTACTGGTGACCATTGTAGCCAAGCCTATTACTAAGATATGAAGTACAAAATGCCAAAAAAAAAAAGGAAGTAATTTCTCGATATTCCTGAACTTGTCTTTAGTAATCATAAATGAATCATAGATGGCACTACTATCTGTAGATGTCATATTGCTATCAGTTAGGTTCTACTGTTGTGCCTAATCAAGGTTGAAGAAAATATTTTTGCCACTGCTAAACCACAATTTTAGAAATGACACGCATGGTTGAAGAAAACCTCAGGATCTTTGATTCGAATGGAACGTGGTAGAATATTTCTTACTGGCGTCACTAACTACAGAAGAAAAAGAAAAATTAAGAAAGTGCTTGACTGAATATGCATTGAATTTGTGAATGGTGCCTTCACTAAAAGAGGGGCTCATTAGTGGATGCATCCATACACAAGTCAAAAGAGAAATACAGAAAGAAGAAAACCCGATAGTACAGTGTGTAGACATTTTTGTTTTGTGTAAACACTAAAACAAAATAACACAGCTCATGTCAATGTAAATGTGCTCCTTTATTCGGCGCTGGTATCCTGCACAGTGTAAAAAACCCTTTTTTGTTTTTGTTTCTCCTCCCAATCCTCCCTCTTTCTCTGGTAAGCAAAGTTGTATTGTTTTATAATGTATGGTGAAGCGATGTATATGCACAAAATAAAGATATATAATTTTCTTTTATCCGTATGTCTTTTTCGCACATTTTGCATTTCTTGTTTTATTATAAACATTAAAACGTATTTACCATTTCATTTCTTTGTTTACAAGGTTAAAGCAATTTATTTATAATTTACAAATGGGATTTGAACTTGGATTTCACCTTAAGTCGAATAATTGCTTGATTCAAATGTGAAGACATTTTAAATACAGAAAATGTAAAATAATTCATTTTACATTTTCACCATACAAAACTAGTGTGATTGGTTGAGAAGACGATCAAAAATGCTACTATTAGAAAATAGTTTTGTTTTTAAATGCTCTTATACATTATCCTTTCCTTGGTTAAAAAACAAAAAATTGTTTTCAGATTTTCAATAAATTATTATATTATAAATAATCATTTTAATAAGTTATTTTTAAAAAATTACTCTCAAAACACTAAAACACCTTTTTCATTTTACAAACACTTATGTATATCAATTTGATCGAAATCACTAAATTTGTACATGAAGAAAAGTCCTTTTTAGGACTTCCAGGGTAACGAATGGCAATGCTGTAGCCAATGAAGTTTTAACTGAGGCTCGGCTATTGCCCGTTACCCAGGCATGACTGCAGCTTTTAGCTCGATAACACTTAATCCACATAGATTCTCTTCATTCAGATGACGGGATAAAGAGTTAAGGACCCAGTCCATTGCCCAGTTCTTTTAAGAACTAAATTTGTACATGTTAGTGATTACGGGTCGGTATTACGAAAGCACTAGTGATTACCGAGTGATGATATTGAGTTGTAATCAAGATAGTGAAGTGAGGAGACAGTAGTTTTAGTGACGGATAATTCTCAAAGTATTGGAACCTTATCACAAAAAGGACTACAGGAGCGTTTCTGAGTGCCAGTACTTTAAAAACCAACTAAGGTAAGTAGCAGCCAATTCTCTAACTATATCTATATAACTTAGCAATACCAAGACTATGGAAAGGCTACTAACATTCGAAGAAGTTTTCAGAGAGTTCCTAAGATTAGGAAAACTCTTAAACGATAACTGGCCAGGGAAGGTAAAACTGTACGACACATCCCCCCCCCCGCAGCAGTCATAGACGACATCATGGACGACCAAAACAGCGAAAACGACACACACACACACACCCTCAACAAGACTTAGCACTCTTGCCACAACCAGAAGAACAAGCAACACACAGCAACGCCTACCAAACAGCAGAATCTCACACAGACTTCCAGAAAGTACAAAAGAAAAGAAAAATATCTAACACGACAGAAATACCCAAAACAAGCGAAACAGACAAAGGAACAAATGAAAGAATATCCCCAGTCATCCTAAGGGCCAAGGAACACTGGACATCGATCACCACCACTCTGAAAACAACAGAAATCACCTTCACAAAAGCAACAAACGCGGAAGAAGGAATACGCATTCAAACTAAGACATCGACAGACAGACTACAGAAACTTAACAAAATTCTTGGATAACAACAACCTACCGTATCACAAATTCCAACTCAACAGTGACAAACATCTGAAAGTAGTACTAAGAGGAATCACAGAAACAATATCAACAGAAGAAGTCACCACAGACCTACATAACAAAGGATTTAACCCCGTTAAGGTAAGCCGAATGCACAGAGCAGACAAGACTCCCTACCCCTTGATCCTAGTCGAAATCTCAAAAGACCAGGAAGATATATACGACCTCCAAACCACCTGCGACCTAATTATAAAAGTAGAATCTCTGAGACGCAAATCCACAACAACACAATGTCAGAAGTTCGGTCATGCACAGTGATGCTGCAAAGCAGAACTCCGATCTGCAAAATGTGGAGGAAACTAGAACGCCACACTAGAGTGCAAGAAACCACGCAACCAAGCAAGCGAAATGTGCTAACTGTGGGGGCCCACACCCAGCCAACTACAGAGTACGTACAGCACATCCCTAAAACCAGAGGATACAACCCCAGAGCAGCAAACCCATACAAAAACGCAGACCCACCCAACAAATCACAGTCTCCACAACAAACGGAAGAACTTATGTAGAAGTTGCAAGACCAACCCATCAACAAGACTCAAAACCCAAAAACAAACCATCCACAGCAAACAAGCAAGACCAATCTCCTCAACATAACATGCTGCATAGGAGAGATGCTTGCAGAACTCCAACAAACTGACCTAACAAAAGAGGACAAGGACATCATTCTAAAACACACACAGATTTTATTCTCTGCAATCCTTAATGGATAAAAGCAAAATAAAATCCAACTCTCTACAGATCATCAGCTGGAATGCTAACGGACTACCCAACAAAGCAATAGAGCTACATGAATTCGGAGCAGAAACCCAAGCAGACATCATCTTAGTAAATGACACACACCTGCGTCCATCTGATAAGACAAGAATGAACAACTACACCATGTACCGCACAGACAGAACCTATGCAAGAGGAGGAGGAGGAACTGCCATCTTCATTAAAAGAAGTATAAAACACAACGCAATCGCTACACCTCAAACAGAACACATGGAAACAACAGGAATTGAAATACATATGGAGAACACAAGCAGGGTCATGGTATTTGCAGCATACATCCCCACAAATAAAAAAAACTCCTAGAAACAGATCGAGACGAAATACTAAATGCAGGTAAAGCAGTAATCATAGCTGGAGATTTTAATGCAAAACAGTCAGCCTGGAATAGCAGAAACTCAAATATCAACGGAAGAATACTCATCTCTTATACTACTTCACGAAACATTGCAGTAATAGGACCCACAGAACCCACACACTATGGAGCAACCGGACGTTCTGATGAACTTGATATAGCTGTATTAAAAAACATAGCGCACAGCTATCAAATACATGCAGTCAACGAATTAAGTTCTGATCACAACCCCATCATATTGCAACTAGGCACCACACAAGATTTAACGGAAAATACCTCCATCTTTATAAACTGGAAACAACTTCATTCAGCCTTCCAGGAAATTCTTAGCCCAGTTCCACATATAATATCCACTGAAGACATAGAAAAAGCAGTAAAAACCTTGGAAAAGCAAGTACTAACAGCAGTATCACAGGTAATACATATAACCAAATGCACACCACCAAATAAACTCCTAGAGGACATAAAATGTCTTATCCGAGAGAAAAACAGGTTAATAAGAAAATATCACATAACACTGGATCCCGCAGATAAACAGGCAGTTAACAGACCAGGTTCGGTATGCCCTAAAGGATCACCGTAACGAATTCTGGAATAACAAAATGCACCAATTAAACACAGATGATCAATCATTGCGGAGAATGATTGATCCTCTGATCTTCTGAGATTACTTCGTTCAAACGTAACACGCTACCCCAATCTAAGGAGAATATAGAGTCGCCTACAGTGATGAAGAAAAGGTAGAAGCATTTGCAGACAGCTTAGAAAGACAATGCAGTCCCAATTATGACAATGTAGATTAAAGCTTCATAAGAAAAATTCACACCCAAGTGTGTAAAATAACTCAAAACGCCTCACTCCAATCCAACTTCAAATCCGTGTCACCAACAGAAATATATGACGTCATAAGAAAACTAAACAACAAAAACGCTTCGTGTCCAGATGGTATAAGGAACAAGGTGCTCACGCTACTCCCACGTGAAGGGGTTGTACATCTGGTAGCCATCGCCAATGACATCCTTCGGCTAAACTATTTCCAGAGCGATGGAAGCTTGCGGATGTCTTCCTAATTCCAAAACCTTGGAAAAATGCATAATTACCACAGAATTATCGGCCTATCAGCATTCTATCATGTGTAGTCAAGATAGCCGAACGCGCTATACTAACACTGATTCAAGAAGCCACAGATAACAACCAAGTCATACAAGACGAGCAATTCGGATTCAGAAAACAGCATTTTACAACCATCCAAATTTACAGAATCATTGAATACGTCACCCAAGGGTATTAATGGCATCAACATTCTGGAATAGTCTTCTTGGACATAACACAAGCATGTGATAGACTTTGGCATCATGGTCTAATTTTTAAGCTACACCAAGTAGGAATCTCAATACCACTAGTTCTACTTATCAAATCATATCTCAGTAAAAGAAAATTTTCAATAAAACTGAATGGAATCAGATCCACAGAAAGGATAGTCATGGCAGGAGTCCCACAAGGCTCTCTGCTATCTCCCCTGCTCTTTAATAAGAGGACTCGTACACTAATCGGAGCATAGCCATTAATCCAGGAAAAAGCTCTGCTGTACGTTACACCAGACGTAAAGCAGAACCGAACACAAGCATACAAATGTTTGGAAAAATCATCCCTTTGCACAACTCTACCAAATATCTAGGAGTTCATCTTGACAAACGCCTGAATTTCAAGACATACATAAATAGTATCTCCATCAAAGCAAGTCAGACAATAGCACAACTATATCCACTTTTGAATAAGAAGAGCTTCCTAAACATAAATAACAAAATCCTCCTCTATAAATCGGTAGTAAGACCACAACTCACTTACGCATCACCAACCTGGGGACACACAGCTAAAAGCAACATCAACGGATTACAGACGATCCAGAACAAATGCCCAAGAATGGCATTTAATGGCCCTTGGTTCATGAGAAACCACCAGTTACATCAGGAAGCCAACCTTCCAAATATCAAGACCTACATGACAGGCATTGCAGAAAAATTCTTCACAGACACAGATAATCACCCAAATCAGCTAATTCAACAGGCAACAGACCCTCAGATCATTTCAAACATAAAAAACCAAAATCCTTCATCGCAAGATAAAGCTAATACAGCTTGCATCGCTCACAACGAGCGAGTAATTTACCCACAAGAATCCTCTTATACACAAGCTAAAATCAGATGAAGGGTTAAAGAGTCAAGAACTCGGTCCATCTCCCAAAGAAGTTTCAAGTTCCAAGTAAATATTTACATTTTTAGGTGATATTCGTCCGAGGAAGTGTGCGAGATCAAATGTCCTCAATTTTTTAATAAGCCAAATTGACCTTGCCATCCTGTTTTGTTTTAAATTAAGTTACTTTCGCGATAATGTTATTTTCAACCACTTAATATTAAAACCCAGTTTTTATATGTTTCTTTGTATGTTACTTTCAACTTGTATTGTTTAGAGTTTTAGCAACACTGGTGAATGATCAAAACGTATTTCTGCTACATCTGAAATCAAACAGCCTCTGAAATTTATAGGATTATTATTCTAGGCAATAAGTTTCCATTTTTTCTGCTGTATCTGAAAACACTACCCCCCACCGTAGACTAATTTTGATTAATATTTTAATAATTATACTTTTAAAATTACAATTCAATAATTAAATTTCAAAAAAAAAAAAAAAATCAGCTAACGCCTTTTTAATCCCGTATACGGGAGTAGGCGAGGCCATTTAGCCCTATCTAACTTTTGGAGACTGAGTGGGTAGTTCAATCTCCACTGGTACCCAATCAGAGACAGATGGCCCAAAACTATCACTAATTAAGCAGTATGCAGTGAAGAGAGACGGCTCAAATGTGCTGCCATCTCGTGGTCCCTAACCCTAACACAATATATTTAATGTCTGAAATAATGTGGGTTCTACGGTCGATTTTCTTGAGTTTACAGGACGAAAAACCCGAGTTTCCGGGAGGAAAAACCTGCTTGCCTGTGCCAGAGATCGACTAACTCGGGAACCGGTCGAAAAAAGGCTTAGAAAAATTTTCTCTAGTCGCCGACTAGACTCGAAACGAAGTCTTCCTTCGTGCGGCCAAGCGCGGTGGTGTGCAAACGCCACATCCACTGAGCTACACAGGCTCTAATTAAATTTCAATGTTTATTTAATATAAAAATTATTTAAATAATAAAAATTGCGTTTTTATTATTACATTTATAATTAGAGTTTCAATACACGATTTTGTACAATGAATGCTAGAAGACCTTTCTGAAGAAATTAGAGTGTTTTAATTTTTTTTAAAAAATTGCTAACGCCTTTTATTCCTTTATAGGGAGTAAACGAGGCGTTTAAACCCTAGCTAGCTTTTGGAGACTGAGTGGGCAGTTCAATCTCCACCAGAGATAGCTGGCCCGTGCATATCACTAATTATAGGCGACACCGATGAACAGACGGGCAAACAAGTGCTGCCATCTCTTAGTACCTAACAGGATATGTTACTGTCTGAAATAATGTGGGTTCTACGGTCGATTTTCTCTAGGCCGCCCGAAGGTAGACTTAAGTTCAAGTCTAGTGGCCAACTGGAAGAACTTTTTTTTTCCTAAGCCTATCTGCGACCGGTTCCCGATTTAGTCGATCTCTGGCATGGGCAAGCAAGTTTTTTTTATCCCAGAAACTCGGGTTTTTCGTCCCGTAAACTCAAGTGTTTTTAATAATAATTATAATAATAATATCTATCAAATGTATTTGGAAGTTCTATCTCAAACCCTCATTCTCCTAGGCACAAATTGCGTAGTTTTTCTGACAGCTTCCTTTCTTCCTGTCCATTTGAAAAATCTTGAAGAACACAAACATCCTGTGTAAAACCAGTAATAATAATAATAATAATAATAATAATAATAATAATAATAATAATAATAATAATAATAATAATAATAATAATAATAATCCCCCATCTTAATGATGAAAAGGAAGAAGAGATCCATACCCGATCAGTCGACGCCCGGGTCATCAAGGACAACGTCAGATGTTGGGGATCCTGGGCATCAGGCGACAAGTGGGCTACAGGACCCAGCTCTCCTTGCTGGGCAATCAGGGCAAGAAGGTAAAAAGCGACTGGAAGAAACCAAACGTAAAATGGACTGTAGAAGAAAACAGAGAAGTTATGAAATGTTTTAGAGATCAACACCAGAAAAACGAGGTTTCAGAAAGCGTATGCATTTAATTTGGAAACAAAAATTCCCGGAATCTGCAATAACAGAACAAAGACTTATGGACCAAAAGAATTTCATTTTCCGTGACAAAATATTTACTGATCTTGAGCTGCAAGAATTACGTAATAAACCAACAACTCCACTAATAGCAAATCATTAGGAGTTAACTATATCAAACTTTGGAATTCAACTCGGTAAACATCAAGCTGTCGACATACCTCAGAATATTTTGACAGAAGTGCAGTGTAAAATGAAGTCAGGGATATTGAACATATGAACTCCATAAATGACCGTATAAGACTACTACCATTAAAAGTTTTACAGAAATCTAAGCTAAAACAGCTCCTTTTAGACGCAAATGCTGTAATTAAAACCATCACAACCAACAGTATAAAGGAAACAAATCAGCTCCTATACAGTACATCCTACATCATTACAGTGAAGCTTGGTTGCAAACCCCAAGGGCAAAAGCCTAGGATGAAACAATCTGTACCATGGAAAATCCGGTTGGAACAAAAAAGTCAACAACTTCGAGCTGATCTGAGCAACTTAAAAAGTTTTAAAGAAGGACAGCTGAAAAATAATAACATCAAAAACAAACTGATTAACACATACAATTTGGCCAACAAAACAATTGCTGAAGTTACCGAACAGCTAAAACAAAGAATAACAGCGACTGTGTTCAATAGGATTATCCCAGAGAAATACAAATGCAAACAATCATTCACCAGAAAAAGAGGAAATACTCAAATTTTGGAAGTCGATCTGGGATAATCCTATTGAACACAACAAAGATGCCTCATGAATTAAGGAAATAGAATCAGAAATGAAACAAAAACAAATAAAGAATGCCATTATCACTAAAGAAATCCATGTAGTTCGCAAAAACGAACTACATGGATTTTGGTTAAAATATCTAACCAATCTACATGATCGAATTGCAGAACAATTTAATTATTTGTTGCAGTCAGGCTCAGTGGAAGACTGGATGATATCTGGGCGCACTTTTCTCTTCATGAAAGATAAGGATACGGTTGCAAACCCAAGTAACTATCGTCCAATAACATGCTTACTAACTATGCTTAAGCTGATCGCTGCAATCATAGCAAATTCCATATACCATTAGTTATCAGATAATCAGATTTATCCGTTTGAACAAAAAGGCAATTTTCAAAAATCTAGAGGAACAAAGGACCAGATCCTTATTAATAAAATGATTCTCAGAAATTCAAAAAGACGAAAAACTAACTTAAATATGCCATGGATAGACTATATGAAAGCATTCGATTCCCTCCCACACTCCTGGATCCTAAAATCACTACAAATATTTGGAATTAGCAAATCCATATGTTCGTTTCTGGCTGCTGCATGAAATGATGGAAAACAACTTTAATAGTGAATAATGAACGATTCGGAGATATCAGCATTAAACGCGGAATTTTTAAAGGTGATTCCTTGTCACCATTGCTCTTCAACATTTCTTTGATACCTTTGTCTATGATTCTGAAGAAAACAAAACTTGGATATGAAATTCCTAAATATAATATTAAAATTTCCCATCTGTTGTACATGGATGACTTGAAGTTATATGGAAAATCGGCCCAGCAAATAGATTCTTCATTGAACACAGTTTGTATTTTCGGTGAGGACATCAAAATGAAATTTGGTTTAGATAAATGCGCAATTTTATCTATTAAACGAGAAAAAATTAACGACACTAGAAATTTTAATTTTGATCAAGAGAAATATATAAAAGTAATTTCAGTTGACGAACACTATAAATACGTAGGAATATTAGAAGCCAATGATATTCTGTGCTCGAAAGTTAAATAACAGGTAGCATCAGAATACATCGAAAGGGTTAGAAATATTCTGAAAACAAAACTAAACGGATTAAACACAATTAGAACAATGAATTCTTGGGCTGTGATGCGATGTTGTGATGTTGACCGGTTGTACCTACCGAGGAGAATAGGTAGACGGGATCTGCTGCAAGTGAGACAGACTGTGTAAGAAGAAGAAATTAGTTTAAGAAGTTTCATCAACAATAGCTCTGAGCAATGCTTCAAGCCATTACAAAAGATGGTGTCCTAAAAAGCAACAGGAAACAAATGCGATTACAAAAAGGAACAGCAAAATAACCGATATGTGTGCTGTAAAAATAAACCCTGGCATGGCCAATTTCTTCGAGATACTGTGGACAAAATTGACTTGAACAAAATTGACTTGAACAAGACGTGGCAATGGCTACAATACGGATACATTTAAAAAGTAACAGGAGTTACTCTAGCAGCTCAAGAAGAGGCATTACAAACTAATGCGATGAAAGCAAAAATTTTGAACATCAATAATAACAGCAAATGCAGATTATGCGATCAGAAAGATGAGACTGTAGAAAATCTAATCAGTGGTTGCAGCAAAATAGCTCAAACTGACTATAAATACTGCCATGATCAAGTGACCAAAATAATTCATTGGCATGTATGCAAAAAATATGGCTTTCCTGCATCCGATAACTGGTGGCAGCATAAAATAGAGACTGTATTGGAAAACGAAACAGCAAAAATTCTCTGGGACTTTCGAATTCAAACTGATCGGCATTTGGAATACAATAGACCTGACATCACAATTATCAAACATCGACAAGTTTGGATTATCGATATCGCAGTACCCAGTGAAAACAACAAAGAACTGGAAAAAATGACTAAATATCGAGATCTGGCAATCGAAGTTGGCCGACTGTGGCTTAAACACACCAAAGTCATCCCAATAGTTATCGGTGCAATTGGTGCAATTTCAAAGAAGCTCTCCAACTATTTGCAGCAATTAAACATCAATGAAGTGACCCCATATGACCTACAAAAAACAGCATTGCTTGAAACCGTCCATATTTTACGACGCTACCTGACGGACTATTTTTAGATTCTTGGGTAGAATCTGAATTGTTCTGAATCACCAGTCAAATTGTTGTTTAAATAATATTTGTTGTTTAAATAATATTTGTTATTTAAATAATATTTGTTGTTTAAATAATATTTGTTGTTTATATAATGTTGCTTAAATCTTGTTTTGACTGTGTACCAATTATGTGAATAAATAATAATAATAATAATAAAACCAGTACCTTTGCCATTCTTAATTGTAATGAGGATAACGCAGTCAACTTCGTGCTATCAAAACACAGGCGTGCCTTCTTTATAGCAAAA
Organism: Typopeltis vanoorti; assembly: GCF_054136105.1. NCBI lineage: Eukaryota > Metazoa > Arthropoda > Arachnida > Uropygi > Thelyphonidae > Typopeltis > Typopeltis vanoorti. The sequence continues at coordinate 62,040,067 of NC_143571.1, read as the reverse complement.
ATGTATCTCATCTTATCTTCCTCATCATTAATACAAAAACCGCCAAACAATATCAGATATAATTTCT